>NC_134157.1:2441346-3047307 GCF_033958435.1 Carettochelys insculpta
AGCTGCCCCCTGCTGCCCCACTGCTCTGCTCCTGCACCCCACAGCTTTGGGCCTGTCCCATCCTCCCCCAGCTCCTGCAGGTGTTCGGGCTGCACAGGGCACCAGCCATGCTAGGGACAGCTTTGTGCATGGTATCTGTGATTGAGCACCATAAGCAGGAGAGATGGGCAGTGAGGCTTCTCAGCATGGAGAAGTCTTATCTGTGCCTGCCTGGGGACAGCCTCCCAACTCCACCAGCCACAGACAACACAAGCCCGGCCCTCTCGGCATATGCTGCCCTTCCCCAGCACACCACCCATCCACAGCTCTGCTGGAGACACAGAATCCACAGAGCCACTGTTCCCAAGGGGCAGCTTCCGAGGTCTGCCTCAGGATCCCATCCCACTCAGCTCCCTGCACGTAGGGACACTTCAGGGAAAACACACCACAGCCACAGGGAACAGAGGTTCAAGAAGAAGCAAGTAGAATTAGTGGAAACAAAGGCCACATACGAACTAAAACTGTAAGAGCTTCCTAGAGCCTGAACTTAACTAATGAGCCATTCTCCTCTCTCAGAAAGGTTAGGTCCCCCAGAGCCATCACCCAGACCAGCTGGGAGCCCTCGTCCATCAGACAATCAGCTGCCGGCTTGTCCCCTGGCCGCAGGCTGACTGAGTGTCCCGCTGAACCCCAGATACAGTTCCTGCCCTTAGTACCTTCACTTGCACCCCTGCTGCATGTGTTTTCTTGGAGAGAGAGAGAGAACCTCCCTGGGAGGCTCTGAAATCTCCTTGTTCACATTTTGCTCATGATTAGTGTTTTGTTTTGTTCAGGCTGTAAAAAGGTCCCTGGCAGAATACACAATATTCAGGTTAAGTGTTTCCTGCCTGAAGAAGCATATTCATCACCATCTGATGAACCATCACCTCTAGCTCACATCACTCTAGAGCGGGGTCAACAACCCCCAGCACAGTGCAGGTACAGGAGGGGTTAGCATCCCCTCGGGCTGCCTGTGGGTTCGTCTCTCATTCGGCATGCGTCCCCTCAGGTTGGTTCCCTGCCTGTGCGTTGAGGCCCATGAGCATTGCCAGACCGGGCCAAGCCTCATGGCCCAGCTAGCCAGTACTCGGTGCAAAACAGGGGCAGGTGCACAGGCAGCGTCCACTCAAATGACAGCAATGCAGTTCCTCCCAGCTGCCCTTGCAGTGAGAACATTCCTCAGGCAGCTGGACCCCGGGGGCAGCCTCCTCCAGGGCTACCAACTCATAGTCCACAGCTGCCTGCGAGGGATCTGGAACCCCAGAACCCCGAGTCTGGGACCCTCAGATGTACAGGGCTGGCAGAATACAGTGAAGCCAGCGAATCCTGGCTCCCCTCTGCACTGAAATGCAACCCAGACAAGCACACGGCAGAGGCAGCCACCTTTCTGTGCTGTTTCCATTCAGCGGCTGCTGTTCCCTCCCCACCAACGTCTGCAAAGAGAAACCGCGGTTTGCTATCCCAGGGGCAGGTGGAAGAACCCCATGTGCCAGCAGTGAGCAGCCTGCCCCACATTAGGTTTCATCCTGAACTCTCATAGTCAGACTCATTTAAGTGCTGAAGCATGAGGTCTCGGCACACCTCCCAAACCATTAGTGAGCCCTGACGTTCTGCTATTCTTGCTATCCACACGACCACCCAGCTCTCCATGAAACTCACTGAGTCCTTCCCTTCAACAAGGTCAGGTGCTGTGAGTTCCACAGTCTAATTACACACAGTGTGAAAATATGTTTCCTTCCACTGTTGTGAATTTTCCACAATTTGCCTTTTCTAGACTGTTCAATAGGTTTACGGCTTTTAACATGTCCCCTCTTGCCCGTCTCCTCTACAGCAAACAATCCCGCTCTTTTCAGTCATCCTTCAGGGGAGAGTACCTCAGCCCTTCGGAGAAAACAGAACTCATCAATCTCTGCTCCTCCCCAGACTCAGTATACAGGAGGGAATCACAGAACGCTAAAACTGGAAGGGACCTCGAGAGGTCATCGAGTCCAGCCCCCTGCCTTCACAGCAGGACCAAGCACCACTTAGATCAGCCCTGTTCGATATCTCTTTAACCTGTTCAACCTGGAGATTGTACAACCCCCCTGGGCAATTTACTCGGGTGTTTAACCACCCTGACAGGAAATTTTTCCAAATGTCCAACCTAAACCTCCCTTGCTGCAATTTAAGCCCATTGCTCCTCGTCCTATTTTCAGAGGCTAAGGAGAATAATTTTTCTCCCTCCTCCTTGTAACCCCCTTTTAGATACTTGAAAGCTGCTATCATGTCCCCTCTCAGCCTTCTCTGTTCCAAACTAAACAAAGCCAATTATTTTAATCTTCTCTCACAGCTCTTGTTCTCCAGACCTTTAGTCATTTTAGTTGCTCTTCTCTGGCCCCTTTCCAATTTCTCCACATCTTTCCTAAAATATGGGGCCCAGAACTGGACACAATACTCCAACTGAGGCCTAATGTGGCAATGCCACTCTCATCAAGGCAGTAGATTAAGAACATTTCATCTTGCAAAGAGTATGAGATACTCTGGGACCATATCCTCAGCTGGCATAAGATGGCATATGTCCACAGAGCCTATGGAGCTAGGCTGACTCATATCAGCTCGGGTTCTAATTTTCAATGCCTTTAGCTACCAATTAAGCAGCAGTCACCCCAAAGCTGTGTTTGATAGTAAAACTTACCCAACAGCTTTCCTGTTCCTTTGCCCCAGAGAGAAAAGGGCATTGACCCATCATGAATGCCTGGGTTAAAGACCGAGCACTAGAGGACTTAACTCAATGTCTGGGAAACAAGAGTAGAGTCAAATTAACTGTCAAACATGTCTTTCACGTGCCATACAAGCCAAACGCTGACCTTGGTGAGGTTGGTGTCAATCCAAAGGAACACTTCTGAGGTTCATGGGGATTTATGCCTGCAGCCAGGAGACAAGGGGATCCTCTTTGCATAAGGTCTTGATCTTACAACTGAATGCACTGTATGAAGCCTTCTGCCTAGTGGGCTTCTGCATGGGCTTAGGAATCCACTGATGCAGGGCCAATTGCAGGATTAGCCTGAATAATGACAGGAGCCATTTTCCTGATGCAGGCAGCAGGTGCTCCAGTGCAATGTCTAGTCCAGGACTCAGGCATTGGCATTCCGGTGAACGCTTGGTCAAGCTGGGATGTGCTGTGTGGTGTAGCAGGAATGTCTGATTTGTCACATGCTCAGTGAAGGGATTCTAACATTAAAGCGCTTTATGGAAGAATTAAAAACCCCACGAATGCTCTGCAAAGTCCACCCGTCATTCCGTGCACCCTGCAGTGCAGAGCGAGAGTTACCAGAGAGATTGCAGCCTGCCCTTCCAGGCTCCAGTCTGACTAGGGCCTTGCTACACTAAGCAGAAGATTGGATTTAGTGTGCCCAGTAGGAATGCACTAAGCTGACCCCAGAGCACTCCTGTCGACCACCCACTGAGAAGCCACGCCAGAAATCTGATTTCAGCTACATTGACTCCAGCTATGCAATTCTCGTAGTGGCGTTATGTATCTTAGGTGGAATTTCTATTGTAGTGCAGACTTAAGAACATAAGAATGGCCATACTGGGTCAGACGAAAAGGTCCATCTAGCCCAGTAGCCTGTCTGCTGACAGTGGCCAGTGCAGGTGCCCTGGCAGGGTGGACCGAAGACAATGATTTGTCTCCTGCCATCCATCTCCAGCCTCTGACAACCAGAGGCCAGGGACACCATTCCTACCCTTGGCTAACAGCCTTTTATGGACCTAACCTCCAGGAATTTACCTAGCTCTTTCTCAACTTCTACTACAGTCCTAGCCTTCACAGTCTCCTCTGGCAAGGAGTTCCACATGCCCTGGGACCCCTTTGGGCGAGGCCTAGTACAAGCACCTGGGAAGATGCAGTTTGTGTCTGTAGAGCTTGCAAACCACCTGGATCTCACAGTCAACCTGGATCCAGCTGTTGGCTATTTGACTGTAAATAACCATTATAGCCAGGAGACCTTTCAACCTATGTTGAATGATCTCTCTGTGAGTAATTTGAGCAATGACTAATCATAGCTTTTCTGTTACACAGCAGAAACCATTGGAGTTTGAAATCTCCACTCTGTTGAGAACAAATACAGCAACGATAGGCAGTTAAAAGTATTTCAGTATCCAGCACCCTTGATGCTATTACTAAGATGCCTCCATTACTGGAAAAAGTCCATATTTATTCATAAACCATCCAAAGGAAGATGGAATATCAGGTCCCTGGAGAGCCACTGTCTATGGAGAAATGCTCTTCTCAGAGTGAGAGCAAGCATGCTGGGCATGATGGAATCCCTCTCGACTTACTAAGCCATTACAGAAATTAAAGGTCTCATTAGAGATGACACGCAGATAACAAATAATGAGATGAGAGCTTCCGCCTGCAACTGCCTCAATCACATAAAACCAACACAGCAGCCATTAGGCCTGGGGTCTCTCCTCCCAAAAGCCATGGGGGTGGGCATGCTGTAAATGAACACAACAGCAAAAGTCTCCACCACCAACCTGAATACACTTCCAAGTATAACTACTGCTAGTGGCTGGCCTGCTGCCTCTGGGAATAAGATTCCCGACCAATGCTGCACAGCACTGGAGGCTTCCTTCTCTAACGGGGCAGACCTTTCCCACCCAGCCCAGCAAACAGAAGACAAACTCCCACCTTTCTTTAGCCATCTTAGGTCAGGACAGAGGACACTTCTGGAGGGAATTTGTAGCACTGTGCATGCACCAAATTCAAGTTCCCTGCAGATTTCTTTGCTTTCCCACAGAAAAATGACTCAGGCTCATCAGTCTGGGCACCCAGGGAAGCCATTAGAGATATAAATCTCCACTGGGGAGGAAGGCTGAACAGTCTGTGCATGTGAAAGACAGACAGTTGGTCCCTCAGTAACTACTGCAGCATGCGCAGCACGGAGGGACATGGCTCTGGGGCACTGCTGAGAATTTAGACAAGGGACAGGCTCAGTGCAGTCAGGCAGAGCGGAACATATAAGCCTGCCCGCAGCGAATTGTTCTCTTTGCTCTTTGTGACATTCTCCAGGTGAATGAAACAGGTTTAAAGGGATTAAAGCTCCTCACAGAAGTCTTGCTCCCACTGAGGCTCTGAGCAAGCACATGTCCCTGGCCATAGGCCCTGGCTGTCCGAGCCTCCCTCACCTGGCTCCTGCCCAGCGCTAGCTCTGCTCAGCTGGAAAGCTGTTTAGAGACAGGGAGCAAGCTCTGCTCCCACAGCCTCGCAGGAAGGTCTGAGCTTCGGGCCCAGGCACAAAGGGAAGTTACATAGCTGTCACCCAGACTCAACAGCACGTTCATCAGGATGACCAGGACGGCCCCTCTGGGATGCACAGGCCCTGGGAATTCTCTCTCTCAAGCTGCCATCCCACACTCCAAAATTGCAGCTTTCACTTACAACAGACCAAGTCTTCACTAGCAGCAGGTTTGGGGAATTCTGCTGGTGCCCAGGATGGGTCCAAGTCCAGTCCCCACCACACTTGCCAAAGACTCTGGGAGGGAGTTTGGGTGCTGGGTGTGGGCTGTGGGCTAGGGCAGGAGGCTGGGGTGCTGGAGCAGGTGCAGGATCTGGGAGGGAGTTCGGGTGTGGGGGACAAGGACTCAGGCTCTGGGATTTGGCAGGGGATTGGGATGCACGAGGGAGGCCGGGGGATCAGTGCTACCTTGGGTAATGCCAGCTCCCAAAAGCAACCTGCACAGCCCTCTGGCAGCGGCTCAGGGCAAGGGTGGCACATGGAGACATCTGCCCTCCAGGGACCGCAGGGATGTGCTGGCCACTTCCCGGAGCGGCGCGGAGGGTAGTGTTCTGAACTTGTTTTCACTGAACTTCACCTCGTTCATTTCAGGCCAACCATGTAATTCTTTTAAGGCTATTTTGATTCTAATTCTGTGCTCCGAAGTGCAGCAGCCCTCCCCACCCCGTGCCTGCGAAGGACAAGGGAACACCTAGACCGTCTGTGTACAATGAATGGCTTCTATATGATTGTGTCCTGCTCTGTGGGGGAGGGTTGCACAGCTTCTCCGGGAGCTACAAACAGAGATGGGGTTAAGGCAAATCCAGCCACGCTGAACCCCCAGAGAGGCCCCGCCTCCTGCGGAGGCTCCTGCATACTGGTTCACCCTGGATTTCCAGACACCTGCAAAGACATGTACAGCGGATAAAAAGCCAGAGTTCAATCCGACTCAGTGCCTTTGTTCTGACCCAGAACAGAGCCAGGACTCCATCCTCTGGAAGGCTCGGAACGGCTGAACCCACCAGTGCTGACAGGAGCTTCTGTTGGCATCGTAGGTTTTCTTGAGGATGCTTCTACCTCAGGAATAAAGGCTCAGAAGGAGTCCTGGGCTCCCTTGCGACCACTGGCAGTACTCTGGTCTCAGTTCCTATTAAGGTGAGTAGGTTGGTTTGGCACAAAATCTGTCTACAGTGAAACCTCCCTTTAATGGGAGGAGGGGTACCCGTTAAACCCGAAAGTCAGCTCAATGTGAGGGTTTACTGCCCTCATACTGCCCCTGCCAGGCTCCCCCAGCCCCAGTTCGAGTGGGGGACTCACCAGACCACCGCTGCTGGAGGAGCTGCTGGACCCTGCCGTGAGCTGGGACTCTGCTGCATGAGACCGGCCCTTTTCCACCACACGGCTGCAGCTTTTCCGCCGCGTGTGGCTTGGACGAGCCTCGGCCGCTGCCAGAGACCCCACGTGCTCCTCCCAGCCGGGGTGGGGTGCATATGTGAGGGCCGTCTGCCGCAGCGCTCCAGGCCATGGCCATCCAGGCTGCCATGGAGGGCTCAGCCATGGCAGCCTGCGGCGGCTGGGAGCAACACCCTGGTAAGTCCCTTACTTTTGGGAGAGGGTGGAGATCGGCCTTTAGGGTTTTACAGGCCCCAATTAAGCGGGCTCCGGGAACAATGGCGAGGCTGGCGGACGTCCATTGTTCCCGATGTCCACTAAATCGGGGTCCGTAATAATCAAGGGTTTACTGCATAACAAGTCCACGTTGCCTATTCCTTATAACTCCACTGTCCTCGCAGTGCTTACAAAATGATGAAGAATTATCTTACCACATAGCAAAGCTGAGCTGAGATTTCACTGGTGATCAGTGTACGCAGAAGAGGGTGGAGGGGACTGTGATGATCTTCACAAACTCACACAAAAGTCACAGCCTCCTCCTGCCATCTTGAGTGGACACAGCTGGTTTTATGGGGAAAACTGGAGGGATCTGATCCCCCCACCACCACAAACTGACCCCTAGAGTTCTCACACACCCTCTTTTCTGCTAACAGCAGCACTTTGCCTTTTGATAGCACTGTGCAGCTATGGATCCTCAAGTACTCAGCAGACAATGAATTCAGTCCCAGAACCCCACTCCATTGCAGATGGCAGGTGCCCCGGTAATGCACAGTAAGTTTTGGATTAAGAAAAGGGCCTGACACATTAGGCAAGAGTGACCAAGACTTTGCTAACATAAGGCAAAGTTCAGCTGTGAGCCAGAGGCAGGTCCTGCTCACAGAATCTGCCAAGAACAGGCTGATATTGCAGAAAGACACATACCTAAGAGTTACGAGCCATAAGTCATGCGACCAAATTCCAGAAGGGTGGTACCAGAACAGCATTAGGAAACATTGTGGTACTTACACACTCCCTACAATTAGCAGGGCACACTGACCCAGATTCAGGACAGGGTTCAGCATTGCAACGTGATGGATAGCGACGTGTTAGTCGGACCACCATATACAAAGTACAAGAGGCACCCAGGTATGTCAGAGGGTGGCACCCTGGTAGGTCAGGAGTGATGTGTAACTTGTTTGTACCTGTGTACACAAATGTACCTTCAAGGGGCTGTCCTCGTCTGGCCCAGGGAGCAGTGGAAGATCTTGCCACTTAATTGCAACAGGCCAACATATGTTAGTGTACCTGTAACCATTGAGCAATAGAACTAGCACTGTGCCTGGTTAACAATAAACCTGGCCTGGGGCTTTCACACAGTATCTGTGTGATCCTCAGGGTCTGCTGTGCTGGCTATCTGTGCTGAGCCAGGGCAGCATGCAGGGGGAGCACATACATGTGAGCAAATGGTTCTCAGCATTTGACAAGACAGATACCTGTCAGGACCCCACCCCAATGACACTGTACCACACGTTTATGTGACTTGCTCAAGGTCACCAGAAAAGTCAATAGCAGAGCTAAGAGTGAAGCCCAGCTCTTCTCTCTCCCAGGCCTGTCATTTATCCACCAGTCCATCCTTCTTGCCTTAATTTAGCACTGCCCACAGCTGCACTGACCTCCTTAGATTCCAGGAAAATAACCTCTTTGTCATTACGGTGACACACCATGTTGGCTGGGAACTCATGACTGAACCAGGACTCACAAACTCTATTTCTGTCTCTGAACTGACTCATGGGTACAATTAGGGCTCTACCTAATTCAAGGCCATGAAAAAAAATGCATCACAGACCATGGAATCTGGTTTCCCCCTTAAACCTGGTCTTGGAAAAAGGCAAATGTAGTGCCCATGGTTAAAAAAAGGAGAGGAGGACAATCCAGGGAACTACAGACCGGTCAGCCGTACCTCAGTCCTCAGAAAAATCATAGAGAGGGATCCTCAAGAAATCCAATTTGGAGCACTTGGAAGAGGGGAAGTGATCAAGAGTTTTCAACATGGATCCACCAAGGGCAAGTCATGCCTGACCAATCTGATTAGCTTCTATGAGGAGGTAACTGGCTCTTTGCACATGGGGAAGTCAATGGATGTGATATACCGTGACTTTAGCAAAGCTTTTGATACAGTCTCCCACAGCATTCTTGCCCATAAGTTAAGGAAGTAAGGATCGGATACATGGGCTGTAAGATGGATAGAAAGCTGGCTTGATGGATGGGCCCAAAGGGTAGTGGTCAATGGTTCAATGTCTGGTTGTTGGTCGGTTTCAAGTGGTGTGCCCCAGGGATCGATTCTAGGGCTGGTATTGTTTAACATCTTTATTAATGACCTGGATGAGGGGATGGATTGCACCCTCAGCAAATCTGCAGATGACACTAAGCTAGTGGGAGAGGTAGATACACTGGAGGGTAGGGATAGGGTCCAAAGTGACCTAGATAAATTGGAGGATTGGGTCAAAAGAAATCTGATAAGGTTCAACAAGAACAAGTGCAGAGTCCTCCACTTGGGACAGAGGAATCCCAAGCACTGTTACAGGCTGGGTGCTGACTGGCTAAGTAGCAGTGCAACAAACAGGACCTGGGGATTATGGTGGATGCAAGGCTAGCTAGGAGTGTGCCCTTGTAGCCAAGAAGGTTAACAGAATATTGGGGTGCGTTAGGAGAAGGATTTCCAGCAGATCTAGAGAAGTTTTTATTCCCCTCTACTTGGCTCTGGTGAGGCCATGTCTGGAGTATTGTGTCCAGTTCTGGGCCCCTCCTCACAGAAAGGATGTGAATGCATTGGAGTTGGCTCAGCAGAGGGCAATGAAAATGATTAGGGGGCTGAAGCACATGACTGATGAGGAGACACTGAAGGACTTGGGCTTATTTAGTTTGCAGAAGAGAAGATTTGATAGCAACCTTCAACCTTCCTGACTGGGGGCTGTAAAGAAGATGGAGAGAGGCTGTTGTCAGTAGTGACGAATGGCAGAACAAGGAGCAATGGTCTGAAGTTACAGAGCGGTAGGTGTAGGTTGGATATTAGAAGAATTATTTTACCGGGAGGGTGGTGAAGCACTGGAATGTGTTACTGAGAGAGGTGGTGGAATCTCCATCCCTAGAGGTTTTTAAGTCCTGGCTTGACATAGTCCTGGCTGGGATGATTTAGTTGGGGGTGATCCTGCTTCAGAAAGGGGGCTTGACTAGATACCCTCCTAAGGTCCCATCCAGCCCTGGGAGTCTCTGATTCTTTTAAATATCTAAAACCATTAAATTCAATAGTAACTGAGAGATAGCTGTGCTAGTCTCTATACCATCAAAACAAAAAAGCCCTCCGTTGGCACTTCAACTAACAAATAAATTATTTTGGACTGCTTTTTCGTTTCATTAAATTCAAGATTTTGAAATGGTAGGATCAGGATGTTTATGAAAATGGACAGTGAATTTGGTAGGCCTTAGGGATGATGTTGGGCAAGTCATTTCCTCTCTCTGTGCCTCAGTGTCCCCTCTGTACAGCAGGAAGGACAAATCTCAAACTCACTGAGCTTTGCTGAAGGAAGGTTAGTCATTATAACTCTCCCCTCAGCCACCCCCCCTGAGCTTGCCTGTTCCTATTACTCACAATCCCATCGTCTTGGGTTTTAAACCCGGCCATCTCTCCCTGGCGCTGCATGCAGGCCTGCCCCTCCCAAAGCAGGCACAGCTGCCTGACTGGGCGGGCGGGGAGTAACGCTGGCTTTATACACAGCGGGTGGGAAACACAAAGACAGCAGACTGAAAAAACTGAGTCAGAACATTTCCCCTTCCCTCTGCCAGTTCCCGTCCCCACAGAGACGAGGCAGGCCTAGCATTTCCAGGCAAGGCTGCTATTCGTACAGGTCCCTCGGACACCCTAAATCACATCTCACTCCACGAGGGGCAGAGAATCTACCCTTGTTCTGCACTGCCCGGACCAGGCACGAAGGCCCTGTGCTCTTCCCAGCGGAGATGAGATATGCTCTTAGGGCAATAGAACAAACAAGCAGTCCTGGAGCGCTTTCAAGACTAACAAAATATAAAAGTGCTCCAGTGTTAAGATACAGAGGAACGCGGCTCCCTCTCTTACATTCATAGGGTGAGGCCACCTTTAGCGTGAGCACCCCCTGCTGGATGCTCAGCCACTGAGCGCTGTTGAAACCATTCCCTGGGCGAGACAGACCATACAGCAGTGGCTTCCTAACTCCTGCGTCAATGACCTACCCCTGCCTACCCTCCAGAGCTACAGCCCCCAGCCCCAGGCAGCAGAAATTAATGCCAGGGAAGAGCAAGCAGTGGATGGTGCTGGTTGTGTTGGGGCTACCAGGGAGCAGAGCTGTGGGACAGATTCCCAGTGACGTTCAAGGACAGAGCTTGGCATTTCAGTACCACTTGGCGAGAACGAAACTGCACAAAAAAACTCCTGAGAAATGTTGCTGCTTCTGCCTTCAAACATTTCTATTTCCAGGATCAAAGCCTCCAAAAATGACATGCTGGGATCAAGAGGCATCTTAGCCTAGGGCTCCTTGAGACATCAGGGGCACTGGAACAGGGGGCCAGGGGCTCAGCCCTCCTGCTTGTTACCAGCTGTGATGGTGAGCGACAGGGGACAGCGGGCAGAGAGAAAGGAGCAGGAACCAGGCCCGGGAGGGAGCGGGGGCCCCCCACACTCTGAGGGAGCTTCTGCCATTCCTGATACTGGAAAGCCCCTATAAGTCGATCCCTGGTCTGGCACCTTGGGGACCTGATCGGTCCTGAACAAGAGAATTTGTCAGACCAGGGTAGGTCCCCTTCCTCTGGCCTGCCACCCCTCCCTGTTGCTGGCTCCACCTCTGCCCCAGCTGGCCCCTTGCCTCTGCCCCCAAACCTCTAGCCCTCATTGGCCCTACTTCCGCTGGCCCAGATAAGCGGCCACTAGCCCCAGCCACTGGCCTCTGCTGTCTGTTGCCAGCCCCACAGAAACTGGCTCCAGCCCCAGCTGGGCTACCAGACACAGGCTCCAACCCCATGGACGCCAGCCCTGGAGGTCAGCCCCAGACAGGAGCCCTGGGTAGGCTACCCAATGCCACCTTCACAGATTCCAGCTCTGGCCTGGCCTGGCCAGACTGCCAGATGCTGGCTCTGCTGATGCCAGCTCTGGCCCCAGCCCCATGAACGCCAGATCTAGCCCAGTCAAGCTGCCAGACACTGACCCCAGCCATGCAGTCACTGGCCCCAGACTCAAGGATGCCTGCCAGATGCCGTACCTGGCACCAACAGATCCCAGCTCTGGCCCTGTGGATTCCAGATCCATCCCCAGCCCTGCAAATGCCAACTCCAGCCGGGGATGAGCTGGTGGATGCTGGCCCCAATCCTGCAAACACCGACCCTGCTGGGTTCCTGGCACCCCAGCCACTAGGCTCCCAGTTGCCAGCCCTCCTCTCACTGGGCTCCTGGCCCTGGAGCTCTCTGGTCTGGGAACATCTGTGCTCCTGCCGGACCAGGGATGTCGCCACATCAAAGAGTCCCAGTTTTGGGAGGTGCAACCTGGATAAGCTTTCCGTGTAGCCACTCTAAGCCAAAGAGGAGAGAGCTCTCCTACTGGCTGCATTACTCCAGCCCCACCAGAGCAGCAGTAGCTACGTCAGCAGGAAACGCTCTCCCACGGACATAAGCGCCCATGTGGACAGTGCTAAGCTGGCACAGCAAATACAGCAGGTGACCAGCCTGGCTTAGCAGAGAAATCTCTGATGCACTTAAACACAAAAAGGAAGCTTAACAGACGAGGGAACTTGGACCGGGGGAGAGTATGAAAACATGGCTTGAGCAGGCAGGGGGGTGACTGGGAAGGTCAAAGCGCAACTGGGGTTGCAGCTAGCCAGGGAAGTAAAGGACAAGAAGAAGGGTTCCTACAGGTATGTTAGCAACATGACGGTGGTCAGCGAAAGTGTGAAACCCTTGCTGAAGTGAAGGGGGAAGGAAACCTGTGGACAGATGATGTGGAAAAAGCTGAAGTGCTCAATGCTTTATTTGCCTCTGTCTTCACAGACCAGGTCGACTCCCAGAGTGCTGCACGGGGCAGCACAGTAGAGGAGGGAGGTGGGCAGCCCTCGGTGGAGAAAAAGCAGGTTAAGGACTATTTAGAAAAGCTGGATGCACACAGATTCATAGCCTGGATCTAATGCATCCAAGGTGCTGAGGGGATTGCTCGATGTGATTGCAGAGTCACTGGCCATGATCTCTGAGAACTCGTGGGAACTGGGAGAAGTCACAGACAACTGAACAGAAGGTAAATCTTTAAAATAGGGGAAAGGGTCGATCCAGGAAACTACAGACCAGTCAGCCTCACCTTAATCCCTGGAAAAATCATGGAGGGGGTCTTCAAGGAATCCATTTTGAAACACTTGGAGGAGAAGGTGATCAGGAACATCTTGCCTGACCAACCTGATTGCCTTCCATGATGAGATAACTGGCTCTGTGGGTATGGGGAAAGCACTGGGCATGATAGACCTTGACTCTAGCAAAGCTTTTAGTCTCCCACAGCATTCTGGCCAGCAAGTTAAAGAAAGGTTACTCACCGTAGTAACGGTGGTTCTTCGAGATGTGTCCCCGTGGGTGCTCCACAATAGGTGTCAGGCTCGCCCGGCGCCGCAGATCGCATCTTCCAAGCAGTTTCTGCCGGACCGCGCATGCGCCGGCGCGCGCCGCTCCCTTGCGCGCTCCTGACCACGTGCGCGATCCGGTCCCCGCCAGTTCCTTGACCAACCGCCTCGGATGCTCCTGCAAAACACTAACAGAGATCCGAAGCGGGGAGGATGGGCGGGTAGTGGAGCACCCACGGGGACACATCTCGAAGAACCACCGTTACTACGGTGAGTAACCTTTCTTTCTTCTTCGCGTGTCCCCGTGGGTGCTCCACAATAGGTGACTACCCAGCAGTAACCCAAGATAGGAGGTGGGTAATCGGATTATGTGCAGCTTGTCCCCGAGAGGACCGCTATCGAGAGACGGGTATCCTCTTGGAATACCCTGTGAAGGGCGTAGTGCTTGGCGAAGGTGTCATAGGATGACCAGGCTGCCGCTCTGCAAATGTCTTTTAGCGCAACGCCCTTGAAAAAGGCTGTTGATGCCGCCACCGCCCTAGTGGAATGAGCCCTGGGAGTGGCCAGTAAAGGAGTCTTTTTGAGTTCGTAGCACATTTTTATGCAGGATACGATGTGCTTTGAGATTCTCTGCGAAGAGAGACCTTTTCCTTTCGATTTGGGAGTGAGAGAGACTAGGAGTCTATCCGTTTTCCAGAAGGACTTGGTCCTGTCTATATAGAAGGCTAGCGCCCTCCTCACGTCCAGGAGGTGTAGGCGCGCCTCTTTGTTAGAGTTATGAGGCTTTGGATAAAACGAGGGTAAAACAATAGGTTCATTAATGTGAAACTCAGAAGAAACTTTGGGAACAAAGGCTGGATGCAGCCGTATGGTTACCACCTCCTGGGAAAAAACAGTGCAGGGTGGCGTTGCCATAACTGCCGCAAGTTCGCTCACCCTGCGAGCTGACGTGATTGCGAGCAGAAAGGTCATCTTTATCGTAAGGAGGCGGAGGGAAACCGTGGCCAAGGGCTCGAACGGTGGTCCCGTTAGCACATTAAGCACCAGGTCCAAGTTCCACTAAGGTGGAAGCGGTTTCCGAGGGGGGTATAGGTTTACCAACCCTTTGAGGAACCTGGTAACCATGTGTAGGGAATGTGGCAGAAGGAATGCAGTGCTGCTGAAGGCTGGGAGGAATGAGTCTCCCAGAGGTCATCTGCATGAGAATGCAAAAGGTGTGCATGTGTGATACCTTTTCAGGCAAAGCCTAATGGGTAGCAAGTAAACCATGAGATTTGGTCTATTGTAAACATGTAGTTGTAAAATCACAATTTAAGCTGACACTTAAAGCGGGAGTTGTGAGATCTCACCAATGCTCTGGGTTGTTGTGGGGGACAGGGCAGTCGCCTTAGCTGTGTAAGACATTGATTACACAGGGCTCCCTGGTTTAAAGCATTGTGAGGGAGAAGGGGAGGGGTACGGGTTGAGCCAGCTTGCTGAGTGCCATGGCCCTGCCTATGCCTTGGACATATAGCTATAAGCCTGGCTTGACTAACCCTCCCCACCTGTTGAAAGATAGAGCTGGATACTAGGGTGTTTGTGAAACCCCATACTAGAGAAACCAAGAGCTGAAATCACAGAGTGGCAGCTGAGGCCACACAGAGCTGAAATCACTGGGTTCTGCCTTAGGGCAGTCCCAAGCAGAGGGGTTAGGACCGGCGGACAACAGCAGGACCAGCGGGTGGCTGGTAGGAGTGGCGGCGACCGCTGGGCGGCCGGTAGGAGCGGCGGCGGCAGTAGATGACGGCGGGTGGCCGGTAGGAGCAGCGGCGGATGACAGTGACCGGCGGGCGGCCGGTAGGAGCGGCGGCGGACGACAGTGACTGGCAGACGGCTGGTGACAGCAAGGGGAGGCTACAGACAAGTGGACAGCTAGTATTACCCTGGTGATGTATCTGTGGGCTTTGAGTTTGGGACTGCACCGCAGAGGGCACACCCTGTAACTGTGTGTGTGTGGAAAAGGGCCAAGAGCCCCAGCAAGAGACTGGGTTCTACTGCATATGGGGATGGTATCTGGGTAAAAGGGGTTTTGTCTCTTCTGTGCTGAGATATACTGCATCTGTCGCTGTAACCTTGGGGTAGGTTATGGTCATTAAACAAGCCATTTCTATCTCAGACTCTGTGCTTGCGAGTCGGGGGGGAGAACCGCCTTACAGGCACCCAGCACGGGGGTGAAATTGTCCCAGGCCACTGGGTGGGGGCTCGAGCCGGTTGGTTGTATCCTTGATAGGAAAACCCCACAAGAGTTGAACCCGGCCCTTCTGGCAGGCATCTGGCATTAACAGAAGGGTTACACACGGGATGGGCAAACACCGTGTGCCCTTCCTCTTAGTGTCTGAATGCCGAAATGGCGGCAAGGTGGACCTTTAACGAGGATAGTGAGAGTCCTCCTCTCTTGAGGTCCAGTAAATACTCTAATATCACAGGTATAAGCACCGAAAGGGGGGCTAGCTGTTTGGTAGAACACCTTGCTGTGAAGCGAGTCCATTTCTGCTTGTAGGTCTTCCTGGTGGAAGTCCTTCTGCTACTTTCTAGGACTTGCTGCATTTCCTCCGTACACGTGCTCTCTAGGGAGCTGAGCCATGGATTAACCACACTTGTAGTCGCAGGCCTTGGGGGTGCGGATGCACTATGGACCCCTGGGCTTGCGTGAGCAGATCCGGCGCCACCGGAAGGGGCATCGGTGGACGGTCCGACATGCGCAGGAGTAGGGGGAACCATTGCTGTCGATCCCACGTTGGGACTATCAGGATCATTCGGGCTCCTTTCCTCCTGGCTTTCTGCAAGACTTTGTGGATCAGCACTGTGGAAGGAAAAGCGTAAAGCAGGGGGCCCCTCCACGAGATCGCGAACGCGTCCCCCAGGGACCCCCGTCCCAGTCCTGCCCTGGAGCAGAATCGTGGGCACTTCTTGTTATGTTGAGTGGCAAACAGGTCTATCTGGGGAAAACCCCATGCGTGAAAAATAAGTCGTAGCAGATCGGGACGGATCTGCCACTCGTGCGTGAGTGCAAAACGCCTGCTCAGCTGGTCTGCCTTCACATTGTGAGCGCCTGGTAAGTACGAGGCTTTCAAGATTATATTGTTGGCGATGCACCAGTTCCATAACCGGACTGCTTATGCACATAAGGCACGGGACCGAGCTCCTCCTTGTCGATTTATATAAAACATGGTGGAGGTATTGTCTGTACTGATCCCGACAACTTTGCCTTGTATGTGGTCTCGAAAGTGTCTGCAGGCGTTGAACACTGCTCTGAGCTACAGTATATTTATGTGCAGTGACTGCTCCGTGGAGGACCACAGCCCTTGAGTCACCTCTTCGCCCATGTGTGCTCCCCACCCTATGAGGGAGGCATCTGTGGTAAGAAAAACCGATATTTGTGGTTGGTGGAAGGGTACCCCTGTTAGCAAGTTCTTGGGGTTTACCCACCATTGCAGGGATTTGCGCACCTCCGCTGTGGGCGACACCACCCTGTGAACGGTGTGTGTTGCCAGTTTGTATACGCTCGCCAGCCAGTGCTGCATGCTGCGCATGTGAAACCTGGTGTTCTGTACTACGAACGTCGCCGCTGCCATGTGGCCCAGCAGCTGTAAGCATGTCAGGACCGGCACCGTAGGGCTGAAGGTGATGACCTGCACGAGGGAGCCGATGGCTCGAAAGCGAGTCTCTGGTAGATACATTCTCGCTGTAATAGAATTTATGCGTGCCCCTATGAACTCTATGTCCTGTGGGGGGTCTATCTTTGATTTTGCCAGATTGATAACCAGGCCGAGCGAAGAGAACGTGCCTGCTGTGACGCATATCATGCGTAGTACCGCCTCCTTCGAGGCCCCCTTGAGTAGGCAGTCGTCCAGATACGGGAATATAAATACCCCCGTCTGTGCAGGTAGGCTGACACCACTGCCAAGGTCTTGGTGAAGACTCTGGGGGCCGAGGAGAGGCCAAACGGTAGGACCTTGTATTGAAAATGTTCTTTGCCTACCATGAACCGGAGGAATTGCCGGTGAGCCGGATGGATAGTTATGTGAAAATACGCGTCTTGTAAGTCGAGGGCTGCGAACCAATCTCCATCATCCAGTGCCGTAAGGATGGAGGCAATTGTGATCATCTGAAAGCGTTGCTTGCGCAGGTACCGGTTGAGGCCTCGAAGATCTAAGATGGGCCTCCAGCCTCCTGTCTTTTTCTCCGTGAGGAAGTACCTCGAGTAGAACCCTTTTCCTTGCAGTTGCTCCGGCACTCTTTCCACTGCCCCTATGAACATGAGATGGTCTGCCTCCTGCTTGAGCCTCGCTACGTGGGAGGCCTCCTGGAGGTGGGGCCTGGGTGGAGGTCATGGCTGTGGGAGCGACTGGAAGGGGATGGCGTACCCCGTGGCTATGATCTCCAGCACCCATTTGTCTGTGGTGATCCTTTGCCACTGGTCGTAGAATGGTCGGAGGCGATGGTGGAATAGCCGCTTCGGATGACCTTGTGCGATGGTAGTGATGGTGCAGCCCTGGATCTGCGTGTCAAACTTGTGGCCTTTGACCCTGCCCCAAGGACGCACGGCTCTGTTGGGAACGTCGCCTGGGAGTTCTGTACTGCTGGTGCTGTTGATGTCGCCCTTGCTCGTAACCCCTGTGGTACTGGGGACGCTGTTGCTGGTACTGGTACCGTCTTTGTTGAGGGAAGTACTTTTTCTTTCTGTATGGAGGGGTGTAAATCCCCAGGGTCCTAAGTGTGGCTCTTGAATCTTTACTGGAATGAAGGACCGAGTCAGTTGATTCAGCAAACAGCTTCTGCGAGTCGAAGGGAAGATCGACTATCTTTGCCTGCAGATCCCTCGGTATACCCAAAGTCTGGAGCCAGGACTCCCTTCGCATCACCACTGCCGTAGCTGTGGAGCGTGCTGCTGTGTCCGCAACATCCAGGGCGATCTGAATTCCCGTCCTCGAGGCCGCGTAGCCTTCTTGCACGATGGCCTTGAGCACCGGTTTCTTGTCCTCTGGAAGCGAGTCCATGAGGGAGGTTAACCTAGTGTAGCTGTCGAAATTATGGTTCGCTAAATGCGCTGCGTAATTTGCCATTCGCAACAGTAGAGCGGAGGAGGAGTAGACCTTTCTGCCGAACAGCTCTAGCTTCTTGGCATCTTTGTCTGTTCCCCCTGTCTTGAATTGAGATGTCTTTGATCTTTGTTGCGACGACTCCACCACCAAAGAATTTGGTTGTGGGTGGCTGAACAGGAACTCCATGCCCTTCGCCGGCACGAAGTATTTCTTATCCACTCTCTTGTGGACAGGCGGAATAGTCGCAGGGGTCTGCCATATCATAGTGGTGGACTCCAAGATTGCTTCATCAAGTGGTATTGCTATTTTGGAGGAGGCCGGAGGTCTCAGATTTTTGAGGAGCTTATGGTGTTTCTCTTGCACCTCTGCTGTCTGGATGCCTTGCGTGAAGGCCACCCTCTTAAACAGCTCTTGAAACTGTTTGAGATCGTCCGGAGGATGGACGTCCCCCGGGGCCGTAGCCTCGTCCGGGGAGGAGAGCGAGGAACCACTAGGGTACGCCTCTCTGGACCCTTCCGGTTCCTGTTGGTGATGGTACATCCTCTCACTGGAAGCTTGCAAGGGAAAAATCTCGGGGTTCCATAACCAGTTCCCCCTGAGGTACTTGAGTCTCTGTCCCCGTTCGCGATTGCCCTCGGGGATACGGGACCGTCTGTGGGGATCTTTCCCTGGTAGATTGCCGGTGGTGTCTATGCCCCGCGTGATAGGGGCGACCATGGCAGCATGGGCACTGTTCTTGGGAGGGTGACCTAGACCACTCCCTTGGTGCATACCCTCTGCGTCTGGGGGAGCGAGATCGTCGAGAGACCTGGGACACTGGAGAGAGCGATTTGTGATAGTACTCCAGCGGCTCAAACCCCAGGAAGGGTGAAGGTGGTCCCAGCCAGGGCGAGGCTGGTTGTAAAAATGGAGACAGGGGCTCCGGGTAGGCTAGGGGGGACCCCTGCCTTCTGGTTGGAGTCTGCAGCATAAGCGGAGGGCTGAGAGAAAGCAACTCTGCAGCCCTGTCTGGAGAGGGGCTGCGGTGCCTTGTTTTGTGTGCAGCCTTCCCCCTCCCTTGAGCAGGTAGCTCCGCCCCCTGACGTGTAGGGGATCTCGGCCCCGTCCGTGCCGTGTTCAGCACGCTCATGGGCGGTGCCACACGGGCGGTGTCCTCTGGTGCCTGCAGGCTGCGTGCCTGCGCGCTCTGCACCGCCGGTTCCCCGGGGGTCGGTGCCGCTGCCTGCGGTGCCACCGGTACCGGCGCTTGTTTAGCCGCCGCCCTGCCTGTGGTGCAGGGCAGCTGTTTGATGATCGGAGGCTGAGCCGCCTCCATGTGGCTCTCCGTGCCGCCGCCGATCAGCTGTTGCTGCAGCTGGGGGCTGTGTGCTCCTCCCGTCCCGCTTTCTGTTGCTGCCGGCAGGGATCGGGCTGGGGAGGCTTTCCTCCGTTTTTGCGCTGATGGGGTGAGGGAGGCGGCTTTCCTTTTATGGGCCCCGGAGGGTCCCTCCTGCTGCGGCCGCTCCGGCACGTCTGGCTGGAGGGCCTTGTCGAAGAGCAGCATTTTAAGCCGCATCTCCCTGTCCTTCCTTGCTCTGGCTGTTAGTTTTGCACAGAAGGAGCATTTCTGCGTGACATGGGACTCCCCCAGGCACCTTATGCAGAGACTGTGCCCATCAGACGCTGGCATTGCCTCTCGGCAGGACTCACATTTCTTGAATCCTGAAGAGGACATTATTGGTGAGTCTTTCAGTTGTTAATGGGTACTTAGCACCTTGTCTGTGCTGTTTTTCCCCCTCTCTGATAGCCTGCCGCGGCAGGAGGGCTAATGGCCCTAGGCCCCTGGCCTCCGGTGCTCCGCTTGTTACTAGGACTGGACTGAATGCCGTCCCACTTGTTGATTCTTTTTCTTTTTTTTTTTGAAAATAACAACTGGCTAACTTAACAGTAGCCTAAGAACTTGAAAACTTTAAAGAAAAAACAGTTAAAACCATTGAATACGCTAACTTGGCCATAGCCTAGTCGGATTCCGTCTGCAGCCGACGGCGGTTAAGAGGAACTGGCGGGAACCGGATCGCGCACGTGGCCAGGAGCGCGCAAGGGAGCGGCGCGCACCGGCGCATGCGCGGTCCGGCAGAAACTGCTTGGAAGATCCGATCTGCGGTGCCGGGCGAGCCCGACACCTATTGTGGAGCACCCACGGGGACACTCGAAGAAGTATGGCTTGGATGAACAGACTATAACGTGGACAGAAAGATGGCCAGATCGTCAGGGTCCTGGATAGTGATCAACGGCTCGATGTCTAGCTGGCAGCCTGTAACAAGCAAAGAACCCAGGGGTCAGTCCTGGGACCATTTTCTGTTCCACATCTTCATTATGATCTGGATGAGGGGATGGATTGCACCCTCTGCAAGTTTGCAGAAGAGACAAAGCTGGGGGGACAGGTAGATATATTGAAGGGTATGGATAGGGCCCAGTGTGACCTAGACAAATTCGAGGATTGGGCCAAAAGAAATCTGATGAGATTCAACAAGGAGAAGTGCAGAGTCCTGCACTTAGGACAGAAGAATCCCATGAACTGGTAAATGCTGCCGCCCAACTGGCTACGTGGCAGTTCTGCAGATTACTGTGGATAAGAAGCTGGATATGAGTCAACAGTGCGCCCTCGTAGCCAAAAATGCTAACAGCGTACTGGGCTGCATTAGCAGGAGCACTGCCAGCAGATCAAGGGAAGTGATTATTCCCCTCTATGCGGCACTGGTGAAGCCTCAGCTGGAGTATTATGTCCAGCTTTGGGCTCCCCACTACAGAAAGGGAAAATTAGAAAGAATCCAGAAGAAGACAACCAAAAGGATTTGTGGGCTGGAGCACATGACTTATGAGGAGAGGCTGAGGAAATGGACTTACTTAGTCTGCAGAATTTGATAGCAGCCTTCAACTACCTGAAGGGTGGTTCCAAAGAGGCTGAAGAGAGGCTGTTCTCAGTGGGGACAGGTGACAGAACAAAGAGCAATGGCCTCAAGTTGAAGTGGGGGGAAGTCTAGGTTGTTTATCAGGAAAAATGATTTCACTAGGAGGGTGATGAAGCACTGGAATCGGTTACCCGGGAGGTGGTAGAATCTCCATCCCTTGAGGTTTTTAAGGCCGGACTTGACAAAGAGCCCTGGCTGGAAAGATTTAGGTAAGGTCAGACCTGCTCTGAGCAAGGGGCTGGATATCCTGCCATCTCTTCCAACCCTTCTCTCCTAGGATGCTATTGCAAGTCATGTCACTAGGAGGGTGGTTAAATCACACCTTAGAGTGACGTAACTTATGTTAAGTCAAGCTGTGGCTCCTGGTTGTGCCTATGGACAAGGATTGCACTTTCCCACTGATGTGAAAATCCACATTGCCCTCTACTTCCAGGGGGGACTGACAACTGGGCAAAAAGCTGTACCTTAGGGTCATGGAATTGTTAGTTATTTGTATTATGGCAAAGTCAAGAGGTTCCAACTTAGCTTGGGGCCCTGTTGTTCTCAGTGCTGCACATAGCGAAGGGAGTGTTCCTGCTCCACAGCTCTTATAATTACAATAGTCAAGACAAACAAAGAGTAGGAGGGCAAAGAGGGGGGGAAGCAAGTTCTAGATCCAAACTCCTGCCCTCCAAACACCAGGCCCTAAAATCAGAAACAACCAGGAGTTACTTGCAAAACACAAAAAACACAAAGGAGCCGAACTATCCAGTGACTGAACAGGTTCAATTCACAAAGAACAAGCCCTGCAGCTTTCAACTCATTTCTGGCAAAGGAGATGCGACTAAAATCCAAATGATTATAAATATGCAGATGACACTCAGTTATGTCCCATCCGTGTGCTCTTTTAGAGCTGTGTTTCTATGAAGCAGTCTTGTACAGTGCGAACCCATTTATGCAAAGGCCCTATATCTGAAAACCCTTCTTATCTGAATCCACCATGTGTCCTCCCTAAAACTTTATGTTAGTGAATCAGCAGCTAATAACTTCTCAATTAGCCTCTTAACACTCCCTGCCTGCTCGGGCCACCCATGGCCACTGCTACAGAGAACCAACCACATCATTCTGAAAACGTAAATAATTTGCGAGACTCTCCAACGGAACACGTCAACATTGGTTTTAACAAACAGAAATCACCATGTTTCTTGAATGCAACGATTTTTGAGACAGCCACACGTGGTTAGTGGCTACTGGTTGGACACTACTTGTTCTGAGCAGTTACCTGCAGCCACAGAGTCCTAATCCTATTCCAGCAGTAAAAGAAATGTGGCAGAATTACATCCAGCTCAAAATAGCACTTTTCTCCAACCAGCACCCAGTTATCCCACAGTTCCATCTGGCCCAGGGCTATTTGGATAAATAATAATTTACCATGCACTGGCCTTGGTTGGCCCTGTTTGATTGTTGGAAAGTCTGAGATTTTAAAGACAAGAACAGAAAGCCACCTGTGAAGCCAAATTAAAATAAACTGGTAAATAAATCCATCAATGGGCTAAAGATACCAATCAAAACTCAGGGCAGTGCGGAAAAGACAGCCCCTCAGTTGCAGGGATGGGAGGAAAGAAGCATACAGACAGCAGTGCTTCATTGTCTCCTGAGTCATAAATTCTACTTAACAGCTTCTCGTACGCTCGCTGTAGCCGTTGCATGTTTCCTTTCCCGACAACTTACACACTAATTCAGAAGAGAAGTGAAATCGATCCACTGTCTGCCCTCTGCCCCCAGTACAAAGAATTGGTTAGTGTGAGGTACCTTTTAGGTTTGGTGGAGTTTAATCTCAAAACGCTACACTCACCTCTGCAAGGTAGAGGAGGCAGAATTTCAGATCTTCGGAAGAACCTGTAAGGGAAAAAAACAAGGCCCAAATCAGTCTTTGACTGCATTTGTGCCTCGCCCTGCAAAGATCTGCGGCACTGTCAGAGGAATTAACTGTGGGGTTGCGTTTAATGAGCAAAGGTTGCAGTTCTGCCTTCACAGGCTGTCTGCAGAGAGTGAGGTCTGCTGAGGCTGGCTTCCAAGTGAATGGATCAGGCTAATGCAGCAGGCGAACCCAGGCTGGTCTGGGGAGCGGAGTGCTTACCATTTGCTCGCTGAGCAATTAGGGCTTTTTCTCCAGGCTCATTTCTCTGATAAAGGGTTCTCTCTTTCTGTCACAGCTCTGCCCTGGTGGAGTTGGCCAATGCACTGTGCAGAGAAGGCCAGCCTGATTTAGAAGCAAAGCAAGAGGCTGAAACTCCTTAGGGCCCTCCTGCATTGGGAGCTATGCAGCACATGGCTGGGACAGTGCCCCTGTAACTCAGAGCTGGCTGCAGACCCAGGTCTCTGAATTAGAAGGCTGCAGCTAGGACAGACAGACAATTGCCATAACATACAGACACACTCACTCACCCCTTGCCTCTGCTAATCACTGAACATCTCTCTGTCCAAAGGAAGGAATCTCCTAAATTCACATCGGGACACAGGAATTGCCAAACTGGATCAGAGACCCAAGATCCATCTACCCCAGTGCTCTGTCTCTGGCAGTCATCTGCACCGGCTACCTCAGGAGGTTGGGGGTGCAGGAAACAGGTGGAGGGAGGCAACAGTGGGATAATCTGACCCAGAGACCGTTCCTCACTCTGTCTGACACACAAGAACTAGAAGTAACTCTTGGCTCTTACTACTGTAACTCCAAATGCTCTCGCTATTGATAGAAATATCCAACCTCATTCTGAGCCCTTCTAAACTCTTGGGGTGCATCTACACTAGCCAGCTACTTCGAAGTAGCCGGCACAACATCGAAATAGCACGCGTCGCATCTACACGTGCTGTGTGCTATTTCGATGTTGAAATCGACATTAGGCGGCTAGACATCGAAATCGCTATTCCCATCCGAAGATGGGAATAGCGCCCTACTTCGACATTCAACGTCAAAGTAGGGCATGTGTAGGTGATCTGCGTCCTGCTACTTCGAAATAGCGGGGCCCTCCATGGCGGCCATCAGCTGTGGGGCTCTAAGGTCACCGCTCACAGCAGCCCTTAGCCCAGGGCTTCTGGCTGCTGCTGCTGCAGCTGGGGGTCCATGCTGCATTCACAGAGTCTGCAACTGTTTGTTGGCTCTGTGGATCTTGTGCTGTGCAGGGCAAGTGCGTCTGGGAGCAGCCCTTTAAGGGAGTGGCTTGGGACTTTGCTGGCCTCTTATTTCGACAGGGAGCACTTGTGTGTGTGGACGCTCCACATTTCCTTCCGGGGCGGCTCCTTTTGACGTTCTCCATCGCTACTTCGACGTTGAACGTCGACGGCACCAGCCCTGGAGGACATGTAGACAATATGCGTCGAAGTAGCCTATTTCGATGTTCTTATGTTGAAATAGGCTACTTCGATGTAGTGTGCTAGTGTAGACGTACCCACGTTCTCAATAACTTCACGTGACAGGGAGCTCCACAGCCTAAAAACACCCAGGGCAAAAAAGCGTTTCTTTGTACCGATTCTGAAGTTGCTGCTTTTCCGTTTTTCTGAACATTCCCTTCCTTGCGTGGTAAAACAGGCTGAACAAAGGGTTGCGAAATGCCTGCTCCATGCATACATGACTCCCTATTCTGTTATAACAGAATCACAGGGCTAGAAGGGACCTCAGGAGGTCATCGAGTCCAGCCCACTGCCTAAAGCAGGATCAACCAGCAGGGTCTAAGTCATCCCCGCCAGGACTTTGTCAAGCCAGGACTTAAAACACCTCTAGGGATGGAGATTCCACCATCTCTCTAAGTAGAGTGTTCCAGTGCTTCACCACCATCCTGGTAAAACAGTTTTTCCTGATATCCAACCTAGACCTCCCCCTCTAACTTTAGACCTTTGTTCCTTGTTCTGCCATCTGTCACCACTGAGAACAGTCTCTCTCCATCCTTTTTGGAGCTCCCCTTCAGGAAGTTGAAGGCTGCTATCATATCACCCCTCAGTCTTCTCTTCTGCAAACTAAATAGGACCAAATCCCTCAGCTTCTCCTCATAGGTCATGTGCTCCAGCCCCCTAATCATTATTATTATCCTCTGCTGAACCCATTCCAATACACACACATTCTTTCTATACTGGTGGGCCCAGAACTGGATTCAGTACTCCAGATGTGACCTCACCACTGCCAAATAGAAAGGAAAAATAACATCTCTAGATCTGCTGGAAATGCTTCTCCTAATACACCCCAATATGCTGTTAGCCTTCTTGGTTACAAGGGCACACTACTGACTCATATTCAGCCTCTCATCCACCACAATCTTCAGGTCCTTTTCTGCTGCACTGCTACTTAGCCAGTCAGCACCCAGCCTGTAACAATGTTTGGGATTCTTCCATCCCAAGTGCAGGACTCTGCACTCGTCCTTGTTGAATCTCATCAGATTTCTTTTGACCCAATCCTCCAATTTATCTAGGTCACTCTGGACCCTGTCCCTACCTTCCAACTACCTATCTACCTCTCCTAGCTTAGTGTCATTCACAAATTTGCTGAGGGTGCAATCCATCCGCTCATCCAGGTCATTAATAAAGAGGTTAAACAATACCAGCCCTAGAACTGATCCCTGGGGCACACCACTTGAAACCGACCAGCAACCAGACATTGAGCCATTGACCACTACTCACTGGGCCCATCTTTCAAGCCAGCTTTATGTCCACTTCACAGTCCACATATCCAATCCATAATTCCTTAATTTACGGGCAAGAATGTTATGGGAGACTGTACCAAAAGCTTTGCTAAAGTCAAGGTATATCCACTGACTTCCCCGTGTTCACAGAGCCTGTTACATCGTCATAGAAGCTAATCAGATTGGTCAGGCATGACTTGCCCTTGGTGAATCCATTTTGATTACTCTTGATCACTTCCCCTCTTCCAAGTGGTCCAAAATGGATTCTTAGAGGATCCCCTCCATGACTTTCCCAGGGGCTGAGGTGAGGCTGAGTTAAGGAACTGAGGTGAGGCTGACCGGCGTAGAGTTCCCTGGATTGTCCTTCTTTCCTTTTTTAAAGATGGGCACTACATTTGCCTTTTTCATCTCCTTCCTAAGGTGCACTCCTAAGCGTTCCAGTCCCTTGGGGTCTGGGGCGTCTCTTCATCTCCCCAGTCATTCCCATGGCTTGTCTCCAAGCCCCTTGGATTGCTGTTGAGTCCTTTGTGAGGAAGAGGGGAGGTGACCTCCCACGTCCCTCCCAGCCGCAGAGTGCGGGGAGGATAGGGACTCGCTTCTGGAGCCAAATGGGTCGAAAAACAAACCAACAGAGGGGACAAGCTACAAGGCAGGAATAAAGTGCCAGAGGAGGCAGAGGGCTTGTGCCCCTCCACCCCTGCGGGCCCACCATGCTGCCCTCTCGGGCAGCCCGAACACTAGCCAGTGATAAATAAAACAGTCTGTCAAATGCCATCCCAGCTCCGCTGAGCCACAGGCTGTTATCAGCCACACTCAGGGACAAGCCATGCCAGCTACCGCAGCGCGAAAAGCCACGTGCCACATGTTTGAGATTCTTCATAGGGTATCAGCACATAAAGCAGGAATGGCTCAGTAAGACTCCAACCTGGCGGTGCTCCTCTCTGACCTGCCAGGCACATGAGGGGAACAAACGATCTGCAGGCAGCCATGTCCCACAGCCCCACACGCAGAAGGAGGGAATGACTGTATGGAACGTGGGCCCCCATAAGCAGCAGCTGTTCAGACCTCCCAACCTGGCCCTCCACCCTCCTGCTTGGGAGGTCCCAGCTAGTGCCACTCTGGGAGGTGCTGGCAGGCCAGTGCAATGGGAAAGGGGGTGCGCTGGCAGAGTACCGCAACAACTGCAGTAGCTGCAGAGCAAGGGGAATGGGTAGCTGGCCCATTATGTGGCACAGGGCTCAGCCCTCCTGGTGCAGGTCAGGGTGGGCCAGTTAAAGTGGGGCAGCAGCCAGGGCTACGGAAGGCCAGCCAGGAGGACAGGAGAAGGGAGCTGCCAGGGACAGGCGGCAGGCCCTGGGGAAGACTGAAGGCGGGAGTGCAGAAAGAGGGAGGGGCAGGAAAGGGACAAGGCTAGAGAAGCAGCAAAGGGGTGGAGACTCAGAGCCTGGGGCCAGAGGAGGCTGAAGGCTGGGGAGCAGCAGAGGGGTAGACCCACCCGACCATCTCTTTGCTGGAGAGCTGAATCCTAGTGAGCAGCGAGCAGCCTAGGGGAGGGAGGGCTGTGCCCAACAGAAAGGCTGGAGTAGTTTCTCCTAGGAAGGGCCAGGCTGCCCCTGACAGAGCAGCAGTAGAGACTCCAGCAAGCTCGTGCACATGATCAGCTGGCCCCCAGAGGTAAGAACCCAAAGGGAACTCCTTTGAGTTGCCCGCGAGGGAAACTGAGGCAAGGAGACAAGCAGGTGTCCCAGAGAAGACCTACACGTAGGCTAGACTCTGGGTGCACGTCCAAACAGAGGGCAAAGGCTCACAGCATTGCCAAAGGCCCAGTTCAAAGTCCAGAGTAGCGGCCAACAGCCACTGTGGCTCCAGCCAGTATCTGCAAGATGGGACAGGCCCGGCCAGGTGAACAGGAGCAGCAGGATGGCAGGCTGCCGAGCCCGGGGGACGCTGTAGCAACCCTGAGGCTAAGGACCCTACAAGAGGCTTCTCTAAGCAGGGTGCCTCCCCAGTGCGCTGAGCACAGGACAGCAGAGCAGGATACAAGTGGAGAAGTCTCTGCTACTACTCAGGAGTGCGCTGGGCATGGGGCGGGCAATGACCACTGCAGAGACAGATCTCACAGCAGAAACCCAGCTGTGGGCTATCACCAGGGTTCCCCGTAAGCTGGGCATGTGTGCGGCCTCTCTGGAGGGACTGCAGAGCGCCCACAGCCGGGTGTTTTGCTTTACGGGTGGTGCATATTCGCACACACCGGGGGCACAGAAGTAATCATTCCATGTCCCTTACGAATTGTTACCCCTTCCCATTCCTGCTTGGGCTCCTCCCTGCCCATTAGGGCTGCAAGCCAGTAACTTCAGGATGGAAAGTCCCACTGTATCTACCAGCGACACTCCTGCACAGCCCCAGCACTGCCAGCGTGTCCCTGTACAGTGGGCACACGGGGTATCCTGTGAAGAATCTGAAACACGTGGCGCTTGGCTTTTTGCACTGCGGTCGCTGGTGTGGCATGTCCCTGAGCGTGGCTCATAACAGCCTGTGGCTCAGAGGAGCTGGGATGGTGTTTGACAGACTGTTTTATTCATCCCTGGCTAGTGCTGGTGGCTGTACACTGGACACATTGACAGGCGTGATGCTCCTGGGCCATGCCGAGCTCTAAAGCAGGAAGACCATGCATCGTGAAGCTGATTATACTGATTTGCTTTAGCACAGGGCAGCAAGCAGCAGAAACAGGAAACATCACAATGGTCTTCAGTGTACCGGAGACGTCCTGATTGTTATAGTCAGCAACACGCCTGTTCCGACTAACGGGTCAGTCAGTTCTTTAGGAGAGCAGCAGCCAGGCACTGCCAAGAGCGACTGATGGCCTCAGCTTTGCGTCTCCTTTTTGCACCAGACTTGTGCAGTCGATAAGCAGGTGAGCTTGTGGAGGCAGCCATACTGAAGGGGCTCCCTGTGCTTGCTCACAAACTGCCAGAATTCTGACGGAGCCAGGAGGAATTAGAGGCCCTGGCACAGCCAATGCAGTGTGAGGTGATTGGAATAAGGGAGACTTGGGGGGATGACTCGCATAACTGGAGCACGGGCATGGAAGGGCATAAACTGTTCAGGAAGGACAGGCTGGGGAGAAGAGGAGGACGAGTTGCGATTTACGTGAGAGAGCAGTATGATTGCTCAGAGCTCCAGCATATGGAGGGAGAAGAGACAGAGAGTGTCTTTGGGTTAAGCTTACAGGTGGAAGCAATGGATGTGATGTTATATTTGGTGTCTGCTATAGGCCACCAGATCAGGGAGATGAGGTAGATGAGAATTTCTTCAGACAATTAAGAGAAGCTTCTAAATCACAGGTCCTGGTTCTCGTGGGAGTCTTTAATCACCCAGACATTTGTTGGGAGACCAATACAGCAGCACACAGACAATCCAGGAAGTTTTTGGAGAATGTTGGGGATAACTTCCTGGTACAAGTGCTGAAGGAACTGACCAGGGGCCGTGCACAGCTTGACCTGCTGCTCACAAACAAGGAAGAACCAGTGGGAGAAACAGAAGTGGGTGGAGACCTGGGCTGCAGTGATCATGAGATGGTAGATTTCAGGATCCTGACAAAAGGAAGAAACGTGAGCACTAAAATACAGACCCTTGATCTCAGAAGCACAGACTTCGACTTCCTGAGAGAACTGATGGGCAGGATCCCCTGGGAAGCTAATAAATAATAAATAATAAATAATAATAGGGGAAAGGAGTTCAGGAGAACTGGCAGTATTTTAAAGAGGCCTTATGGAAGGCACAGAAACAAACCATCCTGATGCACAGTAAGAAAAGCAAATATGGTAGGGAACCAGCTTGGCTTACCAGGAAAATCCTTGGTGAACTTAAACTCAAAAAGGGTACATACAAGAAATAGAAACTTGCACAGATGAGTAAGGAGGAGTATAACTATATGGCTGGAGAATGCTGGGCAGTAACCAGGAAAGTGAAAGCACAATCGGAATTGCAGCCAGCAAGGAATGTGAAGGGCAACAAGACGGGCTTCTACAGGTATGTTGACAGTCAAAGGGTTACCATGGAGTGTGTGGGGCCTTTACTGGATGAGGGAGGTAACCTGGTGACAGATTATGTGGGAAAGACTGAAGTACTCAGTACTTTTTTTGCCTCAGTCTTCTTGGACAAGGTTGGCTCCCCAACTACTGCACTAGGCAATGCAATATGGGAAGGAGGTGGGCAGCCCTCAGTGGGAAAAGAACAGATTAAGAGAAATCTAGAAAAGCTAAATGCACACAAATCCCCGGGTCCAGATTTAATGCATCCAAGGGTACTGAGGGAATTGGCAGATGTTATCACTGAGCCTTTGGCCATTATCTTTGAAAGCTCATGGAGATTGGGAGGAAAGGAAAGAAGGATAAACTGGGGAACTATAGATGGGTCAACCTCACCTCAGACCCCAGAAAAATTAAGGAGGCAATCCTCAAGGAATCCATTTTGGAGCACTTAAAAGAGGGGAAAGTGATGTACTTAACATGGATTCACCAAGGGCAAGTCCTGCCTGACCAATCTGATTTGCTTCTATGATGAGGTAACTGGCTCTGTGGACAAGGGGAAGTCCATGGATGTGATATACCGTGACTTTAGCAAAGCTTTTGATACAGTCTCCCACAACATTCTTGCCCAAAAGTTAAGGAAGTATGGATTGGATACATGGACTGTAAAATGGATAGAAAACACGCTTGACAGATGGGCCCAACGAGTAGTGGTCAATGGCTCAGAGTCTGGTTGGTGGTCAGTTTCAAGTGGAGTGCCCCAAGGATCAGTTCTACAGCCTGTACAGCCTGTACTGTTCAACATCTTTATTAATGACCTGGATGAAGGGATGGATTGCACCCACAGTAAATCTGCAGATGACACTAAGCTAGGGGGTCAGGTAGATACATAGGAGGGTAGACATAGGGACCAGAGTGACCTAGATAGATTGGAGGATTGGGCCAAAAAATTTTGATGAGGTTCAATAAGGACAAGTGCAAAGTCCTGCACTTGGGATGGAAGAATCGCAAGCATTGTTACAGGCTGGGGACCAACTGGCTAAGTAGCAGTGCAGCAGAAAAGGACTTGGAGATGACAGTGGATGAGAGGCTGGATATGAGTCAACAGTGTGCCTTTGTAGCCAAGAAGGCTAATGGCATATTAGGGTGCATTAGGAGAAGCATTTGCAGCAGACCTAGAGGCCTCATCTGTAGTATTGCATCTAGTTCTGGGGCCCCCAGTATAGAAAGGATGTGGACACATTGGTGAAGGTTTAGTGGAGAGCAACAAAAATGATTAGAGGTCTGAAGCACATGACCTACGAGGAGAGGCTGAGGGATTTGGTCTTATTTAGTTTGCAGAAGAGAAGAGTGAGGGGCAATTTAATAGCAGCCTTCAACTTTCTGAAAAGGGGCTGTAAAGAGGATGGAGACTGTTCTCAATGGTGACAGATGGCAGAACAAGAAGCAAAGGTCTGAACTCACAGACTGAGAGGTGTACGTTGGATATTAGGAAAAACTGTTCCACCGGCAGAGTGGTGAAGCACTGGAATGTGTTGCCTACAGAGGTGGTGGAATCTCCAGTCCTAGAGGTTTTTATGTCCCAGCTTGACATAGTCCTGGCTGGGATGACTTAGTTGGGGTCAATCCTGCTTTAGGCAGGGGGCTGCACTAGATGACCTCCTGAGGTCCTTTCCAGACCTAGAATTCTGTGATTCTCTGACTTTAAGGCAACGAACAACTGACAGTTCCTGGAAAAGTCCAGATGGCCTGAAGGAGAGCAAAAGGCACATTCCAGTTCAGGACGAGCACACAGAGCTTTAGTGCCTGAGCGACAGCCAGGACCAAAGCCAACTTCTTCAAGCTCCTGCTCAAGAGCAGGAGACAGCGACCGCCTGACAGCTGTGCTTATTCCAACAGCCAGAGGGCCCAGCTGGGAAATCAAGTATGTACCCTTCTGGGCTTTCACCCAATGTACTCCACTAAGGCAACACCCCAGCGGGGCTGTGATTCGCAGCTCCAGGGGAATGCTTACCCTGTCATCAGCTAGAGGGGTACACCCAGAGTGCAGCCTTGGCAAGGTGCTGATGTGAGGGAGCTGACCCAGGGGCTGCCAGCCCTAAAATACTCTCTCTCCTTAGCATGTGAGCTCCAGGAGAGCTTGTGCTCAGACAAGGATTTTTCTGTACCAGCTCCAAGTGCCAACATACTCTAAGGGATAACATTTCTGCGTCCATTCTCTAGCAACAACCAACAGGAGGGGGAGGCATGCCAAAAATCATCCTCACGCACATGCAATCTTGTTTCTAAAGGAATTTGCTTTTCTGTGTCATCCTGCATTGTGTCTGCTCTCCCCTTATGGTTTAGTGAACCAGCTCACTGGCAGAAAGATCCTGGAAAAGGCAATGCTGAGTGATCAGTGAAAAAGAAACAAACATACCAAGTGACCTGTGTCCCCAAAATACAGCAAATATTTACTAACCAGAACTCACAATGAACTGGAAAGACCTGACCGCCAAGATTCTGTCCCAGAGATTTGAAATCAGCTTGAGAAAATCACAACCCAGCCATGGGAAATTCACAAACAGGAAGAGGCAAAGGTCACCCGGTGAATTATTACTTACGAACAACAGCCTTACTCTAGAGAACACGCTCTCAGCAATAGATATAGCAGAAAAAGGACCTGGGGGTTGCAGTGAATGAGCGGCAGTATACTGGTCAACAGTGTGCCCTGGTAGCCAAGAAGGCTAACAGCATCTGGGAGGAGCATTTTCGGCAGATCTAGAGAAGTTATTATTCCCCTCTACTTGGCACTGGTGAGGATGCATCTGGAGTACCGAGTTCAGTCCTAGGCCCCCAGTATAGAAAAGTTGTGGATAAACTGGAGAGTGTCCAGCAGAGGGCAACAAAAATGGTTAGGGAGCTGGAGCACATGACCTATGAGGAGAGGCTGAGGGATTTGGTCTTACTTAGTTTGCAGAAAAGAAGAGTGAGGGGTGATTTGATAGCAGCCTTCAGCTTCCTGAAGGGAGGTTCTAAAGAGGATGGAGAGAGGCTATTCTAAGTAGTGACGGATGGCAGAACAAGAACAAGAAGCAATGGTCTCAAATTACTGTGGGGGAAGGTCTAGGTTGGATATTAGGAAGTGTTCCTTATTTCTTTCTGAACAGCCAAAACTGGGGGCTGCCTCCTCACTCGCTCCCAGCACCCCATTGCTTCAGATCTCTCTGCACCGCCAGAGCTGTCTCCGCTGCAGCCTGCCCACCCACAGGCCAGGCCGTCAGTGTGAGAGGAAGGCTCCCAGCCCGAGCCAGCCGGCGTCGGCATGTCACGCGAGGCCGGGTGAAGCCGCCCCAGATGGCTGTGGAGGGAAGCTGTAGGCAGTCGAAGGAGGAAGTGGGGTAAGCAAAGGTCACTAGAGCTTAATTAGAGACGCTGCTGTTCTGTCTGAGCACCAGAGGGGAAACCTTAAACGTTCATTTCCCTCAGGTCTCAGCTAGCCACCACTGCAAACAGTATGGCACCAGTGGGATGGTGCCGCATTGCAACTACTCAGCGCATGGGAGCCTTGGAAAACTCGGCCTGTGGTCCCAGGAGAAAAGCCAGGTCCCCTCACAACAGCAGGGTGCTGTGTCTGCAGGAGGCCTGCAGTTCCCTGCCAGCCAGAGCTCTTCCCCTGGGCCCCCACCATATGAAAAGGCTGGTGCATTAGGTGAGGAGAGGATGGCCCAGCTGGCTCCCCAGAGAAGGGGAGCTGGGAGGGAAGGTTTGAAGTCTGTCCTGAGTGCCTCCTATGGCATGTGAATGCAGCACTACAAGCGGGAGGGGTAACTGTGTACTTCTATAACCCGGCAGCACCAAGATTCATGGGGGTGACAGCACCCTGTCCCGGCTGCCTGCCCCCCTCCCTGGCCGCTGTGCCTCAACAGGCCAGCAGTCTTGGTGAGCAGCTGAAGACCACAGCCAGGACACGTGCCCAGGCGCACAGGCGCTGCCACCAGCTGCACTCACCCGCTTGGAGCGTGAGGCTCTGCAGATAGAGAGGGTTCCTCAGCACATTGCAGCGGCCAGGCTCGTCCTCCTTCGTGAAGAGCAGCAAGTCGGAGTAGACAAAGACAGTCACCTGCAGGACAAGAAGGTGTCAGTTCTTCCCTTTGTATAGCCAACTTCACTGCCAAAGAGCCTCCTTCCAGCTTAGAGAGTCGCCAGGTCCAAGAGTTAGCAGGGACGGCCAGGGCCTGCTTCCCGGCCCTGTCCAGGCTCCTGGGGACACACAGGGAATGGAGAGCACCCTGCAGTCTGGTACTTACCGGGGACTTCGGGCATCCAGTGTGTCCAGAGTGTAACAGATGTGGCCGTTGTGCCCACGTGTACGGCCCCTCAGCCCCCCCTTCCAAGGTTTTCATACCCCAGGATGAAGGGCAGGAAAGGATCTGGGCTGTTCAAGTTCCACTCTGTGAGGCTAAGGGGCTCTGACTGTTTTAAGCCATCTCTCCCTGCCCTTCTGCCCTCAAGTAAACAACACATTGGCAATGAAGGAGCGAAGCTAAAGGAGAATGTTTCTAGGCACTTAATGGGCACAAACACTGATACTAGGTCTATCAAGCAATTAAAAAAATAATAGAAATTAATCACACAAACAATAATCAAATACCATTTATATAAACACCACCGGATGTTTTCATATTTTCAAACATATTGCTTTTAATTAGAACATGGAATGCAAAGCATACAATGCTCCATTTATTTTTATTATAAATATGTGCACTGTGAAAATAAAATAGCATTTTCCAATTCACTTGATACAAGTACTGTAGTGTAATTTCTTTAGCATGAAAGTTGAACTTACAAATGTAGGCTAATGTACAAAAATAACTGCACTCAAAACATAAAATAGTGTAAAACTTTAGAGCCAACAAGTCCACTCAGTCATTTTTCTTGGTCAGCCAATCATAAGCACAAAAAAGCTTGGTCACATTTATGGGAGATAAATAATAAATATTTAATAAATTTCATTTGATATCCTATTGTTTAAGACTGCAATTAAAACTATGATTAATCACAATTAATTTTATAAATTGAGATTAATTTTGAGTTAATCGCATGAGTGACTAATGGACAGCCCTAACTGATGCTCAAAATTATTATTTTGGCTGCAGCTGGAACACAAACAGCAAAAGGGCTTTTGTGACTTAACGCCCCTGAAACTCGGGTGAGGATCTTACTATACACCTATAACATTAGCTATTGAAATGGAAGGCAAATTTTCTTCTGTGTTTGTACAGCTCCTAGCACAGCATGACCCTGATCTTTGACTAGGGTTCTTACATGCTCCTGCAATAATAAATGATAATAAATAAGCAAAAGAATCAACTTATCCACCACATGGGACTCCACAACTCAGATATTAGCATCTCTGTCCCGACAGCTAGTCTATGGGTTGGCTTGTTTACAAAAAGGCACTACAGTAAACCTTTGATTTACACAGAGGTTGCATCCTGGGCAACCTCTGCATAAATCAAACTTTGCATTAATTGGGAGGGGGCTGGGGAGATCCCCCCGGCTGGAGGAAGCGGGCAGCTGGAGCCTCTGCTCCAGCCGGTGGCTCTGGCTCCCCCTGCTGGCGGGGCTGGATTAGGGGTGGAGCAGGGCGCCTCCTGCTCCAGCCACCAGCCATGTGGAGCAGCCATGGCCCCCCTGCTACCCCCCGCAGCCATGGCACAGCTTAGTCCCAGGGCTGCAGCTCTAGCCATGGCGCTGAAGCCCTAGGCAGCTCCAGGGAAGGAGGAGCCTGAGCCCATGGCAGCTGGGCCCAGGAGAGGAAGGTAAATGTCCACCCACTTTGGTCCAAGTGCCGCCTGCTCCAGGGGAGGGGGCTCTTTTCCCAGGGCCCCGGTCTCCAGTAAGTGCCCCCATCCCTTCTCCATCCTGGGGGGCTTGCTGCAGCGCACCCCACATTGGAGCACCCCAGGGCCCGCCTGCCAGTGGGAACTTTGCTGGGAGCTAGCCGCAGCGGGGAGAGAAGGCGCTGCTGCGGGCAGATTGAAGGCAGGCACGCCCGGACCTGCCCAGCCAGGTGGCGGCCTGGGAGGCATTTCCTGGGGAGTGGCGGCCTTGTCCCCCACCTGGCCAGTGTTCTCCCACCTGCGGCAGGTGGATCTTGCCCCTCTCCAGTGCCCAGGCTTGGAGGCAGGGGCAGCGCGCGGATCCGCAGCCAGGGAGCAGCAGCAGCACTGGGAGGCTTTTCTACCGTCTGCACAGGTAAGCTCCTCGCATCCCCGCCTCAGGTCCGGACTGGCGGCGGCCCCAGAGGTAGGTGCAAGCGGGCGGCTGGGTCTCACCTGTTGTGTTTCGGGTCCAGCCCACCCCACACTGCCACAAGCCACTCACGAGTACTACTCTCCAGGACGCAGCTGGAGCAAGCTCTGCAGGTGCTGTGACTAGTACTTTCACCCACTTTTGCCTGCTATTTGCCCCGGAGCCGGCCAGCAGTGCAGAGGTAGTGGAGAGGCGGGATACAGGAAAGTAGGGTCACCCTGGACTCAACTCGCGTTAATACGAAAACGCATAAGTCAAGTCTGTGCAAAGCGATGCTCTACTTAGCTGGACTCCACGCTTGCCCAAGGGGCGGCCAGGTGCCTGCAGCATACATCCAAACCTAGACTGCAAAGGGGAACGGCCAGACCCTTGGGAACATTTTGAATTTCCTTCTCTTCTAAAAGTGAGTGTTTCCATAAACAGCCAACAGGAGGAACAGGAGAGAGCCAACCCACTGCCGCTCTCCCTGATCGCACTCCAGCTAAGTGCCAACAGCTGTCCAGTGCCTAGGGGAGTGTTGTCAATGGGAGAGACTGCCGCTGAATGATGCTGAGCAACTGTGACAAGGTTTTTGAGGCCAAACTTCTAGCAATGTATTTCCAAAAGCAGAAAATTTAAATATTCAATGCTGTTTGCTAAGGTTCCAGCAAAAAATCCCCTTGCTGGCTTCCCACCTCCATCACTCCCTGGATCACCCTTCATCCAAGGCATCATGCCCCACCCCATGCTTTATGCCGCATAACCTGAAGATGCTTCGTGCAAAATGCATCATGTAACATGTCAATTTTAAAGCTGCAATCTGCTGAATCTGTATGTCCTTTTTTGTGCATGTGTTGTTCTTGTAAGTGAAGTTAGAAATATGAAGCATGGATCTGTTTATAATTCTAAATATGTTAATGAGGTCCATTACTGATGCTTGTGAAACTTAATGGCTCAATAACCTAGGAAACAGTCTTGTTTGTCCTGTAAGACCAAACTGCGATTGGTCCCAGAAAGATATGTGGCCAGGCCAACTGATGCTGAAAGCTATTTTGGACCCAGTGCTTTTCCATTCAAGGGGAGAAAAGTTTAAACTAAGCACAAAGGATTAAGGGATATAAGATGGGGTGAACAAGATATTATGGGCAATTGTCAGATGCCAGGAGACCCCACCACTAACCACCTGAAATACCTGCTGGAAACATCCATGATTGAAGAAGGAAGGTTTCTAAGCTTGTGAAAGAGATGTTTAGATCAACTGTTTCGCATAAGAACTTGTATGTAACAAGTTTCTTAGTATATTAGAATTAGCTGGAGTTTTTGTTAAATTTTCTCTTAGTAACTTACTGTTTTCACTTGCAACCTCTTGGAATCCTACTTTTCATACTTAATAACAACACTTTATTAATCAAGAAGACCAGAGCAAATAATTGGTTCCTGGGGGCAACCACTGTGCTTCTCACTGATGAAAAGAGCTGACCTGACCTTTTGAGCTTTCCACAGAGTAAGATGGACTTATTTGGCGCTTGGTCCTCTTTGGGGTCTGTGTTGCTGGGTGCTGCCAACAGACTTATAGATGAGTCTTCCCAGAGCTGAGTTGGTTCAGTGTCTGTGTTGTTCTGCAGGGGACGCAGGGAACGGTAACTCCAACTTGGCTTTGGCTAGGGGAAACTAGAGCTTCTGACCCAGCAAGACAGAGTGGTGGGGAGCCCCAAGGGGCAGGAAGGCAGATGTTAGTGGCTCGATCAGCACACCAGAAGACAACCCAAGGGAATTTCTGTGATAAAACCAAACACATGAGGCACTGACTCAATCACGGTTTACAGATTTCAGGTTCTCCCAGAACCCAGCATGTCATGGCAATGTTTGGCTCTGAGGCTGAAATCAGCGTCCCATCTACAGTAAGCTCTCCTTCCTGCAGACATCTGTTTTTGTGAGGCACTCAGGAGTGCAGTACTATGAGCCCCACTTTAGCTTACAAACCAAACAAACACTGCAACCTTCTCTTACTGACTCAGCAGTTGCATGTAGGGTTCTAACTGCCCACAAGGTGGGTCAACAGAAGAGCTACCCGTGTGCTCCTGCATGGCCCCTCAAGAGGGAACCAAAAGAAAAGATACATGTCTCTCCCAGATGGCAGTCACTGCTGTGACTAGCAAAGCCGAGGAGCTCAAGCCGGCAGTGTGGAATGGCTGCCTTCAGGCCCACTAGGGATGGGCCACAGAAAGGCAAAGTACATCGTGGCTCCTCTGCATGACGGGCTGCCTTCAGCATTCTGAAGACTCTAGGCTGGAGGCTTGTTGGGGGGACTTCAGAAGACCATAAAAGCGGAATTGCAATATAGTCTAGACAGGATGTGATTAAGTCATGAGTAAGTACTGCACCAGAGGAAGGGCTTGGGAAAGGACAGAGTCAGTGGCAGTGCTCCAGAGATGGAGATAGAGTCTTTCCTATAGAAGATGGGAGACAAAAAGCAAGGCTCTGAAAGTCCCAGCCCACCACCTTCTGCTGCCCCAGAACCTCCCCAGTCCAGCCCATGAAAACTTTTTAAAAAGCTCTTCCATCAGGCCCGTGCAGCAGCCAGCCAGGGGCTACACATCAGCAACTCCTTTACTTGTTTCTCCTGCTGTTGGTTTAAGAATGGCAGAGAGAAAAGGAGTCGAGAGGTGATGCATTGGCTGGTTGGAGGAGCCTTAAACAATCCGTTGTAAGTAAGTAGGGAGAGACATTAAAATTGCAAAATGTAGAAGTTTCACACATACAAAATGGAAAGTGACTGTCAAACGAGGGGTACTGCGGAAAGGGATCTATAGGTCATAGTGGACCACAAGCTAAACATGAGTCAACAGAGTGACACCACTGCAAAAAAGGCAAACCTGACTGTGGGATGCATTAACAGGAGTGTTGTGAGGAAGACCCAAAAAGTCATTCTTCTGCTCTACTCAGCACTGATCAGGACTCAGGTTTAATATTGTGTCCAGTTCTGGGCACCACATTTCAAGAAATACGCGGAGAAATTGGAGAAGTTCCCACAAAGAGCAACAAGACTGAGCTGCTGCGTTTGGCACAGCGCCCATGGCTTCACCCTGCAGAATCTGATGGAGTGGGTCTCACCCACGAAAGCTCATTAGTCTTTGTCATTAGCCTTTAAGATGCTCCAGGGTTGCTTGTGTTTTGGGGTTTTTTGTGAAGCTACAGACTAACCCGGCTACCCCACTGAGACCGCTTGGCTACAGTAACAGGACAGCACATGTGACCTTCTCCACGTTCCCATCTGCTTCAGCTTCCTGCCCCACTCACCTTCACGAGCTAGAAATGGCAGCTCAACGACACAGGCCCAGCTAATGGGTGGCTGCTCTTGCAGACCTCTGAAGTGGAAGCAGAGACAGGCAATGCCAATCAAGCCCCAGTGGGCACCAGGGCTGTACTAAACCAGGGGTGGGGTGCAGTAAATGTTCCTGCAGCGCTCCCACAAGCCTAAGGAGCTGCACTCACACAGCTAAGTTGCATACACCTGCACTTACATGGGGGGCTCTGTGTGCGACTGGTCAGTGGTTTTCTGAGACTCTTCAGCCAGCAACAGGCAACACAAAAGGGTCAGAATAGTAAATAAAAGAGTCCTGCCATGGATGCATGGACACGACACAGAATGCCACACAGCCAATCACATCACAGAGCCTCTAAGTGACCACTCATGGATTGCCCGTGCAGGAGGAAAAAATATATACTTTGAGTTTGGGCTGAACTCCTGTCAGACGAGCACCTCAATCCCTGCGTTGCTGAGTCCTGTGGGGAGGGGGTCTCATTCTATCCTACTGAGGCTGTCCCGCCTTGCAGAAAAGCGGAACTAGCTGCTGGCAGGAGACAGAGCATGAGAGGATTCTGATTTGGTAAGTAAGGGGCTCGGTTTGGGTCCATCCCTACGTCGGGGGTATTTTTACAAAAAACAGCTTCAGCAGGCGAGACAGGCAAAGGCCTGCTTCCATATGGGCTCAGAGCCACTGCTGAGGGCACTCACAATGTGGAAGCAGGGACAAGGGTCCATGTCAGGCCTCCAGGCACCAGAGGCGTGCTCTAAGCACTGAGCTGAAAGGTAGGGAGTGGGGACACCAAGGTTTCTCTTCCTTGGGGCACAGGTGTAGAAATCTAGCTCCTGCAGTTGAAATGAGATGTGCTGTTAACATCAGAATGGTTCATTTCAGCCCTTCCAATGTGAATTTATGTTCTATCATTTTAATTACAGCTATAATTTTCATTTCAACCAAAACAATTCCCCAAAACTGACCCAAATTGGTAAAATGCTTCAGTTAACCCAAATCTGCATTTTTGGCCATCAACAATTTTGACTGAAACCTTTCTCCCAGCGCTAGACACTATGACAATTGGTCAGGCAAAGGGTGGTGGCTCTGCACGACAGGGTCTTTCAAGCAAATCATCCAGGACAAACTACACTTAGCCCCAGGCTTTTAGGTCAGGCAAAGACAGGTTATTAGATCTCAGCAAAGCTTAGACAAACCTCTTCTTTGGCTTCAAATACTTGAGGTTTGCAGCCCCCCGCATTTCTGGATCCAAATGAAGCCAAAGCAGAACTCAGCTGCAATCACCAGAGTCCCCGGTGCTAGTCTGCCAGGGCTCCATACGCCTCTCCCGATAACGCTGCTGGCACACAAAGCACTATAAGGCAAGCGAGGAAGAGGCACATTTCGCCCTTCAGAATATACGCTTCCCAGAAACCAACGCTCGGTGAAATCAGAGCACGGCCTCCCTCGCAACTTGTTGGGTTTCTCCTGTTTTGGGAGCTTCCAGAGTGCACAAACATTCCTAACTCTATCCCCATGATCAGGTGCTCAGCCAATAGGCAAGTGACTGGCATGTGTTTGCCATGTATGGCGTTCTCTCAGCCTGAACTGGCTACACCTGGTTTTGAATCCCCTGGAAAGGAGCATTTTAAATGTCAGCCATTTACCTTTTCGATCTAACACATTAGATGCATAGGACTGTGTCTAAAAAGCATGAACACAATCATCATCTTAGGAGCGACTGAAATTCTCACCTTTACAGACTTGCTTCTGCCTTCATGAAGCAGCAGCTCCTCTGACAGAAGGAGAGTCCGGACTGGGTTGCAAAGGTCCAGAGGCTAAACGTTAAAAAAATAAAATAAATAAAAAAATATCCAGAAAGTCAACTTGAAATGCAAAAGTGTGCCACAAAACTGGCTTAATTCTCCACCACCACCACCCCGAACCTCTTTGGTGTTAGATTAAGTTGAGAACCACTCAAAGTGAAGCAGCCATGTGCTGTCCTGTCACAGCACATCTCTCAAGGATGGAAACTCTGCAGTCCAGCTAAGTGATAGAAGGAGGGGGGAAAAACTCTAGCATTTAACACCTACGTCATGTGGCGCTATAAAAAGATTATCAGTAGCTTCTGCTTCTGTGTACGTTACTTCTTTGCAGAGCGTGGGCTTGCCTGTGGCAGCTCGGAGAGCAGGAAGCACAACCACAGCAGTAGCCCACCCCAATCTCATTTTGCTACAATACAAATATGGGCAGCTGCAGCTTTTTAATTAACTTCCTTAGGAAGATGAAGAGACACTGGGCAGGGCGCTGTCTCTCCTTCTGCGCTGCACTGGGCTTTGGGCTACGCAGCCAACTTACAGGGGCAACTTGCTTTGACACTGGGTAAACCAAAAACTCAAACAAAAATCAGTTGCTCCAATTCCTACACGATGCCAACAAAACCAGCTTCTGAGACAATACCATGGAGAGGAGCATCTGGAATGGTGTAACTGCTGCTGTGTGCGGGACACTGCTCTGCAAAGCCTAGAGGATACTGCAGAGCAGAGAGGCAAAGGCTGAGTGTAGGACATTTAAAGTGTAGGACATTTCACAGCGAAACCAAGAGTGACTGACTTGGAAAGAAATTAGGACAGTAACAAAGCCCCAATTGTGTTCTTACTTAAAGACAAACCACAAATGTGATCATTGCTGGGGCTTGGAGAGTTCAGCCAACACATGCAATACATGCACAGTAGTGCTGTGGAAGGCAGGGACAGGAAAGGTAGCTCGTTTGGATGACTCGAATCTGGCACTGAGTGTGAAGTGTGTACAAGTGTTACGCCAAGACCTGCACGTTTGTGCTAAACCCACATGCAGACCACGTAACCAGGCAGGCTGAAGAACAAGCGTCTGCCAACGTCTCTGATGTACCTCAAGCCCTGCAAAAGCCTGACCCCAAGGGCAGCTGTATGTGTGCGCCAGGCACCAGGAAAAGCTGGGTTGAATGAACACAGTGTGGCACTAGCCACCTGGAGAATAAACACCCGGGAGATTTACGGAACTATAAGAGGTTGTTGTTTTCAATCAGAGAGGGAACATGGAAGGCCACACTGTTGTAGCCACAGTGGGTACCACGTGGGTTGGTGACACTGAGCTGAGAAACTGTCTTGGCCAAGGACGGTCATCTGTTGAGTTCTGGCCACCAGAATGCAGGCTCTTCATGTTTTATTTATAACCATTTCTGTTATCTCCACTTGGCATCACTTCTAGCTCTGGTCCTTTTACTACAGTGCCTCTTGCTTTTACTCAGTGCCGTATACTGAAGGGTGACTCCCCAGCTGATCCAAGAGGCAGAAGTACTGGGAGCGTGCTGGGAGTGGGGGCAGGTGCTGGGTGATGCGCTGCTTGTTAAAGAAGTTGGGGGACAGGCGCGCACATGAGGGTCACCGGAAGGGTAAAGTAGAGGCTGCCAGAGCTTTTATGGCACTTGTGTGGGGACAAACAGATGGTGTCAGGCAGACGATGCACAGTTTAGCTCCAGCAAGTCCATCTCTTTCTGCAGTGCGGGGAACAAACAAGATGAGTCCTGGTCCTGAACTTCCTGATGGGACGTCACAACAGGATTCCCTTAGGTTTTCTGGGGCCAAAGCCAGGACTTTTCAGTTCCGAAAAGCTAGCCGTGCACAAAACCAGGAGGTGGAAGCCTTACCACCAAATTCGGAGCCAAAAACTGCAATATCAAAGTTTGTTCATTGGGAAGTTAGAGCCCCTCCACCCTACCATGTCTATAACATGATGTGGGTCTTGATGTGTCTCGATTTTAGGGCTGCCAAGTGACAAAACTACATGCAATTCCTGGTTTCATCCCTAGCTGTACAAGTGCACCTTGCAGTCACAAGCAGGAGCTACGTTGTAGCTCAGAAATTTCAGTAACGAGAACTCAGCAGTCGAAGCCCGAGCTTGACTGGTCAGGATTCCCCCAAATGGCCCAAGCAGCAAAGAGCCAAATGTGGAAAGCTGGTCTTTTACAATGCCAACCCCAGAAACTAGAGAAGGAGAATCCCCTGGAGCAGCAAGTCTAACCCCTCACAAGGGCGAGACACAGCACTCTAGAGAGACACGCAAAACCTTGGGCCTCAGGAAGTGGGTCTGAGGCACAAGACTAAATGGAGATCTTAAAGAAAAAGTATTTCCCACGACAGGGTGCAGAGGGGAGGCACCGTGGCAATTTGTTAAGAGCACTTGAAGGTAGCATGTGCAGAGGAGTGTCAGTGGTGCACAGACTGACTGCCCTTGGGTACGCCAGGCTGGACAAACATGGAAAAATTCAATTTTCTTATTTAGTTATTTATAATAAGATTTATTTTAAAAATAATTCTGTTGAAAAGGAACTATGAATGTTATGCAAAATAGACCAAAGGCCTGAACTTACTAGAACTTGGTTGTCAACGTGAAATGGGTTATGATAAGTTCAGGTATCCAACATAATTAAGACTGTTTTGTTTAATCAAAATAAACGTTGTATGCAGTTGTGTGTGTTTAATTAAATGCCTGTTATCATCCTAATCCTGCTTGGCACAAATCACGAGCCAGAAGTTAATATGCTATGGGTTGAACCTCTCTAGTCCAGCACCCCTGGGACCTGACTGGTGACAAACAAGAAAATTTGCCAGATGGAAGGTCAATATCATCGAGCACAGTGGTTCCCAAACTGTTTGGCATCACACCCTGCTTTTGATTTTTGAGAAACCCTCACGCCCCCCACCTCTCCTTTACCATCAGCCAACCCCCTTTGAACAAAAAATTCAATTTGTAATTTAAAATAAAACACAAAAACTTGATATAAAAATGTTATTTAAAATTAAAAATAAGCACAAATAATTTTTATTGCTCCCTGGAAGATGCCCGGTGAAGCCCCAGCTGGCAGCTACCTGAGCCCCGTGCCAGTTGCCAGAACTGACCGCGACTGCCACCCGCCTGCCTGAGACCTGCGCTGCTAAAACCATCCACCTGAGCCCCATGTTGCCAGGGCCAGCTGCCCGCCTGCCTGCCCGCCAGCTGCCCCAACCCCGCCCCAGCTGCCCACCCAAGCCCCACGCTGCCAGGGCCAGCTGCCCGTCTGCCATCCTGAGATGCCCAAATCTCACACTGCCAGGGCCAGACACCCAAGCCCCACGTTGCTGGGCCCCGCCACCTGCCTCCAGCCCAAGCCACCTGAGCCCCATGCTGCTGGGGCCAGATGCCAGCCTGAGCTGCCTGAACCCTGCAAAGCTGGGGCCAGCTGCTCAAGCACCACAAGTCCCACAAGCCGGTCGGCTGCCTAAGCCTGGCAAGCTGCCCACCCAAGCCCCTCCCATCCCACAAAGCCAGGCACCACCAGCCCCCCTGTTCTTACCTCATCCCCATCCTCTGAGCCAGACACCCACAGCCCCCAGTTGAACCCCATTCTCTTCCTCCCCCCACCCAACCCACACTCACGCATCTTTGCAGAAGACAGCTGACTTCACGTGGGTCTTTGCTATCTGCCTGCTTTTTATAGTGGCTGCACGGAGTCACCCAGGTAAAATGGCAGGGGCTGAGCACCAGAAGCAAAAGGACAGTTCTTTCTTCAGGTGGGGGAATGATGGGGGGGAGCTGGGTTGCCTTGCGCCCCCCCTGGAATTTCTTCACACCCTCCCCAGGATGCCACCATGATCTAGTACATTACCAACACTTTCACCGCTTACTGGGCTCTCAGAAGACACTTGGGGTAAATTAGAGCTAAATAACAGCACAGAACACTGACAGCCAGGGCTGGTGTCTGCAAACAAACCTTATGGGACCATGGGAAACTTGACCACACTCAAAATAAGAGGACATCTGGCTAATTAAAATTGTGCCGGACGACGGATGTTGCTGGATTAGAGAGGTTCAACCTGTGTGTATTTTAAGAATTTGTCTGTCTGTTTGATCAAGAATTCCTCCTACACGGTAAGAGCTAAGATCAACAAATTTGATATGCTGATTCCTCTTGTGCAAGGAAAACAGGATGTGCCTGGTATGGGACTGCACCTCCTGGAGCCAAACAGAGGAGACAGAATCACCAAATCAAGTACATTCCTCAAAACTGATATCACTGAGCAAATGCTGAAAGAGACTGATGCAAGATGAGCCAGAAAAACAGGATGAACCTGGAACCAGTTTGCTTCTCAATCAACTTACAGAAAAGGGGAAAAAATAGAGAAATTTGGAGGAGTGTCCCAGCTGCAGCCGCCTCCCTCCCGTTTCTCCCCACTGAGCACAAGTGGCCTTCAGCTTTTCTGTCCCCCACCCCCACCCAGCACAGGCAGCCCATGACCCAGTGGGAGGGTGGGCACCCGCTAAAAACGAACCCTCAACTAACTACCAACTACTGATAACTGCAAGGAACAAGCTGGTCGCAGTAGAGAACACTCGGGAAACATGGCACATTTGTGATGCACGAGAGCCACCGATCCAACAAGTGCCACTGGTGGAAAGACGGAACGGGGTGAGGGGTCGGCAGGGGAACATACAGAGCGCCATATGGTCACCACTCCACGGGGCTCCACAGCTGACCAGCTGGGTGGTTGCTATGGAAAAACTTTCTGCCAGCCCTACCCGCAGCACATGTGCGCCCAACTGGGACTGAAGCAGGACACCCCTTTCTTTAGAACATAACTGGAGAGGTCGACTAAAATCGATCCCTTCCAGCTCGTCTTTGCACTTGGGGATTTAAACCACCCTGATTTTAGCCAGTTCCCCTGGCCCATACAGCCTGGTTCCAGATGTGCCGCTTACCTGTACAAACACAGGGAACACGAGCACTTTGGGGGCCAGTGTCACATAGGTGCCGTAGCTGGAGTGCGTGGCACGTGGCCTCACAATCGTGCAGTTCTGGTAGTTCCCATAGCTCTTCATATTCTGCACCGTCTTCATCAGCCTGGATTTCCGCCCAGATCCTGTGTGGGATTTGCCTTTCCCTGCATTTCCTGGGACCACGAAAAAGCAAAAGAAAACCAGGGGGAGAGAGAGAGAGAGAGAACGGCAGGGAATCCATCAGATTCCTGACCCCGCTGCTCACCAAGGGAGAGGAACTGCAGGGACTCCGTCGCTTTGCTGTTATAACCACTCCGCATTACTGTGCGGGGAGCTGCACTACTGCTGAGTGAGCCAAGCTTTGTGTAACCAAAGGGGGCCACATCCTCACCTGGCATCATAAATACGATTCCATGGGTGCTCTGGGGCTGGAGCACCCACAGGGGAGAATTACTGGGTGCAGAGCATCCACCAGCACCAAGCTTCCCCCTGGCCCCACTCCCCTCACCTACTTCTTCTCTGCTCTCCTAACACCACAATCAGCTGATTTGCCACTCTCAGGAGCTCTGGGAGGGCAGGAGAGGAGCAGGGATGGGGCCTGCTCAGAGGAGGAGGCATGGCAGTAAGAGGTAGGGGCATGTGGGGTGTAGGATGAATGGGGGCAGGGCTGGAGCAGGGGTGTGGTAGAGCTGGAGTGAGTGGAGGTGGTGTGGAGGCTTAGAAGAAGGGGTGCAATGGGAGCGTGGCAGGGACAGGACTTAGAGGAAGAGGAGGAGTGAGGGCAGGGCCTTGGGCAGAGCAGGGGATTTAGTACACCCTGGCTAGAGGAGAAGTCGGCACCTATGCCTGGCATAACCATATTTACACCAGCTGAGCATTTGGCTCTATGGACTTATACCCACACCCAGAGCACAGTGGGGGGTTTGGTACAAGGGGTTTGTGAGCACTGATGCGAAATGGTCACACTACCTGTGAAGTGCAAAATCCCAACTACGTGCCAATAAAGCCCAGCAAACAGCCAAACACCCATCTCGTATTTTGCACACACGATATGGCATCAAAAATGTCTTGCAACCGATTGAGCGTTTTAAAGGATGCAATTGGCAGTATTCGTTGTATGCGTCCAACAGCGCAGGGAGTTGAGACCAAAGTATCACTGCCCATGGGAGACTAGACTTCAGTGCCACAGGCAGAACTCGTAAAAACCAACAAATGCAAAACAGCTCTAACCTTGTCTGCGTCCCGCGCCTTGGGTCCTCATTCCCATTGCTACACATGGACTCTCCCTTTCACCATAGAGTTCAAGGCCAGAAGGGACCATGGGACCACGCAATCTGATCTCCTGGATATCCCAGGCGACCCACACCACCCAGTTCCCTCCCGCAGGCTCAACCCAACAACCTAACTGAGCCCAAAGCATCACTACCCACGGGAGACTCCACAGACAGAGAATAAGAGGCTGATGTGCACCAGGGCCAGAGCCCTCGCAGTGGGAGGGAAAAGACTAAGAAAGATTTTTTCAGACAGTCCTGGCAAGACACCCACCCCACACGCTGCAGAGGAAGCCAAACCCCCTCAGGTCACTGTCTCCCTGAGGGACGGTGATCACTTAGGCTTAAGCCTGTGAACAAGAACCCACTAGCCAAGCCCCTCCGAGAAAGGATCTTCAGTGCTATCCCAGAGCACCAGCTCACCCCGTCCAAGGTCCCGTCTCCAGCTAGCACCATCCCTGATGCTTCAGAGGAAGAAGGTAAAAAAAAAAACCCAGAAGCTACCAGGCCTAGCCCGGCAAGACAGACACATGCTGGGATCGTAACGCTGTAACATTTTATCCATGCAGAAATACAGTCCCTGGTCCAGAACTGAATCTTGCCCAATCCTAGGGCATTTGGGGCCCAGGGAGCAGAATTCACACGATGGGGAGGATAAGAAAATATTCACAGGCAGATAAACTTTTTCACCGCAGCTCTAAGCAGCTGCTCCGGGCAGGTGAAGCCAGAATAAATATCAGAATGATGGAGCTGTAAATACACTCATAAGTATCTGACTGACCCCAGGTGTCTCCAGACCAATCACATGCCTCTTCCAGCTGCTTAGCCATGGTGTGTGTATATTTCAGCGATGACTCCGGAGGAGTACGGGTGGCAGCACCCAGCATACGGTTTTGGTTTTAAGCACTGTATTTCGCCTTCTCACACCAGAAATCTAGCCAGCCAGGGTTCCATTCCAGCCCCTTCCTCTGCAGAAAACCATTATCCTCATCCAGAAAACGGAATTACACCATTGCTGTCTTTGCAGCTGCAGGGCCTAAGCACAGTGAGTGCTTAACTCTGCATACGCACAGGGGTTTCCACGCCTGGCAGCTGTTTCAAGGGGCGATACTGTCAAGATTCCAGCTGGAGACAGCACGTGGCCTGTCAGGCCATTGCCCTCGCTCCAGGAGCTGGTTCTAAACACCAGAAGAGCAATGTGCCAGGGTTCCATGCCGGCCTCCTGTCAGGACAATCCCTGCTTGTGCCAGAGGATGATTAGGGGGTCACTTTGCTTGGGTATCAACCTCCTCTTCCCTCACAAAGGGCATAGTTGAGAGATATCAAATTGCTGGCAGCCTTTTCCCCCACAGCCAAGCGGGAAGGCCTGGGGGCAGAGAGGCAAGAGACCTGCCCTGCACAGTGAGGGGGTTAAAGTGATCAAGAAGCCAGCCTACATCACCCCTCCCTCCGCGTTAATAGGGAGTTTACAGCTCTTCCTTCCGGCTACCCTCCTGTGGGAGCCTCCGTTACCTCCCAGGTGGTTTCCAGCTCCAACTGCAGCAACTTTGTAATCTGCTCCATGTTCCCTTTGCTAAACGACTGCCAGAGAAAACCAAATGATGAGAGATGGGCTCGTGGCCCGGCACTAAAGGCCAGCCAGGCTGGCAGCTGGATTTTGCCCCATTATGCCTAAATGTCCTCATTTCCCTTCAAATATTCCTCACCTATTGAAAGGAGTTTCCTAATTTTCTCTGGCCTGATCTGGGGAGGCAGCCAACTTGTGCGAAGCCACGTTTCCATTGCAATACGAACTGACAGCTCCAGCGTTCGTGTCTTTGATCACTGTTCAGATAACTAGCAAGTATGAGAGAGAACACGCCAAACTAATGGCAGCGGCTAATTAAAAATAAACACTCTGGGGAAAATCCTGGTTCTCCCCTGCTAACCACACTCCTGTTGCAGTAGGGAGGCCCAATGGCAAGGGTACACTCCTCACAGGTCAGAGGGGGAGCTGCGATGGTCTGGAACTTTAAGAACAAGAAGCAGTCCCCTGGCACCTTGCAGATTGACAAAGGTACTAGCTCTCACGAGTAGAGCTCATGTGAGAGGAGTGATGAAGAAGCAGGTTTTACTCACGAAAGCCCCTGACCTAATAACTGTGTTCCTCCCTAAGGTGCCCCAGAACTGCTTGCTCTCGTCACAGGATTAGCAGTGTCTGAATGTTGACTAGGCCACAACACAGAAGTGTCTGCTACCTGCCCAGGTTTGAGCTCGGGAAAATTCTCCCCTCGGAAGGAATCCAGGGCTTTGGGGAGCACACACAGGGCCTTGGAAACTTGGACCCACACTGAAGACTCCAACGGCGTCACTCAGCTTTTCCACCGCTGAGCTCTCCAGCTGCCACACTAAGAGCCAGTAACTACATTCAGTACAAAATTTTACGGCTGGGAATGGCCCCAGTGCCAGGAGGAGGCCGTTCAATTAGAGAAGCATAAAGAACTTCTTGTCCTAGCCCATGTCTGGAACAGAGGCTCCCCAATCCCCAGAGCAGAGACCTCCAGCTCTCCTGGAGCCAGACAAGAGCCCCTCTGTCCATCCAGGTGCCACCTGCAGAGACTACTGGGAGAAGCCAGAGTGCGAGGCCTGCTGCTTCCCAGCAATGGTATCCGTGCGAGGTTTCCTGAGCTAAAATGGTAGTTTCCAGCATCCAGCCTGCACCCTGCTGCGCACCACCAGTTCTCACCTGTGCTGGGCTCAGTCTGAAACACACACACCTGGGACTGCTCTGTGTCTAGCACCCCTGTCCCGAGTCTCCCTTTGACATTGGCCATTTCAGCTCAGCAAGCTCAGAAGAAACTCTCTCTAGCTCAGAAACACAGCTGTGCTCATCCACACGGATTGTCAAGACGACCCCAGCCCCCTACACAGGTGGGGCTCCAGACCTCCTGTTCCCCAGGCCAGAGGGCTCTTGCCAGTGGGCCTCCCCTTGCTGTGCAGGACTTTGGAGCACAGCAGGAAGTACCCATGCACACAGCTAACCCCTCTGGCTGGCAGCTCCCAGCTCAGAGGGTGACCTGTGGGAGCAGCTGAAGCTGCTGGGTCTGGGCAAGTAAAACAGCAACTAATCCAAGAGCTGCCAGACCAGGAGGATTCAAGCATGAAGCCGGTGCCAACAGCGCCTGGAGCTAGAACTGCTAGTCTGGCTTTGCTCAACCGGGGCAAGCTGGGTCAGCAGGTCTGAGCCCCCAAGCCAAGTCCTTGGCGTACACCTCACCCCTGCAGTCAGGGACCATTAGTCGCCTTCTCACAACCCCTGCAGCAGCTGGCAGCCCATGGCCGCATCTGGGCTCCTTAGGGGGCAGAATAAAGCCTGCATCTCTGGGCATGGGTTCCCTTTCTGCACGGGTTGGGGGCATTGTGTGCAGCTGCTCTAACGTCAACTGTGCTCTCTCCAGAGCCCAAGCACTCAGCAGTGCCAATTGGACAGTAGCTTGGCCTCCTGGGGTATCAAATAGACCAAACCTGCAGAGAAGCCTCAAACCCATGGACACCGGACAGGCAGAGGGATCATTTGTCAGCCCAGTGCCTCTCGCCACGCCAGACTCTTCCCATACCGGCTCCGTTTTATATGAACATCCTCCGGCTCTGAGACGCACAGACCCTCCAGAGGGAACAGGCAAAGTGTGGGGGCGGGGGGGGCACAGACCTCGCACAGGTCCACTGGTGAGCAAGTCCTTGGCCTCTGCACTACAGACGCAAAGGGGAACTTGGGGCTGCAAAACAAACCACCAACCAAACGCACCAGGCCTGCAGGACTGATTGCTAAGAAGCTGATAAGACTCTAACGGCCTCTGACAAACCCACACCCTAGCAGAACATCCCTAGTGCAAACCATGCGCAAGCTGCGAGCTGCCGCTGCCCCAGTGGCTCAAGCACTGAGCTGGGGCTACAGGTGGTTTTGCATTTAGGAGGAGGCTGGGGGCACTACCATAACAGTGAGTCACGCAATCCTCTCCTGAGCCCAGGGCCCAGCCTCTGCATGCCTCCCACTGCCCCAGAAAGGCTGATTTTAAACAAACGTCCCACACGCAGACGGGCACCCAGGGCAAAATGGCTCGTCTGAGAGCCCGACTTCGGCTAACCCTCGAAATGCCAGCCACGGCTTGTCACCGAGCGCCCCCTGCCCTGCACTTAGCCCCTTACCCTGCAGCAAGCCACCGACAGAGCGCAACTCTGCAGCTGGCTGCCCTGCACAGGAGGCAGCACTTCACCACAGGATCCCCCCCCGATCACGCAGCTTCTCCGGAGCCCTCTGTGCACAGAAACTGCCTCTCTTTCCCCAGAGGAGATGCTGAGTCATGGAGAAGCCATGCCCGCAGCAGGGGTACCAGACGTACACGCTTCTCTGGTGCCAGATGGGTACCAGCCCCACAGCTCCAATGGGCCGTACATGACGCTATCGTTCTACCTCCGCACCCCACAGCTAAGAGACCCCACAGATCTGGAGGCCTGAGCAAGTCAATGGGAGTTCAGGGAAACCCAGCACAGAGTCTGCAGTGACCTCAAATGGCCAGAGACTCCCTGAGCACACAGCTTCAACTGCACTAACGCCTGCAGAAACCCCAGCCAGGGTCAGTTCCAATTGCTCAGCAACAAAACGAACCCACCGGAGCAGTGCTAGCCACCTAGGGAACTCCCTTCCCTGAGCCTGAGAAGGGCAGCCCCAGCAATGCATTGGCCAGCAGACAGCCCCACAGACATATTCAGAGACCTGTCAGAATGCCCCCACGCTGCATATATCCCAGGATCGCAGAGCGCTTTGCAAAAGCAAGGCCAAGAGCATTATCCCCATTTTCGAGATGGGGACACTGAGGCACGCTGCTGGAGGAGGGAGAAGTGCAGTGATGTACTCCCCAGTTTGAATAAGAGCTCTCTCAAAGAGCTACAGGCAGAACACTCCTGGCATGGCTCGCTCCCCTTCGTACAAACAGGTAACCCAGGAACTCTGTCACCTCCTCACATAACCCTCACCAACCCCTCCACACTGCCCTCTCCAGAGCCATCTGCCCTGACACACCCACCCCTCCAGCAGCCTCTCGAGGGGTCTGCCCACAGAGAAGCTGTGGGAGAAGTGGGCTGTCTGCAGCCCTTTGGCCATGGGGGGCTGGGCTGGATACTGGTGCAGGCTCACAGTCGGTGGCAGGACAGACCCCTTTGTTTCCCCAGATGGTCTGGTCTCCTCTGACTGCTGGGAGGGGCTCAGTGGGGGAGGGAATCTTCCTTGGCTTGTGGGTTTGGGGGGTTTCTATTCTAGGGAGGAGTTGGCTGGTGTGCGGTGCAGGGGCGGGCAGGCAGCATGACAAGCCCAGCCTGTCCGTCCAATGGAACGGCATGGCCTGTCCCTCACCACACCTGGTTGGAGGAGGAGCAGAGTGCATGGCTCCCCGCCCCTACGCTTTGCTGGGGAGTGGAGTGGAGTGGAGTTCTCTTGTAGCCGCTGCTCTGGCAATGCTGGGGTACTGCAGGGCAGCCGCAAGCAGCAGAACGGTCGGCCCCAGTCCCAGCCCCAGAGAGGACGTTTGAGGGGAGGCCCGAGAACCCGCTGCCTGCCTGGGCCTGACAACACCTGTTTCCACTCACAGACAGCAGGTGATGGGCACAGGCCTGGCCTGAGGACACGGCACAGGCCAGAGAGGAGAATCTCCAGGATAACCCTAAGGAGGAACCATCCAGTATGCGTAACAAGTGAGAGGAGGGTGTCTCTGGGCCCACCTCCTGCCCTGGGAGGGCAGCTGCTGCCTGTCTCCTCCAGGCCTCGCAGTGACTCTTCAAGGCTCGCAAAGCACAAAGCCAGATGGCCCCGTTTAATGGAAGCAGCAGCTTTCTACTGGGGGCCTGAGGCCAGCCCCGTTAGGCAGGGCCTGTCCAGCTCAGCCATGGGGCTGTCACTGCACAAGGTCACGCCAGAGTTTGCAGCAGTGGGAACACAGCTGTGTGACGGCCGTGACTCTCTAGCCTGCCCAGCTGTGCTAGGAAGGGCCACTTACCTGCAAGGGCATTCTGCTCCTGGTACACAGGCCTCAGCAGCTGGAAGAGAGAACAGGCAGTGCAGGGTTACTCCCTGCGGTTTCCAGAAGGACACACTCCAGCAATCTTTAACACCTGACCTCCAGAGATCCCAAAGCCCTTCTCAGAGGGGCAGGGTCACCACCCCAAACTGCACGGATGGGGACTTTGAGAGGCAGTGACCTACCCACTGGAAAGCCTCCCAGTTCCCCGCAGTGCTTGGCCCAGCCCCGCAGACAAGTGCTTTCAGGACAGCCAGCCATCCTGTGCCTTAGCACCGCAATACGGTGTGCCCAGTACAGCAGGGAGTGCTGCTGGGGGTGCAAAGGGGACAGAGCACCAGCGTGGAAGCCAAATTTACTCTGCTAAAAATAAGCAAAGACCACAAAGGCCTCCCTTCCGCTGTGGCTGGGCGGGCGGGGGAGGCAGTCACTAAGGCAGGCAGCAGCCCAGACTCATCCCACTGGGCCACACGGTTCCCTTCCCCTCCAGCTAACCAGGCCCCCCCAAACAGTCACCCTGGGAAGGGGCTCTTGCAGTGGGTCTGCTTCATGCCACTAGGACGTTCCTTGGTGCACAGGACCAGGAGCCAGGCACCCCCCAGCTGGGAGATGACCGCCTGCTCCTTGCAAACAGCCAGCGCCAGACCGTCTCCAGACATCACGCCACAGCGAGGAGCAGTGTCAGCTCCTCGCAGGGACAGCCTCTGCCGGTGCAGGCTGGGGAGAGGGCAGCGCCTGCCTAGGAGTTTCAGAGAAGCTGAAGCTGGAGGCAGGATCCCAGCTGGGTCTGTGGGGTGTCAGAGCCCAGGCTGCTGGCCTCAAGAGCTCCATGCCACCCCCTGGAGCTATGCAGGGTGACCTGTGGGACTCAGGTGAGCTCGAGGTGGCTACTCCTGAAGATCTGCAGTGCCACTGCAAGCCCAGTGGGGCCAGAAGGCCAGAGCGCGTCCCTGGCTCTCGGGGGCAATGCAGCCCTGCACAAGTGGCCTGGCTGATCGCCCGTCGGGTGCCAGCTGGCCTTAGGAGGCACGGCTGGCTGGAGAGCTAGTTGAGACGTGGCCCTGTCAGACTGCCACACAGGTCATGCCCGGCCAAGGAGTGCTGGGGGGCGGCCATACCTGGCTCCCGGGATTCAGAGGTGCGAGGAGGATGTAGTTCTTGTCCCCATCGGAGGATGCCCGGGACAGCGGTGGCATAGTGTGCTGGCTCCGCTTCCCAACCTCCGTGTAACGCGCCCAGTTGTTCAGCACCAGCCTGTCACTCCCATCGTAAAGGACGTGGCAGCTCTGGCGCTGCTCGGGGAGTGAGGGCATCCTGCTGTTTTTCTCGCGCTTGTTGGGAGGCGACTGGAGGTCATAGGAAGATTTGCAGGACGACCTCCGTATCACACCTTCGAGACCTGGCTTCATCTGCGGCACGATCCTCCACACCAGCAGGGTGATCTCTCCAGGGCAGTTCCTGAGGGAGACGCCAGGGAGGAACGTCAGACGCATGCAGCCAGGAGGAGCCAGGCCCCCAGGTTCCAGGAAGTAGGGGTGGGCCACATTGACACTGAGCCACGCAACTGGGAGCCCCCGCCGCCCCCGACTCCCTCTCCCACCCTCCTCCTGAGGCCGCCCCGCCCTCCCCCCCGCCCAAGGACACTCTCTCCCCTCCCGCTTCGCTGCCCAATGGACTCTCTCTCCCTGCCTCCTCCAAGAGGCTTCTACCCGAACCTCTGTGCCCCTCTGAGGCTCTGCATCCTCCACTCCCCTCCCACCATCCCCCGAGCCCTGCCCCACACAGGCACACTGGTGCCCCCCACCCCAGGCAGGCCCCCCGAGCTGCAGCACACGCCCTGGACCAGGGCTCCTGCCTCAGCCCAGTGCGGGGCACCCACATGCTCAGGGTGTCTCTGGAACGCCCACCCAGGGAAGCAGTGCTGGGAAAGCGGCTTGAGCAGCTGGCCAGCTCTCCGGGCTCAGGAGTGAGCTGCAGGGCCTGGTGTGCGTGTGCCCCTTGTGGCTGCCCCCACAACCCTGGAGTGTGAACAGTCACCGGATTTCATGGGCCAGCTCCACGCATTTCCAGTGCTCCACGGGCTGCTGGTTCAGCTGCACCACTGTGTCCAGCTGCTGCAGGCCGGCCTTCTCTGCTGGGCCACCTAACGGAGAGAGGACATGTTCCCAGCCTGCCCCAGGAAGGGCTAGGGCATGGCATGGCATGTGCACAATGGAGCCAGGCCAGCCTTACAGCTGGAGCATTTCCCCTTCATCCCAGAACCTCTCCCAACTGCTCAGACCCTCGACAGACCCTGTCCTGTCCCTCCCCTCCACCCAGTTTCCGTACTCACCTATCCCGGCCCTCCCTACTCCCCCAGACGCCACACTCACCCCATCGCGGCCCTCCCTACTCCCCCAGATGCCACACTCACCCCATCGCGGCCCTCCCTACTCCCCCAGATGCCACACTCACCCCGTCCCGGCCCTCCCTACTCCCCCAGATGCCACACTCACCCCGTCCCGGCCCTCCCTACTTCCCCAGACGCCACACTCACCCCGTCCCGGCCCTCCCTACTCCCCCAGATGCCACACTCACCCCGTCCCGGCCCTCCCTACTCCCCCAGACGCCACACTCACCCCGTCCCGGCCCTCCCTCCTCCCCCAGACGCCACACTCACCCCGTCCCGGCCCTCCCTCCTCCCCCAGACGCCACACTCACCCCGTCCCGGCCCTCCCTACTCCCCCAGATGCCACACTCACCCCGTCCCGGCCCTCCCTACTCCCCCAGACGCCACACTCACCCCGTCCCGGCCCTCCCTACTCCCTGGACCCCATACTCACCCCGTCCCGGCCCTCCCTACTTCCCCAGACGCCACACTCACCCCGTCCCGGCCCTCCCTACTCCCTGGACCCCATACTCACCCCGTCCCGGCCCTCCCTACTCCCCCAGACGCCACACTCACCCCATCCTGGCCCTCCCTACTACCCCCATCCCGGCCCTCCCTACTCCCACAGATGCCATACTCACCCCATCCCGGACCTCCCTACTCCCCCAGACGCCACACTCACCCCATCCCGGCCCTCCCTACTCCCCCAGACCCCATACTCACCCCATCCCAGCCATCCCTACTCCCCCAGACCCCATATTCACCCCATCCTGGCCCTCCCTACTCTTCCGCACCCCGCCCCCCGCAACCCCCTGGACAGCATTCTCTCCCTCTAGCATTTTCTATACTTGGGCAGGCTGAAATTTCTTTTGTGCAGCATCAGTGTTGAGGTCACGTGTGGCTGGCACGACCACCAGTACAAAAGAAAAATCTAGATATAAATATATATTCTAAACACTTCAGTTCAAACATGGGAAAACTAACAAGGAGCAATGGTTAAGATGTTTATTTACTATGAATCAAATAAAAATAAAATTAAACACTCCCTTTGGAGTACATGTATTGTCATCCTTTCAAACACACCAAAGTGGGATATACCGAGAACAGCTATATAAATAAATCAAAGACATGGCCATTAAGTAACAGCATAAAAACTCATGCATTTGACCAGGCGGGTCTTTGTCCACAAAAGCTTATGATCCAAAATATCTGTTAGTCTATAAGGTGCCACAGGCCTTCTTGTGGTTTTTTGAGCATAAAAACTACGCACCAGAACCCCAGCGTCACCTACTCCCAAACACAACAAACTCTTCATCATCTCCACTGCTAGCTCTGCTCTCAAAAACTGAAGCATCTGCCAGAACGCCAGCATGCCCCAGAATTTTGCAGTTCACAAAACTATCCCTCTTGCATGGGTGTTATCCACACATAGCACAGCTTCAAGATGCTACACAAATCTATGAGTCAGCTAGAAATAGTCATATACTCTCCATGCAAATATTAATATTCACCAGCCAGAACTCTACCAGGTAAGAACATAAGAACAGCCATACTGGGTCAGACCAAAGGTCCATCCAGCCCAGTAGCCTGTCTGCCGACAGTGGCCAGTGCCAGGTGCCCCAGAGGGGTTGGACCAAAGGCAATGATTTGTCTCCCGCCATCCATCTCCAGCCTCCGACAATCAGAGGCTAGGGACACCATTCCTACCCTTGGCTAATATGGACCTAACCTCCAGGAATGTATCCAGCTCTTTCTTAAACTCTGCCCTGAACGCTAATACTCCTTCCACCCCACTCCAACTGGGCCATTGTCATAACTGCTTCGAAAGCTGCAGTGAAGTTATGACATGGAAGCACCAAGCTGTGGCCTACATGGCAGGAGACCAGCCTCTCTCTAGTACCAGAGAGTCTGTCCCTGCTCTGCTGCCCAACAACAAAGCAGCAGATGCCACTTGCTGTTGAAATGGGGCTGCTGCCAGTTTCTCAATTACTTTACTGAGGAAGGGTGGTTGTAGGTGGGCAGATGGCTTCCTATCTATGGCATTCCACAGAGTGAGCTGCAGGTCAGATTCTCACCAGCAGGTGCTAGTTACTTTCACCACATGCAGTAGTCGTTTTTCCCCAGCTTTCCCCAGCTGGGACAGTCATGGCTCTTCTCACAGTGCTCGGTGGGCGGGGGCTCCCCCGTGTTTGCGAGGGCCAGCAGCAAACCCTCAGCACCAAGTGGGGACCACAGGCAAAATGCTCACTGGGGTGCCTCTGAACTCCCAGGGCTCTAGGGAGGGAATCTCCACATCCAGCCAGCTGAGACCAGCAGGCAGCAGGGAGCACAGCACAGGTTCTGGACTGACACAGGTCCTCCTGCAGCCCCCATGCCAAGCCATGTCACAGAGGACATGCAAGCTGCACCTCAGCTGCAGGAGCCTGTCCATCTTCCTTGTGGCCTGGCCTGGGACTGGGGCAGTGACGCATGTTCACAATCTCAGACCTACCCAGGACCCAGTTATTCACATGGGAAAAGCTGGTGAGATCTGATGTGCCAGGTATCCTGGCAGACACTTAGTGGATCGCAAACTAGACTTCTCGTCAGTTTCCCGGGCAAGACAAGTACAGGTTGAACCGCTGTCATACGGCGCCCTCAGGACCTGACCAGTGCCAGACAAGAGACTCTGCCGGACCATGGGAGATCGATATGTCTAGCAGCGTTACCAACACTTCAGCTGCTTATGGGGCTCTTAGAAGACATTTAAGGGTAAATTAGAGCTAAATAACAGCCCAGAACAGTGAGAGCCAGGACTGGTTTCTGGAAGCAAACTTTATGGGACCACAGGAAACATGGCCACACCCATGACAAGCGATCATCTGGCTAACTAAAATCATGCCAAATTACAGATGTTCCCAGACAAGAGAGTTCCACATTAGAGACCGTCAACCTGTACGTTTCTCATCCTTATGATTTTGGAGAAAAGCTTAAAAATATATCCCATAAATGCTTAAGAATGAGATTGAAAATAAAAAGAACCAAAATGCATCCATTTTAAAATCTTCAGGTTTGTGAAATGTCAGTTTTGGACAACTGAAACCTGACATATTTTGGCTTGTTTGCAATCATTTCAAGTAAAGCCAAAACATTCAGTCTGGCCCACTGAAACTTGCCAGTCGTTGAAAACCAAACAAAATTTCAGTTTTCATGGGTTTGTTTGCAGGTTTAATTCTGCCAAAAAAAAATGAAAAATTCTGTCAAAATAGGTCAACTAAAACATATAAAATAGTTTTTGTCTGAATGTTTTAAGGGGGAAAAAGCCATACTCAGCCAGAATTAGACCTAAAATTAGACTGGCAACAAAACACTGCAGAACACCACACAGACCTACACACACTGATCTGTGGGTTTAGCACAAACGGTGTATTGTCCAGTTTGAGAAACTGTACATAATCCTCCCATTAAAGACTGTATTCTGAGGTCTGAGCACAAGGGACAGAGTTGAGGTGGTTTTCCAATGGTGGCATTTCTTGACTTTTGCTGTCGAAATTAAGGGATTGATACAAAAGCAACTGAAGTCACCAGAAAGACTCCTAGTGATGTCCACGGGCCCAGGCTATGTGGAGTACTCGTTACATAATCAAATTTTACTCACTCAAAAGAGCGGTTATGAAAAACACTAGTTGTCACCATTTTTGTCTCAAACAAGAAAATGCTGGGAGGTCGGACAGGATCAAGCACAGAAAGCCAAAGGAGATGGGAGGTCCCTTTCAAGCCAGTCCAACACTAAATGATGCATAAAATGGGTTGTTCTCTTACCAGAGTCTACAGCCTGCACACGGACGGGAGAGTCGCAGCAGATTGTGAAGCCAAACCCATCCCTTCCTCGAGGGATTGTAATCTGAAAACAGACATCAGAGTCATCCTGTTAAACAGGAAGGCAGCTACTGTACATGACCAGTAAGAACTAGCACTTTGTTCAGACACAGCCCCAGGATTTTTATGCCTATGTTAAAAGAGCGTCTGTACGGCCATTTGGAGAGGGATGTTCAGAGACAACCGTCCGTATACAAGTCCCCGCTTGGCAGAACAGAGACAAGCGTGGAAGGCCAGGACACTGCTAACCTACCTGATGCTGGACTGCAGCCAAGGCCATAAAAAAGTGTTTACAAATCACACAACATTTGGCATTGCCATCTGTGAGCTGGGGAGCTGTGTGCACTGTACTGCAGAGGGAGATAACAAGTGCCCTGAATTGCTCTTGATAACAAAAAGAGTCTTCTAGAGGCAGGACGAAAGGTGAGTTAAGGTTTGAGCCTGGGAATCGTGAGGTGAGATTTTATTCCTGGCTTTGACAAAGACTGCCAATCAGACTTCTTTGAGCAAGACTTTTAAAAGTTCCCCTTCCGTGCTACGTAAATAATGCCCTTTCCCTACCTTGCAGGGTTGTGGCAAGACTTAGTACATTAATATGTGTAAAACCCTCGGGATGAAGCCCCCCTGAAATCCTCCTACATTATTTTGTGCTAATCTATGTTCAGTAACTAGTGAATGGGTAAAAGGTGAGATACCAAAAGATACAAACGTTCTGAATGGAAGGGAAGGAGCATTAATGGGGGGTTTCCCTCAGCATTCAGGAAACAAGTTATGTACTCCCCTCAGCATGCTGAATCTGGAAGCTGTGAACTCTCACTAACAGAGTGAAGTACATTTGACGAAAGATGGCGTCCAGCACAAGCTCAGATAAACAGCTTCTGTAAATGTTATTTCAGAAAGTCTGTCATATTTCCTGTTAACTGGGTGTGGGGAGAATCAACTGGCCCACAATTTCTGGAAATAAACAAACAGACAGATGGAGCCCATTGAGGGACCCAGGATAAACAGACAGAGGTCCTGCCTGAGGAGAACTTAACCCAAGCCTCTTTACAGCTTTTGGTCTAATAAAGAGGAGGTGAAATCACAATAGTGTCCAGCTGCTCTGTCTCCAGCCATGTGCTCTGTCTCCCGGCATTTCCCTACCATGGCAGTGGACGTCCAAAGCCAAACTCCCTTTAGCATCAGGAACAGGCCCAGTCCTCTGCCTTGGGGTTTGGTGGATTGAAAACATGTTCTTCATCTTGGAACCTTCCCTGCATTTAGCTTGAACACAGGACAGGCTAGAGGAGGATTTCTAGGCCTGCGATTCCTGACAAGAGCTCTGCAAGCAGTTCCTTGAAAGGTCCCAGCAACCCTCCTAGACCACTCAAATGCGGGGAGGGAGACACAAAGGGACAGGGTGAAAACAGCACTATCTTACTCTGCCCTGGGCCTCTACACATCAGAAGTGCGAGTTTCCCTGGCACAGACCCAGCTCTGAAGAGCCAGAGGGTCAGCCACATCGAGTCTGCCCAGGTAGCCTCCAGAGAACCAGCAGCTGACCGCAGATGCTTCTTTACTGAAAAAAGAAATGTAGTGGGCAAAACACTTGCAGTCATTCTGGACTAGAGCTCCCCGGCTGCACCACTGCTGCCACCAGAATGGGACGAGGAGCACTGTGCCTACGCTGCAGACAAGGGCAGGGAAGTGTGAGCAGTCAGGGACGATGGGTTCCGAGAAGGCGTGGGACTCCAGGACCCTAGAGGGCACCAAGATACCAGAACTCTACACCCATGGTGTGGCAGAAGGAGCCAGAGGAGATTTCAGCGGTTCTGGGAGACCAAGAATTAACATGGCCCAGGACATGAGTCACCATAAACCACTGCCACAGGTAGAGCACAGTGGACATGGCTGTGTGACACCCTGTATCCAGCCCAGATACTGGATGCAAACTGTTTAAGCCAGCAACGAAAGGTCCTGTGGCACCTTATAGACTAACAGAAAAGTTTTGAGCGTGAGCTTTCGTGAGCACAAGCCTCCTTCTGCTCTGTCCTCCTACCCAGCGTGTGAAAGTAATTAGTTGCCCTGAAGGGAGTACAGTGCCATATATCCCCCAATTATGGCCCTCACATCAGAACTCAATTAAACAGGAGAGCTCAGAAGAGGGGCTGGGGATCTCTCAGCCTGCCTGGGAGCAAGGCATGAACACCACTGCAGAACAATGGGGAGCTGGTGTCAGACACGCTAAGGCTGCTGCACCTGTAGAGCCACGATTACACCTGACAGCCAGCGCCATGGACAAATGAGACAAAGCTTGGAAGTTTTCTTTACACCGCTCAGCAGAACTTCTTCCTAGCAGCTGTCAACGCCAAAGGTGACTTGCTCGTTTCCATAATGCACGCCTGACGAACCCAAGGAAGGAGCTGCTTAACAGCCTGCAGTGCCCTCCCTTCCACTAATGAATGGTGAACACTACCTCTCACTCCTGGAACAGGGAGTCATAAAGCACAGCCACTCAGGCCATTAGCACAAGCTGAACGCTTGCTCCCAGCCTGCCGGTACGCAGAGAGAGATCATTTATCATGGACACAGACCTGCTGCATATTGCACAATCTCTGCTACAGTGCCATTTGCAAACAACCCAGCCAACCTAACGCACTGGAAATGAGCTGACACTACAGCCAGAGCAGCGGGGGGTGGGGGGACACACACAAGCAGGAATGCTGAACTCAGACTTTGCAATAGACGTGCCCCCCCACCCCAGTGGATTCACTTTGCATTCCAATTAACAGCACTCAGTTCCACAGACCTGTCTGTACCTCCGCTCCGAGCACACCTTGCAGAGTCCATTGAAGCGATTCATGATGGCAGGCTCTAAACTCGCTGCTAGCCCATGGAAATTAAATCCTTCAAAGGAGCAGGAATCCTGGTCTCCTTGTAGCCTAACAGCATGGAACACGCCACAGTGAACCTGGCATAACCGCCCATGGGAACCCAGCTCCAGAGAAGAATGGCAGGAAGCCACCTTTCACCTCCCCAGCCCCTGTCTAGGCTGTATGCCGCTTTCCGATAAGCCAGAGGGCTTCCTGAAAACGCCAAGCGACAAGGAAGAGAGAGTTTGATATTAAAATTCCTGTCAACTATTCAGTATTCCCTAGTCCCTTCTCTGTTGATGTGGCTTTTGTTCCCGCTGCATTCTTCAGCGGCACGGAGCACTTTGTTATTGCAACGTTCTCACAAACACTCGGAGGACGTGTGAGCAGCCGTTCACGGCCCCCAGCCGTACAAGCTTCCCTCCATTAAAAAGAATCCTTGGGTATGTTCAGAGATACAGGGGACCAAGTGAATCTGCGTTAGGAAACCAGGCCAGAACTTGTGTGCACTGAATACGCCGCACAATGCTGCTTTGTGTTTACAGCGGTGGGGAATGTGTGACCCAAGGTGGGAGGTCAGTGGCAGTCGGGGTTTAACTTTAGGGCTGACAACAAGGAGGACTGCAGTAGTACCTTAGAGACTAATGGATTTATTAGGGCAGAAGCTCTTGTGGGTAAAGCCCACTTCCTCAGACAGACCGGAGCGAAGGCAGGTCGTTATGTAAGAAAACGCCTGGGAAAAAAGGTTACACTCCATTGTAAGTCAGGGAGATTGTGGCCATTCAGTGTAGCTGAGGGGCAGATCTGGATCTCCCTCCAGGGGAAGCTGCCTCTGTAGAGCGTTGACCAATTAAGATCCTTATCAAGACCTAACTGTATATGTACAATTGGTTAACTGTTCTACAGAGGCAACTTCCCCTCCAAGGACATTCACATCTCCACATCAGCTACACTGAATGGCCACAATCATCCGGACTGAGCACCCAGATTTACAGCAGAGAGTGACTTTTTTTCCAGCCATTTTCTGACTTATTTACCTGCCTTTATATTTGCACTCCAGCCCATCGGATGAAGTGGGCGTTACCACAAAAGCTTGTGCCCTAATAAATCCCAGGGTGCTCCAGGACTCCTCTTTGTTTTTACAGAGGCGGACTACCACAGACTTTTCAGAATTAAAGGCACAGCTGAAAACTCTGAATCAAGTCAGCCACACAGTGCGAAGCTGGACTGCCTGACCTGACCGCGTTTTGCATTGTGCCAGCAGCTCCCAGGAATGCCCAACTCACAGGGAACCCTGTTTGAATGCAGCTAAACAAAGCTCTTTCCAGATTCCTCCGCTGGGCAGAAATGAGGCAGTGCTTCTAACCCCCAAGCCGAGTCCGTGGAGTTACTGTCTCTGCAGCAGGGCCCAGTGGCAGCCACGGAAATCCAAACACAAGTGGGCGAGAGGGGTTTGAACTAGCAGAGAGCAGCACAGCTCTGCACTAACACAAAGGGCTTGGTCTGAAGCCACTATCTAAACAGGCTCTGCCGTGTCCAGCCCTGCCAGCCTGGGGGTGTGCTCAGCTGCCATTCTGTCTCCTCCCCTGGTATGCCATCTGTCAGGCACCGTAGTGACTGTGCACAGGGCTTGAATTCTTATGGAGCATTTCCCCAAGGCCCCTACCCCACACTCAAACGCTTGAGGGTGCTGAAGATCTCTACTGGCGGGAGCTCCGATCTGGCCCGCCCTGCCATGCAGGAGGACGGCCAGCAGGAGGTGCTGGGTTGGTTTGTTTAGCTCAGCCCTGCAGTTTGAAACACACCACTGAGAATGCAGCCAAGGGAGGAAGCGTAGCGGAACTGGGCGAGATAAATCCTTCGGCTGGTAGGATAAGCCCAGTTTCTGACATAGGCCCTGTGTTTGTGTTGGTGTTTCCCATCTTCCCTCTCCTACAAATCAGAGGGCTCAGTCTCAGGTGCCCCATTCAGACAGTGAAGGATTTAAGGCAACAGCCGCTGCAAAATGGAGTGTGCTCAGACCAATCAGCAGGCGTCCGCAGGAAGGGCCCCTCAGTGCAGTGTAGGTCTAGACGCACAGCTCTGGCTCTTTTGAAGTCTGTGGTACGAAGCACTCCTAGGCCTCAGCCGCCCCTCCCTGAACACAGCGAGGCTCCGCTGTGGGCTGCAGCCCGGCGGCACCGCGCCTACCCGTGTGCTGGGGACAACAGGCAGAACCCGCGCCATCGGTTCGCTTTCCCCTGGGTGCGGGGCGTCGCTCGTGGCCTGTTTCCCAGGGGCCTGAAGGTGAGGCCCAATCCAGGGCTTTCTAAGTAGGTCTTATCCGACTTGGTGAAAGGGGCGGGTGCAGAGTCCATACGGGGCTTTGCGCCTCTCGGGCGTGGCTTGTGCACCTAGGCACCAGTGCATTCTGGGAAATGTGGGCACCCACCCCATAAAGCCCCAACAGGGGGCAGAGTGCCCAGGAGATGGGCACAGAGCAGCAGTAACAGTCTGTGGGGCAGGGCACCGGGGCCATCCTACTGCACAAGGAGTTGAGGGAGGACGACCAGCCAGCATGGCCAGAGCTCCAGATCAAAGCACAACGACAGAGTCTTGACTCAGATGCCAGAAGAGAGCCAGGGGGCAGCCCAGCCTGCAGCTGCCATGGTCCAAGCTACGGGCCCAGCGTTGCGAGTCACTGACTGCTGCCGGAGTCGTTCATGCTGCGCCGCAGCAGGGTCTCAGCTCAGCCCGGGCACACCCAACACACCTACCTCGAGCTGCTCCATGTTCTCAGCCTCCGGGTTCCCCAGCGGTGGCTCTGGAAGGCAACAGAAAGAACACGTCACATAGGCTGCTCTCAGGCACTGCGCCAACACAGCTTCTCCCTCCGCACAGAGGTCCAGCACGGGCAAATCCATGGGGGCACCTGCTCCAGACTGGACCATGGTGGTGTTTCCTGTGGGCATCTGAGGACACTGAAATTCCTGGTTTAATCCATGATGGGCAGCTGCCAGGGCCCTTCACGCTCACTGCCCTGCAACTGTGTCCCAGGCTAGACCCCCTCTGTGCAGGGCGCCCGTGTAGCATATCTCCTGGGCCTGCTCTCCTCCTGCAGACAAGGGGCAGCCCCAGGGCTCAGAGCCAGCAGGAGGGAGAAATCACCCAAGGCCTCATCCAAACCTCATTGGAGACAATCCACTGATTTCAGTGCTGCTGAGGCTGGCGGCTGCTGGCCCAGTTCCAGGGAGCCTGTGAGATGCAGAAGCAGAGTGTGGTGATCACAGAATCCTAAGGCTGGAAGGGACCTCAGGAGATCATCTAGTCCAGCCCCTGCCTGAAGCAAGGATCAACCCCCACTAAGTCATCCCAGCCAGGACCTTATCAAGCTGGGACTTAAAAACCTCTAGGGATGGAGATTCCACCACCTGTCTGGACAAAAAGCAGTCAAGTAGCACTTTAAAGACTAGCAAAATAGTTTATTGGGTGAGCTTTCGTGGGACAGACCCACTTCTTCAGACCACCTGTCTGGGTAACACATTCCAGTGCTTCACCACCCTCCCGGTGAAATACTTTTTCCTAATATCCAAACTACACCTCTCCCTCTGTGAGTTCAGACCATTGCTCCTTGTTCTGCCATCTCTCTCTCCATCCTCTTTAGAGCCCCCTTTCAGAAAGCTGAAGGCTGCTGTCTAATCTCCCTTCAGTCTTCTCTTCTGCAAACTAAATAATCCCAAATCTCTCAGCCTCTCCTCATAGGTCATGTGCTCCAGCCCCCTCATCATTTTCACTGCCCTCTGCTGAACCTTCTCCAGTGCATCCACATCCTTTCTATACTGGCAGGCTCAGAACTGCACACAATACTCTAGATGTGCTGAATAGAGGGAAAGAGCAACTTCTCTAGATCTGCTGGAAATGCTTCTCCTAATACACCCCAATATGTCGTTAGCCCTCTTGGCAATAAGGGTGCACTGTTGACTCATATCCAGACTCTCCTCCACCACAATCCCCAGGTCCTTTTCTGCTGCACTGCTGCTTAGCCAGTCAGTCCCCAGCCTGTAACAGTCCTTGGGATTCTTCCGTCCCAAGTGCAGGACTGCACTTCTACTTGTTGACTCTCATCAGATTTCTTTTGGCCCACGCCTCCGATTTATCCAGGTCACTCTGGACCCTACGTATCTATGTGTCCCACTAGCTTAGCACAGCGAGTGGAAAAGGGGAGCTTGTCTCCAAGGAGCAGGAGGAGGTCCCCTTGCTATGGGTCACCCCCTTTAGACTTGGCCAGGATCTCTCCTGTGTAAGTGATCTCATGGCCCTATTACCACAATGTCTGATGTTGGCTGGGGTGGGAAATCCAGGCTGTGTAAACACAACATGGCTACCAGACCAAGCCCCCCTCCTTCCCTGCAGTGGTCCTGGGTTGGAGGTCTGAATTTGCCATGGGCGAGGTGGGAACCAGCTGAGGTGTGATCAGTTCCTCTGCCTTCCTGCAGGAGGAGAATAGGGGGCTGGTGGGGTGGGGTTGTCCCAGATGGAGGGGAGGAGGAGCTGTATTCTCCCCTTGCTTAGCCCATGGGAAGCATGAAAGCGAGAACCTCCTCTCCTGTGTGCTCCCCAGGCCCAGCTGAGCAGAGACAGTGCTTCCCACTCATGCCCTCAGCCGCCCTACACGTAGTGGCATGCACCAAGCACTGGCTCCCCAGGCAGCCAGGGAAGCAGCTCGGAGGAGCCATGTCACACAGCATGCTTGCTGGCTTATGCCGGCCTGTGTCTTCAGGGCTCCACAGGGGACAGAGCAAAGGAAAGCATCTACCTCCCCTCAGCAGATTTACCCTGGACGGTCCAGACTATCCTAATCTGCCCCCTCAGAGTAAGGACAGTGCGAAGCTTTGCAGCTACAGCCAGAGCTGAGCCACTGTTGTACCTCTCTACGGAGCTAACCCCTGCTCTAGCTGCGAACCTTAGCACTGTCCTCCACCACAGCAAACCATGCAGCACCTCCCTGGTCCCCAGGGCTTTCTTCTGCCTCCCAGCCAGGCACTAATGACGAGTGTGACGCTGGAGGGCCAGGTGCCAGCTCATGCCACGCTCCCTGTGCCACCAATGAACACTGCCAAACACCTGGCAGGAATCCGTCTGGCTCACTGGGGTGTTAGCGCTGTTCAAACAGGTACAGGTTGAACCTCTCTCATCTGGCAACATCTGTGGTCTGGCATAACTTTAGTTAGCCAGGCACCCACTCATTGTGGGTGTGGCCAAGTTTCTTGCCATCCTATAAAGTTTGTTTGCAGTCACCAGCCCTGGCTCTCAGTGCTCTGTGCTGGTATTTAGCTGTAATTTACCCCTGAATGTCGTCTAAGAGCCCAGTGAGCAGCTGAAGGGTTGGGAATGCTCCTGGACAATATTGACCTCCTGTGATCCGGCAAATTATCTGGTTTGGCACCGCTCAGGTCCTGAGGGTGCTGGACAAGAGAGGTCCAACCTGTATTAGGAGTACACGAACGTGTGTTTAGTGTTTAGACTTTACCAGATACACGTGAGTCGTTGCCAACATTAATCTCATTTATGGCATCGGTGTCTCTTCGCGGAAGGCGCTGTGTGAGCCTTTGCAGTGTGGAAATCACCAGCTGGGGAGAGAAATGAGCCAGTGGGAAGGGCCAATCTCCCACAGAAGGGTTTACGTCCTTCCCAATGGGCCATGTCCACCACCACCAGACAGGGACGTCACTGCAGGGGTGATAAAGAGGACAAAAGTCTCAGTTGTTCAGCTCTGTGCCCCTCCCCGCTCTGAAGAAGAGCCATGAAAGTGAGTTACTCTGGAGCATGTGGAGGAGGGGGACACAAGAACCTGACTGCAGCTTTGCTGCTTGGATTCTGCTTGGCCTGGGCTAGCCCTGAAGGGCACCAGACTGTCACCCAAGGGGACTGACTGCCTGTGAGCCCTGTCTGAGGCTGCTGAGGGACTTACGCAGGGTACAGCCGCTGTGGGCTCTGAGTTAGTTTGTGGCTCGGTTCTGGTCGTTCTGCTGGAGGTGGAGTCAAGGCAGATTTCTGAGTGCAGGAGCTGACCTCACAGTGCAAGGCTGGCACCCGAGTGCGGTCCTGGGGCTGCGAGGTTACTGTGCAGGGAAGAGAGCCAGAGCCACTGCGGGCAGCCCCATCCCAGATCCTCGGCTCAGCGCGTCAGAGCTCCTCCAGTGGCACGTTGTGCCTCAGCTCACGCCGGGGAGACACTTCCATCCCGCTTTCCTGGAGGAGGCCAATGCTGGATCTTGGGCCAGCAGAGCTCACCCACCGGGCTGGCTCAGAAGCTGATTAGGGTCAGTGTCTCCAATATCTCATGATACAGGACAGCAGGGTGACAACCTGCATGAAACCCTGCAGGATGGGCTCGGGGTGCGATGGCTCCAGCCTCCATCCAGCCTGTCTTTACTGGGACCCAACCAGTCTCCCACTGACGCTCCAGGGCCCTTTCAGAGCACGGGAAAGGTGCAGTTGTTTCCTTCCCTTCACTACAAACGTCCCGCCAGCTGTCTGCCAGGTGAGCTGCAGCCCGAGCACAGACACGCCCAGAGCTAAGCTGGGTCAGAGCACCTGATGATCTCCTTGGGGTACCAAAGAAGGCCCCACCTGAGTGACACGTCCAGCAGCAGCCGAGGCCAGCAGGGCGAGCTCAGCACATGGTGGAGTATTCAGCACCTCTACAGGTTTCTTGGGTTTGGTGTGACCTCAGAGCCCGGGGCTGGCCTGCTGTGGGCTTGCAGCCCAGGGTTAACCCTGGGACTCTGCAGCACCGTGCACACGGGAAAGGCTGCCCTTCTGCCACAGGAGGGAGTGTCAGCATGGGCCCTGGGTGCAAGAGAACAAAGCTCTGGCCCCAGGGCTGCCGGCGGGGGGGAGAGGGCACCGGGGTGGCAGGTGGGGGGAGCCGCAGACCAGGTTGTCTGGGAGCCACCGAGCCTTTGGCTGAGTCACACTGAACTGGCAGCACGTGTTGGGTACCACCCAGGCCCAGCTCCAAGCAGCACAGGCAGGGATGCTCTGTGATGCCACCAGGCCACTGAGCTCCTAGGCGAGTATCCCCCCCAAGGCCTGCATTGGACATGGCCTCTGCTAATCTGGTCTCCACTGGAGCCTGGCTGCATGGCCGTGCCAGTGGGGAGCAGGCAGGGCCTGAGAACCCCTGGCCTTCCCCTGCTCTGCCCACTCTGGGGACATCCCACTCCCCAAAGGGACTCACCTCTGCTCTGCTTCAGACGCCGCGTGGCCACCTTCAGGTGCTTGGTCCTGCCCAAGTCCTCACCAAGGAGGTAGTACCAGCCGCTGACCTCCTGGGGCAGAGAGAGAGAGAGCTGCAGGGCTGCACTCTGGCCCCTCAGGCAAGAGTGTCAGTGTAGGGCCATCAGTGCAGGGTGCTGGCTGAGAGGTGCCCGCCGCAGGGGAGTACAGTGTGGAGATGACAGGCCCCATCTACACCAGATAGCCCCTGGCAGCACAGCTGGGGGCCCTAGGGCCCTGCAGGGTTCACCTCACAGCTGGGGCCTGAGCTGGGGGGGCATGTGAGCCCAGCGCTGCCCAGAAGGGAGGTCCCTGCCCGGTGCACAGGGGAAGAGAGCCTGTGAGGAGAGGTTCCTTACCCGGCAGTGGGAGCCAGACACAGGCAGCAGCCCAGCAGAGAGCACAGCAGAGCTCCACACCCACCTCCTCACTGGGGGCCATTTCCCCGGCTGGTCCTCGCCAGCCGGGTGGTTGCTGGCCCAGATGGGGACAGGACAAGCCAATGTCCCACCTGCTCTGACTTGGGAACAGACCCAGTACTTGTGCTCAGCCATTTGTGGGGCTCCTGCCATTAGGCAGAAAAGGACACGCTGGTACTATCACAGCAAGCCCAAGATGGGGACCCACTGGCTGTAACTCACGCAGGGTTCCCTCACGGAGACAGGCCTTCCCCACTGACTCCTGGGCTCTGGGGGCGCAGAACAGCTCAGAGGAGGCTCATGAGGGGATCTGGCCATGCTGAGCTTGGGGCAGGGCTGCACTCACTGCCACAGCTTAGCAAGATTCACTGGTGTGGATAAAAGTCTCCAGAGTCACAGCAAACACAAGCTTTAGATTTGAGACGTTTGAAAAAATGGCTCTTCTCGCTGTTTCGGTTGCAGGCCCCTGGCCTGCGCCCTTAGGCATGGAGTGGGCCATGACGGGACAGGCAGGTACCTACCCAGCCATTCTTGTGCCTTCTGCAAGACACAGAACAACAAACTACAGCAGCTGCACGAAGGCAGCAGACGTTTCCCCACCCTGGGGCCAGGGTTAGCATGAGGGAATTCCCAGCAGGCGCCAACGCTGGGGAGGGCATCGCCGCCAGGAATGGGTGGGCTACTGCCACAGTAACTCTGTGGTCCCCACCCCACTGCAGCCATGCAGGTCTCCATTTACCGCCAGGCATGGGGACCTGCTAACAGCAGGTCAGCCAGGGACAGGGAGTCGGAGGGGACAAGCTAGGGTTTCGAACACAGGAACGACTCACAGCTGGAGCCAGACTAGCCCAAGGCCCTGTCCCACAGCAGCAGAGGGAAGGTGGCAGCCTGGCCTCTGTTAGGAACTGGGTTAGCCCAGAAACAGGAGGCTTCTCCCCCTTGTGCCAGTACTCCTCCTCACGCATTACCTGGTAGCTAGAGCTGGGGCTCCTAGCTGGAGCGCCTGCCCCACAGAGCTGCTACCTCTCCTCTCCAGTCTGTCCAATGCTGCCCCCTCAGTGGGGGTCCAGAAGCCCCGTCCCACACCTGCCTGCCCTGCTGTAAGCATCTCGCTGCTCAGAGCCGCCCTCAAGCACTGGAGGCCCCCCTGCGACTAGCTACCATGCAGCATCCCCTCTGCCCCCCAGCTGGGCACCGCAGACCAGTCCCACCCAGACTCGGACTTCCCCCTGCCCATTAACCGGGGCTCCGCAGGCTGCGAGCTCACCACCCTGACCTCCGCAGAGCCCAGAGGAAGCGTTCCTGTGAGGTTGAAGCCAATGCCTTTGTCTGGACACACGGCCGCAGCCAGGGCTAGGAGCAGGGCAGCGTGCTCCACAACGGTGTGTGCCACAGCACAAGCGGGCTGCAGCCTCCTGCCCCAGCTGGGACTTCCAAAGCCGGATGCCCTCAGCAAGACTGGCCTCGAGATGCCAAGCAGCTGACACAGACGCTGCGGTTACTCTGGGCGGCTCTCACTCCTAACTCAGGCTCATCAGCTTCTCCCAGTGTCCCCTTCTGCCTGTCCACATCTCCCCACCTGGCCATGCACTGCTCTGCAGCCCCCCGCCTGGCCAGGCACCACATCTCCCTGCCTAGCCATGCTCGCTGTGCAGCTCCCCATCTGCCTCCGCTCCACTCCACAGCTCCCCCGCCTGGCCACGCTCTGCTCCGCTGCTCCCTGCCTGGCCGTGCTCTGCTCCGCAGTTCCCCTGTCTTGCCATGCTGGGAGCCACTGAAATACACCTACCTCTGTCTGCCCAACAGCTGCACGCAGCCTGCAGGGCCCCAGGCTGGTGGGAGCGACAGCCATTGGCCACTGAGCTGTGGCCACTGCCCAGAAATGGTGGTTGACTCCCAAGCATCACGTCCGGGCTACACCCGGGGCTGAACCATGGTTGGGCATTGGCTGCAGGGATGGGGACGTCCAGGTAGCATGAGAGACACTGCCCTTCTGGAACACCTGGGACGAGGCTCCCAGACTGCAGCCTCAGCAGAGGGCTGGGAAAGAGCTTTCACCAGCTGAGCGAGGGAAAGGCCTGACCTCAGGGGCCAGCCACAGCATCCCATGGACTCCAGCAGGTGGGAGACAGCTACTGGAGTAGGGCAGCTCTAGCCAGGGTGAACAGTGTTGCTAAGATGCAGCCCAGGTGGGAACTTCGGCCCTCCCGGGAAGCACACGGAGAGCAGGGTGCCCAGGCCGGCCCTAGCAGTGAGGAGCCCAGGGCTGGGGTGCACAGGCAGGGAAATCAAAGCAGCCCCTCCCTGGATGCTGCACACAGCCCCGTTCTGGGTAGAAGAGCACATCTTGCACCTCCGCCTGCAGGCCAGAGTGCACAGACCGAGACAGCGGGGTCATCTAAGCGGGAGTCCCACATGCTGGGCAGCCTCGAGCCTGGGCTGGTGTTTGGCCAGGGCAGGCTGTGCTCAGCAGGTCCCTGTCAGCCAACAGCCTCTGCTTCCAATGGGAGCGTGTGCCACTGGCTGAGAAAGTCACCCTGACGGCCTCACCCCGGCCCTGCAGGGCCTGCACTCTCCCCACTGGAAACCAGCCCCCGGCCATCACTTCCACGCAGCTCTCCTGCCAGCGTCCTGGCACCCTCATGCCCGGTCGCAGAGCTTTTCACCCAGGGGGCTCTGCGCCTGGGACAGGAGGACATCACCTCCTTCCTACTGGGCCCCAACCCCATACCCACAAGGAGCTCTACCTTGTCCAGGGTCAGGAGCGACTTCATGCCAAAGCTCATGCAGCCGATTAGCTGGCTCTGCCTGCAGAGATTCAGAGAGCAGGGTGAGAGTCCCCCTTTAAACTGTCCTTCCATCCCCACCCGCACAGCCCTGCCCTCTCCCAGCAGAGCCTGGCTCCTCCAGAGCGAGGTTACCACAGGACTAAGGAGACCCAGAGCTATGCACAGGCCACCCGCCTGCCCACGCACTGGGCTTTCTCTCCTACACCTGGGGCAGGGCTTGGTTGCCACCAGAAGCCCCCACTGTGCTGATCTCTCCAGGTCACTCTGCACCATGGTCCAGCCCCTTCTGTGTTTGCACCACTGCAATGGCAGTGCCATGCCAAGGATGGCGGTGGCTGGCTTCCCACTCCCCACAGCTGTGTCTGCCACGAGACCAGCACAGAGCTCAGGGACCCGGAGGTTAGATAGTGAAAAAAGCCAACAACCCCCTGCTGCCAGGCTGTACCGCTGTGCCAGCATTGCTGCCTGATGGAGGTAGCTCTGCGTGCCTGGGCAGCCCGCCCTGCACAGCAGGGAGCCCCGGAGAGCCGTCCCGGAAGACGGGCTTTGGTACTGAATGGATTTGCTTTGAGAGTGCAGCTCTCCCAGCCCTTTTCAGCACTGGCATTTGCTGACGGCTGCTGTGCAGGGCCTGAGAGCGGGGAGGACGCCAATGATCCAACAGAACTTTGGTTCTTGAATTTCTGGGATACCTGGAGGTTCTACACAACGTCTGCATGTGAGCAGAATGTGCAGGCTCCTGAGCTGCCATGGCCTTAGCACTGGCCTAGCACTTGCTGCTCCCAACACCATGGCCAATCCTGCCCCTTTGTGCCAACAGCACCCAACGTGATGCTGGTGGAGGACACCATGCAGTGGGCCATGGGGGCATGCTGCATCCCTGGACTGGCAGCTCCCACGGCCAGCACAAGTGGAAACAGGCTGCCCCTGTGCCATGCATGTGAGGCCGCGTGTAGCAGCCCAGGTGGGCAGTGAGCCTTCGGCTACCACCCAGCAGCCATGTGAGCACACGCCTCCAGGCCTCCCCTCCGCTAACCTGGCCTCTCTGCAGCACTCCCCACCAGCCTGTGCAGAACAGCTGGCCCCAGCTGAGGCTGCCCTTGGGACTGCCCCAGCCTGCCAAATCAGATGAGGTAAGGAGGAGAAAGCAGAGCAGCTCGGATCCCCAGTGACCCTTCCCACCTGCAAGAAAGAGCCGCCTGGGCAGAGCGTGTGCCCCCGGTGGAGAAGTGAGGCTGGAAGTGCTGACGTGACCAAGCACTACCTCTACCTGCTGATGGCACCGGGGGAACGCCCCTGGCCAGGTGGTATTGATAGCTCTTCACCAGCCTTCCCAAACCTTCTTAAAGAGACGGCTCGACAGCAGCCCAACCCCTGCCTCCAGCTGCGTCTCACCTGGATTTTCTCTCTCGGTTCCAAACTGTGACCAGAAGTCGCTTTTGTTCATCTTCTTCTTGCACTGGGCTGCAAGAGAAGCCAGAAAGGGCAGGATGAGAGCACCACAAGGGGCACCCACCCATGGCTGGCTGAGTGGACTTCAGTGACAGCTGTGCTAGCCAGGCTTTTAGGTCTCTTTGCAGTGACCTGATTTAGCCACACTATGAAGCTCCTTAGAGCAAAGTGGAAAGGAGAAATTCTTTCTGAGCAACTCAGAGAACCCAGCATTTGGTTTGCAGGAATACTCCTAGCCAGCCACCAGAGGAAATAGAGAGAGAAAGGTCCACCTGGGCCTCGGACCCCACGCCCTGCCCCATTGCCAGGGACCTTCCCAGCAACGGCCACACATGGCAAGCATCACGCGTGAGCCACTGTGCACTAATTTACTAAGAGGAACAAGGCTGCAAACACCAAGCCACGTTATTACCTAACGAAGCATCCGAGGCGCTTGCATGGTGACCAAGGAGACGTTTGCTATTGACAAGCTGTGGCAAGGGGAGGGGAACTCGCCGGGCAGGTTCTGAAACACAGCCCGGGTTGTTCCGAGGGGTAGGGACAGCCACAGGGCAACCATCGAAACAACTCAGCCAGAAAACCACGATCATTCCTGCTCCTACATGATCACTGCGCCGGACTGACCATTTCACGATGCGGCAGGGCCAGGGCCGAGGGCCCCTGGGAGGGAGCCCAGACAAGCAGAAGGGCCTGCGGCTCGGCCTAACTGGGACCAGCTGACTCTGTGACTGGGGTAACGAGGCCTTCAAAAGCCCTTCCAGGTGGGAAAGGCGGGGGGAGAGTGTGAGAGGTGAGGAGACCAGAGGAGGGGGAGAGGGCAGGAGAGGATCAGGAGCACCAGGAACCACAGAGGGAGGGTGAGGAGCTTCAGCAGATCCAGAGGGGGGACTCGCTGCTGCTGCAGCCTGGAGAAGGCACCTGGGGAATCGTCTGGGGAAGTGGCCCAGGGAGAAGAGCTGCCGTGCCAAGGGCTAAGGGAGTCAGCCCTTCCCAGCAGGAGCTGCATAGGGCCCCAGGGCTGGAACCTGGCATGAGTGGCTGGGGACCGGGGTCCCCCCAGACCACCCCTCACTCCAGCGAGGGCAACTGGGCCTTTAAGTGAGACCAGTGGATTGAGTAGAGGTCAGAAGCCCAGGAACAAGGCGGACTTTGTCACACGGAGTACAGAGCTCCAGCAAAGGCAGGTCTGCACGAAATAACAAATGCCACCGAAATGCTGCCAGCAGCCTTCCCATGCAAGGCCGTCCTACAGCTCAGGGGAGTCTTTTTACCTTCCTTGTTCACGCTGATCCTCCCGACAGTGGCAGGCTCAGGGTCTAGGAAGTGGGATGTTTTCCCTGACTCCACACAAATGCACAGGAGCTGTCAGATAAGAAACTCCAAATGTGCAGAACTGCTGTTTTGCTACGTAGTCACAGCACTGAGAGTCTCAACCAAGCGCTGCTCAAAAGTTCAAGGCGCCTCAGCTACAAGAAACAGCAAATTGGGGGTCTTTGCACTCCAAAATACCTGCTAGTCTGTAAGGTGCCACAGGATTTCTCTCTGTTTTAGCAAAAGGCCTGTCACTCCTCATTTCAGCACAAAACCTCCTCATGCACGGGGCACACTTCTTGAAGCTAAGCATGAAGGGTAAAGGGGGGATTTTGGCCAGGAGAGGCTAAGACAGCATTTGCCACAGTTCAGAGTCTCTTCCAGCTGCCTTCTGAACACACGCCCCGTTTGGGAAGGACAGGATGGGGCCGCCTCGGACCGTGTGTACTCACAAGAGAAAATGCTCGTGGAAGATGGGATTTTTGCTGTCCGGAACAGTCTTGGTTTTTTGCCTGCATTTCCGATCAGTATCTGGTATTACGGCCACCTTGATAGAGAGAGACAAGCAGTACATTTTGGGAAACGCAAACTCACCAGAGACACAGTGATTGCCTAATGCTAAGACCATCAGAAGACCCACCAGTCAGCTTTAGAGGCTGCTAAATATTAAAGATCTCGTCTGTGCTAGCCAGGTTTTTAGATCTCTTTGCAGAGAACTGGTCGAGCCACATTATGAAGATTTTTAGGGCAAAGTGAAAAAAAGAAACTCAACAATTCAGAGAACCCAGCGTCTGATTTGTAGAAACACTCCTAGTCAGTCTCTCGCCATGTAAAGACAACCTCCCCGCCACTGCAGGGGTCTGAGACCCCCAGTGGGAGACCAGTCAGTCCAGGGCCTCATACAGGGCTGTGTGCTTTCGGTCACAATCAGAGGAAATACAGATAGAAATGATCTACCAAGGTGCTGTCAACTCAACCACAGCTGTGCTGAGCCCTCCACTGCAGTTCCTGGAGTTTCTCCAGTACTGCCTGCCCATTCTCAGCCCTTTCCTTGCTCTGCATGATGGCTTTGGCTCGCAGAAAAGGACAAGTGCCGACAGCCACAGCCAGAGCTTTCTTCTCTGGCTCCCACATTCTCTGCTGGTACTGGTGCGGTGACAACAAATTCTCCTTCAGCACGTGCCATACGCCACAGGAGCAGACAGTGCAGTGAAGCATTCATCCCCTTGCAGGGACGGGCTGTCTTAGCTCGCCTGGCGCAGGAGAGTTACTCAGCAGCCAGTAAATACCAGGAGGGGAAGGGGTTGTAGTCAGGACCAAGGGGCATGCACAATGCAAAGGCCCTGCCTCCATTTCTGTGGTGGCAGCAGAGGGACAGGGAGGAGACAGAAGCCAGTTGCATGCCTGGAGGAATTCAGCCCAGCCCGGAAGGGTTACAAAGAGATCACATCCTCATCCCATGCTGCACCCAAAGCCCTGGGGTAGCAGGAGAACCCACCTTCACATAGGAGTCACATGTCCGGTACTCTTTTCCCATCAGGCCTTTTGCTTCCATGACTGGAACAAAAAGGAAATGTGCTGGAAAGGAGACAAGCAGGGCATCCTCCCATAATGCCAGGCTCTGAGAGCTGGGCCCTTCCTCTTCAGGGTTAACCCAGAGCTGGCGCACAGGATGCAGGCTGGCAGCCTCCGTGCCTGGCAGGACCCTCCGTGTGCAGTGTCCTGCCACTGTGGGCTCGCTGGGCACACAGGGCATTGGACGCAGGATGTATTTGGAAGGAAACCCGTCCAGCGAACGCATGTGTCTGCAGAGGTGCTCAGAGCTGACATCCAGCTGACAAACTGCATTTCATCCGCCTGACTTCACACCACACAGGGGCTGAGGGCGATAAGCCCCAGGCCAAATGTATCATTGAGTTAAACAGCAAAGGCAGACGAGCTTCCTCTCTGCTCTGCCGTGCGAAGCAGCCTCCCTGCACTCCCCGACGGCTGTGGCTAGGCACCGTTCCGTCCAGCCAGGGGAGTGCAAGGAGAATCTGGCCCCAGCGTGCAGAGATGCTAAGAGGCTGTTCTGTACGCCATGTGCTGGCAATGCTGCAAGCAGCCCAGAGCTGCTGCTCAGAACACGGACTGCCAGCACGCAGCAGGAGCTTCGAGTGGAGGTCAGGATCAGACCGTCACAGACACCACTGGAGCCCAGAGCTGGCAGCAAAACACCCTCTGTCAGTGGTCAGGCCTACAATACCTGGGGCTGCCCCGTCCCAGAGGCCAAAGCCAGAAGGGATTGTCTGGGGAGAGGGGATAGCTCAGTGGCTAGAGCATTGGCCTTGTAAACCCAGGGTTGTGAGCTCAGCCCTTGAGGGGGCCTTTCAAGGGTCTGGGGCAGGTTAAATTGCCTCGGTAGGAGACTCACTTCAGACCAGACCTTATGGCAGACTCCGGCAGTCAGAACAAATCCAAGCCAACCGTTTGCTGCTGCTGCTGCAAGCCCTAACTCTGCCCTTGGAAGGATGCTGGATTGGAAGGCTGCGGAGCACTGACCCAGGCCACCCCATGAGCTGGAACACGCAGCTCCTTTGCTGTAGTCAGCACCAGCTAGAAGCAATGGAGCTCTGTCCAGGCCCCTTGGGGAGCCAGCTCTGCTAACAGATACATCTCACACTGGCTGGTACCCAGCCTACACTTGTCTGGCCCTGGGATTCCCCTGCACAGCTTGGCCCACCGCATGCAGGGATCTTATTGTTCACTACTGGCTCTGGGGTTCCCAAGCGCTGCTTCCCAGCTCCCCTACTCGGCCTGCTGTCTAAGGCAGTCTCTCCTTGGGCAGAGTGTCTCCCTCGCTGGACTCAGAGGTCCCTTCTGCAGAACATGTGGGTGTTTTCCTGGCTCCAGGTGCTACCGGTCAGACTGCTGCATAGCTCAGCCCCAGCACTGTGAGTCCATGGCATGAAAAACTCTGAGTCCATTGCCCAGAGACCCAAACCAGCCCCTTTGCCACTAGACCCTCTGCCCTCCTGGTTGCTCTCAGGATCGCTCCATGTTCCAATGTGCCTCCGGCCCTCCTCCCAGGTTCGCTCTGCTTGTGTTCCGACAATCAGGAACGTGTCCAGGTGTGCGGTTAACTTCCCTAGTACCTCCCCCAATGGCTCTGTGCAGGAGCCGAAGGCCACCATTAGCATCATGGCTAGAAGCGAGGTTGGGTCCCTGTTCCTTTCCCTGAGCTCTTCGTTGTTCTCCTCAGCTCTCCCAAAATTACACAGAACAGTGAACTGAATCACCATGCCAGGGGACCAATGCTCAAGGCCACACTCGTTCCAGGAATGAAGCAGGCCCAAGGAGATAAATTAGGCCAAAACATGACTTTTGGCTGCTTCTGAGTCACATGGAGCCTGGCACTCGCTGCAGTCACTCAATGCATCAGCTGTCAGACAAGACACTCAAGCTTCATCTCTCCCAGAAACCACACTGTGGGGCTCCACAGAGGGAAAATGGGGTGAGGTGGTGACCCAAGTTCCCAGTGTACCTCTCCGAAACCTCCACAGACCCCTCCTGACACTGCAAAGGTAAAAAGCCCATGTGTGACAAGTCCCTGTGTCCTCCTTTATGCTGCTTAATGAAGCACCAAAGACACAAGCCTTGCATGTGGCAGGTCACCTTTAAGGTTCTGCAGCAGCATGCCCTTGGCCCCAGGCTTGTTGGGCCAGCTGCTTGCCCGGACAACATGAGGCAGCTCATTCTGGAACACGTATCCAGTGGAAATACTGGCCAGGCATGCCAGGTGAGCTCACACCATTGCAGAGATCCCGACTCACCCATCTCTCAGTCACTGGGAAGGGGTGCATGGTGCATTTAATTCAATAGGACCCTCCTTACTAAACTACTGAACTGTGTAAGAACATAAGAACAGCCAGACTGGGTCAGACGAGAGGTCCATCTAGCCCAGTGTCCTGTCTTCTGACAGAGGCAATGCCAGATGCCCCAGAGGGAGTGAACAGAAGAACAGGTAGCACTGTGAGTGATCCCTCTCCTGTCATCCATTTCCAGCCTCTGGCAGACAGGCTAGGGACGCTACCTCCACCCAGCCTGGCTAACAGCCACCGATGGCCCTGTCCTCAATGAATGCAGCTAGTTCCTTTTGGAACCCTGTTGAAGTCCTGGTCTCTCCCCCCCTGAGATCTGTGGTACAGATTGGTGCCTGCTGGATTTGCCCAAGGTGCCCATGCAGGAGGCATCTCCCTCCCACTGAAAGCTGTCTGGCCCATGGCGCTTTGCACCACTGCAGCGGCTGCTGCCATGGCTCTGTGATTACAAGGGTTCCACGGGCCCTGCAGGCTCCCATGCTGCATTGTGGGAAGTCAGCCCCAGCAATGCTAGTCCATGAGTCTGGCCCCTGGAGGGAGGAGGGAAGGAGCTCCCCTGCTGCGTGCAGGAGCCAGCCCTGGGTCGCTCGTTAACGTAACAACGGAGCAGCTCTCGTTCTGCGCCTGCTCAGGGGCTGGGCACGGCACGGCCTGCATAGTGCGGCCCTGCCCAGTTGTGATGGGCCGGGCTGCCCAAAGCAGAGGCTATGCTGGACACACCTTGTGGCAGCTTTGCTGTTGACTCGCACAAGGACACCACAGGAGGAGTGAGGCTGAGAGCCGCTGCTGGAGTTTAAGAGGCCTGCGTGCAGCCAGGTCATGGAAGGCAGCGCCAAGCCCTGCTCTCCCTCTGGCTGGGCCTCGTCAGGGCAGGGGCACCAGCACCTCAGGCAAGAGCCCCCCACAAGCCCCCTTTGCACTGCAAGCCAGTCCACGTGGTGCAGTGAGGTGCTCTGCTCCCATCTCTCATGGCTGGGACCCAAGCACAGCCTGCTCTGTGCACACCAGCCCTGATGGCTCCAGGAGCCCCAGGTTCTGTTTGCCAGAACTGGGAATGGACGACAGGGGGGATCACTTGGAGAGTCCCTGTTCTGTTCGCTCCCTCTGGGGCACCAGGCATTGGCCAGGGTCAGCAGATGGGATACTGGTTGGCTGGACCTTTGGGCTGACCTAGCATGTTCAACATTGACTGCTGAGCCAGCCTCCTGCCAACCCTGGAGACAGCACTGTGACCTGGCACAGAACCCTAGAACAAGCATCAGGCCTAGTGACCTTCTCCTGAGCTGCCCCTGCTCTCCTGGTGATGATGTAGACTGGATCCCAGCGCGCCCTGCTGGCAATACTTACTGTGCAGCACAAGGAGCCTGTCCTGCATGTCGATGGACAGTTTCAGCTGACCTGGGCAAACAACAGGAGAAAGAGAAGATGAGCAGCTGGTGCAGAACTCATCCAAGGAGATCCCCTGCCAACCAGGCCCCAAGAGCCAGCCCAGCTAGGTGCATAAGGACCCCTCAGAATCCATGGCTCTCCCTACTGCCAGCTTCACTCCAGCCACTAACTGCCCTGGCTGCCTGTCCTGCTCTAACAGCATTCCAGGGGCTGCTGCTCTGTAAGATGTTGCCCAAAGGTTCCCAGAGCCTGGGAAGGAATTGTCCCATCTGAACACGACCCAGAGGCTGACAGATGTGTGGCCACGGAGCATGGGCGACTCCTGAAGCCTGGTGTGATCACTGGGTGGGATCTCGAATGAGCTCTGATGGGAATTCAGCTCTAACAAGTGGCAGCTTCTAACATGCCGCTATAGTCTGACCCAACAAATCGTGGTAGGAAAAGGTACAAGAGGCAGAAAGGCTGAACTAATCCAAACAGAGAGGCCTGGAATGAAACTCAAGGGCTTCATTAAGATCATGTCTAGTAAACAGCAGCAGTGTGGGAGCAACTCTCAGCAAACCAACAGTGATGGGTCAGAAACTACACAGACCAAATTGGTGAACAAAATAATGGGGGGACAGCTCCCCTCTGGGGTCCTTACAGAAAGAGACTATGGGACTAAAACTGGCTACTGGGACAAGCTTCACCACCAGGGCAACCAATCAACCACGCTCTTAGGGTTACCATACAAAAAGAGGACACCCCTGAGAGGAAGTGTACCTGTATCCGTATCTAACCACTCACGCTGTGTTAATGTGTTACATACAGTATGTTAATACCACATGAGTGGGTAGATACGGATATAGATACACTCCCTTTCAGGGGTGTCCTCTTTTTTCAAAGGTCAAATACGGTAACCCTGCCTATTCTCTCCTGGGACCCCACAGCCTTTGTCATCCTGATCCTGACCAGAACGGACATAGAGAAGGACCCAGATAACTCCACCATCTCTATCAGAAGCACAAAAAACACCTGGGTTGAAAGGGAAATGACTTTAAAAACTTCAGCTCCGGTTTGTATTCACCCTTTTTACAAGAGGATGATAAATTTTCTACCAAATGGCTATGTCAACACTAGCCCCTACCTTTTGAAAGGGGGAATGCTAATGAGATACTTCAGGATATGCTAATAAGGTGTTGTCATGAATATGCAGCACCTCATTAGCATAATGACAGCCACAGCAATTCGAAAGTGCCGCTTTCAATCACGTGCTGCCCATGTAGACGGGGTCCTTTTGAAAGGACTCCCCAGACTTCGAAAGCCCCTTATTCGTAAAACCAAATAGGAATAAGGGGCTTCCAAAGAGTGGGGGCAGTCCTTTCGAAAGGACCCCGTCTACATGGGCAGCGCACAATTCAAAAGCAGCACTTGCGAATCGCCGGGGCTGCCATTATGCTAATGAGGTGCTGCATATTCATTGCAGTGCCTCATTAGCATATCCCAAAGTGTCTCATTAGCATCGCCCTTGCGAAAGGTAGGGGCTAGTGCAGACACAGCCAACATGTTTTGCGAGATATCAGCTGAGAAGTCATAATGCACTGAACATTGCTGGCCTGGTAAAATACACGTGGCCACTGCACGTCCGGGCTATGAACACACAGCACTGCAGCAGTTAAAAGTTCTCCATTTAATCCATCACACATTGCAAGATGGAGCCAACCAAAATGGGCTGGGCTGCCCAGGCCCACCGGCATGGGGGAGCAGGCACCAGTGAGCCTTTGGTAGCAATGGCAGCCGGCGCTCAGGGCCCCTGACTGGAGGAGTGTTCTGCTGTAACCCGACGGACTTTTCATCCTCTCAGGCTACTTATGGCTGGAGCTAAATTTCTGTGTAAACCAACCTTTACCTCATCTCTCCGATTCACTCACAGAAAAGCAGATTGGCCAGAAACCAGGCAAGTTTCCTAAGGTTTGTCCCAGCACAGGAACTGAGCCTGTCCCAGCGAAGTTGGACTCAATGGGTGGATGAGACCAATGATTGAGGGAGATTTTTAAGACCTGAGGAACCTTTTGGGAAAGGGGGAGCCTAGACATGAAGGATGTGAGTCACCAAAACCAAAATAAGACCAGATTGCTGGCACTTAAATAGGTTGTACATAGGGGTTGGCTGGAGGCAGAGGCACACTGTGGATGAGGAAATTGCTGCCCCAAGGCCCAAGCAAGTTGGAGGAGCTGGCTGGAGGCAGAGGGACACAGACAATATTAGTTTGTGTATTTAATTCTGGCAGATGCCAAGTGCTGGGCAGATGCCATCACACAGCACCCTGGTGGTAAGAGCCATAAACCATGACCTGCCAGGTGCACCATCCAACCCACGTCCTGGAAGCGGAGGTTCCTGCGTCTCAGAGCCCTTCACAAAAGCAGTGCACTGGCAATGCACTGACTAGGTAAGTGCCAGGCTCAGCCACTGGGTACCTGGGACTTCAAGGAAATCACAGCAATGCCTTGTGTTCCTGGCCAAGTCTTTTCCAAAAGGACCTTCTGTTTCCACCCGAAACAGGCACAGGGAGCTCCAACGACCAAGGGCAAAACTCCTTCGCCACATGGGCCCCAAACAGCTGCTGTGAACTGCAGCGCAACGCCGAGCACGGGACTGCAACCTGCAGGGCACTTGGGCCAAGAGCCTTGTGGACGCCACTGCGCATCGTGCACTGCAGTGACAATATAGGAAGCTTACCAGATCCCAGCCTGAGGTGTCGTTCCTCTGCCCTGAGTCACCCCTGAAACCCAGGGAGCCCAGAGCAAAGGTGGCGTAAAAGGGACCAGCCACCTGACACGTGGAAAGGTGAGACGTCCCCCACCAAGCAGAACTCAGCCCGGTAGTAACCTCTAAAGGAAACCAGCCCCTCAAACTGCCGTCATCATACAGAGCCTTCTCAGCGCCTCCGTGGCCATGCACTGAACATTGCCAGACCCTTAGCACTGCATGCACGCAGCTAACCAGTAAAGTCCCAAATTCCCGATCAAATTGCATGCAAGAGGCCTGCACGCCCCACTCCCATTGCAGCCCCATAGCCACCAATTGCACTAGGCTCACAAGACACACCAAGCGCAAGTGTCTTTTACTGGTGCACAAACCCCTACCTGCACGCATGAAATCAGCACTCAGACGAGAGCAAAGGGCCCCGGGTGACAAAGCACCACAGGCCAAGGAGACGTCAGAACCCCTAGAAATCGCAGCTGTAGGTCTGTTAGACCTTCTCCAAACAAACACCAGGGATCCACTGTCACTGCTGCTGGGATGGTCCATCCACCCAGGAACTAAGCTCCTCTGGGCAAGCAGGTGAGCAGAGACCAAAGCAGGAAGCAGGCAAGTTGCTGGCAGGGTGACTTCCTCATCCACCACCAGGACTCTTCCCCTTGCAGCAGGCTCCAGCCCCAAGCAGGTATCTGCACAACAGACCCCGGCAGTCCCTGCACTCACAGCATGACAGCTGGGATCTCACCCTGCCCTGGCTGACCCAGCCGAGTCTATACAGCAATACCAGAGGAAAACTAGCCTCAGAAGAGCTGGCCTGCAGTGATGTGGGTTTCAGGGCGCTCCCTGTTCCAGCCCGGCGAAGCCGAGGGGAAAGCACTGCTGCTAGGTGTGGGCCGCACGTCACACTTGAGGGGGAGAAGTCTGCAGTCCCACATTTCCCTGGAAGCAACTGCTGTCCCAGCCTGGAGTTTGCAGGCGGTCGGCCAGCACCTGTCCATGCCCCAGTGACAGCCCCACTGCACAGCCCAGGGGTCCCCCGCGCTGGGCCCAGCCCGACCGACTTCCTGGACTCTGCTCCACAGGCCCAGTCTGGCCCCTGGCCTCAGCACTCACCAAAGGTTGTGAGGTAGAAGGAGGAGTCCAGCGGGGCAGCCTGGCTGGCACAGAGTGAGACTCTGCGGACGTCGCCATGCTCCATGGCCTCCGGGCCCAGCCTGTGGGGCGGGGGGAAGGGGGGCCTGGCAGGAGCTGCAGCAGCCGGTTCCCACAGGCAGTGCAGCCTGCATGAGCCGGGCTTCCAACCGCCTGCCCGCCAGCCCTCCCGCCAGCCGTTTGAAGAGCACAAAGGGCTCTGGCAGCCCATTGGCCAGGCCGCTTTGAATGGGAACTGCACCTGCCAGAACAAACAGGGCCTGGCCTGACACAGACACACGTAGAGCCTCTGATAGGCACATGCACTGACACTCTGATACAACTCTCACATACTCTGATGCACACACCATTACACTGACACAATGTTACACACACAGGCCCTCTGACAAACACACACTGACACATTGTTACACAACTCACACACGCTCTGATACACGCACAGATGCGCAGACACTGCTACACACACTGGCACACCACTACACAACACACTGGTACACACACAGATCCTCTAATACACACAGTGACACGGGTACACAATGCACAAACACTGATACATACAAAGGCCCTCTGACAGACACACGTTATACAAACACACACTGACAATCCACATACACTCTGACACACAATGCACACACACTGATACTCACACCAGCCTTCTGATACACACAAATTGACACACCCTTGCACAACATGCCGCACTCTAATACATACACTGACACACACAATGCACTGATACACACAGTGACACGCAATTACACAACACTTGCTCTATGTGAGGGAGCAGTGTGATTGCTCAGAGCTCCAGTATAAGGACAGAGAAAAGCCAGTCGAGTGTCTTTGGGTTAAGCTTAGAGGCGGAAGCAATAGAGTGATGTTGTAGCTGGTGTCTGCTATAGACTATCAGATCAGGGAGATGAGATAGATGAGGATTTCTTCAGACAGCTAATCACAGGCCCTGGTTCTCATGGGAGACTTTAATCATCCGGACATTCGTTGGGAGACCAATACAGCAGCACACAGACAATCTAGGAAGTTTTTGGGGAATGTTGGGGATAACTTCTTGGAACAAGCGCTGAAGGAACCTACCGGGGCCGTGCACAACTTGACCTGCTGCTCATAAAAAGGAAGAACTAGTAGGAGAAATAGAAGCATGTGACAACCTGGGCTGCAGTGATCATGGGGTGGTAGATTTCAGGATCGTGGAAAAAGGAAGAAGGGTGAGCAGTAATATACAGACCCTTGATTTCAAAAGAGCAGCCTTCGACTCCCTGAGAGAACTGATGGGCAGGATCCCTTGGGAAACAGATGAAGGGGAAAGAGTTTGAGAGAACTGGCAGTATTTTAAAGAAGTCTTGCTGAAGGCACAGGAGGAAACAATCCTGCTGCATAGTAAGAAATGCAAATATGTTAGGCAACCAGTTTAGCTTAACTGGGAAATCTTTGGTCAGGTTAAACTCAAAAAGGATGTGTACAAGAAGTGGAAACTTGGACAGACGACTAAGGAGGAGTATAAACATACGGCTGGAAAATGCCAGGCTGGAAAATCATGACAGCAAAGGCACAATTGGAACTGTAGCTAGCAAGAGATGTGAAAGGTAACAAGAAGGGTTTCTACAGGCATGTTAACAATAGGAGGGTTATCAGGGAGGATGTGGGGCCATTACTGCATGAGGGAGGTAACCTAGAGACAGATGATGTAAGAAGAGCTGAAGTACTCAATTTTTTTTTTGCCTCAGTCTTCACAGACAAGGACAACTCCCACATTATGGTACTAGACAATGCAGTATGGGCAGGAGGTGGGCAGCCCTTGGTGGAGAAGGAACAAGTTAAGAGCTACTTAGAAAAACTAGATGTACACAGATCCATGGGTCTGGATTTAATGCATCCAAGGGTACTGAGGGAATTGGCAGATGTTATCGCTGAACCTTTGGCTATTATCTTTGAAAACTCACAGAGATTGGGAGTGATTCCAGATGATTGGAAAAAGGCAAATGTAGGGCCCATCTTTAAAGAAGGAAAGGAGGACAATCCAGGGAACTATAGGCCAGTCAGTCTTACCTCAGTACCTGGGGAAATATTGGAAGGGATCCTCAAGGAATCAATTTTGGAGCACTTGGAAGAGGGGAAAGTGATCAAAATAGTCAACATGGATTCACCAAGGGCAAGTTGTTACTGACCAATCTGATTAGCTTCTATAAGTAACTCACTCTGTGGACATGGGGAAGTCAGTGGATGTGATATACCTTGACTTCAGCAAAGTTTTTGATACAGTCTCCCACAACTTTCTTGCTCCTAAGTTGAGGAAGAATAGACTGGATCCATGGACTATAAGATGAAGAGAAAGCTGGCTTGACAGTCGGGCCCAACAGGTAGTGGTCAGTGGCTCAATACCTGGATGGCCGTTGGTTCCAAGTGGAGTGCCCCAAGGCTTGGGTCTGGGGCCAAATCTTTATTAATGACCTGGTGAGGGACTAGACTGCACCCTCAGCAAGTTTGTGGGATGAAACCAAGCAAGGGGGAGAGGTAGATGTATTGGAGGGTAGAGATAGGATCCAGAGGGATCTGGGTAAATTGGACAATTGGGCCAAAAGAAATCTGACGTGGTTCAGCAAGGAGAAGTGTAGAGTCCTGCACTTGGGATGGCAGAATCCCAAGCATTATTATAGGCTGGTGACCGGCTGGCTAAGCAGCAGTACAGCGGAAAGGGACCTACGTATAATGGTGGATGAAAGGATGGATATGAGAAAAACAGTGTGCCCTTGTAGCCAAGAAGGCCAACAGCATACTGGGGTGCATTAGGAGGAACATTTCAAGCAGATCTAGAGAAGTTGTAGTTCCCCTCTGTTCAGCACTGGCGAGGCCATATCTGTAGTATTGTGTCCAGTTCTGGGTCCCCCAGTATAAAACAGATGTGGATGTGCTAGAGCAGGTCCCACAGAGGGCAACGAAAATGATTAGGGAGCTGGAGCACATGACCATGAGGAGAGGCTGAAGGATTTGGGCTTGTTTAGTTTTCAGAAGAGAAGACTGAGGGGAGATTTAATAGCAGCCTTCAACTTCCTGAAAGGGAGCTCTGAAGAGGATGGAGATAAACTGTTTTCAGTGATGTCAGATAGCAGCGCAAGAAGCAATGGTCTGAAGTTGCAGACGGAGAGGGGTAGGTTGGATATTAGGAAAAACTTCTTCACCAGGAGGGTGGTGAAGCACTGGAATGTGTTACCCAGAGAGGTGGTGGAATCTCCATCCCTGGAGGGTTTTAAATCCCGGCTTGACGTAGTCCTGGCTGGGATCACTTAGTGGGGGTTGATCCTGCTTGAAACAGGGGGCTGGACTCGATGACCTCTTGAGGTCCCTTCCAGCCTTGTGATTCTATGAACACTGTGACACACAATGAGACTCCATTACACAACACACTGATACGCAGACCCTCTGATATGCACTCACACACCATTATACAAGATAAACACGACACACAAACTCTGATAAACACAGTGACATGCCATTACACAACATGAACACACACAGGCCCTCTGATACACGTATCGGCACACTGACAATGTACAGATTCTCTGATACACACACAAACACGCTGTTACACACAGTGACACACCATTAGACAATGCACACACTGATCCACACACAGACTGTGCAATTCACACTCTTACCATGCTGACATACTGTTGTACAATCCACAGGTAACACACACACCTAGATGAGGTTCACTGTCCCATGGAGTGGCACCTAGACCACCTACACAGAAAGAATGAGTCTCCTCTGCTACAGCCTTAGCTGAGCACGTGCTGGCTTTTCACTCAAGCTGCAGAGGCTCCTGCACTAAGTTCTAGAGGTCCCAGGTTTGAGTCTGCTTGTGGGCAGTTACACACACACACACACACACAGAGGCCCTCTAAGAGACATAAAATGCCACATTGTTATGCAGTGCACACTCTCTGATACACACACTAGCACACTGTTACACAATGCACATACACTGTCATACACTCAGAGACCTTCTGATACATGCACTAACACACTGTTATATGATTAACACACTGTTACACAACACACAAACACACCATTACACAATGAGCACACACTGAGAAAGGTACACTGATGAACACACTGTTACACAGCACACTTACATATTCTGATACACAGAGACAGGTACACCATTACACAATGCACACACACATACCCTGATACACCCACCGATCCTGATACAGCAAGACACTCCAATACACACACTGACATATGCTTATACAATGCACACAGCCATATACAACACACACTCTGATACACAGATCCTTTAATACAGACACACTGTTATACAATGCACACTAACACTGTTACACAGCACACACACATACCCTCTGATACACACAGACCTTTTGAGTCACAAACACAGACAAACCAGTACACAACCCTGGGTGCACATTTGGATATGCACACAGACACAGATACACACACACACACACACACACACAAAGTGATGCTCTCATATACACAAACTGTGATACCCACACAGCAATACACATGCTGATCCTCTGACATACACACAATCTGATACATACACCCAGTGATGAATACACACACAATGACTCTCCTACACACACTGATTCACACACACACACACACACACTAATACACTGATACATATATACAGACACATGTACAAACAAATATTCTGATACAAATAGGCACACACTGATAATCACTGACATGGATACTCACACGCAAACACACACAGACATAGATACTCTGATATGCACACACACACACAGATACACACAAACTGATGCTACACAGACACTGATATTGTCACACACAGCTATACATACACTGACAATTCCTCCACAAACTGATACCCACACAGACCCTGTCTCTCTCTCTCTCACACACACACACACACACACACACACACACACACACACACACACACACAGACCAACTGACATATACACAAACTGTGCTACACACACAGGCTCTGATATGCACCCAAATTCTCTTACACACACTTACATCCCAATATGCCCAGAGACACTTCCATAGACAGCAACACCCACACGCTGACACGCACACTGACATGAACATGCTGGTATTCTGATCTACACACGGAGACACTCTGACACACATACACACTCTGACACCACCCACAAACTTGGAGCAGGCCGTTGACAGGAGGGGCAAAGGGGGCAGCTGCCCAGGGGCCTGGGAAGATTTAAAAGATCCCGGAGGCCTTTGGCACAGTGGGGCGAGGACCGGCTTCCTTGCTCTGTGCTGCTTCCAGAAGCAGACCACCATTCCCAGGGCCCTGGGGCAGGGCGGCCAGGGCGCCTCCGCTTGCCGACTCCACACCTCCCTTTGGCCAGGAACTGCAGCAATGGGAGCTGCAGGGGCAGCATCTGTGGGCAGTGGCACGTGGAGACCCCCCCCCCCGAGGGGCCTGGCCAAGGAGTTGCTAAATAAGTGGGGGGGGGGGGTGTTTACTGTCAGGAGCTGCCCAAGATAAGCACTGTCCCCTCACCCCCTCCTGCACCTCAACCCCCTGCCCCAGCCCAGAGCCCACACGCAAACTGTGTCCCAAAGCCTACAGCCCACACCACTGCCCCCAACCAAACTCCCTCCCGGATCCCAACCTCTCACTGCACCCCAACCCCCACCCTCGCCTGGTGAAAGTCTGCGCAGGTGGGGGCAGCCAGTGATGGAAGCAGGGGGTGGAGTGAGCGGGACCTTGGAGAAGGGTGGGGTGGGGCGGGGCCTCGGGAAAGAGGCGGGGCAGGGGGTGGGGCCACAGCACACTTAGCTGGCAGGGTGGTCGGGTGGAAGGGCAGGCACAGCACAGCCCCAATGTGAGTCAGACGGTGCGCACACAGGTGCAGAGTGCAGGGCACTGATGGGTCTGCCCTGGGCCGGGAACTGCTGTCAGCAGACCCGACTCCGATCTACACACAGAGGGATATGGGCACAGACACACACACACTCCGACACACTCACACACACACACTCCGACACACTTTCACACACACTGATCCTCTGATAAATGAGCTGTCACTGACTGACACCAACCCCTTCTCCCTAGTCCCAGGACCACAGAAGATCAGGGTGGGAAGAGACCTGATCAAGTAATCTCGTCCAACCCCTGCTCAAGCAGGGCCATCTCCAACTACCTCTCAACTGTCAGGGCTTTGTCACGCTGGGCCTTTACACCGCCCTCCGAGGAAACCCATCCAGTGCTTCACCCCCTCCTAATGCAGTAGGTTTTCCTAATATCCAACCTAGACCTCCCCCACTGGAGCATGTGGACAGAAGCCCTGGGTTCAGTGAGGGCTGGGATCCCATGGGCAGGGCTCCGGGACCAGGGCAGGACAAGCACTCCCAGCAGGCTGGGATGCCCCCCATACAGCTCTGGGCAGTGAGCGGATGCCAGCCCCAAGGCCCACGGTGCGCAGAGAAGCCCGCGCGCTCCCTCTGCTGGGCACACGGGTCACGCCGCAGCTCGGCCTCCAAACAATGCTACAGGGCTTGTGCGACCGACAGAGCTGGAGCTGATCCAGGCTAACTGAGGGACGCTGCCTGTGGGGCTGGTGACAGGGCCGTTACCGTGGGCACAGACAGATCTCGCTTACTGGGGGCCCTTGGGAAGGAAAATAATGACTCAAGATAAGCCACCTCGCAGCACACCGTGAGCGCCAAGAGGCTACGTCAGCGCTATCGGACCTCATGGGATGTGGCAGGGCTGTAGGCCAGGCACGCGCTGGGGGAGGGGTGCAGTAGTTTTAAAATCCATTTTCTCTGGTGCTCTGCTCCTACTCCACAGCCAGCCCTGCCTGAGTCAGCAGGCTGCCTGCTCACGCGGCTCGCCACTGGCCACAGGCGCCGAATCCTGCAGGGCAAGGCCTAGCGCTACGCAGGCCGAGGTAAAGGCACACGGCCTAACATCAAAGGGGGGTGCTCAGGCCAGGTTGGTGCTAAAGAGGAAGGTCAAATTAAGATACACAACTCCAGCTATGTTCATTAGCTACATTAATTATGTCGCTGGAGTCAACGTGTCTTACTTTGCATTTCCACTTGGTTTCCACTGCAGGGGGTCAACAGGAGTGAACGCCCCGTCGACTCTTCTTACTCCTCACGAGGTTCAGGAGCACCAGTGCCAACGGGGCGCTACTGTCAACTGGCGGTTGCTGCATGCTCCCCTGGCACCATGCCATACTGCTCTGCCCACGCGGCCCCATACTCACCATGCGTCTCTGACCCCCACGCTCCCTGCGGTGCTCAGTGCCCTCTTTGCCCTGGGCAGGGACCTCACGCAGCCACCTACCCTTTCCTTTCACGGTGGCATGGCTGATCTTCCTCCGCCTGCTCACACGTGCCCCTCTCTGCTTCCTCACCAGGGAATGGACTGCAGCAACCTTCAGCTCGGGGGACAGTGCACGTGCCAGCTCCATGGTCCAAGATGCCGATCCACCCCTGCCAGAGAGAAGACGACCCAGCTGAGAACAGCCTCATCCAGCACACGGCACAGACAGCGAGGTGGCCACATGGTGCACATCAGGCCACGAAGCTCCCTCTGCCTCCCCTTCTCCATGTGCAATCGTTCTCCCAGTGCAGCCTTGTTGGACTCCCACGCTGGGACTCAGCAGCGATACTCCTCCTCTGGCTGCATCACGGACACGGGGCTCTCCAGCAACCCGCCGAGCCCAGGAGCAGAGAAGCAGCTCACCGTGCGCACACACCTGGGTGGGGTCAGAGCAGCAAGCAGCGGCAGCTCCGTGAACCACAGCCAGGTGCCCACCTGGGAACAGAGCAAGGGTGTAGGCCCAGATTTGCCACACAGAGAGGGAATCATTCCAACTAGACAGAGGGGGACACAACATTCACACACAAACCCACCGAGCCTCAGCTGCCTCCAGTGTAGAAAGCAAAGTCTGCCGTGCTCCCCAGGGGATTTTCATCGGTGCTCAGCACAGGCTTGTCTGCTCAAGGGCATCAGCAGCCGTCTGTGGAAGCAGGCGCAGGCCAACTGAGAGCACTTGCCAGAGTTCCACGCTGAGACAGCAGCTGTTAGCGATGTCACAACCCACCTGCTCCGCAGCCAGGCTGGCGCGTGCTTAGCCAGCACTGCGTCCGAACGGGTGCCCCACCCTGTAGCCTCTCAGCGCCGGGGTGGGGCTGCCCCGCACGTCACCTGCATGGACCGTCCTGCTTGTCACCAGGGGACTTGGCATAAGCAGGTCTCACCGCGCCCTAGTCCTGCACACCACTCTGAGGCCGCACTCGTGTGTCCAGGCACATCCCCCACCCCCACTTGGCCCTTACTTCTTCCTAAGCCTCTCTAAGGAAACACCCTGCAAGGCAGTTTGGGGAGAGCAGAGCAACACATGTGTGCACCTGTGCGCGCCTCTATGATGGGGGACATACACCTGTGTGCACGTGGGTAACATGGGAGTGTCTCCCGGGAGCATGCTCCTGTGTCTCTGTATATGTACGTGTGTATGCCTGTGTGTGTGTCTGTGTGTGTGCACTCCGTGTGTAAGTGTGCGCCTGTGTGTGACTGAATATGTCTGTGTGCACCCGTGTAGGGTGTGCTCCTGTGTGTGTGTGTATGGTTGTATGTGTGCATGGTTGCGTGTCTGTACGCCTGTGTTTGCCTGTGTGTGTGTGAGACTAAATATGTGTCTGTGTGCACCCCTGTGTAAGTGTGCTCCTGTGTGCAGGTGTGCATGCAGCTGCCTGTGTGCAGCACCTCGCACAGGGGGCCCTGTCTCTGACTGGAGCCCGGAGGCTCTGCCACGAGATGGGTCCCCTTGTCCCGCACCAGGCGGACAGGGCTGCGCAGGCTGAGAGCTGCCCCCAGCAGCAGCGGGGAAGGGATGTCATTCTGTGTAGTAAAGGGGCCTTTCCCCAGGAGTCTGGCTGGCCTGTTGGAAGCTGGCGTTAGCTCCTTCTCAACCCAGCTGCATTTTCACATGCTAGCCCTGGAAACGGGGTCTGCTCCCAGCGCTGGAAACCAGCAGAGGAGCAGGTGCCAAGTCCCCAGCATGGGAGAGCAGGAGAGACACTCCCTCCGTGGGCAGCCTAATTAACAGGCCCCAACGGCTGGCTATTGTACTGCTGCTGTAAATCACAGCCCGCAGCGTGGGCAGCCCAGACAGCTACAGACACTGACCCATTATTCTGCACTGGCCCCTGAACAAAGAGCTCTGCTTCTTTTGGCCTGGCTCCCTCCTGCCTCACTCAGCTGCAGGGGAGCAGCAGGGGGGCGAGGAGGTAGCCGGGCAACCCAGTGGGGCTCTCAGTTAGGGTACGTGCTGCTGGAGATAGTGAGGGACACAGCACTCTGCTGAATGTGCCGGGGACACTGGTCCTCGTTCAAAAGGGTCCTCGATTCCCCATTTCCTCTTCTCTCCTCCCAGGCACACAAAGAAAGGGGGGAACCCCCTAGCTAAGCACAAGGACTAGGACGTTTGCTCCTCCTCACAACAGGGTAGAAGCAATTCAAGCTCGAGGCCAGGCTCCCGGTCTGTTCAGGCAGGGCCGTCCCGTCCACAGGACGAGATGGGGTGGCCACTCCAGGTCCTGCGCTTTTGGGGGCCCCGCGGCAGCTGCCCCACTTACACTATGGATGGGAGGATTACCTGGGAGAGGCCTGAGCTGCAGCAGGGTGTTGCTTCCCCTCCCCTCACACCCCATCCCCCAACTCACCATGCGGATGGCTCAAGCAGCAGCCTGCTCTGCTCCGCCAGGGCCTCCCAGCCCACTGAGTCCCACTTCTCCCCGGCAGCAGGAAACAGCCTCTGCTCCCGACCCCTCATGGAGAAGTGGGGCTCAGGAGGGCGTAGCAGAGAAGCAGGCTGCCCCTCACGCCATAGTGAGCACAGGAGAGAGAGCGGCCCCCTGCTGTCACCGCCCACTGCCAAACCCTGCCCCAAGTAATCCTGGGTTGGGGAAGGATCAGAGGTGGAGTGGGGAATGCACATAGGGGAGGTTGCCCAGGTCCCTGCGCCTGGGACAGGGGGAGGCTGCCCTGGTTCCACTCCTCTTCCACATGGCCCTGCATTCAAGAGTCATTTTCCTATTTGCCAGAGCAGTTCTCATCTGTCCTGAGCCCATGGCTGAGCTGCTCCACCTGAACATGACACTGAAGACCAGGAGACAGCTCCACTGCTTGTCCAGTGAATGGGCAGGGTGAGCAGGCTGGAAACAGCAGGTCAGCGCCAGGCCTGGCGTAGCTCCCATGGCATTATATTGGGAATGAACGGAGCTTGGCCTCTGTCAAACTCTGTCCTGATTAATCAGGACCTCTCCTGCCAGTGACAGACAGAGAGGCAGAGCAAAGGGAGGGGAGGGAGACCTTGACAAAGGCCTTTTTAGTTCTTTAATTGCTGCTTCTTCATTTAGTGACCGAGGGGCTTGGGAGCCCAGACTGGAAATAAATTGCAGTGTGTAAACAATCAACAACAACTTTTTTAAAAAGGCAGGAATGGCTACAGGACCCGGGGGGAAAAAAAATCAGACTGCTGGAGAGCCCTCCTTGGCAGTTTTTAGGGAAGCACAGGGTGCTGCAGCATCCCCTGGCCTGAAGTGGTTTCCATTCTAGACAGGGTTTGCAGTTGAGTTCAACAGCTCTCAGCAGCCCCACTATAAAAACCGTTCCGGAGCCCCGGTAGAAAAGCCCTTTTTTTAAGCAGCTCCCACGTGATCACCAAGACTAACTACATCTATGCACGTTGAATAGTAACAGAGAGGAAGCCACGCTAGTCTATACACTATCAAAACAAAAAGCAGTCAAGTAGCACTTTAAAGACTAGCAAAATGGTTTATTAGGTGAGCTTTCGTGGGACAGACCCACTTCTTCAGACCATAGCCAGACCAGAACAGACTCAATATTTAAGGCTCAGAGAACCAAAAACAGTAAGCAAGGAGGACAAATCAGAAAAAGATAATCAAGGTGAGCAAATCAGAGAGTGGAGGGGTGGGGGGGAAGGTCTATAGTGACTGAGTCACTATAGGGGCTCGTCTGCATACTTGGCTCAATCTAATTCTTGACCTTCCCCCCCACCCCTCCACTCTCTGATTTGCTCACCTTGATTATCTTTTTCTGATTTGTCCTCCTTGCTTACTGCTTTTGGTTCTCTGAGCCTTAAATACTGAGTCTGTTCTGGTCTGGCTATGGTCTGAAGAAGTGGGTCTGTCCCACGAAAGCTCACCTAATAAACCATTTTGCTAGTCTTTAAAGTGCTACTTGACTGTTTTTTGTTTTTACATCTATGCACATGTGACAAGCAAAAGCTCTCGTCCTGGGAGAGTTTGCACCCTCCGTTAGATCCAAGGCTGCCCGGGAGGTGCAGTAATATCGCAGCATGACGTAATCGTAACCTTGCTTGGGCAACCCAGAGAAAGCAGCCGCTGCACTCAGGGCGGGTTTGGTCAGAAAGATGGTTTAGTGGGGACTCCAGGAAGAAGTTGACTTTTGAGGCAATTTGTAATAGTGCCATCTGATGGCACACTGCACCGATTACTGTTGGTCAATTCCCAGGTAATTTTGGACACAGAGGGCTGGCTGGGCTGCCCAGGCTGCTGGGTCCAGAAGTTATTTTTTTTCCTCACAGAAAGCAAAAGTATTCCAAGGAAAGCACTCAGGCCTCTGGAACCGGAGCCATTAGAGCAGGACTTTGATGAACTTCACTTGTGTGCGAAGAACTATCCTGGGCTACAGCTGGCCAAATCGCAGCCCTGTTGGGAAAAAGGACCCTCAGCAAACCCTAAGGTTGGGGCTGTGCTGGCCCAGACCGGCTGGACCCACCTGGTTAGCGCGCTCACGGCTGGCTGGGCACATACCCTGAACTGCCAGCACCGGCCGCTTAGACCAGTGGATGAGAGCTAGCGATTTGGAGATGCTGTCTGCCCAAGAGGGGCCCCATCACGCCAGCCCTTAGTCAGATGTACAAAGCCTGTCTGCCCAGAAGGGAACCTTTCTGGAGATCCTTCCACCCCCAGTAAAAAGCACCCCAAGCCAGCAAATACAAGTGACTGGGAAACCAAGGCTTTCTCTGCACTGGCAGAGGTAAAACACTGGCAGTTGCAGCACTGCTCACAGAGCACAGCAGTGAAACCGCTGGACCGTGTCCACGTTGTCAGCTGCCAGCACAGTAGCATGACCGCACCTGCAGCACTTGCAGGAGCATTCGGAACGATCTATTCCACAGAGCACCCCTTCCTCTCCTGATGCTGAGGCTTGTGGGAAGGCAGAAGGGAGGGACCTGCAGAGCATCCTGGGTCCTGTCCCGATGCCCTGTGCTGCATTGCTTTGCATCCCACCAATCCTGTGCTTCTATCTGCAGTTGGTGCCATCTTTCAATGGCTTTTGTGCTGTGCCCTCTGCCTCCGTCTGTGGGAATGGATCCCAAACTGTTAAGAAGATGCTGACGGGTCTCACTAACACATCATGAATGGCAGCCGAGTTATTCCTTAAGCTGCAATGTGACAATGAGTCAGACACTGATCCTGCCAGGCACCCTGCTTCAAAGAAACATGACTTGGGGCAACATGCAGGAAATTGTGGCTGACTTTGCACAGAGAGGTTTCCCCAACAGTGGAGAGGCGATACATGGCACACATATTTCCATTCCGACACCAGACCATCTAGCCTCTGAGTACATTAATGAGAAGGGTATTTCTCCAGGCTTCTCCTGGTGCTTGTGGACCACCATGCGTGTTTCACAGACATTAACACAGGCTGGTCCTGAAAGGTGCATGACGCATGCTTCTTTCGCAACACTGTCCTGTTCAGGAAGCTGCAACCAAGGACTTTCTTCCTGGACCACAAGATCACTGTGGGGAAATTTGAAATGCCCACTGCAACCCTTGGAAACCCAGCCTGCTTCTTAATGCCATGGCTCATGAAGCCATACCCAGGAAGCCTTGAGAGCAGCAAGAAGCAGCTCAACAACAGGCTGAGCAGGTGCAGAACGACCATTCAGTGTGCTTTTGGCCATCTAAAAGCCCACTGATGTTTGCATGGGAAGCTGAACTTGGCCAGTGATCGCATCCCGATGCCAATAGCTGTGGACGGTACCAGCTTGGTACTCCATAATGCTTAAAAGCTGCTCCATGGCTTTGTTCCAGCTCAGCATTCTCCTTCTGTCCCCTCCTCTCATTGTCCCTCCACTCCCACAGCCCTACCTTTCTAGTAGCAGCCCACACCACATTATACAACAGGTCTCTTTACTTTTGAGGCCACTTCCATGAAATCATCTGCAAGCACTTGGAAGGTAATAAGGTGATAGGAAACAGCCAGCATGGATTGGCAAAGAACAAATCATGTCAAACCAATCTGATAGCGTTCTCTGATAGGATAACAAGCCTTGTGGATAGGGGAGAAGCGGTGGATGTGGTATACCTAGACTTTAGTAAAGCATTTGATACAGTCTCGCATGATACTCTCAATCAATAAACTAGCCAAATATAACTTAGATGAGGCTACTATGAGGTGGATGCATAACTGGCTGGATAACTGTACTCAGAGTGTAGTTGTTATTGGTTCTCAATCCTGCTGGAAAAGTAGAACAAGTGGGGTTCTGCAGGGGTCTGCATAGAGAGTATGCTTATTAAGTTTGCAGATGATACCCAGCTGGGAGGGGTTGCAACTGCTTTGGAGGACAGGGTCATAATTCAAAGTGATCTGGATAAACTGGAGAAATGGTCTGAGGTAAACAGGATGAAGTTTAATAAGGACAAATGCAAAGTGCTCTACTTGGGAAGGAACAATCAGTTTCACACATACAGAATGGGAAGAGACTGTCTAGGAATAACTACAGCAGAAAAGGATCTAGGGGTTATAGTGGACCACAAGTTAAATATGAGTCAACAGTGTGATGCTGTTGCAAAAAAAAGCAAACATGATTCTGGGATGCATTAACAGCTGTGTTGTGAACAAGACATGAGAAGTCATTCTTCTGCTCTATTCTGTGCTGGTTAAGCCTCAGTTGGAATATTGTGTCCAGTTCTGGGCACCGCAGTTCAAGAAAGACGTGGAGAAATTACAAAGGGTCCAGAAAAGAGCAACAAGAATGATTAAAGGTCTAGAGAATGTGACCTATGAAGAAAAGCTGAAAGAATCGGGCTTGTTTCATTTGGAAAAGAGAAGATTGAGTGGGGACATGACAGAGGTTTTCAGGTATGTAGAAGGGTGTCATAAGGAGGAAGGAGAAAGCTTGTTCTTTTTGGCCTCTGAGGATAGAACAAGAGGCAATGGACTTAAACTGCAGCAAGGGAGGTTTAGGTTGGACATTAGGAAAAAGGTCCTAACTGTCAGGGTGGTCAAACAGTGGCATAAATTGCCAAGGGAGGTGGTGGAATCTCCATCTCTGGAGATATTTAAGAACAGGTTAGATAAATGTCTATCAGGGATGGTTTAGACAGTACTTAGTCCTGCCATGAGGGCAGGGGGCTGGACTCAATGGCCTCTCGAGGTCCCTTCCAGTCCTAGTATTCTATGATTCTATGCCCCGTGCAGCTGTTCAGATGGCAATACCCAAGGAAGGCTGGGACCGCAAAGTGAACTCTGAGAAGCCAAAATGTAACCATTGTTCAGACTAGACTGAGCACTGACATGATCCATTTTAAGCACCAGCCCTGTTCACATACCTATCAGGCTGAGTTCATCCCGCTGGGTATTTTCTGGCTGAGGGTGAGAAGGAAAGCAACTTCTCAAGGGAGGATATGCTGCAAGACTATAGCTTCTGTCCTGGTCCTTATGAAGCTTGCCTGTGTGCATCTATGGTTACCCCCTGGCCCCGCCCTCCTTACAGCACAGTATGCCATTAATTGTGATATTCCTGCACCAATGAATATGGCAGTTCTGCCATGGACCCTCTGAATGCAGGTTGCCCAGAATCTGCAGAAGACTTTCCAGGAGATCTGTGAGGCTGATTACTGTGACGTGAGAAAGCCCTTCAATGCCCCGTTCTGCATCTGACTCGCCCTGTGTCAGTACTAGCCACACACAGACCCAAGGCAAATCCTCTGCTGTTTGTGCTTCCCCTCTTCCAGCTCCTGTGACTGACTAGCCTCCTCTCGGGCACAAAATAGCTCCTGATGGCGTGCATCTAGGAGTGCAAAGTCACCCTCTGGTTCTGGATCCCTCAGCACCCTTGTCCATGATTTCTAGCTTGGTTCACTCTGGGGAGCCCTGAAGCCCAGACGTATCCACAGGAGTCTTCAGAGTGGAGGTGGTGTCCCACCAGGTATGTCATCCAGTTCTTTGGAGAACCGGCTGGTCGTGGGAGCAGCCTCGGGGTCGGGGGGGGGTGTCTCCCACGCCTTGTGGAAGTCACTTTGCAGATCCCCCACTTTGACCCTGTCCCAGTCATGGCCCCTCAGTCCTGCATTTGGATATCTGCCCGTATGTGTCAGAACTCCTACCGCTGGGGTGCAGCCAGGCCCCATGGCAGCTGGGGACGGGGCAAACCAACTGTACCAGGCCCTGGTGTTGCAGCAGCAGCGGCAGGGAGCCCCGGGTGCTGGACTGCCGAGGGGGGTGGGAGTGACAAAGGGGGTGTTGTCCCATGGCCCAGCATTTCAAAGGGGCCCAGAGCTCCAAATGCAGCTGCTGCCAAAATAGCAGTGGCAGTGGCCGGAGTCCGGGCCCCTTGGAAACAGCGCAGAGCGCTCGGCCGCCGCTCCACACACAGCTCTGAGGGAGCATGGGAGGGGCAGGGAGCCAGGCCCCCAACTACCCTGCCAGGGGCCTGTGGTGGCTGTTGGCCTCGCTGCCGGGGCCTTTAATTCACTGCCAAAGCGCCAGGTGGTGCACTCTGGGCAGCTCTGAGGGATGGCGGGGAGCAGTGCAGCAGCCTGGCTGCCCTCAGCCCTGCCCTCTCCTTGAGCCTGGAGCCATGCCCCCTCCTTGCCCAGGGACCCAGCACGTCTGTGTGTCCCTCTGCACACCGCTGGGACTGGACAGCCTCCTTTCCTCCATATGCTAATGAGGTCCAGCATCTCAGCACGGCTCCAAGGGGGGGGGGGGGGCAGGCACGGTCAGTGGGAAAGATGCGCTGAGAGCGCACCTTGAGGCCATAAGCAAGCAGGAAGAGGACTTTCAAAAGTCCCAAGGAATGTAAAGGCCGGGTCTGAGGGCTGGTCACCCCTAGACAGAGCAGAAGAGTTCAAACTGATGACGAGAGAGGGGAGAGCAGGCATTGTGGGACACAGCATTTCCCCCGCAACTGAAATTAGGGGACACGTTAGAATTTACAGCAGACATCTCAGAGCTAATCAGGGTGAGACTGCAGGTGCCTGTATAATAGACACAAAGAAATGTACATCAGAAAATATAATCTCAAGTACACAAAAAAATGTCAGGTTCCAAATTAGCTGTTGCCACTCAGGAAAGAGGTTGGAGTCACTGGGGACGGTTTCTTTGAAAATAGCCGCTCAGCTTGCAGCAGAAGTCAGAAAAGCAAACAGGATAGGGAGAACCATCAGGAACAGGATCAATCAGACAGAAAATACCATAAAGCTGCTATGCAAGTCCATGGTATGGTCACATCTTGAACATTGTGTGCCGCCTGTGTGTACAGGGGCCACACGCACCCGCCAGCATCACCCCATCCACACTCACAACCAGCACCCCACTGCTTCCAGTGAGAAGTGGTGCAGCGTGAGAGCAGCCTCCTCAGCTGTGCGCTCCAGGGAAGTGGGGATTGCCCTGCTTACACTGTAAGTAACGGGCAGGGAAGGGGCTGGGCAGGGGCATGTGACCAGTGCCCACCCCCTTGCAATCCTCGCACCAGTTGCCTCTGCCTCTGTTTGTCAGAAGCAGGGCCTTGAGGGATCACCTGGCTGTCGCCTGTTCTGTTCGTCCGCTCTGCAGCGCCCAGCCTTGGCCACAGCTGGAAGACAGGGTGCAGGCCTATACCTGATTATCCGTGATTTTAGCTCTGGGAGTTACTTCCCTGGAGCCTGATCAGCCCTGTCTTGGAACAGTGGGGAGGGAAAGAGAAAAGAAGTTCCATCAGCTGAAGGCAAAGCTGCAGTCGGAAGAGACTGCTTAGCCAGACAACAGGCCCCAGGCTTTGCAGCTCACCTGGACTGTTTCACCACGGTGGGGTTCACAACATCCCTTCCTTGTCCTGGCTTTGTCAAATCTGCATGGTTTGGTGAGGCAGCAGCCCCCCCCCGCCCCCCCGCACACCACATTACACCCAAAAGAGCAGATGATATTTGCCTCACATGCCACCATCAGTATCCTAGAAACTCCTCTTCCTCACTCCACTTACCACAACAAATATTCCATCCTCCCCCCAGAGGAGAGATGGGACAGTCACAAAAGGGCCTTGTCTCTTTATACCAGCCTGCCAGCAGCATTTGAAGGTGGGGGGGGTCTAAATCCCAGGGAGTCCCCTGCCCGACCAACCCAACACATAAGTCAGGAGATTGCTGAAGTTATGGTAGAAATGCCAAGGAAACAAAATCAAACCAGCTCGGTCCTAAGCACCCTCATCTCAGCGGGAGTTATGGGTGCTCAGCGCCTTTGAAAGTCAAGTCCCAGGTGTCTGCAATGCAGTACCCAGGAACTCAGCAGCCCTTTCCTAAATTGTCTGCTGCTACCAGGCAGGATCAGGACCACACAGCCAGGCAGCACAAAATGCTAGGGAAGAAACCTGAAACCAGACTGTGTCACGTCCAGTTCTACTCTGCGTTAAGCGCCTCCCCACTGCGCTCTCTTGCCCCAAACACCATGAATTTTGAAATCTATGGAACTAACTGGGCACAATAATCATTAACCAGGAGTCCAGCTGGAGAGTCAATGCGGCACACCAGCCACTCGCTGGGTATTTGCCACTTTTCCACTAGCAGCAAAGAGGGTTCCTAAGGCACAGGAAACAGCCAGAAGGGAGCAGCCTAGTCACAGCATTAGCTAGAGGAGCCTGTACCGCTCTTGTCCATGTGGACTTTAGCACCGAAAGCCACCCAGACTAACTAGAGAAATCAGACCACAGAACTCTGCACTTCCTCACTTTAACTCTCTCGTGTGACGTCTGCTCTACAGCTCCTACCCAGGAGTGTTCCCCATTAGCACAGGCTCCACAAGGGGATGCAGGGAAAGAAAAGAAAAATAGCGTGAAGACTTCCACCACTAGGAATTTGCAATCATGTCCTGATTTAGCTGCCCAGAGCCTCTGACTGAGGAGTCCCTGCAGTCTGCTGCCACTTCCAGAGACAGTAAAGTCCCCAATGCAGGGAAAGGACAAAGTGCTTCCTGCTCCCAGGAGACTCCATGTGTATAATTTAATCCCCTGAGAACTGCAATTAACCTTCACTTCACATTAACTTCTCCAGTGACCTGCACATTCCACTCCTCAGCCTGTGGGTTAATAAGTTTCCTTTGAGATTAAAAAGTGGTTATCTACATAGTTTGTGCAGTAAATTCTGCAGTTTCCCTGCAGTAGGTATTCCTTGCTTTGGTTGGAATACTTAAACACGAGCTCAGTTAGGCTGGTTACTCAGTGTGCAAGAGTCCGCCAAGCTAAAATAGGCTTTGGAAGTTTGCCATGACTAGAAACAAAACCTGACTATGATAACTGATCACCTGAGTGGAGAAATCATCCAGTGTTCCAAATGAAAAGGGATTTCTAGATGCAGAGAGTGGCTTTGATTCTTCTTTCCAGAGCTTTCCAGAGAGCCTCAATTACACAATCTATGCGGGGTCACAGAAACTTCCACACTCACAGCAGGACACCCTCCCACTCCCAGCCACGAAAAACTTCAATGCCACAAATCTCCAGAGACAGACCCCCCCCACTCCATTCTACCACCCCACCCACAAAAAACAGTCAATACGTCATGTAGGGACATGCAACTCACTCAATTTTACTACTAAATGAATAAAACAAATATAGCTTAGACCACATGAAGATACTTCAAGGCCTGTTATAACAGACACCACATCTCTTTCCATCCCTGGCTTAAATTTAAAAGAAAAACTGGCTTGACATTGCTGAAATTCTATCCAGGACAAAGCAATGAGGGGCTTAGTGTTTTCCCTCAAATTTCCACACCCACCCACAGCAAGGTGGATTCACCCATTGCTGCTGTTATGGCTGTGAGACCTATGGGGCTGAGGGGACCCTGGTCTTACTGCCGGGCTCTGATCCTGGCAGCTGTGTGTCTGAGCTGGCCTCCTCACCATTTACAACTCCTCCAAAGTTTGTGACCTCTGCAAACATTATCTGTCATAATTTTATAAGTTTTCTTCTGAGTCATTGCTCAAAATGTTAAACAGCAGAGGGCCAAGAACTGACAGGTCTCAAAATGTAAGTGACATCCCATCAGTTATCCAGTTTGTATTCACTGAATGTGTGCCATGCTTATCTGGTATCATTCTACTTTTATAATCAAATCAAGTCTATAAGTGAAGGCATTCAGCATGGAACAGCAACACTGGGCCAATCTCACTGCAGGTGTAAGCCCCTCAGCAGAGGGAGGTGCTCTGTCTGGCACCTTAGCTGACACAGCAAGCACTGAACTTCAGGCACAAAGCAGGACACAGCTACGAGATGAGTCAGCTTGACCCAAGAGCTACCCGAGCCCCTGAAGCCAAAGGTCTGTGATGTTCCCTCTACTAGCGTAGACCCTGGCACAGGTCCACCACCCAGCAAGAGCACAGTGGAAATGAGCACACGGAGTCCCTCTTCTCAACCACTGCACCAGTGGGGGTCCTCAGGCCCCCCAGCCTTGGAGAAATAGCTCCTGATGGAAGCTCTGATGAAGGGCAGCACCACTGAGGCGTCTCCTCTATCAGGGAAATGTGTATAACACCACAACTGGCACCAGGGGTGGCTTTGGCCCCACCTGGTCATTTAGAATCACAGCCACTGACCTCTCGGCCACGATCCGGCCAGGACTCCAGGCTCAGCCCCAAATGGGCCAGTGGCCCAGGCATCTCCAACCACAACAAAGGGGAGGAGGGGAGAGGCCAGCCTCAGTCATGCAACACACACACCGCCCTTTCTTTCCAAAAGAGTTACCCCCAGTGCCCCGGCTCTAGCTCATCACAGACTGGGCCATGGAAACTTTACACATCTACAATGGACCCCAGACCCAAACGGTCCCACAGCCGTAGCCGCACGGCACGGCATGGCACAGCCACAAGCTGCATGCCAGCCAGATTCCACCTGCTGCTGCTGTACCACACCCTGGGCATCAGAGGGCATCTTCCTAGCAGCCCCTACACCTCCCAAGTCTCAGCCCCTGAATACTGCTGGCTCTAGGGATGGGATTTAAACTAGCATGGATGTTGGGCTTGCAGATGCCTAGTGATTTGCTGCTGCTGCTGCTGCTGCTAACAGAAGGTATAACACTAGCCTCCCTACTGCAGGGTCCCAAGCAGAGCCAGTTACATTTCCCCCCCAGCTATCACACCTCAGGCTCCCAGTGCCTTCCCAGTTCTGCCACTCTGCACTGGTCCCTCCTTCCACCCTTAACTGAGGCAGGAGGGGGCCAACAAATCTCTTTAAAAAACAGCAGCAAGAGTCCAAACAGTCCCCAGAGTGGGAGGTGCAATAACCGCCCCCCCCCAGCGCAATTCAATGGTAAAGCATGGAGCTCACCTGCAAGCAGCAGCTCCACACCCCAGGCAGCTCAGAGTCTCTGTGGGCTCGCCTAGGAATGCTTGGCCAGAACTCGTCCAGCCTTAAAGGTACAGGACACCTTTCTCTGCAAATGAAAAGGAGCTGTTTGCACTCCTGTGCCCAGCTCTCTGTGGATAAAGGCACCTAGTGTCCCCTCTGCAGCAGGCAGGGGAGACAGAGCTGAATGGTTTCCAATTTAACAACTCAGTCCTGCTGCGAAAGTGGGGGACCCCATCCTTTGCCACAGGCTTAAGAGCACTAGCAGGGGAACGCCAGGGAGTAACAAATCCATGGTCCTGTTTCAGAGCCTGCACATATCTAGCTGTCTCCCAAGCACTTGATAAACCCCTGAACTAACCTAGCTACCAAGAGCCTGAGCCAGTGGTGATCAATAGCTGCTCACAGCCCAAATCGGGACTGCCAGAGGCTTTTCAGCAGGCCCCGGGCCACACAAGGATTGGGGCTTCAGCCCCACTGGAAATGGGGGTTCAAACCTGCAGGAGCACAGGTCAATCCCATCTGCACAGAGAAATCTTCCATGAGCTTAAACACGAAGAGGAAGCTTACCTAAAGGGGAGCTTGGACAGGCGATGAGGGAGGAGTTTAAAAACATGGCTTGAGCACTCCAGGGTATAACCTGGAAGGCCAAAATGCAGCTGAACTGAACCTGCAGCTAGCAAAGGATGTGGGGGTAACAAGAAGGGTTTGTACAGGCTTACTAGCAACGAATACGGCAGGAAGGATGTGGGACCCTCTGAATGGGGGAGGTACCCTGGTGACAGACAACACAGAAAAAGCTGAAGTACTCAATGCTTTATCTGACTTGGTCTTCACAGACAAGGTCAGCTCCCAGACTGTTGCACTGGACAGCCTGGTATGGGGAGGGGGTGAGCAGCCCCAGTGGGGAATTATCCGGGGGCCCAAGGGCAGGAGAGGCTCCTGGAGGGGCCAGCAAGAGCCACCCCCAAATTTAAAACCAATTCAAATCTGATTAATGGCTCTGCCTCCCTCCAGTGGCTGCAACTCCTAGGGCAGCATGAGAGGTTAGCAGGGGGCCCAGCACTCTGTGCCATGCTCACGGTGGCAGCAGGAGGAGGAGCAGCCCAGTCCCAGCCCACTCTGCTCTCCCAGCTCCCCAGTGCAATGGCAGGTGGGAGATGTAGGAGAAGGTATGGAAGCCCCACCACCACCACCACCCCCACACTCGCCAGTGGTGGAAAGCAGAGCAATGCTGCTGGGAACCAGTACAGTGGAGCAGGCTGGAGCTGGGTCGTGCGACTTCCCAGCACTGCCAGTGTTGGGTCTCCCAGTGGGTGGGGGCAGAGCAAGGGCAGGGGCATGTGGAAGGGGTGAAGTGGGGTGGACTGGGTGTGCAGAGGCAGGTAGAGTGGGGGCAGGGCCTGGGGTAGAGGAGAAGGTTGCCCCAGGCTCTGCACCTCCACAGGGATGGCCCTGGGTGAAAGAACACATTAAGGACTATTTAGAAAAATTGGGAATGCACAAGTCTGCGGCTCCGGATCTCCTGCAACTGAGCATGCCGTTGTGATTGCAGAGACATTGACCGTTACCTTGGAAAACTCCTGGTGAATGTGGAAGGTCCTGGACACCTGAAAAAAGGCAAATGTTTTTAAAAAGAGGAAAAGGAGAATCCAAGGAACTACAGACCTGTCAGCCTCACCTCAGTCCCTGGAAAAATCATGAAGCAGGTCCTCAGGGAATCCAGTTTGAAACACTTCGAGGAGAGGAGGGTGATCAGGAATAGCCAACATGAATTCACCACGGACAAATGATGCCTGATCAACATGATTGCATTCTATGATAAGATAACTGGCTCGGTGGATGTAGGAAAAGTGGTGATGTGATATACACTGAATTTAGCAAAGCTTTTGATACAGTCTCCCAGTATTTGTGCCAGCAAGTTAAAGAAATATGGATTGGCTGAATGGACAATAAGGTGGATAAACAGCTCAGTGGGTAGTGGTCAACAGCTTGATGTCTATTAGCAGCCGGTATCAAGCAGAGTGCCCCACGGAGTGGGTCCCGGGGCAGGTTTTGTTCAACGTCTTCATTAATGATGGGATGGGTTGCACTGTGGCTCCCTCAGGTGGCAGGGAACACCAGGTCAGTAACAGTCTTTATAGATGACTTTGGGGCAGTATTTCCCTGAATGGGTATAACAGCTCAGAGTCTGTTAATGTTTTTCATAGTAAAGAGCTCTCCTGAGCTTTAATCTAGACCAGCCCCACTGTCCTGGCAATGTGGATGGCAACACCACTGCCTCTCACGAGAATTCGCAGTCAAGCACCAAGCAGATGGCAAATGCTGATGGCTAAAGCTTCCCTTTCCAACAGCTGGGCCCTAGCCTGGCAGGAGCAGGAGTGCCATAAGGAGCACGGCCCATAAATATGAGGTTTCCTTCTGTTTATATAGAAAAGGTTTGACATGGAAATAGCGCCAAAATCTAATTCCTAACAAGAGTCACATGTGGTCCAGAAAATAGCACAATGACAATTCAAAGGCAAGTTGAAGATAAGTTAGGAGAGAACCCATGTAGTAAACATGCTCTAGTCCTACCTGGTTCTTACAAATGTTTTGGAATATGCTGTCTGTATTGACAGCTATTAACAGAACACTTATGCAAATGTTAACGAGAAAGATGTTTAATCTTGAATATGGAAGAAAATATTCTATTATGGTTGTGGAATCAATTATGGTTGTGGAAATATAGCAATGGTAAGAGAGGGATTTAATGTTGATTAAATTAATGTTAATTATACTTGATTCTAAAAGGGTAGTCAACTAATTTTAGATTAGGCGGAGCCATGTACTCACAAGAAGTCATTGGGACAGTTTATACCCACCTTCTCATTTAGGGACTGATCATCCCTAAATGTATCATTTCATCTTACAGAGTAAATATCAAGCCAGTGTAGGTTATAGTGCAATGCGTGTTTGTTTCAGTCTTTCCTATGAAATAAAGGCTTTAATTGTATTACTCACCTTGTTATTTATAGTCCTCCACTACATTAAATGATCTAGGACCACTCTGGAGGCCAGAACTGTAAATAATTCAGTTTGGTTTTATTCCTTATTTTAACCATTTCGTTGGGAACACAGACGGTCACAGGAGCTGTAGGGAGGTGCTACAACACAGAGCTCCCTCCAAATTGGCTCATCTTCTGGAGACACTAGCCAGGACAGACAGACACCCAGGCAGGAGGATGGAAAGAGGTGGTTTTAATTACAAGCACAGAGCATTCAACCTGTCTGCACATTCCAAGGTCCCTGGGACACTCACCTTCCTTCCTGATCTCTTTGCTCAGGTGGCGACACAAGAGCAGGCACCCTTGGTGAGCACCTGGCATCAATCATGTTGTGTCCGAATTCCCATACTCATTTACAATCCCCACACATTACAGGGTCACGTTCCTATGGCATCTGTCTAGTGAAGAGTTAAACAGAACGGTGGCCTTGCTCAATGGACAACCTTTGGGTGCTGTCCTCCCTGAAGAGAGGGGACTCCGTATCTGTGGAAAGTATGCCATCATTCCTCAGTGTGGAAGGAGAAGGGGGAGGGGGAGGAGGGTTAGGGTAAGAGTCGTCTTCTTGTTTATCACTCTCTGGTGTAGGAGCAGCTGGGCTTGGCTGCAGCCAGCTGCTCCCTCCCTGACGATAGCCTAGTGCCTGTGCCGCTTCCTTCCTGCTTGCTAGGTGCTTGCAGTACATTTCATACTGTGATTCTGGATGTGGCGGCAGGTGGCCATTTTCTCCAACACCTGAGCAGAGAGGGAGAAATGAGGATGTACTAGTATTTCTCTGCATTTTGGTTCTCCCCATCAGATTCTGACAGACAGGGACCAGGAACAGGTCTCTGGAGAATAAATTCCAAAGCAAAACACCATAGGACAAATCTCACTGTCCCTTCTTCAGGCAAAATGCTCACTGAAGTCTACAGGTATTTTGATTGAGTCAAGAATGGTGGGTTTGGCCATATGTGACAGAACTGTCTATCCTGTGGTGATGGCTCCCAGTTCCAATTCCACAGCACTCTGTTACTGTCTCTCACATGCTAACACCTAACTGCCATCGAGCAGAATAAATGTTACATTCTTATTCCACCTGTGTCTGGTGCTCACCAGCTGCAGCTGATCTTTCAGACATTAAAAAGCTGTTTAAATATTTGTTTTTTGGGTGTTTTATTTTTCTGAAATGATATGTTCCTCATTGGAATGTTGTGATAACCAACACGATGCTGCAGGGTATTAGACAGGTAAGAACTGAGTCATCTCCTGTGGCTTTCCCCACAGATTTTCAAGACAAGCCTTCCCCAACTTCATTCAGAGAGCGACATTCATTCAAGGTCCACCATTTTCAGGGGTCTCTTAAAACAAGCCTCTGAAGTGAGTTTGCAAACAATTGATTATTTGTAGGAGTTTATGGAGCATAAGCTTTCATGGGCAAAAACCCACTTCGTCAGGTACATCTGATGAAGTGGGTCTTTGTCCACAAAAGTTTATGCTCCAAAAAATCTGTTAGTCTATAAGGTGCCACAGGACTTCTTGTTGTTTTTGCAGATACAGACTAGCATGGCTACGCCTCCTATACTGGTAGGAGTTTAGTGTGTTCGCTTCCCTCAGGTGCATCTAGCATGGCCATTTCCAGAGGTGGACATCAGCCTAGATGGTCCAACGGTCTGAGGTGCTGTGGCAACTCTTACAGTCCTAACTACAACACTCGTCTCACTAAGCCAACTGGAATGCAACTAATCAGCAACAGGACAGTGCCTTTGGCTTTAACTTTAATAAAGTACCTACCCACCCACACACACCCACGCTATTCTGACATGCTTAATGCACAAGACTGCAAAGAACTGGCTAATGCACTGTCACTGCAGTACAGTGGAGACACTCTCATCACTCACCCTCACGAACCAAGCTTGCTGTGCTGGTCCTGTATGGCACATACATCCCCAACAACCTTCTCTTCCCTAGTCCCACATGTTGCTTCCTGGGGCCTTCATGTGCCTGGAGTTCCAGCTCTGCAGGCTAAAGAGGGTCACAGACAATGCAGATGGGTTAGGAGGATATCAAAAAGAAAAGACTCTGGAGCCGCTCATACTTTTGTCTCAGCATCTGAAAACAATTCTGCTTCCCACTCACTCAACAGCAGCCAAGGGCCTATAGTAATAGGCTCTTGGCTCAGTGAAGCAGGATCTCACATTATGTCCATCAGCAGGAGAATCAGTTTTAATTTCCCTTTTGTTACTGCACATGGAGTATCCCTATAGCCAGCCAGAACTCCTAGGGTAGCTTAAACTAACCCTACTCTTAAGACCACCAAGTCTTTTACATGTAAGCTCCTTATTGGGCAGAGCATGTCAAGGCTGATCCACAACCCAAGTTTCCCTCTGCAAAGTCACAGTGCTGTCTCTTTCACCATCACTTCACCAGGTGAAGTCCAATGATAACTTAATGTCCATCTTTGCATCTCTACAACACTACTGAGTAACTGTTGAGCACGCAAGTGATCAAGACAGTGACAAATGAAACATCATAGATCGCCCACTGCCAGCAGCCTCCTGTGTGCAGCATGATGTGATTCTCAGAGCAAAGGGAGCATGGACAATCCACATGCCTGGTTTTGGGCTCCTCAAACCTGTGACTGTGCACTGATGAATGCTGAAGCCACAGAGCTGTTCTCCGGGGTCTGTTGCACAAGTGCCCCTTGGAGAAGAGTTCCTTTGTGCTGGAGCAAAGCTTATGCTCAAAGAAATCTGTTAATCTTGAAGGTGCCATAGGACTCCTCATAGTTTTGGCAGATACAGACTAACACTGCTACCCCTCTGAGACTTGTCTTCTGTGCTGATTAGTGGAAAGAAAAACACGATGCCCCTTCGCTGGTATGCACTGCGGGGATAAACAAAAGGTTTTGCTTGGCAGCTAACCAGTGCCACCCTACCAACTTCCCCAGCACAGAGAATGTAACCTAAGGAGGGGACTGGGACCTCAGGGAGAGCAGGCAGTGAACATAGCCAGAGGACTCGCATGCAGACAGCAAGGAAGGAGGGTTTGTATATGGCTAAATTGGTGGTGGTGATGGGGCTGTTCTCACTTGGCACGGTATAGGCACCCAGACATGAGAGCTGTGGTACATCCAGCGCAGAGCTGAGGTGATGACTGGTGTTAATCACAGTGCAGGGAAGCCTACCTAGTCTTTCTGCCCCATTGCTAGACATTGTTTTACTCACACTTACTGGTTTTAGTGACAGCTGGTTTTTGGTTGCAGAAGCTTCCTCTGTGCCATCTAGCATGCAGGACTCCAGGGACTGGGTGGTGAGTACAAATGGCCCTGCTTCAGAATAACCAAGCTTCTGTTCTAATTTGGTCACATGGCCCCTCAGGCCTAAGGAGCCTATAGTAGGGTACAGAGCAGACAACATAGCGTTTCTACAAAATCATCTGGAAGACAGGCCTGGCAGAGCTCTCAGCCTGGAGAAACTGGAGAGAAAGAGACAAGTGCACAGGCTTGAATGCAGCACAGTCTTAAACGTAACCTGTGAGTTAGGGTCCAGAAGATGCCCCAGCAGCTGCTGCCTCTGGAGACCACAAGAGGATCTGCACCCCGTACAGGAGCCAAGCATCATGGCAGTTTCCAGGCTTCCCAAGCACAAACATTTCTTCCTCCCGCTACCCCTCTGTGCACTAACCTGCCCTAAGGGGATGGGCAGGAGGTGCAGGTTGGTTCCATTCCAGCCTCCATGCCACACAGCAGCAGTGCGGGCTGGACACAAGTGCATTCTGCATCCCTGGAAAGGGCACAACAGCCTGTACTCTGGAAGGGACTATCCTCACTGTGCTCTCACCAGGGCATGCCAACCCACATCTGTGTCAGTCAGCTACAGCTGAGCCCTAAAATGGGTATGGTACACATCTCCTGTGCATTATTCCAGCAGCCTCACCATAGGACTTAAGAGCCCCACAAAATAATATATGGTAAAATCAAGTTCAGGCTTGGAATAAATATCAGTCATTAGAGAGTTAATTGTTGTTACGATTATCCACAAACAAACATAATAAGTAAAGGAAAGAGAGTTACAGTTACATTGAAAAAATCCACACATATGAAGATCTGGAAATCCAGTTAAGGCAGTGAGGTGAAAGAGGCTTGTATCTAAAAACAAAAAGGAGTCTTCTAAGAAGTGGAAAGTAGGTCATAATAAAAAGGCCGGAGAGCAGGGAGGGAAGGGGAAGACCAAGAACATGTAGGGCTTCGGTGCTCTAGTGCACAAGAGGCACCTCGGGGAAGGGGCAACCAAGGGGTTCATGGGCCACATGTGGAGGCCCAGTTGCCTGCACGTGGCCCGCAGGCCACACGTTGCCCACCACTGATCTAGATGGTGCTCGGTCCTGCGGTGAGGGCAGGGGACTGGACTTGATGACTTCTTGAGGCCCCTTCCACTGCTATTATTCTATGAGTCTACGCATTAAAACAAGGAAAATTCCGAGAGAAAAATACGATATTAACATGGTGATGTTGAGAACACTTAATAGGTAACTGTGGAGTTAAAGCCACTACAGGATCATGTAATTATCCTCCAAACCAAACTTAACAAACCCAGTCAATTCAGAGGTAAGTTTCCATGTCAAAGACATCTAACTATGCAAAGGAGTGTATCATGGGTTGTCTCCACCACCCAAGGCGCCACAGGTTGTTATGAGAGCAGGAGTACATGGGAGAGAGCAGGAGTCTTAAACACTGAGTGCACAGGGGAAGGCAGCCTGTATAAAGCCAGCAAGCTAAGACAGAACAGGGCCGTAGGGAAAGCAGCCTGAAGATGCTCCCAGGAATGTGATTTGTTGGGACTACCGAGACAGACAAGAAACCAGAGCAGGAGTAGTACACAGTTACTCCCTGGAAGGAGGGAGTTCACACTCACATATTCAGACTAGGTCCAGAAGACAGAGAGACAGGGAGGTAGGAAGAAGAACAGGGACATAGCAACAGAAGTCTGGGAACTACAGTTGCTGGACTGGAGCCCAGAGCAGTGGGCCAGGCCAGGTTTCCCTCCCAGCTGCTAGGAAAGTGGCACTGGACTGGACCTTGGATCAGAAGGCTGACTGGAATGGTTAGCAGGTCACTGATCCAGTGAGACTTTTGTATCCCAGCAAGGGAGAACTCTAGTGACCTGGCCAAAAGGGGGAGTCAAGAAGAAGGGGCACCCCGAGTCCTACAGAAAGAGGGAGAACCCAGGGCAGAGAACTGAGAGAAGGACGTGTCAGATTCTCAGCTGCAAGAAGGAGGCTGCACAAATGATGAGTGAACCCCCGCAGAGTGGGGAAATGCACCACGGATGGGTTTAAGGGCAAGCCAGTTTCACCTTCAAATGGTTTCCTCAGATAAGGTCTGTTGCTGATTCTTTCCAGGCCTTGTTCTTTCAAACTCATGACTGGAATCTAAGGAAACAGTACAAATATCACAGCTTAAACCTGGAAGCGTCAAGCGCATTTTTCATACGAAATCAGTTTATTCAGCCTTCCTACCCAACAGGGGCTCCTCCCCCTCCCACCTCTGCCCCTTTTAACCTTCATAGCCAGGCAGGGTTTATTGCCTCATTTGACTAGAAAGTGTGCGTGTCAGTGGGCAAGGAAGCCAAAGTGTGCATGGGGAGGGATGTTAGTGGCTTTAAAGCTCTGGCAGTTAATTAAACTGCTTGGGGCAATATCCGCTTCTCTCCAGCAGTGCAGGTGCACAGTGTAGTATGGGGAGACTGGGAAAAAAACTGTAAAGCCTGGTCCACCTGAGGAAATCACGGTGTTATAAGTAGGTAGCTCATGGGGGGAACAATTCACACCCCACTGCCACGGGCCTACCTCCCGCCTCTCAGGAAGATGGCGTGCCTACTTTGTTGTGAGAACCCCTGCTGTTAGTGCAGGTAGTGATGTCACTGAAGTGCTGCAGCAGTACAATGGCAGTGTGTTAAGTGTAGACAAGCCCTTAGACCATGGCTGTCCAACCTTTTGACTTGCCTGGGCTTCATTGAGTGAAGAGGAATTGTCTCGGGACGCATATAAAATATATAATATAGTTAATGTATATAAATCACATAATAATGTTAAAAGTTTACGATCTTGTGGGGCCGCATTACTAGCTGTCCAGGGCCTCATGCGGCCCGTGGGCCGCGGGTTGAACACGCCTGCCTTAGACTCTAAACGCTGGGGCGGCTGTAACCAGTTCTACAGCTTTAAATACCAGGTGGCCAGGGAAGTCTTTCCCATTAGAGTACAGCTGGGGACGCTCATCATCCAAGCAGTGCTCTGATTAGCTGATGGGTGACATCACAGCCATGATCTAATTTTCTGTGGTGCCCGGGGGGGGGTCCCTTCATTGAAAAAGCAGGAACCCCTTTGCCTCTATGGCTACGTCTACACTAGCCAAAAACTTCGAAATGGCCATGCAAATGGCCATTTCGAAGTTTACTAATGAAGCGCTGAAATACATATTCAGCGCCTCATTAGCATGCAGGTGGCCGCGGCACTTCGAAATTGACGCGGCTTGCCACCGCGCAGCCCGTCCAGACGGGGCTCCTTTTTGAAAGGACCCCTACTACTTTGAAGTCCCCTTATTCCTATGAGCAGATGGGAATAAGGGGACTTCAAAGTAGCCGGGGTCCTTTCGAAAAGGAGCCCTGTCTGGATGAGCCGCGTCAATTTCAAAGTGCCGCAGCCGCCTACATGCTAATGAGGCGCTGAATATGTACTTCAGCTCTTCATTAGTAAACTTTGAAATGGCCATTTGCATGGCAATTTTGAAGTTTTTGGCTAGTGTAGACACAGCCTATGGGAGGTGACACTCGATGTTAAAAGTGGGCTGTTGAAAATGGCCTTATGTCTCAAAATCCAATCTTCCTTCCTTCCAGTTCAAACCTCTACAGCACCTACTCAGAACTGCACAGCACATGAGCTATACATTACCAAATGCCAAATTAATACAATAGTATTTGCCCTTTAGCTAACCAGGCTGAGGAGTCACTGAAACATAGGAAGACTCACTGGCCAACTGTCAAAGCCACAGCAGTCCAGTTTTGCCCCTGTGTAAAGAACTTTTAGACACAGATACTGGAGGAAACAATTCTAAATTAGTAATATTAACAATTAGTAATTGGCATTACAACAATAGTGTGGCAACCCAGCCATGGAATCTAGTGTGGTATAAGAAAACAATCACAGAAAGGCCAATGGCATTGTGGGGCAGAGGAGACTAACCGGTGATGCTGAATGGTACCAGGGGATGGTCTGAAAGGAGGAACATCACAACAGAGAGAGCTGTGTTTGCTGAACCCCACGTCAAGTGAGCAGCCCCTTTTGACAGATGAAAGCTGAACCAGGGTTGCCGGTCAAATGTAGAGGTTAGGAAATGTGCACCTACAAGTGCAGCTTGGTCATAAGCATACAAATGAAAGTCACCAAGCACAAAAGAACTTGTGAAACTGTGAGAAGAGCCAGCAGTGGAAACCAGAGAGGAAGGCGCAGCAGGAGCAGCTGGGTGCTGAGGGTGTGTGGAAAGTCAGATGCAGTAATGTTCAAGAGGAGAAAGTTGAGAAGGGTTGGAAGCAGCAAGACCAAGAGAGAAGGTCAGCATCCCACCAGTCTGATCCGTGGCAGGGAGTGGAGAAGAAGCAGAGACCTCTGTAAGAGAAGGCCATGTCAGACAAGCCAGGAGCTCCGCTGGAGGGAGCAACCTATGCAAGATGCCTTCTAGAGGTGGAGGGGGCATTCCAGCAATATTTCCCATCTTTTGTTACCAAAGAAGGGCTCATCATGAAAACCAGCTACTGCAGCTTTCTGTTCTACACTGGCCTTAGGGCCAGCAAGGTTTTCACTGAGTCAGTTAGTTTGTATAGATACCTTCTGCACAAGCAAAGGATGCAAGTGCTTTTCTGTAGCTTCAGGTATATTCCCTCTCAGATTTCGCAGGTGCAGGGCATCCTTATTTTGCAACTCCACTATTGCAGCCGTCTGGAGCTGTCTGGGGGAAGAACGTCTCTCTTTTATCTGACTAGTGTTCACTTTTCCTTCTTTGGCTGCAGAACTAAAGATAAAGAAAACAAGGAAAGGGGTCAATATTGCCTCATTTCGAGGAGCAGAGCATCAAAGACTGGGTCTACACTTGCCCCCAGCTTTGAAGGGGGCATGCTAATCAGGGTGATGGGAGATTACTAATAAAGTGCTGCAGTGAATATGCAGCACTCCATTAGGCTAATTCTCCCCTGCAGCAACTTCGAAGCATCAAACTTTGAAGGGCTGGCACGCATGATGCTTTGAAGTTGCTGCAGGGCAGAATTAGCCTAATGAAGCGCTGTATATTCACCTCAGCACTTCATTAGTTAACTTCTGTCACCCCGACTAACATGCCCCCTTCAAATTGGGAGCAAGTGTAGATGAGCCCAAAAGGGGAAAGTCTGCAACTTGTTAAAGCTAAAACTATATTTGTACTAAATTAAAGCAACAGAGTCATATAAATGTCTGACCAGTATCAGAGGGTTCGCTGTGTTAGTCTGTATCTGCAAAAACAATGAGAAGTCCTGTGGCACCTTACAGACTAATAGATGTATTGGAGCGTAAGCTTTCATGGGCTTATGCTCCAATATATCTATTAGTCTATGAGGTACCACAGGAATTCTCTTTGTTTTTATATAAATATTCATTTGAGGAGGAGCGGGAATGGCCAACTCTTCATGTGCAGCTTTGAGGTCCCTCCTGCCCCACTCCAGGCCTCTTCTGAGCTGGCCATACCCAAGACAAAACAAAGATCTTGCAGCTAGAACAGAGAGCCAGTGTGTAAGGCTTTCTCTACACTGACAGATGTTCTGTAGCTCCTTCACTTTGACCCGCACTGCAGAGTGTCCCAATCATGGTCTCTTTTAGTTGTCCATCTTGAGATCTGCCCATATGTATCATAATTCCTGCAGCTGGGTACAGCTGGGACTAGACAGCCTCCTCTCCCTAAAGCCTGGTGAGGGCCTGCACCTGAGCATGGCTCCAAGAAGGAGACAGACTGCTGTGTGGAGCAGGCATGGTCATCTGGAAAGATGCACTGAGAGCACACCATGTGTCCACGAGCAAGCAGGAAGAGGACTTTCAAAATTCCACAGGAATGCAAAGCGTGAGCCTGAGGGTTGCCCACCTGAGGGGAATGTGGTAGAGTTCAAACCGATGACCAATGGGGCAAGAGGAAGGCATTGTAGAACAGATAGTGGAAGCCAGGCACAGCAGGGTAGAACACCATGGGGTCCACAGTAGCATGCCCACGCTGCATCCAGAGTGCAGAAAATCCTACTGCTTTTGCTGAGGTGGTTTACCTACAATGCAGCCACTGTGGAGCTAGTGTGCACTAAGTGCCTTGCCAGTGTGGATACCTTGGGAGTTACAGTGCTAGAATCACAGAATCATAGAATTCTAGGGCTGGAAGGGACCTCAGGAGGTCATGTAGGCCAGCCCCCTACCTAAAGCAGGATCAACCCCAACTAAATCATCCCAAGCCAGGACCATGTCAAGACAGGACTGAAAAACCTCTAGGGATGGAGATTCCACCACCTCTCTCAGAAACACCTTCCAGTGCTTCAATACCCTCCTGGTGAAACAGTTTTTCCTAATATCCAACCTACACCTTCCCCTCTGTAACTTCAGACCACTGCTCCTTATTCTGCCATCCATCACTACTGAGAACAGCCTCTCTCCATCCTCTTCAGAACCCCTCTTCAGGAAGTTGAAGGCTGCTGTCAAATCACCCCTCACTCTTCTCTTCTACAAACTAAATAAGTCCAAATCTCTCAGCTTCTCCTCATAGGTCATGTGCTCCAGCCCCTCATCAGTTTCACTGCCGTCCGCTGAACCTGCTCCAATGCATCCACATCCTTTTATACTGAGGGGCCCAGAATCAGGACTCAATACTCCAGATGTGGCCTCAACCAGTGCCGAATATAGAGGAACAATAACTTCTCTAGATCTGCCAGAAGTGCTCCTCCTAATGCACCCCAATATGCCATTAGCCTTCTTGGCTAAAAGGGCACACTGTTGACTCATATCCATCCTCTCATCCACTGTAATCTCCAGGTCCTTTTCTGTTGTACTACTACTTAACCAGTTGGTCTGCAGCCTGTAACAATGCTTGGGATTCTTCTGTCCCAAGTGCAGGACTCTGCACTTGTCCTCGCTGAACTTCATCAGATTACTTTTGGCCCAGTCCTCCAAAGCTGCCTTTGTTCCCACTTTAAGCAATCCTTAGCCTCCAACCATTCTGCCCTTCTGGATGCCATGCCAGTGGCAGACTCTGTAAATCTGGGTGCAGGCCCAACTGCAGAGAGAGTGTGTCCTGGGGGCTGGCTTTGTGGTCAAATCTGGAAGACTTACCTGTCACCTCGGTGGCTTGAGACTGATTTTATTTTTTTGGTCATCCAGTTAATTTTCTGGCTTCTCTTTGTACGTAGCTGATAGGGCTGGCCTCCTGAAGGGACCTTCTTGGACTTCTTTCTCTTCTGGGGAACAGCACAGTTACAATGAAATACAGACCCAGGAGAAAAACGCTATCTGATGCCCTTTTTCCTGGCATGTTTAAAACCCCTTCCTGCCCTCCCTCCCATAGAAACATTTCCCAGTGGGAGAAGCCAGGAGACAAGGCCTAAATCAACAGAAGAGGCAGTTACCTCCATCAGGTAAGAGGATGGTATAATGCTCATGTGATCCAACCAGGAATGTGACTTAAGTACCACCAAGTGAAGACGACGTCTCCCCAAAGGGAACTAGTGCTGAATGCATGTGTTTTAAAAAGCAAGCTGCCTGTTAAATACCACTGTATGCAAGAAAGAGAGCTGAGGAGACATAGTGGGTTCGTGGGGATTTCTTGCATCACCCGCTAACCTGTCTTTAACCCTGTCCCTGTTCATGGCCTCATTTCAGCGGGATGGGACATCTTTGGAAAGCAGCAGTGCTGCTGTTTGGTCATTTGCTCTGGACCAAAATGAAGCAATACCTCTTTTACTGTGTCTGAGTGAGCACCCTATCTCCATAACCATCTATCCAAGGGATTCCTAACCTATGGGTCACGATTAGATTTGGTAAGGGTCACTGGATGGGTGGCTCTAAGCCTCATGTGGCTCTTAAAGGAGCCACTTGCGGCTCTGCCACTGCTCACTCCTCCAGCTCCCAGTCCCTGCTCTGCCCTGCGGCGCTGAAATGAAACTCAGTGTAATTGGTTTAATGGCCAGCAGAAGGGATCTGACTGCTAAACCAACTAAACTGAGACTCATTTCAGTGTGGCAGGGCCGGGAATTACCTGTACTGCAGGTGGTGGAAGGAAATCGGAGGGCTGTGGGGAACTGCACAGAAGAGGTGGCAGTGGCAGCCCAGCAAAGGAGCAGCAGGAGGCAGCAGCAGCAGCATCCAGAACTTGTGTGAGGTAGTTACCGGGGCTGGGTGGTCAGAGTGGTTTAAGCCCAGGGACAGGGGCAGGGAAGGAGCTGAGAGCCAGCCAGGGCTCTACACCCCAGGCAGCTCTCAGCCATGGGGCTGCAGGGTTCCCCCCATGCCCCTGGACAGGGATCCTGCAGTTGGTGCTGCTGGCCAGGCCTCTGAACCCCAGCTGGCTCCCAGATACACGGCTGCCAGGGGCCTGCACCCCACCCTGGTTTTTGGAAATCTTATGCGAGACAGGCAGTCATGGCTGGGGATCCCATGGGTGGGGCTGCCTGTTCTGCAGAAGTTTCCCAAAAATCTGCTAACCCTAGCTGAGAGGGGTTTAAGCCTGGGGGTGGGGGGATGGGGGAGGGGGACAAGCTGAGAGGGATTTAAGCCAGGGGGGTGAGGGGAGTGCATTTTTCACAAGGGAGAACCTCCTCCCCCTGCACCCTCCGGTAGAATTGCCTTGAGTCATGAAGTCTTCCTAAATCATCAAAACGGGCCCATCTCGAAAAGGTTGGGAACCGCTGTCTGTCCATACATGAGTTGGGGATTACATTCTCCGAGGCATTTGTGCACTATCCCTGCAAGCAAAGTCCTTAGCCCCACTCCCTCTTAGAAGATACAAGGCAGAAACTGTCTAACATCCATGCACTAGAGCAGCATTTCCCAGAGTGTGGTATGCGTACCACCGGTGGTACGTGAAAAGATTCCAAGGGGCATGCAGCAGAAAATAAATGACTAAAAATCAGGAGATGAGCACTGGGATAGCACTGGCAGCGGGGGTGCGCTGATAAGCCTGACGTCCTGAAAGGGGTACGCGAAAGTTTTAAGTCTGGGAAACAAACACGGCACTAGGGTAAAGCACTTGCCCATTTTACAGTGGCCTGTTTGCCATCCCTAGATGGCAGTATAACACTTGGCTGGGCACACAGTCCACCAGTAAACCTTCAAGAGGCTCACAGGGTCAAGATTTCCTCTTTTGTTCTGCAGTTCCTTGAGGGAGGAGAGATTTTCAGAGACAAGGTCTTTCACGCATACTCTTCGTAAAGGCTTTAGTCTAAAATAAAAGCACAAGTCATCCAATTAATCACAGAAGTAGAGTTACTCATGCCATAACCCTTTACCAGACACTTCAGCTCCCAGCTGACCTAAAAGATAATAAAACTAAACCCAGAGCAACACTTGCATAGCCAAAGGCCCTAATGCTCAGCAGTGCCTTTACTGGAATTCTGTACTGAATTCCCAGTCGTCCTCCTGGAGCAGTGCCATGCTGCTTGAGCCAGGATTGCTACAAATGGAGCTCATAAAAGTTACCAGTTAATTCAGTTAATCTTAAGAAGTGGGTCTTTTCCACCTTATAAATAATATTAACAGAGAGGAAGCCGTGCTAGTCTACACACTATCAAAACAAAAAGCAGTCAAGTAGCATTTAAAGACTAGCAAAATAGTTTATTAGGTGAGCTTTCGTGGGACAGACCCACTTCTTCAGACCATAGCCAGACCAGAACAGCACAGAACAGGCTGTTCTGGTCTGGCTATGGTCTGAAGAAGTGGGTCTGTCCCACGAAAGCTCACCTAACAAACTATTTTGCTAGTCTTTAAAGTGCTACTTGACTGCTTTTTATAAAAAATATTGTTAGTCTTTAAGGTGCTACAGACTGCTTGCTTCGTTTTGAGAAGATATAGACTAACACAGATACTCCTCTGAGACTAGGAGAGTAGTAAGAATATAATTATTAATCCACTAGAAATGACTCTAAAAAGTAGCTCCTGAAGACTGAGGCCAGACTCTAACCTCACACCACTGAGGTCAATAGCTGATATCAGAGTGTAGCCTAGGCTCTTGACTAGAGTGTGTGACTGAGATTTTCCAGACCACCTAAAAGCTTTAGATGCCCACTCCTCATTAAAACTTAGTGAGAAATTGGCATCCAAATCCCCTATGCAGTTATGAAAATTCAGCCTTTGCATGCTAGATCCTAACCCTCTCTGTTAAGACAAAAACTGGCCTGAAAGTGAGGAAAAGTGATTGAGGCTAAAAGCATGAGATATTAGACATTAGTCACTAGACTCACACGTAAACTTACTCCTGGAGCAGGATGGAGTACAAACGAAAGCCAGAAGGTGGCACTCATATATAGTGTGTGACTAGCGGCTCTTCCCTGCTCCTCCGACACCTAATATCCAGCTTCCTTTGCCATTAGTAAGACTCAAAACTCATTTTTAACATAATTCTGTCCCATTTTCTTCACAGTTCACACAAATGCCATCAGTTTCCCAGCTGATGCTGTTGCCAGGTTCGCAGGCTGCTGCCAAAGTTTGTAAACTACAACACAACTGATGTTGGATTACCACTAAAACCTGATAATCCCATTATTTTGATGCAAATTACATGATTTTGCTAATCTCTGGGCTGGAAACTCCAAGTACCGCATCTAAACTACAATACAGCTCCCGAGCACTACAGCTTTAATCCAGAGGCATGACCAGCAAAGACTACATGCTCAATCTTGAGCTAAGCAGAATGCTACTCTTATCACAACAGGGATGTGGAGCTTTTGCAAGCCACATCTCCATGTAAGGGTGCCTGGCATGTGTTCTGTTTTCTGAAAAATAGGAGCAACTCTTTGATCTTCAGCCAACCATTCTTAGGAGATGGACTGTCTCAGGACTTCTTGGTTTTTGTGACGGTACAGATTGACATAGCTACCCCCTAAGACTACCAAAACAAAACAAGCAGTCATGTAGCACTTTGAAGGCTAACAAAATAATTTAGTAGGTGATGAGCTGTCGTGGGGCAGACCCACTTCTTCAGATCTGGAGATAATGCTGTACTAGACATGGCATGACGATTTTATAACACAGAGAGCCCAAAAAAACTAAATAAAATCTGACAAATCAGATACATAGGACAGAAGGACAGGGGGCATGAAGGGTGGAGAGGAGGGGAGAGAATTACTAACTGTAAGCGTCCTTCCTGAGATCACGATGAATATCTAAGACAGGGACGCACTCTTTGTAATGCATGAAGGCAATTGCTATCTCTGTTAAGGCCAAGTTTCAAAGTATTGAATTTGAGCCTAAATTGCAGTTCACATGTTTCCCTTTGTAATCTGCTGTTAAAGTCCCTTTGTTGTAGGATGCATATTCTCACCTCTTTAACAGAATAGCCCACTCCACTGAAATATTCATCGACAGGTTTAAGTGTATTCAGATTCCTAATGTCTACTCTGTGTCCATTCATTCTTTGGTGAAGTGATTGTCAAGTCTGTCCAATATACGTAGTAGAGGGGCATTGCTGGCATGTGATGTTATATATAACATTGGCTGAGATACAAGAGTATGAGCCCCTTGTGATGGAGTGGGGGATACCTGTGTGTGTGTGTGTGGCTCACAGAGGGTGTGGGGCTCCTGCTGAGGGTAACCTTGACGACCAGGTAACACCTCTGGGCTGCAGACAAAGAAGGAGGTGGAGCCTGAGGGGTTTGAATTGGAACTGGGAGTTGGGAAGCAGTTAGTCTGGGCTGAGGGAGAGAGAGACCAAGGAGGGGGCAAGGCCCCGGCTCTGGGGGCCCCTCGGGGCCTCCTCTCCCCAACATGAATTGGACTGGCTGTCTCTGCCTGCTGTACTGCCTCCTCTGTACGATGCTGTGTCCTGTCGGCTAATAAACCCACTGTTCTCCTGCTGAGTGAGAGTCACTCCTGCCTGCGGACGGGGTGCAGAGCCTGGGGGACCCCAGAACCCCATCACACTGGTGTCAGGAGTGGGATGTTCTGCACCCCGAGGATGGAGCATCCAGCAGTAAGTGACCGGGGCCCCGGAAGAAGTGGGGCCTGCGAGACCCAGGTGTGCTGAAGGGCAGTGAGGTGCAGTTCCCCAAGGCGGAGGGGCCTGCGGCCGAACCCAAGCAACTGCGGTTGTGGTCCTCGAGAGGGGGTGTCACACCCGAGGAGGGGTTACTCCTGGGAATCTGTTGGAGTCGGTCCCAGAAGGTGGAGGGGCCGAGAGCCCAACCCCCAGGAACAAGCGACCCCTGAGGAGACTGACGCTGAATGAGTCCTTCCCAAGACAGGGTGCTCATGGTCCCTGAGAGCGGGTGTCACACTGAAGAAGGGGTTCCGCTGGGAGTCTGTTGGAGTCGGTCCCAGAGGGCAGAGGGGCCTACGGCCTAATCCCGGGCAGCTTGTGACCCGCAAGGAGCCTGGCACACTGAAGGGATTCTTCCAGGAATCGTGGGGTGCAGAGGGCATCAGCCTGAGAGCCTGCAACCACGCTGAGCAACTCCGCTGTGAAGTGGCAGCACCTGGAAACCGAATCGAGATTAAAGAAGCTGGACAAGGCAGCGTGGATGTGCAGTGGCAGAGGTGAGGGTTAAGAAAAATCCTGCAAAGGTGAGCCCGGATCGGGGCAGGGAACCCTGGACTGCCTGGAGCTCTGAACCGAGTGGCCTGCCACAGCTCAAGGAGGGAAGGAGCGATTCCAACCCATCATCTACTAGTGGCCAAGACAGACCTGCAAAGAGTTTTCCAGGCCTGGGCCGAGGAAGGTGCCTGTGTCTCTGTGCAGAAAAGCAGCTTGTCCACTGGGAATGGCAAGTTGTCTCTGAGAGAAGCTGCTCCACCTTCTGTGTGTGTGTGTGGAGACCAGCCAGGGGGCTGGGACAAAGGAGAGAGTGTCTCCCATTGTCTGTCTGTGTTGAACAGCAGCAGCAGCCTGGGGAGAGAGCAGAGCCTGCGTTTGGAAAAGGTGCCAATGAGGAAACTAGCCCATTGTCTGAGGAGGATTCCTCAGCCTAGGGTGGCTGGAGAAGGATCCACCAGAAAAGAGCATTCCAGGTGTGTCTCTGAATCCAGCCGTGGGGGCTGGAGCACAGGAAATGGCTTCGGGATGGGCAGTGGTATCCCTGCTAAGGACACTGGTCCTTGGTGCAAGAAATGTGCTTCTGCTTCTGGGGAAGTGAATCCTTTGCCTGAGCCTGTGGGGGCTCAAGATGGAGCCAAGATCCCAGAGCTGGATCTGGGTGCAGCTGAAGCCCAGATGGGAAGTGGGCCTACCTCTGTGTCTCTCAGGGGGGATGATGCTTGAACTTGGTCTAATCCAGTTAGTATCATCAGGGAATCCCAGAGACCAGACGATTCTGGTACTTGTTCTTTGCCTGATGCTGAGGTGTTACTGGGAGGGGGTGAGAGGACTCTGTCCTACCAGAGTCATCCTCTCGCCAGGACACAAGAACAGATGGGCAATGGAGTTACGCTGACTGATGAAGATAAAGGAGCTGGTAGCAGAAGGGAGGAAAGGGACCCTAACCTTCTGTCCGGTGGTACTGGCTGTCTGCCTGGAGGGGGATTACGTGGGAATCTGCCTAATGGGCCAGAAGTGATCCTGGGCGTAGGTGAAACCCAGGAGCTGGTTGTGGCTCAAGGGAGCAGTGCCCTCATGGAGGCAGACAGGGGTGAGTTATTGTTTGGGGAAGCTCTTGAGGAAGAGAATGTCCCTGAAACTTTTCCTGACCCGTCTGTGGGGACTGCAGAAAATGGGAGTGAGGTGAAGGAGAGTAAACAGGAAAGGTGCATGTCTGTAAGAGCCAGAGCAGCCCTTTGCCTGGGGAGAAGTTTGTTTCAGCTCCTGATGGCCAGGACCTGCCTAAGTGTGAAACCACTGGCTGTGCTCTGCAAGGGTCCAAAGCAGGCAGGGTAAAAGTTTCTCAGGAATTGGAAGTTGATGCAAGTAAAGTGAAAACTATCAGGGAGTGTGAGCAGCCCTGTGAGAACCAAGTAAAACAGCTGCACAGCCAGTCTCTGTAGAATGCAGGAGAGGTTCAGCAATTCCCCATCTCCAGATGCTAGAAACACTTATATTCTCACACTGGACTCCAATTCTGATTCCACGGGGAGGCAGAAGTTGGAGGTAAAAGGGCAAAGGAGCTGTGGGCCTGGTGGGCCAGTAAGGGATAAACAGGGATTTCTTCATGTGGATTCTGCGTCTGGGACTCACAAAACAACTCTCAGAAAGCAGTTTGGTTTGCAAATTTCCAGACTGGTAGGGAGGGGGCCATCTCCCTGAGATCATCAATGGCCCAGCTCTTGTTAGAAGGGAGGGCACAGCCAGAGAGATCAAATTTCCACCCCAGGGGGCAAGAGAGAAGATTAGAACTTGATGGTGCTAAGAAAGGCCTCAGCCATTTATCCCCAAAATACTGGATTCTCAAGGATGTTGCACAAAGGTTGTGGTCTACCAAAGAGCAACGTAAATGTACAGTTGCAATGGGTTTGTTCTGTTACTCACGCTGACTGCTGTAACCAAGGGGTGCTGCTACCAAAAGCTGTAGAATTGTACCATGCACTGAATGTTTGAAAAGAGCCATGTGACATGATGACATTGATGTAGAAGCATGAATTGTATGTTGAAGGAGTCTGTAACTCTGAAATGTCACCATTGTTCCCTGTAACTAGTCTTGCAACCTCTCACATGAGGAGGAACATTCCAAACCTATTGTGTGGCATGGAAGGGGAAACTGAGGCACACAACCATTTTGGTGGTCTGGCTAAATGCCAAGGGTGGAAGCATTTGTACCTTCCTTTACTGGACTGTAACTGAATCCCAAACATTGGCTGGAGCAGCTGTATGGACTGGTGGGCAGACATGGGAGGGCCCAGACCAGAAAAGAACTATTTGATCTGTTGGTGCTGCAGCATCTGTATGGGCTCTGCCTGCCCGACTTGAGAACGTGGCTGATGGACCAGAGACAGAAGCAGGGAGACCGACCAACCTGAGGGAACTAAAGGGACTTGCCCGGCTGCATCACATGAAAAGGGCCAATACCAAGCTCCTGAGTTGGAGCCTCCCCCAGCAGGATTATGACATGGAGGTGGTGCACATGAAGGGGAGCACTGCGGGTGCAGCCGATGCCCAATCACGAGGGGAGGGCCCCAAACTTCCCCAGGTCACTGGCTGAGTGACCCCGCTCAGTTCGGTCTGGAAGCGGGGAGAGATGTGATGGAGTGGGGGATACCTGTGTGTGTGTGTGTGTGGCTCACAGAGGGTGTGGGGCTCCTGCTGAGGGTAACCTTGACGACCAGGTAACACCTCTGGGCTGCAGACAAAGAAGGAGGTGGAGCCTGAGGGGTTTGAATTGGAACTGGGAGTTGGGAAGCAGTTAGTCTGGGCTGAGGGAGAGAGAGACCAAGGAGGGGGCAAGGCCCCAGCTCTGGGGGCCCCTCGGGGCCTCCTCTCCCCAACATGAATTGGACTGGCTGTCTCTGCCTGCTGTACTGACTCCTCTGTACGATGCTGTGTCCTGTCGGCTAATAAACCCGCTGTTCTCCTGCTGAGTGAGAGTCACTCCTGCCTGCGGACGGGGTGCAGAGCCTGGGGGACCCCAGAACCCCATCACACCCCTAATCTGGTAATTAACATGATTAGGTCCAGGTGTAGTTTCCCTAGAATAAATAAGTGGACAAAGTTGGCAACAGGGTTTGTTGCAAGGAAAACCTCCAGGATTAGCATTACTGTGGTATGTATGGCCTGTGGTTATTAGTGAGAATTTTCCTGAGGTTAGGTGGTTGTCTGTAGGAGAGAACAGGCCTCTGACCTAGAGCCTCTCGGAGTGTAGAATCATGTTCCAGTACAGGTTGTAGAGGTGGTGACCTTCAGGGGTTTGATCTGGGGGCTACAGGTAATGACAAGTGGTGTCCTGTTATTGACCTTCTTGGGCCTATCTTGAAGTAATTGGTTTCTGGGTACTCGGCAGACCGTGTCAATCTGTTTTTTTTTTACTTCTCCCAGTTGGGTAATTAAGTTTTACGAATACCTGGTGGAGAGCTTTAAGTTTTCGGTCTCTGTCAGTAGTATCAGAGCAGATGCAATTGTATCTAAGGGCTTGACTACAAACAATGGATTACGTAGTATGTGCTGGATGCAAGATGGAGGCATGTAGGTAAGTGTAGTGGTCAGTGGGTTTCCAGTAAAGAGTGGTATTGATCTGGCCATCGGTGATTTGTACTTTAGTGTCCAGGATATGGATCTCTCATGTGGAATGGTCAAGGCTGAGACTGATGGTGGGGTGCAGATTGTTAAACTCTCTGTGAAATTCTTCCAGAGTCTTTTTTACCATGGGTTCAAATGATAAAGATGTCATCGATGTAGTGTAAATAAGGAGGGGCAATAAGGGACAAGAGCTGAGGAAACGTTCTAAGTCATCCATAAAAAGGTTAGTAAACTGTGGGGCCATGTGGGTGCCAGTAGCAGTGCTACTGATCTGGAGGTATCAGTTGTCCCCAAATTGGAAATAATTGTGGTGAGAACAAAGTTACATAGGTTAGACACCAGATTTGCCATGGTAACTTCAGGGATAGTGTTCCTAATCACTTGTAGTCCATCTTCATGTGGAATATTGGGGTAGAAAGCTTCTACATCCACGGTGGCAAGTATGGTGTTGGCAAGGATGAGAGCTAGGAGTGCTGGTGGTGTAGGGTTTGAGGAGGGAGCCTATGTAGCTGGATAGTCTGGTAGTAAGGGTGCCAGTACCTGAAATGATAGGGCGTCCAGGTTTCCTGGTTTATGGGTTTTGGGAAGCAAATAGAATAGTCCTGGTTGGGGCTCAGAAGGTGTGTCTGTGTAAATTTGGTCCTGAGTAGAAGCAGAGAGTTCAGCCTATGTTGCATTTACATCATATTGGTACTTACTCTGTTACTGCTTGCACCTTAGGCCTCTGAGATTTTCTGTGTATATTTGGGACCCATTTAACAATCAAATTTCCACTGTCTGGCCAATATTCCCGCTTGGGAGCAGCAGCCTGACTGAGATCCACCACTTGGAGCTACAACAGAAACATGGTAAGATCAGTCACTTTTAGAGGTACTGTTCCCTGAGACCATAGTGAGCCACTGCCAAGGCTGCTGCGGGGTCACGGGACTACTGCAGGTGCTAAGTGTTACACTGCTGATTTCTTTCATATGAGATAACTATAAAAAGTGCCCAAATCACTTGTGATCATTAAAGATTCTGTGGCACGGGCCACAGTAGACAGAACATTAATCTTAGTGGCCTAGTCAAAGTCTAAGGTAAATAATCATATCTTGCTGCCTTAAAAATTCAATGTTCAGAGCTGTTTAAGAGGAAGAGAGTTTGCTTTGCTGGAACCCCACAAAATAACACTCGTGAGACAGCCCAAGCTATCAAAGGCATGCATATCCGGAAAGCCACTAAGTACTTAAAGGATGTAACCTTAAAAAAGCAGTGTGTTCCTTTCCGTCGTTACAATGGTGGAGTTGGAAGATGTGCCCAGGTAAGAGTTCAGATTGAATTTTGAAAGGACTCTTTGAATTACTGAATCTCATGGTAGAAGAGGCCTAGGTTGCATTATGTTGCGGGTGGGGGCCCGGGCAGAGACAGGTGCATCCTAGAGGTGAAAGCCTGGCTGCGTGGATGGTGTCGCCGGGAAGGCTTCGGTTTCTTCGACCACGGGATGCTATTTCAGGAAGGACTGCTAGGCAGAGATGGCGTTCACCTTTCGAGGAGGGGAAAGACCATATTCGGACACAGACTTGCTAACCTGGTGAGGAGGGCTTTAAACTAGGTTTGCCGGGGACAGGGGAGCAAAGCCCGCAGGTAAGTGGAGAACATGGAAACCTGGGAGATGGGTCGGAAGTAGGAGGGAGCATGGGCAACAATGTCAGAGAAAAAGAGGGCCAGGAAAAAACTGGGGGGAAAGTTCAAATCAATATCTAAGATGCCTATATACCAATGCAAGAAGTATGGGTAATAAGCAGGAAGAACTGGAAGTGCTAATAAATAAATACAACTATGATATCATTGGCATCACAGAAACTTGGTGGGATAATACACATGATTGGAATGTTAGTATTGAAGGCTACAGCCTGGTTAGGAAAGATAGACAGGGAAAAAAGTGGGGAGGTGTTGCCTTATATATAAAAAATGTACACACTTGGACTGAGGTGGAGATGGACATAGGAGATGGACGTGTTGAGAGTCTGTGGGTTAGTTTAAGAGGGGTAAAAAACAAGGGTGATGTCCTGTTAGGAGTCTACTACAGGCCACCTAACCAGGTCGAAGAGGTGGATGATGCTTTTTTTAAACAACTAACAAAATCATCCAGAGCCCAGGATTTGGTGGTGATGGGGGACTTTAACTATCCAGATATATGCTGGGACACTAATACAGCGGGGCACAGACTATCCAATAAGTTCTTAGACTGCATTGGAGACAATTTTTTATTCCAAAAAGTTGAAAAAACCACCAGGGGAGAAACTGTTCTGGATTTGATTTTAACAAATAAGGAGGACTTGGTTGAGAATTTGAATGTGGGAGGCTGCTTGGGTGAAAGTGATCATGAAACCATAGAATTCACAATTCTAAGGACTGGTAGGAGGGAAAATAGCAAAATAGAGATGATGGATTTCAGGAAGGCAGATTTTGGTAAACTCAAAGAGCTGGTAGGTAAGATCCCATGGGAGGAAAAACTGAGGGGAAAAACAACTGAGGAGAGTTGGCAGTTTTTCAAAGAGACATTATTAAGGGCCCAAAAACAAGCTATTCCCCTGTGTAGGAAAGATAGTAAATACGGGCAAAGACCGCCTTGGCTTAACAAGGAGATCCTGCATGATCTTAAACTAAAAAAGGAATCCTGTAAAAATGGAAACTAGGACAAATTACAAAGAATGAACATAGGCAAATAACACAGGAATGCAGGAGTAAAATTAGAAAGGCTAAGGCACAAAATGAGCTCCAACTAGCTTCAGGCATAAAGGGTAACAAGAAGGCCTTTTACAAATATATTAGAAACAAGAGGAAGACCAAGGACAGGGTAGGGCCATTGCTCAGTGAGGAGGGAGAAACAGTAATGGGGAACTTGGAAATGGCAGAGATGCTTAATGACATCTTTGTTTCGGTCTTCACAGAGAAGTCTGAAGGAATGCCTGACGCAGTGAATGCTGGTGGAAATGGGGTAGAGTTAGTTTTTGAAATAAAAAAAGAACAAGTTAAAAACCATTTGGAAAAATTAGATGTCTGCAGGTCACCAGGACCTGATGAAATGCATCCTAGAATCCTCAAGGAGCTGACAGAAGAGGTAGCTGAGCCGTTAGCTCTCATTTTTGGAAAGTCATAGGAGACAGGAGAGATTCCAGAAGACTGGAAGAGGGCAAATATAGTGCCCATCTACAAAACGAGGAATCAGAACAACCCAGGAAATTACAGGCCAGTCAGCTTAACTTCTGTGCCAGGAAAGGTAATGGAGCAGGTAGTTAAGGAAGTCATCTGCAAGCACTTGGAAGGTAGTACAGTGATAGGGAACAGCCAGCATGGTTTTGTAAAAAAACAAATCATGTCAAACCAACCTGATGGCTTTTTTTGACACGATAACGAGACTCGTAGATAAGGGAGAAGAAGTGGATGTGGTATACCTAGACTTTAGTATAGCATTTGATACGGTCTCGCATAATATTCTTATTGACAAACTAGGCAAGCCCAACTTAAATGGGGCTGCAATAAGGTGGGTGCATAACTGGCTGGCTGATCGTACCCAGAGAGTGGTTGTTAATGGTGCTCAATCCTGCTGGAAAAGCATAACTAGTGGGGTTCCGCAGGGGTCTGTTTTGGGACCAGTTCTGTTCAATATCTTCATTAATGATTTGGATATTGGCATAGATAGTACGCTTATTAAGTTTGCAGATGATACCAAGCTGGGAGGGGTTGCAACTACCTTGGAGGATAGGGTCATAATTCAGAATGATCTAGATAAATTGGAGAAATGGTCTGAAGTAAACAGGATGAAGTTTAATAAAGATAAATGTAAGGTGCTGCACTTAGGAAGGAATAATCTGTTTCACACATACAGAATGGGAAAAGACTGTCTAGGAAGGAGTACAGCAGAAAGGGATCTAGGGGTTGTAGTAGATCACAAGTTAAATATGAGTCAACAGTGTGATGCTGTTGCAAAAAAAGCAAACATGATTCTGGGATGCATTAGCAGAGTAGTTGTGAACAAGACACAAGAAATCATTCTACCGCTCTACTCTGCGCTGGTTAGGCCTCAGCTGGAATATTGTGTCCAGTTCTGGGCACCCCAATTCAACAAAGATGTGGAGAAATTAGAGAAGGTCCAGAGAAGAGCAACTAGAATGATAAAAGGTCTGGAGAACATGACTTATGAAGAAAGGCTGAAAGAATTGGGCTTGTTTAGCTTGGAAGAAAGAAGATTGAGGGGGGACATGATAGCGGTTTTCAGATATCTTAAAGGGTGTCGTAAGGAGGAGGGAGCAAACTTGTTCTTCTTGGCCTCTGAGGAGAGAACAAGAGGCAATGGACTTAAGCTGCAGCAAGGGAAGTTTAGGTTGGACATCAGGAAAAAGTTCCTAACTGTCAGGGTGGTCAAGTACTGGAATAAGTTGCCAAGGGAGGTTGTGGAATCTCCCTCACTGGAGATATTTAAGAACAGATTAGATAGATGTCTATCAGGGATGGTGTAGATAGTGGTCGGTCCTGCCGTTGGGGCAGGGGACTGGACTCGATGGCCTCTCGAGGCCCCTTCCAGTCCTGTGTTCTATGATTCTATGGATTTCCCAGAGCACAATTGCAAAGAAAAGAACAACAAAGACTGCACCAATCCACTTCTCAACCAAAAAAAAAAAATCATGAAATCAGTTTCCATTACTGGAATGAATAGCAGCAGGGTTGGCAGATTTTGGTTTTTTTTTAAATTATAATGAATTACATCAATGGGTATTTAAGCATTTTATTCATTTTAATTTTCAGAGCTACATAAAATAATGGGGCTTAAGAAAAATATATTTTTATTGATTTAAATGTTCACTTTTCCAGAAAATTATGTGGGGGGGTCGAGAAAATTATTTACGGACAGGCATTATAAATTTCAGCTTTATAACTGTTAAAACACAAAAGCTACATCTACACTATGCACTTCTCAAAAGAACGACCTTCAAACTGCACTTTGACACGCACAAAGCCACAATCCCCTATTCTGAAAGAGTGGCCCAGCATTTCGAAAGGGAGCGTCTACACAGCCACCACCACTATTTTGAAATAACGGCCCAGGAAATGCCATGGACAGGGTCACATGGCTCTCAAGCCCTTCCAGAGCCTGCAGACAGCTGCTCCCTGCATGTGCTCCAGGCTGCAAGGCTTACCACAGCACTGCAGACCCTGTGCAGGTACCTGAGCTCCACCAGGGCCACCAGACCTCTCCAGCAGCTTCCCAAGGGGGAGTTCATCTGGACCACGGCCAGCCTGCTGGCCGTGCTGCTTGTGGTTCTCCTCTAGCAGCACCAGAGAGACAGTTGCATAGGCCCCCTCCTGAGGGCTATTTGCCAGTCGTTGAGCTCCTCCTCAGACCAGGAAGGGCCCCTTCTGGCTCACCACTGGCTTGGCTCCTGGGAACCCTGGGCAGACTTACCAGAGGACCAGTGGGGGGCATGGGGCTCCTGCTTATTTGCCATTGGTGCGGGGGTGTGGCAATCTCTGGCCTGTCATGGTGGGAGGGTGTGTAGCTAAGAGCTCATGCTCCCCCTGCTGCTAGCACAACCTCAGCTTCCTGCCATGGGTTGCTGGGTGTGTATTTCCTTAAACAAGGCTGGCAGTGACCATAGAGCCCCGCCTGGGGCAGCCAGAGGGTCTCCATGCTCCGATGGGCTGCTGCCATGGCCGACCCACTATTTTGTAAGAGCTGACTGTGGAATGTCTATATACGTCCTATGTCAAAGTTACACTTTGAAATAGGGTGCTATTCCCCATATGAGAATGGAAGAACGACTTCGAAATGCAGCCCCGTTACTTCGATCCCTATTTCGAAGTAGCGGATAACATGTATAGACGCTCCATGGTGCTTTTCAAAAGGGGGCCTTATTTCGAAATTATTTTCTAAATAAATTGCTAGTGTAGACATGACCAAAGTGTCAACATCATATATCAACATACACAATATAAATATCCTTAAACCAAACTAAGTTCTCAAGCAGCATTTTCTTTCTTTCCTTTTCTGTAAACTTCAATTAATATTGATGGAAATATTTTTTCCCTTTGTGTGTGTGTGGTGAAATCGGTGCTTATAGACATATATCTAGATATCAGCCACACTGAGAGATGCTGCTTTAATTTGTGTCATAACACAAGAATACCCAAATAGTGTCCCATTGAGGGACCTTTGGTAATTTACCAAAAGCTGAAAGTTTACCCAAGTTCTGTAAAAAGGAGATCCTTTCAACCACTCATCTTCCCCCACATTCAAATCACTCACATTTCCAACTTTATTCAAGAAGGTGAAGTTTATCTCTCTCTGTGGGATCATGCGTGACTCTACCACTGAGTTCAGTCCTGGGAAATGAGTTCTTGCGGAACTGAAACAGGCACAAACCAAAATCACAGTGAGACCAATACAAACTAACAGCATGCAATACTATTAAGGTTATTGTAGATAGAGTCCTGCACAGATACTGAATTTGTATTGCATGCGGTCTGCAAACATGGGCCATGGATACAAAGCTTATCTGTCGGGCTCAAGTGGTAGATTTGCCATTGTTGACAATTTTTAAATCAAGATTGGATGTTTTCTAAAAGATCTGATCTTGGAGTTAGTCTAGAGAAGCTGTATTGTCTGTGTTACATAGGAGGTCAAAGTAGGTAATCATAATGGTCCATTCTGGCCATAGAATCTATTAAACAGAGCTTTCCTCATTCAAAGCAATTTCTAAGCACAGTTAACACAACTACCTTTAATGAAATGGCAACAGCACGCAAGCACTCAAGATATTCTTGCATTTACTGTGGGCAGCTCCTCTTTAACACTGTGTCTTGCTGCAGCTGGCTTGTGTTCTCTTTGGTATATCACATGGGAAATTCCATCCACACAGTAGAATTTCAGGGTTTTTCATTCCCTCCCTACAAACAGAGCAGTTTGCCATGATGATCTCAGAAGCCCTAAAGCTTTGGATTAATATAAACTCTGGATGGCTAAAGTAATGTAAACTGATTCTGAAAAAGCTTGGCCACAGTTGGACTGAGTTTAGAAGGCCTCAGTTAAGGTGGATGGACCAAGCCAACACATTCCAGATCAAAACACATACAAGATTACACTGGAAATTATCTTCCTTCCTGCGTGTTTTTTCTCCTTACTAAAAGGGAAAAAGGAAACTCATGGAAAATAAGAACAGAGAGAGCAAAAATAAACTATTTTGCTAGCCTTTAAAGTGCTACTTGACTGCTTTTTGTTTTGATGGAAAATAAGGGCTAACTTTGTCCTGAGCAGGAAGGCGGGAAGCATTCACAATATAGAAAAGTCCAAGGAAAGGGTGAAAATTCCTATTTTAAAAGCGATGTCACCAAGTTTAAACAAATCTTACCTATCTGCAATTTGAAAAGGGGGAAGAGCAACAACTAAGTTGAACAAAGCAGAATGGCAAAGACGAGGCCTTGGTTTCCAGGTTGTCGGGGGAGGATGTTTAGTTTTGCCTTGTGTTTTCATACCACTAACAAATCACCAACAGCAGGTAACCCATACTTACCGGCTCCGTTCCCCTCAAGTGGCTGGGTCAGTCAGAGGGACTTAGGAGTTTGCCACTACTACCTTTGAGTTGGCACACTTGACTCTTTAGCTCACACATCAGGAGGTTGGGATTTTAGATCAAGAGGTTTGATTCTGCTGCCAACAAACTATCTAGGGGGCATCAGGTTATATACACAACATGGAAATAATGAGACTCCATGCCCAGGATCACTTAACGTGATCACAGATGGCAGCAACACACGTAAAGTGATACCTTACTCTACTGATACTCCTGGTGGAGTAAGGTACTACTCACCACGGGGAAAGGAGATAGAATTGGATCATGGGCACTGGCCCTTTTAGTAATTACTCATATGCTTAACTTGACACAGTCAAGTAGTCCTACTGAAGTCAAGGACAACTACTCTCAGTACATAAAGTTAAGCACGTACAGATCAAGAGCTCGTATTGTACATGTATCCCTTTTCCACACCTTTCAATTTGCTTTTTTGGTCTGAAGTGTAAGCTCTTTGTGATAGGGACTGTCTTTCTATGGATTTGTGAGATGTCTAGTACAATGGGGACCTGGTACTAATTTGAACAATATGAATATTTAATAACAACTAGAAGCCTCGATGCAGATCCACTTGCAAGTGGAAGTTGGGCTGGAAGAAATTTCTAGACAGAAACTTCTTGTAATACACATCCAAAGGGAGCAAGGGAGGAACTCCACTGGGGGCTGGGCTAGGTGTGGGGTATGGTTGGGGCTGGTGTGGTGGGCGGGGGGGCTCTGTTGTGGGGGGCTGGGCTGGGCCCCATGCCGGCTGGGAAAGGGGCTGGCACTGTGCAGACAGGAGTAGGGGGAAACATGGTAGAACCTTGCCTGGACAGACACAGCAAAAATTATACATATGATGTATCCTGTTTGCTAGAAGAACAATCTGATTTTTTTTCAATCAATTTATTTTTAAGCCCTGATTGTACAAACTGAAGAATGCACTTAACATTGAAATCAACAGATCCACTTTCATGATTGAATTTCAGCCCATATGTAATTATTAGCAAAATGCAGACCATACATGCTAACAGTTTGCTCCGTGATGTATAAAACACAGAGAGAAACATGTCCCATAGCAAATACCATCTCTAACACAATATACTTGTCAGTACACCAGAAAATCAAGGATGTCACCATTCTGCTACAGATTGTTACTCCTGGAAATACAGACAACTTTCATAAGTCATGCAGAGATTGGAGGTCAGCAGCAATTCACCTGACTTCCGAATTACTGTCAGAGAAGTCACAGACTGAAGTTTCATACAGAGGAGAGAAAGAGGTCTCAAGTGCAGTGAAGGTGGAAATAGTTCTGTTACAATTGGAACATCTGATCCTTCTTTGGGGAGACCAATTGCTGGGGAAATTCATAATCTTCAGTGTTGGCAATTCATCTAAAAATTCAAAGCAAAGGCACTGTGAACACGGACAATCTGATGTCACATGATTCTATAGTTAAAGTGATCATTTAGCTCTAATTATATGTTGTCCATTTTAAATACTATTACAGCTTTGCCAGTGTCCTGTTAGCCCACTTAATTGTAATAATTACAAGGTAATTAATCCTCTGCTTTTTATCAGAGGATCTCAAAACACATTACAATCAATAGCTAATTAAGCTTCATAACCTCAACTCCCAAACCAGCTTATAATAACACCTAAGTGTGGCCACCTCTTCAGCTATTTAACAGCACAGAGCAAAACTACACAATAGTTTGAGAGCATAGGGAGAATAACACAACTCTAATTGCAGGGGGAACTTTTAGGAAGGATGAATTTCATTGCCTCACTGGAATTGGCTGAGATGCCAAGTTTAATACATTAATCCCTAGAAATGCACAATTTTGAGTTGTGCTTAACTAGCACTAATGCTAGTTAAGCGCAATTCAAAATCACTCTTCCCCGGCCCTGGCTCAAGCTCCCTCTCTCCACATGGCTCTGGCTCTATTCCCCCATGCAGCTCCAGCTCACCACCCCATGCACAGCTTCAATTCACCACCCCCGCACACAGCTCCAGCTCAACCCCCGCCACAGGGCTGCGTGGCCCCGGCTCAACTCCATCTCCCCACCCCCCGCTGCAGCCCTAACCCACCCCAGGCTTAACCCTCCCCAACTGCCCTCCCCAACCCCAGGACTTACCTTTCAAAAGGAGCTCTAGGTGCTCCTGATGATTCCCCAGCTGCAGAATGTGGGTTCTGCCAGGGAAAAATGCTGCCCCATGCCCCCACCCCGACTTATGCAAGATTTGACTTATGCAAGGATGCATGGGAATGCAACCCTCGCGTAACTCAAGGGACAATTGCATCTTCTTCTTACACAGAAAGTGAGGGCATATTTAATAACCATAACTGGTCAAGATCTGAGTTTTACCTCTCATGTGAAAGACATTATTATAGCAATCAAAAAAGTCATAATAGTGGGGCACTGGCTCAGTACTGACTCTTCAGGGAAAAACATCAACACTAAATCCAAAAACACTTCCTACTGCACTTCGAGCTTTCTTAGCTCTCTTACCCAGCCTTATTTAATTTGGAACATGCAATCTGTCAGAAAATACGATAGCCAACATATTTTAACCAGCATGCTTTTAAACTCTGTGATGGGGCATTCCATATTCTTTATGGGAATATACTTGTCAATATAAATATGATATAACTGGAATACGCTTTATGTGAAATCCATTATGTGAGGTATCACTGGAAAAGCTGTAATCTACTGAAGATAATTTTCCCACTTGTATGCATGTATCATTTTTAAGGATCAAGCTAAGAATACCGAACTGTGCTTCTGTAACAGCACATCTGGTGTTTTCACATAAGGGCTATAGCGGCCCATTAGCGAAGAGACAATGGAGCTTTAATGTTCCTGCGGACTAGGGAGTCAGCCCTTGAAGTATGGAGACCTATGGACCTTGTAGAGACATGTGACCCTGTCACCTGACACTGGAAATCATCTTAAACCATGTACTTTTTCATGAGAAGCTGGGAGGGGTCAAACTGAAACAAAGGACTCCCAATTTAGGCAAGTCCTTTGAAGGGTGGGAAGTGATATAACAGAGGTTGTCAGTTGTCCCCGGGGATCCCACCCAAGAAGACTGCTGGAAACATCTAAGACTGAATTTGGGCAGTATCGGGGCTGGTCTGCAAAAGAAGCTTATTAGAACAACTTTGAGGGTAAGATATTAAATGTAACTAGTTTCTTCTTGTATTAAGCTTAGCTTGGGTCTTCTGTTTTATCTCACTTAGTAACATACATTGTTCCATGTGTGTCTCTTATGATAACTTAAATACTACCTTTTCATACTTAAATCACTTTTTTATTAATAAATCCAATGCAAAAAATTGTTACCTCAGGGGAAGAGGAATCTGTGCCTCTCTCTCATTACATCAAGAAAGAGGGCGAATTTCACAAACTTATTCTGTACAGATCTCTGTATAGCATAACATGGATTTATCTAGGGTTCACCTCCCAGAGGGGCTTGGTATCAGAGAGCTGGAGACCAATATCTCGCTGTGCTGTTTTCAGTTAAGGTCTGTAGCTTTGGTGGAGTGTGGCCCAGCCACTCTGTCTGTGTTGCAGCAGACTAGCATGTCTGACTCAACAAGACAGGATACTAAGGGCCCAAGCTGGCAGGGAGAACAGGCTCAGTGGGGTCTCAGTACATCAGGTGACAGCACCATAGCAGGTCCTGACTCGTTATGACAAACACGAATTTGGCCTTTGTGACTTTGTTGTAAAAACAATATAGGTTTCTGCATCAAAATAGCTATCCTGATAGCTATCCTCTCTAGCCCAGCACCTTTGGGACCTGACCAATACTGAACAAGAATATTTGCCAGATAATAGGAAGTCAATATTGTCTAGCAGCATTACTCACACTTTAACTGCTCACTGGGCTCTTATAAAATGAACAAGCAGTCAAGTAGCACTTTAAAGATGAAAAAAAATAATTTATTAGGTGATGAGCTTTCATGGAACAGACCCACTAAATCAGATCTGGAGAGGAAGTGGATCTGCCCCACAAAAATTCATCACTTAATACATTCTGTGGTAAGTCTTCAAAGTGCTACTTGACTGCTTGTTTGTTTTGTTAGAATACAGACTAACACAGCTACCTCTGTTACTGTTAGGCTCTTATAAAGCATTTAGGATTAAATTACAGCTAAATAACAGCACAGAGCACTGAGAGCCAGGACGGGTGGCTGCAAACAAACTTTATGAGACCGCAGGAAACTTGGCCCCACCCATGATATGTGGTCATCCAGCTAACTAAAATCGTGCCAGATTATGGATGTTGCCAGATGAGAGAGTGCTAGACTAGAGAGGTTCAACCTGTACAAAATCTTAGCAGACAGAAAGCAGAGGTATATTTTACCTCAGCGTAGCCAACTGGGAGAAAGCCGGGGGAAGGGACAATAAGTGAGTTATACATGAGATGCAGGGGCAGTGAAGTTGATATATTCATAATGGCTACGTCTACACGTGAAGCCTACATCAAAGTAGCCTATTTCGATGTGGCGACATCGAAATAGGCTATTTCGATGAATAACGTCTACACGTCCTCCAGGGCTGGCAACGTCGATGTTCAACATCGACGTTGCGCAGCACCACATCGAAATAGGCGCTGCGAGGGAACGTCTACACGCCACAGTAGCACACATCGAAATAAGGGTGCCAGGCACAGCTGCAGACAGGGTCACAGGGCGGACTCAACAGCCAGCTGCTCCCTTAAAGGGCCCCTCCCAGACACACTTGCACTAAACACCACAAGATCCACAGAGCCGACAACGAGTTGCAGACCCTGTGCATGCAGCATGAATCCCCCGCTGCAGCAGCAGCAGCCAGAAGCCCTGGGCTAAGGGCTGCTGCACACGGTGACCATAGAGCCCCGCACGGGCTGGAGAGACAGCGTCTCTCAACCCCCCAGCTGATGGCTGCCATGGAGGACCCCACAATTTCGACGTTGCAGGACGCGGATCGTCTACACGGTCCCTACTTTGACGTTGAACGTCGAAGTAGGGCACTATTCCGATCCCCTCATGAGGTTAGCGACTTCGACGTCTCGCTGCCTAACGTCGAAGTTAACTTCGAAATAGCGCCCGACGCGTGTAGCCACGACGGGCGCTATTTCAAAGTTAGTGCCGCTACTTCGAAGTAGCACGCACGTGTAGACACAGCTAATATGTCCTAAGGATGAATATATTTCATATACATATTTAAAATGACAGACAATGTAAGGAAAGATAGAAGAGCTGCATGCTTTTCCTTTTGTGTTGATAGCCTAAGGCTGTGTCTACACTACGAGATAAATTTGATTTTTAATACATTTAATTTTTAACTCATTCTTATGACTTCGAATTTAAGTGTCCACAAATCTTCTTGAAATGCAACCCACCATTTTTCCATGTCAAGTTTCCACATCCCCATTGCACTATGCAAGTTCAACAGCATAAGCAGTGCACTGGGGGTACCTATCCCACAGTGCCTTAGACTCGGTTGCTTGTTGGTGTTTCATATTTGAATCCCAGAATGCAAAACAGTCCCAGAATTCAGACCACCCAGTAACTGCGTAAAAAGGAACTGAAGATCGCACCATTTCCTGTGGCATTTTCTCCGTCAGCGCAAGCATGGATCCCCAAATGCTTCAACTCACAGCACGCATCGTTTTGGCAACCACACTGGCTGTTGTGCAATTTTGCCTTCAATTACAAAGCTCTGTCACAGTTCAGTATCATAATGATGATGACAATGGTTTTGAAGAGCAAATCTCACCACTGTGGCCCAAGAACTCACAGCTGCTGGCTGCCCTGGATGTACTACTGACAGTGGAGCAGTGGTTTTGGACTCGTGAGACCAGGACACACTGGGGGGACCACATCCTTTTGGAGTCCTGTGACAACCAGCAGTGGGTGCAGAATTTTCACACGTGTGAGTCCACTTTTATAGAACTTTGTGATGTGCCAGCCCCTGCACTTAAGTGCAGCACCACAAAAATGAGGCTGCCTTTAACAGTTCAGAAGCAAGTGGCCATCGCAGTGTAGGAGTCTGCAATGCCCAACAGTTACCAGTCATTGGCAAACCAATTTGGGATGCGCAGATCTACTGTGGGGTCGGTGGTGATGCAGGTGGCCCTTGCAATCGGTCAGCATCTCCTCAGGAAGACCATGACCCTGGAAGATGCATAGGCAATAGTGGATGGCTTTGCTGCCCAGGGGTTTCCTAAGTACAGTGGTGTAATAGATGACACACACATCTCCATCATGGGCTCAGACCACCTGGACTCTGAGTATATAACCCAAAAACAATATTTCTCAATAGTGTTGCAGGCGTGGTAAATCACAAGAATCATTTCACTGACATCAGTGTTGGCTGGTCAGGGAGGGTTCAAGATGCACACATCTTCCGAAATTTTGGGCTGTACAGAAAGCTCCTGGATGGGACTTTTTTCACAGACCAGAAAATTGTGATTGGCAATGTGGAAATGCCTATTATAATACTGGGTGACTTTGCTTACCCTCTGCTCCCTTGCCTTATGAAGCCTACGCAGGAGCCCTGGACCCCAGCAAGGAAAATGTCAGTCGCAGACTCAGCAGGTGGATGAATGTGCCTTTTGTCATTTAAAAGAGAGATTCAGATGCCTGTTGACCAATTTGGACCTTTCTGAAACTAATGTCCCCACACTGATTATAGCATCTGTTATTTTGCACAACATTGGTGAATCCAGGTGGGAGACTTTTCCACCCATCTGGAATTCCGCTGCTGAGGCCATTGGCAGGGCCCACTTGCAGCCACCTACACAACCATCCACCAGTAACCATAGAGGCAGCAACAATAAGGGATGCTTTAAATGTAATACCAGTAAATCATACCATCTTAATGAGTGAATGTTTTTACTTGGGAGAAGAGGGTTAAGTTGTATCATGCAGAATGCATGTAGTGGGCAGCTGTACCTTCTGCCCTCCCACAACCTGCCCAGTTCCATCAGCCGGGTGTCCACTGCAGACCTGGGCACAGCAGCGGGCAGCTGTGCTTTAAGCCCTCCCCCAAACCTCCACAATGATGTGTGTTCCCTACCACTCCTGCAAGCCACAAAATCACACTGTGCTCAAAGAAGTGATTTTATTTTGTGGGCAGGAGAGGTTTAAGTGGCATGGAAAAGAAGCATTGTCAAGGGTGCTTGAATAGCTTTTTGCAGTGGCTCTTAGGGCTAGAGAGGCAGGCTATCCTTGCTCTTCCTCCCCACTTTCAGGGACTGCATGATGGGGACATGGGCAACCTCTTTTCAGGGGACTCTGGGCAGCTGGTATTGGCTCCCGCAGTGCTGTGTTGGGAGTCCCCCCTGCAGCTGCAGGGAGTGCAGGACCCCTGTTTGCACCATAACTGCCGTTGCGAGCTTTGTCGCGGCCTCACTCTGTTTTGCCACTTGCTATTGCTGGAAGTCAAGCGTTCTCTGCTGCAACTCAGCTTGACTCTGATGCTACTGAGCTGTATTATGATGCCACTGAGCAGTGCCCTTTGTCAGCTTAGTGTGTTCTGCTTCATTCCGCTCCATGTGCTGCAGGGTGACACCCTGCTAGCACCTCTTTCTTTCTGAACCTCTCTCCTCCACTGGGCATGGCATCTGGAAAGTGAAAGTCAAAATTAAGATTCAATTCACAGAACGTGGTTTCCAATGGAATGAATGGGTCTCTGTGTCTACTACCAGGGAAATGTTCTTTTCTAAAGGCCCCTAAAGGCTTATTGAGGATAGGATTCTAAGCATGCGTTTCACAATACACCACCATTTACCATCACTTATACAGCACATTTCTTTGTGGACATGGTAAGCTATAAGCAACTGTCTGCTTTTCAGGGGAAGGAGATGGCTGCAAAGCAGAGGAAGCTGTCGAGTGTCCTGATGGTGTCCTGGGGCAGGGGAAAAAAAAGTTTTGGTTGTTTCTGGAGTAATCCTCCCTGATGAGCAAGCCGCATGCCAAGAGGGAACGCTGGGAAAGGGTTCGATTACAGCTGCATGGACGGCTGCTTAGGGATCACTGTAAAATAAAAAGAATAAAAAATAAAAAAATGCTGGGTGGAAAGGGACATGTGGGGGGAGATACCCTGAAGAGCCGAGCAGTCACTTGGCACGTTGGATTAATGTAAAATGAAAAGAAATGCTAGGTGGAAAGGAACATAGGAGAGGAGATGCTCAGCACAGCCCAGCACCTGCATGATGTGTTGGATTCCTATAAAATAAAAAGAAATGCTGGGGTGGAAAAGGACATAGGAGGGGAGAAGCACCGCGGAGCCTACAAACCATGTTGGGGGGTGGGGAACGGACTATCCGCCAGATGCTGAAGGGAAATGTAAAAGGGCAGGGAGTACAGTAAAAAAAAATCTGATGCAAATTCCCATGCTTCTGTAAGTTGCCAAAGAAGATATCACCCTCCTAAAACTAACAGATATGGACAGAGAAGACCTGGAGAATCTGCTAAAATGCTGGGTGGCACAGTGACACCAAATCGCTATCTGGCTGCCTGGCATGGCAAGATGTGCTACGGCGGAAGCTGCAAGAAGTCACGCCTACCCAAGAAATACATGAAAAAATACAGGAGAGCTGGATGAGGCCTTTGAGGAGGTCTCCAAACAGGAGAGGCACTCTCTCCCAAGAAACATTAACATGCTGTTCTGAGGGGCACAGGGGTACATAGCAAACCTGTACCCATACCCAACCCTATACTTGTACCCACCCACAACCCGCTTCTAGCATGCAGAATAAATACTCACCTGAACAGCATGGGGAACAGTGTGGAGAGGACTGGCATGGAGTGGTCTGGTTCCAGGTCTACGGTGAAGAGCTCCAGGCTGTCAGGAACAACTTCCTCGGTCCCCTGCTCATTGCTCCCTTCCTCTCCTCCACTGGCCTCTTCCTCCAGGGCACCCAGCTCCTCTCAGCACACCCTGAACTCCAGAGCAGGGCCTCCACAAATGTCATAATTAAGACCAGGCTCTGTGGTGGGGTTGTTTCCCATAAGCATGTGCAGCTGTTCATAATAGCTGCAGGTCTGTGGAGCTGCCCCTGACTGCTGGCTGGCTTCCCGGATTTTCTGATAGGCCTGCCAGAGTTCTTTCACCTTCACCCAGCAGTGCGTAGAGTTTCAGGAGTAACCTCTGGTAGTCATCTCACACAACATCTAATCATATATTGCCACGTTTCTCTTGACCACCCGAAGTCTCTTCGCCACCAATTGGTCTCCCCAGAACACAAGGGCTGTGTCTATACTATGCCAAAACTTTGAAATGGCCATGCAAATGGACATTTCGAAGTTTACTACTGAAGCGCTGAAATACATATTCAGCACCTCATTAGAATGCAGGCAGACGTGGCACTTCGAAATTGACACGGCTCACTGCCACACAGCTCGTCTGCTGTTAGGAATAAGGGGATTTCGAAGTTGCCAGGGTCCTTTCAAAAAGGCGCCCCACCTGGACGAGCCGTGCGGCAGCGAGCCGCGTCAATTTTGAAGTGCTGCGGCTGCCAGCATTCTAATGAGGCGCTGAATATGTATTTCAGCACTTCATTAGTAAACTTCGAAATGGCCATTTGCGTGGCCATTTCGAAATTTTGGGCTAGTGTAGACATAGCCAAGAAGATCCAAAATCTTCTGCTGGGTCCACGCTGCGGCTCTCTTGTGAGCCTGAGAAGTACAAGGCACATCACTACCTTGAGTGTTCATGATTGTAGCAGATTGCTACCAATGCAATTGCTACCAATGCAGTGCGATGGCTAGCGATGAAGTGTCATGCGATGGGCAAAATAATTTTGTCATTGTGGGTACCCTTTATATTTGCAGGCCTGGGTGCTGCTGAGTTCAAATTCAGTTTCTGAATCCAATTCTAATTCAATCAAAAACTCATGGGCTTCCTGTAAACTTCTTCCTGCACTCCTGATGGAGAGCAGCAGAGAAGGAAGAGGCCATACATGGAGAGTCACCACACAGCTTTGTTGGATACATATAGGACACTTCTGGAGGCTAATAAATTTGAATTAAGGACATGGTGCTTCCACACTAGTCTTTATTCAAAATTTTAAATTAGAAATTGATGCTATCACTATCCTGCAATATCAACAATTTGTTATCAGTACTAGGGCTCAATAAATCAAACTAATGGTATTTACAGTGAAGACGGTGATGTTTCAATATCAAGCCAACTCCTTTAAATTTGATTTTATCTCCTAGTGCAGACAAAGCTTGAGTCTCTTGGAAGGTGCCTTCTTTAGGACAAATGTGTATTCTTAACTTATTAGCTAACTTGAGGTGAAATCCTAGTGACAAGAAGGCCGTTAGTAGACCCTACCTCAGTTAGCAGGTACAGTTAAACATTGAGCTCCCTCTGTAAAATTTGCAGATGACAAAATATTGGCATAATGATAAATATGAAGAGAACAGAGCAGTCATATAGAGCAATCTGGTTTGCTTAGTAAGATGGGCTCACTCAAAGGTCTTATATGTAAAAAGAAGGCAGACCAGACCTGTACAATTGGGGCTGTCCTGCATTGGATTGATTATGAAAAGGATCTACGGTCAGTGCAAATAAAACTCACATAACCACCGAATGTGAGGCTGAGGTAAAAAGTGGATAATGGGATCCTCAGATGTATAAATGGGGAGTAGAAGCAGGGAGGTGATTTTACTTTTGTGTACGGTACTGGGGACACTGATACTGGAATGCCATGTCCAGTTCTAGTATACATATATTTAAAAGGATTCTGAAAAACCTGGAGGGGAGAAAAGAGCCACAAAATGATATAAGAGATGGAAAAGTGCCTTGCAGTAAAAAACATAATTACCTCAATTTTTTTAGTTTACCAATAAGATGATTGAGAGGTGACAATCACAATGAATAAATAACTTCATAAACAAAAAATACCAGGTACTAAAGCAGTACTCCCCAAACTTCCAATGGTTGCATGAGCCCCATGTGTTTTCCACCTCCAGAGGCACCAGGATCCCCCAGTGGGCCTCCTTACGTGCCCTGGGGGCATGCCCCACATTTTGTGAGCTCCTGTTCTGGAGGAGTCTTTAGTCTAGCAGAGAAAAGCATAACAAGCACCAATGACTGTAAATTTAAATTGGATAAATTCAAAGATATCTAATACTGCACAATGTTTGAGAACCCACCACTTTTTTCGGCAGTTTGTACCAATCACCCTTAATGTTTAATATGTGTGCCTAATTTGAAAGTGTCAAATCAAGACTTAAATGCCTTTCTGGAAAATATACACTAGTCAAACAAGTTATTGGGTTAAACATGCTGAAGTTTTATGGTATGTGTTATGCAGCAGATGACCTAATGGCTCTTTTTATCGTTAAAAAAAAAGGCAACAAAACATCTTTAACTTAACCTGTTAACTTGTGTAAAAACTTACAAACTGCACTGTCCCTGAAGTTGGCTAACTCAAGCTGAGAATAGACCTTTTTCTTCCTAGAAAAGACAGGCCATTGGTCACTGGTTTTACCTTCGCTTTCTGAAGAAATTCTGCAGAGTGAGTCAAAGTCCCTTAAACGGACCCGAGGATGTCCCTGTTCGATCCTCCTGATAGTGTCCCAGCACTGTGGGTGTTGGCAAACTGCCATGTCACAAATGGTTTCATCCCACTGGCTGACAAATGCAGTCACTGTCTTTGCAACCATCCAGACATTAATGAATAGCAGTAAACTGGCAGTACTGTATATCTGAATACTCTGTCAAAACAGAAGAATTAAGCACTGTGAGAAATGTTAACCAGAATCATAGATTGCCATAAAATAACAGCACTAGATGTAGCCAGAATTTCCTGCTTATATCCTGGATTGTCTTCACATGCATGCACTTCAGGGACTGATTAGGCCAGTCTGGTGACTGGGACTCTGGGAGCCCCTCAGTGCCTATTGGCAAAGGGCTCAACATACTTCAACTCACCTCAACATCTGACACGCTCATTGCCCCCAACACACCTCGTCACAGTATGTATCTAAATGGTATAGTGTAAGACATCACATGAAAACTGGTAACACGCTGGTCCCTGATGTCACTGCATGGTGCACAAATGGTTTGTGTACGAAGAATTCTATGCCTGCACTAGAAATATAGTATGAAAATGCATTTGGGAGGCAGTGCATAAAATCTGCCTGCCCTAGACAAAGGAACCTGCATTGACCTGTATGAGCAGCTTGATTACAAACACAAGACACTGAAAAAAAGCAGTCAAATAGCACTTTAAATACTAGCAAAGTAGTTTATTAGGTGAGCTTTTGTGGGACAGACCCACTTCTTCAGACCATAGCCAGACCAGAACAGACTCAATATTTGAGGCACAGAGAACCAAAAACAGTAATCAAGGAGGACAAATCAGAAAAAAATGATCAAGGTGAGCAAATCAGAGAGTGGAGGGGTGGCGGGGGTAGGGGAGGTCAAGAATTAGATTAAGCCAAGTATGCAGACGAGCCCCTATAGTGACTCAGAAAGTTCCCATCCCAGTTTAAACCACGCGATAATGTGCCGAATTTGACTACAAAAGCCAGCTCGGCTGCTTCTATTTGAATAAGGGTGTGAAAGTGTTTTTTTCGGTAACACACACACCTTTAGGTCAACGGACATCAAAACACTCCAGATCCACAAACCAGTTAGTCAACATTTTAACGGAACGGGGCATTCCGTCAATGACCTCAAGGGATCTGGCTTTTATACTCAAGCGGTCCGAAGAAGTGGGTCTGTCCCACGAAAGCTCATCACCTAACAAACCATTTTGCTAGTCTTCGAAGTGCTACTTGACTGGCCTTGTTCTGACAGTGTACAGACTAGCACGGCGCCCTCCCCGTTACAGGACACTGAGCATATTTACATAGGCAGTAACCAAAGCCATCGAGCTAACACTGCCTCCATTTCCTCGCCCCCGGAAAGCACGGGGACAAACTGAGGCGAGTCCAGCGGAGGGCAACAAAGATGACGGGGGTGGGACACGACTGAACGAACGAAGGCGGGGGGAGCTGGGCCTAACGAGCCCGGAGAAGAGCGAGGGGCGAGCGGGCAGCGGCCTGAAGGGGGCTCCCAGGGGGCCGGAGAGAGGCTGCTCCCAGCGGGGGCCGGCGGCGGAACAAGGAGCGGTGGCCGCAGGTTGCAGTGCGGGAGGCGTAGGCGGGCTCTCGGGAAAAGCTCTTTCCCCAGGAGGGTGGCGACGGTCTCCAGTGGGTTACCTGGGGCCGGGAGGGATCCCCCGCCCGGAGCTGTTTAAGGCCGGGCTCGGCAAAGCCCCGGCTGGGAGGGCCGCGTGGCAGTGGATGCTGCTTCCACGGGGCGTTGGAGTCGGTGACCTCCTAAGGCCTCCCCCAGGCCTAACTCACGTGACCCCCTCACCTGCAGCCGGCCTCGCCCCGCACGCCGGCCCTGCCCAGGCCCCGCTCCCCTCCCGCTCAGCCCCGCTAGGGCGTTACCAGGCAACGGCACAGCCCGGAGGAGGGAGCGGCTGCGGTGCACGCTGGGAAGGGGGCCGCGCACTGCCTGCTGGGAAGGGTGAGAGGTCAGGGTGTGGGCGCGCGGTTCGGTTCCCGGTGCTGCTCCCCGTGAGTGCGGGGCGGGCCTTGGCCGGACTGCGTCCCCCGTCCGTTCTCACAGCGAGCGGCCGTGCGGCTGCGGCCCGCGGGCGGGGCCGGTGGCGCTGGCTGGGAGGGGTGTTACAACGGCCAGAGCTCACCTGCTGCCCGGCCCCGGCGGCTCTCAGCTGCCCGGCCAGCCTGCCGACTGCGCCCACCCTGCCCTTCATCTCCGCCAGCCGCAGCGCCTGGCCTGGCCTGGCCTGGCTGGCGGCCCCGCAGCGGCGGTGGCGGCTTTTCTCCGGGGTAGCTGATGGGAATTAATTCACCGTCGGCGCTGACGGTGCGCGGGAAGATAAGAAAAGGGCCTGCAGGGAGTCGGGGTTAGTTCTGCTGGCTTGGGAGCGGTCACAGGAACAAAGCGCAGTGGAGACATTTTCTCATGGGGTACAGCTGCTGAGAAGATGGTGCCGCTGTTATATGGACACTTTATCTAGGAGAACTGCCCATAACTACTGTAATGGGGAGACGGGTGTTTTCTGAGCAGAACCGTTCATAACGGAAAAAAATTTAATTTTAGTTCTAGGTGTTCAAAGATGGCAGAAAGACCAGAGGACTTGAATCTGCCCAATGCTGTCATCACTCGGATAATCAAAGAAGCAGTGAGTATTATCAGGGATATGAAAGTGTTCAAGAAGATAGAAGTGAAAGACTCAGAACCTCAGAAATGGAAAATGTGTCTGTTATACAGAAACCGGGTCATATGCTGTGTAATTTTTTTTAAATCTTTTGTGTTGTAGGTGATAAAACAGTCCAATAGGAAAGTTGTCAACTTGAAATCTAATCATTTACTGAAAAGATGCACTGATTCTGCTGTAGTGCTTAGGATTTTAGTGAGTCTCCACCATAAGGGCTGTATTTTGCTATCATCTCTAATTTTGCTCTTTAATTAAAACAGTCCCTGAGTTTTTATCTTTTTCCATTGTGAATTATAGAATCATAATATTGTTAATTGATGTTGACAGTAACCGCCACAGAGCAGCCTCTGATGGAAAGAGAGAACTCAGTCATCTGTAGAATGAGGGGGCCCCTTTCAGTGAGGAATGCAGTCTGGGAGATGTTCTCCTACCCTAGCCTGGATCCATGTTGCCAGGGACTAGACAGTGTTTTCTCTGTTGGTGCAACTCCATGTCGGAGCTGTTAGCAAGACTCTACATTTTTGGCATAAGGATACTTTACATTTTAATCCCTGACTAGAAATCAGAATGGGAAGAAACCATCTTGCTTCTCTCTGGACTAAAGTGAATGCTGTGTATATGCACTTCTTCCTCTGTATCACGCTTTTGTGCCTGTGTATATGCTGGGTTGCTAAGGAAAAGCACCATGTACTCTGAGAGTTAGCATTGCTGCTTACCTGAAGGATGCCCATGGGCAGCTGTAGTCCAGTGGGAAGTCCAGCCAGACTGAATGTACTTAAAGGAACAACATATGTCTCTCTCAAACACATACACTTGCACTGTTTGTATGTGTCTCTCACAGACAGCCTATTTCAAACTTGCTTCCGAACACATAATTATATTGTTGTTGTTACTTCTTGATATTTCCTGCAAATGCATACACATTCTCTGTAATTCTATTCTTTCAAAGTGCCATTATTTGAGTTTTTTCACTATGCATGTCATAATTTTTATTTCTCTTGTGCTTAAACTTAATTCTGTGAGTAGAGAACTCTAAAATGCCTAACCTGTCCTGGCTGAATTAGGTATCACTACGGTAATTAATATATATTATATCTGGGGTTTTGGTTTCTACTGATGGCACAAATTCTCACATTACTTCAATAATTTGGTGCACATAATGAAACTCCATCCAAATATGGATGCAAGAAAAATGAGAGGGAACATTAGTTATGAAAATACCCTTTTAGATTGAGTTTGACAACAATTAAATGGATTAAAATAGAGGCAGAGGCCAAGTCCATTACTACTACAGAAATTATCAGCTGTTTATTGTACTTAGATGTTTGTGTCTTCTCCTGCCTTTCATTGCTTTTTGTATTGGCTTTGGTAGAAGCTGGGGTGGAGGAAGCGGGGGTCTTCCAGGAGTACTCAGTCCTAGTTTCCCAAGAACACAGAGCTGCTAGGTAACGTGTGTCATTGTTTGGTCATTGTGGCCTTTCCAGTGTCTCTTTTTTGGGTGTTGTATGAACATGGAGGGGCCTTGTGCAGGTTCCAGATTTTGCAACCCTATTTGCTGTAGCCCATACAGAAGGTGACCCCCACATCTGATCTTCTGCACTGTCCTGATGTAACACTTTTCCCTTCACTGGGTTTTAATGCAGATGCAGAGAGAAAATGAGACATACGTTAAGATTCACTAAAATGCCACAGCAAATTCATTTTCTCTCTTATGCAGACACTGAGAGGCTTGACTGAACAGGTGGCTTTCAGTCCTTTAAGGCAGGACTTGATAGCCTCCAGATCCATGTGACTTGAATTTCATCTAATAAAATGGCATTTCTTTTTTCGCAGCTTCCTGACGGTGTGAACGTTTCCAAAGAAGCTCGGAGTGCAATATCTCGAGCTGCAAGTGTGTTTGTGTTGTATGCAACGTCATGGTAAGTGTTACTGGTAACCTGGTCTGATGGACCATTCAATCTTTTTGCTGGCTGTCTTTAAAATAACTTTTGCAGTAGCTATAATGAAAGGTACGTTTATCATTCAAGTACAGAAGTCATTATAAAGCTTTATGTGGCTTTAGTTTGTAATTGACCTTTATATAATATAATCTTATGTTCAAAATTAGTTTAAGTATCATTTTGAGAGGGTAACTTTCTAAGAGGGGCTGGTGGTACAGGTTAAACCTCTAATTCAGCACTCTCTCATCCGGCAACAGCTGTAATCTTGCGTGATTTTAGTTAGCCAGGTGCCCACTTACCATGGGCGTAGCCAAGTTTCCCACAGTCCTGTAAAGTTTGTTTGCAGCCACCAGTCCTGGCTGTCAGTGTTCTGTGCAGTTATTTAGCTCTAATTTACCCCTCAATATCTTCTAAGAACCCAGTAAGCAGTGGAAGTGTTGGTAATGCTGCTCGACAATATTGACCTCCTGTGGCCCAGCAAATTTTCTCATTTGACATCATTTAGTCCCAAAGGTGCTGAACTAGAGAGGTTCAACATGTAAATCAACAGAGCAGATGTTTGCTTCTGTGCTAGTGCTTCATAACGCTCTCAGTTTCTTGCCCAGTATGTACATCCAGGGAGCCTATGGAGGTGGATGTGGGTTATCACTTTCCCCTTCAGTGATGACCTTGTGACCTGAATCATCACCTTTGATTTACCTTTATCAGTATACTCGATCATGTTTCAGAAAACACTGGTCATAAAATTATAGAGTGGTTTTATAGCAAACGCTAATTTGCCTATAGGCTCCTTGTCCTTGTGATAGGTGAACCCATTGTAAATATATGACTTCCCTTCTGAGTGTTAACCTAAGTAGTATGGTAACTAAATAGGCATGTTTCATAGCGTGTGTTAAATTACACATTCAGGTCTGTAGCTTATAGCTTCCTCCTGCACCTAAATTCTCTGATTAAATCTATAGCATTTGAAATTCAAACGTCTCTTTAAAATTAAAAGATATGCCATCAAATTGAATAGTAGTCAACTTTTGAAAATTTAATTAAACTATACTTGTTGTAAGCATAAATTTGCTACAGTGTCCTTGAATCATCCTGCCATTTTATAGTTTTACAACCACATTCAAACATTTTTTTCGTATTACATATGTGAAAGTCCCACATGCATGGAAACCTCTGACTACACAGGGAAATAGCAATAAACATAATTGCACACTGTAAACAAAGGTGTGTTTTTTCTTTACTCTGTTACAGTTACATTAGCGATTGAATATTTCAAGGAGCTGTAATGGTTTTTAAGTTGGCTCTGCCCCTTTGACCAGCTAGTATTTGGGGTTGATTTGCTGTTTGATATTCATTCTTTCCCTCACTTTAACTAGCGCAAATAACTTTGCAGTGAAGGGGAAGAGGAAAACACTGAATGCTGGAGATGTTCTCTCAGCCATGGAAGAAATGGAGTTCCAGCGATTCATAGCTCCTTTAAAGGAATCATTAGAAGGTAACATGTTCTCTAAATGTATGTTAAATTAGTCACAATAGCGCTGAGTCCTATTTACGTGAAGGTTGGACATCCAACTCCTTATGTTCCCTAAATTATCTCCTTTTTTATGCTAGACTTTTCCATTGCAATTTTAATGGGAACATTTGAACATACAGTTTAATAGAACTGATATGATATTATATGAAAACGGAGTGCTCAGGATGCATCTTCGTGACTCATCTGTCGCCTCATCACTTCTGTGTAGAGGGAGTCTTCTGCATGATGCACAAGTGCTCCTGTATCCTTCCCATCTATTCTGCTGACCAACACTTAACACAACTTCTTCTGGATGAGTAGCTACTATAAAGAGATTCAGTGCTCTATTTGTTGTAAATCCAGAAAGCCAGGGGAGACCCTGAGTCTCAAGAAGCGGGGATGCCTCCAAATGGTCTATGATGGTTACAATAACACATGTATCTCCATTTGTAGTTCTTTTGTTCTGTTAGTTTACAGACGTGAGCAAAAAGGCAAGAAAGAAGCAAGGAAAGACAAAGACAAGAAGGCAGATTCTGAGGAACAAGACAAGAGCAGGGAGGAGGAGAATGAGGATGATGATGATGACCGGATGGAGGAGGAGGAACAAAATGATGATGAAGATGTGGATAACTGAGCTTCCTGCAGAGAGACACATGCAGATGGGCTGGGCTGCCTTCCTAGCGATATAAATATTGTAAATCAACTTTGTCGTGTCCTCTTGCTTTCTGGTTTCCAGCAAAGCTCTGTGCTACTCCTCTGGTATAAGTGGGTACTCTGAGACTGACACAGCTTCTGTAGCAAAAAGATCACAGCTTCCCCGTCGCATGTGGCATTTGGCTCTCGCTCTCTCTCTCTTCAGACTGTGAAAAGCCACTGATATAAGTGACTGCTCTTTAATATTGGATTTGTTCTGTGCCACAAAATGGAATTTCAGAGATTCCCACAGGGAAAGCTGTACAGGAGAATCTGCAGAAAAGTATTGAATAAGTTTGTTTTAGCTTAGTAGGTATGAGTTTGAATTTAATAAGCATTTACTTGAACATAGTATGTTAAAAAGTGCCATAATGGTTTTAAAAGCTGTGCACGTGAAGTTTTTGTGCTGGGATTGAAGTTGTCTTAGCTGGATCCTTTCATTCTGATTGTGCCTTTTCTTTCCAAAGTTACTGACAGTCCCACCCTGTTTGGTTTTGACCAATACTACTGTACAAGGACTGGCTCTGCACAGGACTAACTCTTCTGCCTGGGATCAGTCAAAGTCAAAGAGCCGTATGGTGCTTCTATAACCATATCAAACGTGCTTATTTTTCTTTTCTAAAAATACTAAGAGACTGGCAGCGTTTTTATAAAAGTACCTGAAAGAAAACTAACTGCTAAGAAATCTCGACAGTGTCCCAAGTGTGACACTGCGGGAAGGGTTGGATTGAGTTGTTGGCCAGCTATTTTCCAAGGTGAGATGGATCAGGCCTGCAAAAGTTCACAGGAAGTGTTATCTCAGTATAATTGTTTTCATATTTGTAGTAGTGTTTGATCTTTTAGTACGTGAGGTCTTGCTCCTGAACAGTTTCACCTTCCACACTTGGAGAAGATACTTACTCTGAGGAGTTCTATTATAATAACCTAGTTCTGTGCAGTATTTAAAGAAGAGCTTCATAGTGCTATTTGACCTCTACTAAAAGCTGACAAAGGAAAGTTGGAAAAACTTGAAATAAGTTTAAACTTGTTAAAAATTCACCAGTTCTGTAGATACGCTAGTAAAAACATGAGTGAGCACTTGTATGAAATAGCACAGAGTAACGCAAAACATTGCAGGAGCTGTGTTGTCTTCATATTGGTACAGCTTAGTTAATTCCTCCATGGAGGTCCCAGATGAAGGAAGTCGCTATCTAACACTCAGCAAAGGCCTATTACTTAGTTGTTGCAGGACTACACATTTAAACCAATTGAGGATGTGACCATGGGTCTCTAGAAGTGTTCAGTTATACAAAGAGACTTTCCTTGCACCACTGGTTTTCTGTTTTAGTACATACTTCAGCTCCATGTCCTCTTGGAAAGGAACAGTGTTTTATTTTATTTAAATGAAAGTCAAGTTCTCTACGGAAATAGAGGCATGCTTGCTTCTTCCAGACAGTAATATAAGCTATTGTCTGTTACATGACCGTGAGCTGCCCATGGAGCCAGGCACATAAAATTGCTGAAGGAGTAGATAACAGAAGAATTGTATTAACTGGCCATTTCATCAGACTTCTGCTGTCATCCAGTTAGAGGGGCTTGAATCCACAAAGGGATTTCCCCAGGCTGTATTAACTCTTCTGGTTACCTGGAGCTAGCAGATTTTAGGGGACCATCTAGGCTCTGAGGTGGGACCAAAATGAGGGGTTTGGTGTGTGGGAAGGGACTTCTGGGGAGCAGGATGGGGGTTCAGGAGCCGAATGGGAGGTAGTGTGCAAGACTGGGAGGACTGGCCGGAGGGAGTGTGCAGGATTGGGCTGGGGATGCTGGTCTGGGCTGAAGAGGGGGTACGTGAGGGTAATGAGGTGGGGTGCTTCCTTGGTGCAGCTCACTGGGGATGCACATGGCTTCTTGTCTCCTGCTGCACCCAGGCACTGTTCCCCTGCTACCACTGACCACAATTCTGGCCAACAGGAGCAGTGGGGTTAAAGGCTTCCAGGGGAGCATTTCCCTGGGCAGCTGTTCATCAGGCTGGGGGAGGGGTAGCAGCAGAGTGCAGAGCTGCTTCCTCTCATCACCAGGCAGAGTTTGTGAGCCAAATCCAACCCCCAAGGCTTGGGACTTACCTCCCCTCCAGCCCCTGCAGTGGGGAGCTGGCACTGGTGCTCCAGCCATGTGTGGGTGAGAGGGGAGGAGCCATGGGTCTGGAGCACCAGCACAGGCTCCCTGATGGTGTTGGAGGTGAGAGAGCCCCGAGCCTCATGGGCTGGACCCAGGCAGGGTGCAGGCTGCCAGTCTAATTGGTCCTTAGCCATCCAGCTGGATGGTCGATAGCAATACAGACTTGTGGGCTTGAAAGTATGAGCGCTTAGATACCACCATCTGGTACAAGAGATGTCAGTATCAAAACAAAAAGCAGTCAAGTAGCACTTTAAAGACTAGCAAAATAGTTTAGGTTCTGGTCTGGCTATGGTCTGAAGAAGTGGGTCTGTCCCACGAAAGCTCACCTAATAAACTATTTTGCTAGTCTTTAAAGTCCTGCTTGACTGCTTTTTGTTTTGACAGTGTATAGACTAGCATGGCTTACTCTCTGTTACTATTCAACATGCAAGAGATGTCAGTGTGTGCTCCGCAACACAGGATACTAGAAGCACATCATTCTTTCCCTTCGCTTGCTGTGCTGGCATCCCATAGAATCCTGCACTGCATTCAAGGTCTTGATCCCTATTTTAAAAACTTTCATGATATGATTGGAAGATATCTAAAGATACTATGTCATGCTTGGGACTGTGTGTGCTCGCTAACTGCTCCGTTAGCACAATGTTACGGCAAGGGTGAAACATGTCTCTGTAGGAGATAGGTCCTGCTTGGCTGGCTCATTCTGAACTGTTAGTTCCTCCTGCTAGAGGTGAGATCTATGCAGAACCTTTCCAAGCCAAATGCAGGTGCTGTTTCTGAGGCTGTGTCTACACAGCAGAGCTATTTGAGGACCTCAGTATCATGAAATAGCAACTCTGTCTTTGAAACACACCCATTATTTCAAAATATTTTTCCAAAATACAGGATGTGCTCTTTCAGCCTCCCTCTAGTTCTGGGTGCAGGAGGAGTAAGGCATACTTTGAAACAGCCTATTTTGTAACAGCCTGTGCAGGTTGGTAAGACCTGTACGGAAAGGGCTCGTTCCTGGACTTGTTAGAAGATAGTGCACACTGCCAAAAGCTGGCAGGTTGCTTCTCTGGGGACTGTCCAGTGGATTGCATCCAGGAGCTGGATTTTTCTACATGTGTTGTAGAGTTTCTGTCCTTCCACTAATCCTAACTTGTCTAGAACCTAAGAACAGCCATACTGGGTCAGACAAAAGGTCTGTCTCACTCAGTATCCTGTCTTCTACCATGGACAATTTCTGGGGCCACAGAGAGAATGAACAGAACAGGGAATCAGTAGGTGATCCATCCCCTGCTGGCTGCTCTCAGCTTCTGACAAAGAGGTTAGGGACACCCAACCCCTCCTGGCTAATAGTAATTGTTGGATCTATCCAAGAATTTATCTAGCTTTTTTTTTTTTTTTTTTGAATCCTGTTTTAGTCTGGGACTTCACGACATCCTCTGGCAAGGAGCTCCACAGGTTGACTGATGTGCGAAGAATATTTCCTTTTGTTTGTTTTAAACATGATACCTATTAATTTCTTTCAGTACCCCCTAGTTCTTTTGTTAAGGGAAGGAATAAATAACTCTTCTTTATTCACTTTTTCCACACCAGACATGCTTTTATAGACCTCTGTCGTATCCTGCCCCGTTATTTGTCTCTTTTCTAAACTGAAAAGTTCCAGTCTTAATCTCTCCTCATATGGCAGCAGTTCCAAGCCCTTACTGACTTTTGTTGACCTTTGCTGACTTAAGCTACGTCTACACATGAAGCCTACATTGAAGTAGCTTATTTCGATGTAGCGACATCGAAATAGGCTATTTCGATGAATAACGTCTACACGTCCTCCAGGGCTGGCAATGTCGACGTTCAACATCGACGTTGCGCAGCACCACATCGAAATAGGTGCTGCGAGGGAACGTCTACACGCCAAAGTAGCACGCATCGAAATAAGGGTGCCAGGCACAGCTGCAGACAGGGTCACAGGGCAGACTCAACAGCAAGCCGCTCCCTTAAAGGGCCCCTCCCAGACACAGTTGCACTAAATAACACAAGATCCACAGAGCCGACAACTGGTTGCAGACCCTGTGCATGCAGCATGGATCCCCAGCTGCAGCAGGAGCAGCAGCCAGAAGCCCTGGGCTTAGGGCTGCTGCACACGGTGATCATAGAGCCCCGCAGGGGCTGGAGAGAGAGCGTCTCTCAACCTCTCAGCTGATGGCCACCATGGCGGACCCCGCTATTTCAATGTTGCAGGACGCAGATCAGCTACATGTGCCCTACTTCGATGTTCAACTTCGAAGTAGGGCGCTATTCCCATCCCCTCATGGGGTTAGTGGCTTCGACGTCTCGCTGCCTAACGTCGATGTTAACATCGAAATAATGCCCAACATGTGTAGCTGTGATGGGTGCTATTTCGGAGTTAGTGCCGCTACTTCGAAGTAGCGTGCACGTGTAGACACGGCTTTAGTGATTTGTGTTGACCTTTGCTGAGCTTTTTCAAATGCCAGTTTTTTTTAATTGAGGCAACTACATCTGCACACAGTTTTCAAGATTGGGATACATAATGGGTTTATATAGCGGTAGTAAGATCTTCTCTGTCCCTTTCTTAATGGTTTTGTAACAATGTTTTGCTTTTATTCTTACTTCTGCTGCCCATTCAGTGGATCTTTTCACAGAACTATCCACAATGACTCCAAGATCTCTCTCGTCAGTGGCAACAGCTAATTTAGTCCCCATAACTTCATACATATCATTGGGATTATGTTTTCCAGTGTGCACTAATTCAATTTTAGCTGCTATGTTCTCTGCCAAACAGGAGCTGCAAAGGCAGCTTCTGTAAGTGTGGAACTAGGAGTGCTGGGGGGGGCTGCAGCAACTGCAGGCTCCCAGCACCGTGTCTGGGCTCCCAACTGCCAGCCCTACGTGACTAGGGTCCCATCTCCGGGACAGGGAAAGGGGTGAGGGTAAGAGCCCCATCCCCACCTGGTCACTTTCTTATGGGTGTGCAGCACTGAAGAACCCAGCTCACTGATACGTTTGGCTGCAGGATCCCTTGGGAGAGTTCTCCTATCTTGTGTCACTGTGCTCTCAGGGGCCTGGCTGCTGCAATGAAGGGCCACCTTCTGTGCTCTCCCTCAGAGTCACTGGCTGTGCTGAAGGGAGTCCAGGACACAAGGGCAAACAGCTCAGCACCCAGGCAAAGTGGGGGGATCTATGTTGGGGAAAGTGGTGGGGGAGGATGCAGGAACATTGGGATCTGCAAGCCGAGAATGTGGCCTGTCCTTTAAATGTTATCTGAGGGGTGGAGGAATGCACCTGTGAGGTGCAGGGTCTGGGCAGGAGCCGAGGGGGGAATTGTGAGACACAGGATTCCATGGTGGGGCAGCCCTGGTGGTGCAGGAGCAGGGTGGGGGTGACCGGGGGACAAGAGGTCCATGGTGGGGCAGCCCTGGTGGGGCAGGAGCAGGGTGTGGGGGTGACTGGGGGACAAAGGGTCCATGGGGGGCAGCCCTGGTGGTGCAGGAGCAGGGTGTGGGGGTGACCGGGGGACGAGGGGTCCATGGGGGGCAGCCCTGGTGGTGCAGGAGCAGGGTGGGGGTGACCGGGGGACGAGGGGTCCATGGGGGGCAGCCCTGGTGGTGCAGGAGCAGGGTGTGGGGGTGACCGGGGGACGAGGGGTCCATGGGGGGCAGCCCTGGTGGTGCAGGAGCAGGGTGTGGGGGTGACTGGGGGACGAGGGGTCCATGGGGGGCAGCCCTGGTGGTGCAGGAGCAGGGTGTGGGGGTGACCGGGGGACGAGGGGTCCATGGGGGCAGCCCTGGTGGTGCAGGAGCAGGGTGGGGGTGACCGGGGGACGAGGGGTCCATGGGGGCAGCCCTGGTGGTGCAGGAGCAGGGTGTGTGGGTGACTGGGGGACAAGGGGTCCATGGGGGGCAGCCCTGGTGGTGCAGGAGCAGGGTGTGGGGGTGACTGGGGGACAAGGGGTCCATGGGGGGCAGCCCTGGTGGTGCAGGAGCAGGGTGTGGGGGTGACCGGGGGACAAGGGGTTCCAGGGTGGGCCGGCCCTGGTGCGTGCAGGAGCCGAGGGGGGAATTGTGAGACACAGGAATCCGTGGGGGTGACCGGGGGACAAGGGGTCCGTGGTGGGCCGGCCCTGGTGGTGCAGGAGCAGGGTGGGGGTGACCGGGGGACACGACGTTCTTGGGGAGGCGGACAGCTGCGGCTGGCAGGACCCCGGCGGGCGCTGTAGACCCGGACACAGGACGCTGCTGGGAGGTGCCAGTCCCGGGGGGCGGGGCGGTTAGGGGCCGGGCCGGGCCAGGCCGGGCCGGGCAGCGCTGGAGTCTGCAGAGCGCGCGGCGGCGAGCGAGGCCCAGGTGAGCCGGGCCGGGCCGGGGGTGGCGTGAGTGCAGCCCGGCCCCGGGTGGTGGAGCTGGGGCGGCTCCTGGCCGCGGACGCTCTGCCCGCCGCGCCGGGCTCTGCTGGGCACTGGGTCTTGCGGCGGCTCGGAGCAGCGCGGCCCCTGCTCCAGGGAGGGCCGGGCCGGGCCTCGCCTCGCCTCGCCTCGCCGGCCGACGCCTGCTTGTTCCTTGGGGGTTCTGGGGGTGGGACCCCAACTCCAGAGTCTCCCGCTCTCTGCCCCCAGAGTTCCGGGGCGCGCGGGAGAAGTCAGCACCCCGCTTCGGAGCGGGGACCCCAGCGCGCTGCCCCCCCGCAGGGCGGTCTGAGCCCCCCGGGCCAGTATCCCCCTCCCCCCCCGCAGGGCGGTCTGAGCCCCCCGGGCCAGTATCCCCCTCCCCCCCTGCAGGGCGGTCTGAGCCCCCCATGGCCGGTACCAACCCCCCACCCTGGGCCAGAACCAACCCCTCCCCCCCTGCAGCGCGGTCTAAACCCCCAGGCCAGTATTCCCCCCCCCCCCGCAGGGCAGTGTGAGCCCCCCGGGCCTGTACCAACCCCTCTCCTCCCACAGGGCGGTCTGAGCCCCCCAGGCCGGTACCAACCCCCCAGGCCAGTATCCCCCTACCTCCCCCGCAGGGTGGTCTGAGCCCTGCTGGGCCCTGTACCAACCCTCCACCCTGGGCCATTATCGTTCCCCTTCCCCGGCTAGTCTGAGCCCCCCCGGGCCGGTACCAACTCCCCCCACCCCCCGGCAGGACGGTGTGAGCCCCCTGGGCCTGTACCAACGCCTCCTCCACGCTGAGTCCCTCTGGGCCGGTAGCAACCCCACCTTCCCCCTGGCAGGGCGGGCTGAGCCATGCTGGGCCTGTACCAACGCCCCCCCTCCCCCTGGTGCCAGTACCCTTCCCCCGCTGGCCCCCCCCCAGCCGGGCGGGCTGAGCCACGCTGGGCTGGTACCCACATACAGAACTCCTGGTGCTGCCAGTCCAGGTGTTGAGTGCAAACACCCAGGCGCTGCGTCCAGCCACCTCCTGAAAACCTGTGGGGGTTCGTGTGGGTCAGAGTCTGGGTCTCAACAGCAGAATTTCCCCTCGTTGCTGCTGAGCTGGCAGAGCGCCGTGGACGGCAGGTGGCTCGGGGTGTGTGGGGCAGTCCGGGGAGGCTGCGGTTTTCCTTGTAAGTATTCAGCTGCCTGCGGCCCTGCTAAGCCGGCGAGGAATGCAGAGGTGTGAGGACGCCCTGTTCCTTGCCTGGCTTTGGAGTTCTGCAGCATGTTCAGCTGGAGGCCCATCTCTGGGGGTCAGTTCAGTTGAAACCAGCCCTGGTCTCCTGACTGTGTCCTATCTGCCACCCGTCTGCCCCCACCCCCAGTCAAGCTGCCCTTGTCCCTCTCTTCCTTATCCCATGGGTTAGCACAGGGGTGAAGAAGCTTTTAGGGGCAGGGACTCACTGTCCCAGAGGCAGATCAGTTGGGGTCCACATAAGTGAAAAGCAAAAAACAGCAGCACACCCCCTCAGTGCTGTGGCCCCCAGCTGTAAAACCATACCCCCCTCGCACACCAGCCCCAGACATCAGGGCTAGTACAGTTTGTAGGTCCCTTTAGCTCTGGGGCTAGTGTATGAGGGAAATGAGGGGTTCAGTGTGGGGGCAGGCGGGTGTGTGTGCACGCACACGCACTTTAGAATGACTGGGGTGAGCTGCTGGTTATGTGCTTTCAGGAGTTCTGACCCAGTGTCTGGGAACAGAGGCTGTTTCTCCTGTGGGGGCTGGTGATGTGATGTGATGTGATGGGACACCCTGTGGTGTGCTGAGTGAGCATTAAATCATTTTTACATGGGCAGGTGAGGAGATTACAACGTTAACCCTGTCCTTCCCAGGCACCAGCAGCTGCCTCATGGCCCAGGGAAACTGGCTGCTTCTTGGCTTAACTTGCTATCTCAGGCAGTTGGTGTCTCTGCTGCAGATAAAGACATCTGTTCTTGGGATGGCCCAGCCAGTTCCCTCCATCTGACTTCTCCCAGCACAAGTGTGCAGGATGGAGGGTGGTTATCTGTGGGGGAAGGTTACATGAGTTTGCACTGTCACCAAACATCTTTGCATAGATTGCCCATAGCAAAGCAATATCTTACTCCTCCCTCTATTATACACAGGGCCCTCCCGGATTCAGGGTGCGCTCTGGTATAGTTCATGGCACTGGATGTTGAAAGTGGCAAAGGTCACGATTTCAGGTGTTTACATCTGGAATGTCACCATGTTGTAGTTGTAGGGGTCCTGACCCACTAAAGGAGCTGTGGGGGTGAGGGTCGCAGGGTTATTGTAGAGGGGTTGTAGCACTGCTATCTATTGGCAGCGGTGCTGCCTTCAGAGCTGGCCAGCCAGCCAGCACAGCAGCCACTGCTGTCTTGTTGCCCAGTTGTGAAGGCAGCACGGAAGTGTACCACAACCCTCTGAAAATAACCTTGTGATCCCTGGTCATTCCCTTTTGAATTAGGACTGCCAGCTTGAGAAATGCTGGTCTCCCCTGTGAAATCTGTATCGTATTGGGTAAAAGCACACAAAAGGCCGGATTTCCTGGCAGCATACCAGATTTCACGGTCTGTGGCGCATTTTGCATGGCTGTGAAACTTGGGAGGCCATAGTGCTGTTGGGACTGACGAAATCCTTGGTGAAGGGCATAACCTTGTGTGCTCCCGGCAGGGCCATGCTGGTCTTTTCTCACTCTTATTTCAGAAACAAAATCTCTGCCTGAAGCAGATCTCAGCCCTGGGAGTGGAACTGCTGGGTGCTGTTGAACTTACAGGGAAGGCTCTTGGAGATGCTCAGGAGGAGTGGCAGGGGAGAAGGATTTCACTGTCCGAGTCTGGGTCTCTGATTTCGCATCTGTGTTGTTCTGTTACTGGCTGGGCTCCGCTTTCTTTAACAAGCTCAGTCATTCTGCTCCCAGCACTTAGCCAAGGTTCTGGTTTCCCCCATGTGCTGGAGGCAGTGTGCCCGGCCCAGCCAGCAGGGATTGCGCAACTGGGCAGCAGGAGGCCCTTTGAACGCAGCTGCGTGCTCTGCTGTGTGGGGAGGTTGGAGCTGGAGGGGGCTCCCAGCCCAATGCCCTGTTCACACAGCATCTCGCAGGAACACTTGGCTTCCGCACTTGCTACACTTGTGCATCTCTTGGGGCGCTGCGTGTCAGAGCCTGTCTGGAGCCAGGCTCAAGGTGCCAGCCCCAGCGATGCTCCCTGATGGGTGGTCTCCAAACTTCTGGGTCTCCATGTGTTTCAGGTTCTCATTCCACCGCTTCTTGCTGAGCTGCCAGGATGCAGGCCCAGTCTCTGCTCCACAGTGGCTACTTCCACCCGGTGCTGCGCACCTGGCAGACCTCAGCCACGGCCTTCGATGCCTCGAACCTCATCTACCCCATCTTCGTCACGTGAGTGGGGGCTGGCGCTGTGGGGCCGGCTGCAGAGGGGGGCTGTCCTCTGTAGGAAGTGATACCAAGGGGCGGTGGCTCCCAGCTGGTGTGCAACACCTGAGTCTACCCAGGGAGGCAGGAGCTGCCACCTGCTCAGAGCCACGGTCCCTGTGCACCAGCCTCAGATGCCGGCACATCGCAGGAGCAAGCAGTGCCGTCGTAGCAGCGCCTCCCTGCCTCGCTGCCCTGAATTCCCTTTGCTGCAGAAACGCTCAGAGGCCTGTCGTCTCTCAGTCACCTGCTGCTGCCCTCCTCTGCCCCTGAATCAGCTTGTCGCCTGTGACCAGCCTGGCACTTCCCTGGGGCTGTTTGTTAACCCTGCTGGAAGTGCCAGGGCTGCTGAGCTGAGGTGTCCGTCCTGGGGCAGGAGAGCCAGTTTGTGCTGCCTGGCTGGGGAGGTTTCTGAGGCCCTCCCACGTCTCTGGTGCGGCCTGTGGGCTGGCAGGTCTGGCGTTGTACCCCGCTCCTTGGCATGCTGTGTTTGAATGAGTCTGTGAGCCCTGTGGAATCTGCTCTTGGATGGGTCCTTGGGCTCTGGACTTGCTTCATTCTGAGACCCTCCCTCCCTCCACCGCTGGCACCTGCCAGAGGCCCTGGGGCTGAGGGAGATGTGGCCTCTTGCTCTCTGGGCTGGGCCTTCCTGGGCAGGGATGTTCTGTGCCTCTGGTGGCAAGAGCCGATGTGGCTTGTCCTCTGTAGTTAGCCCTGGGGGCAGGGGACCAGACTGGCCACCCTGAGCTCTGCCCACTGCGGTAGCACTCAGGGTGGCACCTTGGATGAAGATCTCTGGCCCGTCGCAGCCACGAGGGAAATGCAGTGAGAGAGACTGGGTCTTGGGTGCCCCCTTCTCCCCGCCTCCGCCCCCCCCCAGGAAGAGCATGCAGCCCTGCACATCAGGCCCAGGAGGCTGAGACCTTCACCCCCAGAGAGCCAGAGAGTGTCCTGTGTAACCAGCCATGGCCCTGCCACTGCGTGGGGCTTGTTCTGCTCTCTGGGAAGCTCTGGCGACTTGCAGTCCCCAGGTCTAAGCTGCTGTTCCTGGGGCTCCTTGCAGAGCTCCTGCGCTGGGGCCTGGGGAGTGGCAAGGGGGCGGAAGGCCTGCTCCTGCTTTTGCTCTCTGCCAGGGAGGAGGGGTAAACAGCTGTGCCTGATGTCTGGCTGGGCTGTCGAGCTGCATGCACAGCCGCTGTATCCTTCCCTGGGCTCTCCCTGTGTGGGGAGCAGAACTCACAGGATCTCTGTCTTGTTTGACTCCCAGCGACAGCCCCGACGCAGTGGAGCCCATCGCCAGCCTCCCTGGACAGGCCAGGTAGGAGTCAGCGGGGCTGGCCAGACAGTGCTTCCTGCCGTGTGCCTCTCTTGTGGGACAGGGCTGGGACCGCCCACCTCCAGAGCTGCCCTTGGACTCAGGGGAGGATGAATGGAGACCGTGCATCCAGGCGTGAGCTCCTGCTGCGTCACCCTGGGATGCTTTCCAGGAATTCCCATAATGCACCAGCAAATCCCAGCTGGAGCAAGCGTTCCCTTGAAGGACTCGCCCTGGCCAGGCCGTGGCTCTCACAGGCCTGCTGGCAGCTGTGCTCTGGGGCTGCTTGGCTGCCGGCTGGGGATTTTGTCACATGAGCACTGTCAGGGCAGAGGGTGGCCTTTGCAGTCCCTCCCACATGGGCCCTCAACACGTTTGCCAGCACCTTTGTGCCTGCCTCCAGAACTGAAGCTGTGCAGAGCTGAGCTGAGCTGCAGGCAGGAGGCTGGGCAGCAGGGCCTCTTATTGATGGCTGAGATAATGGAGCATCCAAAGGCAGGGACTGGGTCCTCACCCTGCCGAGGGGCCTGGGCTGGGATCAGCCCATCAGGGACCTTGGGCTTGTCTCTACAGATAGACCACCACCCAGCCTTGCCCCCTGCTGCCTGCAGACCCAGATAAGGCTCTCAGCTGCTCCTTCCAAAATTGTCAGCTTTGGCTGCCTGCAAAACCATCACTGACTGGGCCCAAAACTTGGGCCAAGCAAAGAGCTGGGAAGTCACTGAGTGCTGCCCTTGTCCCCTGGCCAGGGAGGTTGGGGGATGGTGCATTCACCTGGCACCCAGCAGGACCCCAAAGCCACTGGCCAAGGCAGTGGCGGCTGTAGCAATGAAAGGGGTGACTCCTCCTGGGGTGGAGGAGGGGAATGAGAGAGGCAGCGCCGAGCTGCCTGCAGTGCCCTCTGCTGCTCTGGAGCCTACGTGGGGCCTGGTGGCAGGGAGGGGAGACACGCTGGTCTCCACAGGCGGGGGGCGAGGCCAGCCTGGCTGTGGGTGACTGGAGGTCCCTAGTGGGTGGTATGGTGGGAGGCCCAGTCCCCTGCAGTGCCTGAGGGCTTCCTACACAGGCCCTCCCGGGAGAGCAGGGACTTGCCCTTGGCACTGTGGAGGGTTATGATGGGCAGAGCCATTTCCAGCTAGTCTCAGCCCCTTGGGCTGTGCAGGGGCTGCTTTGTGGGGATCCTTCCCGCTTGGCAACTGCACTGCCCCAGCACAGCACTGCTCAGGGATGATGGGCTGGCACCGGGGCTGCCCTGGGTAACCAGCCTGCCCAGCAATGCCTGGCCTGCCGAGGGCCTAGGTGCCTTGGCCTGGCCTGTGCAGCAGTGCCCTGCTGGCAGCAGGCTGGGTGCACTGATCTGTGTGGAGGAGGGGCACTGGGGTTGATGCTCCCACCCCACCCCCACACCTGTGCTCTTCTAGGTACGGCATCAACAAGCTGGAGGGGATGCTCCGCCCCCTGGTAGACGAGGGGCTGAAGTGTGTGCTCATCTTCGGGGTCCCCACTGCCATCCCCAAGGTCAGTGGGGGGAGCGGGTGCAGGGTCTCCGGTGGCGCAGGCAGACTGGGGCTTTCATAGTCGCTGCCCTGGTCCTTCAGCTGCGTTCTCCCGTGTTCTGGCCCCTGGGACTCGGGCTGGCCAGCTAAGCAGGGTGGCGAGAGGACAGCCTGGGTGAGCGACCCCCATGGCCCATCCTGCGTGAGCTGGGCAGCTGGCGCACTCTGGCCTTGGGCAGCGCTGACCCCTGCGCCCAGCCCGGCAGGGAGGGATGCAGGTGACTGGGGAGGGGGTGCGCACCTCAGGCAGCATGACCCCAGCGTGGCACTGGGGGACGGCACTGTGCTGTGGGGAGCAGGGGGTGGCTCAGTGGGCAGTCACCGCTGAGCCCTGAAAGGGCTGAGGGACCTGCTGCCACTGGGGTGAGTGGGACCCTCCCCCAGCACCTCAGCTGTGTGCGGGGCAGCTGCCCTGTCCTGCCCCTGTGGGGTCAGTCTGTCAGTGCTGGGCAGGAGACTGCATGGAGAGGCGAGGGGCTGCAGGGCGCCCTGGGGGCCTGTGGGTGTCTGAGGGAACGTCTCTTCCCCCCAGGACGAAAGGGGCTCGGCTGCCGACTCTGAGGGCACGCCTGCCATCCAGGCTATAAAGAAGATCCGCGCCTCCTTCCCAGAGCTGCTGGTTGCCTGTGACGTGTGCCTGTGTCCCTACACCTCTCATGGGCACTGCGGTGAGCTCCAGCGTGGGCAGCCACGCACGTGCAGCATTGATCGATGCCAGTGGCCTCCTTGCTGGGGTGTCCAGGGCTGTGCCCTGCCCCTCTCCCCGTCCGCCCGTGACTTCGGTGATGTGTGGGGCTGTGAGCATGGGACAGCAGCGTCCTGCATGGCTCGGGGCCCTGGACTGCAGGCAGTTAGGGAAGGAGCAATGCACAGCTCCTCGTGCTCCACACGAGCGCCTGCAGCCAGCTGAGACAGTTAGTTCTGTGGGCTCTGCCTGGCAGGACCTCTCCTCCCCCACACAACCAGGGCAGCTGCCCAGCCTGCCCCTGCGCCCTCAGTGGCTGGGATGCACCTGCCATCTCCAACTGGCCCATGGTCCTCTAGCTGGCTTCTTTGCCCCTCACCCAGCCTGTCCCAGACCCTCCACCTGATTTCAGACTTCTCCAGGTCTGAACCTGCTCCACCTGCCCACTCGCCTGCAGAGCTAGGTGTGGCGTGCCGGCCGCCCCCTCTCCAGACCTCTTGCTGCTCGCTCTGGGCGGTTGCAGCTGGTGCGGGCTGTAGCTCTGCTCTCCGTCTCACCCTAGGCTTGCCTCACAGGTATCCTGCGGAAGGATGGCACAATCCAGAACGAGGCCAGCTGCCAGCGGTTGGCGGAAGTGGCTCTAGCCTATGCCAAGGCAGGTGAGAGGGGGAGGTTCTTGCTGGCTGTCCGCCAGGAATGCACATCCACAGTGTTGAGGGGGGCAGCAGTCCCTAGTCAATCCTTGGAGTGCTGCAGGCCCCTCCCATCTCCCCAGGCTCTGCCTGCAGCTTGGGGGCACTAGGGGGTCTGAACCAGTTGCTCTCCTGCAGCAGGGTCTGGCCGGCTGTCCCCAGCCAGGCTGAGCAGCAGCTCCGGGGCCACTGGGATGTTAATTTTGAGTTACCCTCCCAGGCCGTGAGTGCCTCCAGTGGCAGGGATGGCTCTTTGCAGCTCCTCAGCACCCGCGCACTCTATTGCAGGCTGCCACATTGTGGCCCCCTCGGACATGATGGACGGACGTGTAGCATCCATGAAGGAGGCGCTGATTGCCAATGACATGGGCAATAAGGTGGGCAAGTCAGCACGTGCTGTGCTTTGTCCAGGCTCTGTACAGGGCTGTGGGCGTGAAGGAGAGGATGGAGGGTGGAACAGGGCCTCCGGGGAAGGTTGTTCCCTGCTTTCCACAGTGGCAGCCTGGGGTGCGGGGGAGAATTCCAAGCTGCAGCCGGTGTGGGTGGAAGGATGCGCCTGTGGCTGGGGAGGAGCAGTGAGGCCAAGGGCGGGGTGGGAAAAGAGAGTACAAGGGGATTGCGGAGCATGTCTCCCCTCTTCCCAGCTGGGCCAGGACGCACCTGTGACCTCCCTACCACATCTCTCCCACTCTCTGCAGGTGACCGTGATGAGCTACAGCGCCAAGTTTGCTTCCTGTTTCTACGGCCCTTTCAGGTGAGCGTCTTCCAGGGGCGAGTGCGAGTCCGCGTCTGACCCCAGAGGGACCGTGCTTGGCCAGCAGAAGCCTTTGGGCAGGAGAAGCGTGGGGTTGATTGGAGCTGCTGGGGAGCTGCCCGGAGAGTACCAGGGGTGGTCCCAGGTCATTGGGCTGGCAGGTCCATTGCACATCTGGGTACTGTGTCAGAAGAGTGGGGGGGATGGGGTTTATATTTCTTCCAGACCCTAGAGTGAAAGGTGTGGGGACCACTGGCCTGGGGCAGGGAGCTGGGGGTGTCCAGCTGTGTCACTGCTGCCCCGAGCTCCCTGGGGTGGAGCTTTGTCACAGCTCCCCAGGATCATACAGTACCCCAGTTTGGAAGTGTTGGGAACCTCTGCAGTGTGCTGTTCCCACTAGGGCGCCCCCTCCTCCAGGGCTCGCCATGTGGCTTCACCTTCTCCTCCCACCAGCCCGCGGGGCCCCTGCGGCACAGCCACAGCTCATTCCAGCCGAGGCGGGCTCGTGGCAGGGATTACTGCGCCTCCGCAAGCGTCGGCAGGGACAGGGCAGGTCCACACTTGAGCAGCTGCAGCTGCGCTGCTCCAGTGCTGTCAGCAGATGGGGAGCGATGCAATTGGCCCCGGACTTCGTTAGCCCAACTCCCCTGGAGGCCGAAGCCAGTGCCCCCATGGTAGTGCTGCCTGCTGCATCGCTCAGTGGGGAGAGGGCTCAGGTGGAGCAGGACCAGTCCGAGGTGTAGACAGACCCCTCACGGCGCAGCCACGTGGAGCAGTTTGGTGGCCAGCTGCAGCACAGCATGGGAGGGGCTGAGCTTGGCAGAGCAAAAGGAAGGTGAGAGCTCTGAGCACTGCTGCGTAGTAGTGAACCCCACTGCTCCAGCTGTCTAGCTCCATCAGCCCAGATTGGTCACCCCCCATGTGAGAGCCCTGGGCCCTTCTCTCCACAATGTCCCGCTTTCCGGCCGCCAGCCCTCGCCCCCACCGCTCCCTTCCCCAGCCCTTTGTTCTCGGAGCCCAACCTGCCTACGAGGAGCCAGTGTTAGTTACTGGATTTGCTCTTGTCCTTGTTAGTGACCCAGCCTGGCTTAGGGCTTCATGGAGGCCACAGCCACACTTACAAACCGGGAGCAGCACAGCTGGGTCAGTGCAACTCTGCTGAAGTAGCCACATTACACCAACGGAAGCAATGTCGGGGGACTCTCTCCCACCAACACAGCCTCTGCACACAAGTGCTCATGTCACTCGGGGTTGGGGGGGAGCTTTTCACACCCCTCAGCAACAGAAGTTGTGTAGTTGTGGCCTGCATGACAGCTGATGTGTGCATAAGTCATCTCCCCTGATGTGTTTTAGCCTGTCCTAAGAACACACACAGCTCTCCTGGCACAACCTGGGCTGCTGTGCAAACTAGGAGGGAAACTGAGGCATGGACAAGCATCATAAAAATCTTCCAGAAATTCCCAGTCACAGTCTGTCGGGCCATGCGGGGGTTCAGGGGGCTCATGTGGCTCTCAGGGGGCAGTCAAGCGAGCACTGCCTCCTGGATGGGGAGATGGATGGGATGCTACTAGGATACCTCCTTCCCCTGGTCTCCTGGTGCCTGGGCTCTCCTGGGAGCTGGGCACTGGCTCCTATCTGCTGTTTTACTGCCTGGTGTCTCCTTCCTATCACCAGAGATGCTGCGCTGTCAAAACCCGCCTTTGGAGACAGACGATGTTACCAGCTACCCCCAGGCGCCCGGGGCCTGGCCCTGCGAGCTGTGGTGAGTGCACTCGCCCATACCAGGGACCCACGGCCCAGCCTCCCCCTGCAGTAGGCACTGACATCTCTGAGGTGTCCTGCAGCAAAGGGAATCCCAGCCCAGCTGGCTGCCAGAAGCCAGCATCTCAGTGCTGGTCTGGGGCTGAGTGGGGACGTGGGTCTGCCCTCCCTGAGACAGGAACGGGCATCATGCAGCAGCTCCTTGCAGCTGTTCCCTGGGACAACCCAGGCAGCGGCAGAGCAACCATGTCCCACTGATTAGACCTCATGTTGCCTGGAGAGTGGAGAAGCAGTCCCACTGTGCTGTGAGGTGGAACAGCTGCCGATCTCCCGCGGTGGACTAGGGACTGCTAACCCCTGGGGAGCTAAGTGCCTGGACCCTTCATGTCATTTGGGCCTGAGGATTCAGCTCAGCAGAGGGTGCTGTCAGGGTCTGTTGATTTGGGCACAAATCTGCTTCCTGTCACATCTGCGCTGCTCTGCCACAGCCATGGCCTTCACGCATCTCCATCCTTCTCAGCAAACCCGCGCTCTAGCCTGGCTTCTGCAGCTCCCACCCGGCCATCCCAGAGCCTGCCCAGCCCTTCAGCCCCTCTGATCCAGTGTGCGGTGGCTCCAGTCTGCCAGTCACACAGACTCTGCACCGGTTTGTTGGGCTTGAATCTAGCATGAAGGGGCCTCAGTCTCTCGAGGCTGGTCTGCGCTGTCCCCCTCGTGCTCTCCCTCCTTTGAATGGCACAGCTGGTGTCCTTCCTTCCTCTTTCTCACACTAGGATTGACTGCTCCCCGCGCAGCTCCCTTCCTGTGTGGGAGTTGGGGCTGAGTACAGGATGGCTCCGTGTAGCCAGCCCGCGCCTGTGCCCTGTTTACTGCCGGGGCCGCGTGAGTGCAGGGCAGCTCGTTCAGGTCCGACCCTCCCCTGGAAGGGGCTCTGCTCGCACTGGGGCCAGGGCCTAGGCTGCAGCAGACCACCAGGTCTTCCAGTCCTTGTGCTGTTCTCACACGCCCCCTCCCTGTTCTGTCCCAGCAGGACCGGGATGTGCAAGAGGGAGCAGACGTGCTGATGGTGAAGCCGGGAATGCCCTACCTGGACCTTGTGAGAGAAGTCAAGGCCAAAGTGAGCCCTGTTTGGCAGAGCCCATCCCTGGAAATGGGGCACCGAGTGGGTGGCTGTGGAGTGGGCAGTGGACTCGTCCAGGAGGCTGAACCCAAAGGAGAGACAGTCCTTGGGCCTAACAGAGAGCAAAAAAGGCCCAGAGCCAGGAGTGCAGCCATGTGCAAAAACGGCAGCGCAGGCCTGGACCCTGGGCCCCATCCAGTTGGTCTGGGGAGACTCCTTGGCACTGCGCTACCCATGGGCACAGTGCTGTAGCTCCCACCACTGCAGTGGGGCTGGGGAGCAGCTTGCTCTGGCTAGGAGAATGGTGGGCTGCTTAGGCTCCTGCCATGTTCTCATGCCCCTCTGGGACCTGTTTCCCCCAAAGGGCCTGGCCTAGTGAGAGGGGCTGCTCAGGGCACACTCAGACACTGCTCTCTCTGGCTCCCAAGGCCATGCATGGGCAGTGTAGAGCTTCGCTGTGCTGCCGGCATTGCAGAGCTGGGCCAGGCCATGCAGCTCAGGGAACAGGGTTGTCTCACTAACTTTCCTGCTGCTCTTTTCAGCATCCCACCCACCCGCTGGCTGTGTACCATGTGTCAGGGGAGTTTGCCATGCTGTGGCACGGAGCCCAGGCAGGGGCCTTTAACCTGAAGGCTGCTGTCATGGAGGTGATGACTGGGTTCAGGCGAGCAGGTGAGTGAGGCTGGGGAGAGTCAGCATCATGACTGGCTGGTCCCCAAGCTGCTGGGAGAACTGGAAGCCTGGAATCTCTGCCCCTCTAGGCCCACTGCAGCGTTGTGGCAGCCTGGACCTTGGGAGTCACCCAAGCACACAGGACCAGCAGCCATGGCTGTGCCTGTAATGGGCCCAGTGCACTCTGAACCCCTTCACCCTTTAACAAACACCTGTGCGAAAGCACAGGAGCACTGCCCCACCCAGCCTGAGTGTTTCCAGAGAGCTCTGTAGCAGCCCAACCAGAGTTCTTTCCAGCTTCTTAGGAAACATGAAGTGTGATTACGGAGGGGCCTGGGGAGCCCGGACTCCTGGGTTCTTCTCCAGCTCCGCTATTTCCTGCGAAATGTCAGTTCCTGGCTTCTCATTGAGCAGAGGGATTGCCCCCTTCCCTGGACTGTGGGGAGGCTCCCCCAGGGATGAAGTGCGGGGAGCTCATTGGGTGGAAGGGGCTACACAGGAATCTTAACAGGGGCTTATGGTCTGACCCAGCCAACAGGCTATAACAGAAGGGGAGGTGGGACTGCAGGGTTGGCAGCTCCTTGACGTGGAATGGGACTGCCTCCTTTCGAGGAGCATGGGACTGTGGGCTTGAGAACCCGGCTTTGCAGCTCTTCACACACTCCTTGCTGCATTCCAGGGGCTGATATCATCATTACCTACTACGTACCCCAGCTCCTGAAGTGGCTGAAGGAGGAACAGGCGTGAAGGGGCCCGAGTGAGGGAAACCTGTGAGGACGGGCAAGGACTGAAATGCAAAATGAGGATTTTTATGGGGCCTTAGAGATGTAGGGCTGGTCTCAGCACCACTGATGGCAGAGGTGCTGCACCCACCTACAACCAGAGCTGACTTTAGCCTGAAGAAGCCAAAGGCCAGCAATTTTTAAAGTGTTTTTGTTTCTTGGCTTAATGCTGAGACCCTCCCATGGCATAAAAATGCTGTAGGACCAGGACTGATCTCTCCAGCAACCCACCTTGGAGAGGCACCTTAAAGTGATGGTGTATTTTAATGCGATGACACCAGCTGGGCGATTCTTATGAGATTTTTTATAAAGGAGGCACCCATTCTCACCCACTCCTCTACCCCAATGTCTTTCTCTGTCTCGCCATGGTGTTGGGAACAGAAGGGTGTGACGTCGGGGAGTTCTACACCGCTGTTCATGGGTGTGCAGATTCATCGGGGTTATCTCAAGATGTTGGTGCAGTGCACTGATGAGATCATTTCTTTGCTACTGCTCACAGCAGAGCTCTGCTCTCGCCTGCTCTGGCTTTCTGCGTAAAGCCACTGTCTTGTTCGCAAACGTGGAAGCAGCAGTGGATGGCCAGAGGGAAGCAAGACTTCTCTGCACTGCCACAAACGCTTCCCCCTTAGGAATGTGTTGCTGGTTCAGACCTGTTAATATGGAGAAATACCCCCAAAATGCTTTTGGGGCCCCATTCCACACGCCTTAAACCTGTTGCCATTACATGGAATAGAGGGGGTTGACCTGGTTCTACGCTGTGGCTCTGCCATCTGTATGACAGTGATTCTCAACCTGTTAACAGCATGGTCCACTTACGTGGCCTGTGGTGTTTTAACTGGGCTGCAAGCTGAGAACCACAGCACCCTCCAATCCCCTCGTGCTACGGCCAGCACCCCTAGCCCAGAGACCCCTCCACTGAGTGGGGATGGGAGCAGGACTGAGCAGCAGGGACCGTGGGCCCTATTGTGTGGGATTGAGCACTAGCCCTGACCCAACCCTGACCCCTAACGTGCAGGGCCAACTGGTAGCCCTGATCCCGGATACTGGTGTGTGGGGCCAGGGAGCAGCCCTGATCCTAGACCCTGCCCTATGACAGCCGCACCCTGGACCCCACCACCTGTTAGCACATCGCAGATTGGGCCACTTGCAGCCCATGGGTTGAGAACCAGTGGAAAAGTATAACAAGTGGGGTTCCGCAGGGGTCTGTGTTAGGACCGGTTCTGTTCAATGTCTTCATCAATGATTTAGATATTGGCATAGAAAGTGCGCTTGTTAAGTTTGCAGATGATACCAAGCTGGGAGGGCTTGCAACTGCTTTGGAGAATAGGGTCATAATTCAGAATGATCTGGATAAATTGGAGAAATGGTCTGAGGTAACCAGGATGAAGTTTAATAAGGACAAATGCAAAGTGCTCCACTTGGGAAGGAACAATCAGTTTCACACATACAGAATGGGGAGCGACTGTGTGGGAATGACTACAGCAGAAAGGGGTCTAGGGGTTATAGTGGACCACAAGCTAAATATATGAGTCAACAGTGTGATGCTGTTGCAAAAAAAAGCAAACATGATTCTGGGATGCATTAACAGGTGTGTTGTGAACAAGACACGAGAAGTCATTCTTCCGCTCTACTCTGCGCTGGTTAGGCCTCAGCTGGAGTATTGTGTCCAGTTCTTGGCACTGCAGTTCAAGAAAGATGTGGAGAAACTAGAGAGGGTCCAGAAAAGTGCGACAAGAACGATTAAAGGTCTAGAGAATGTGACCTATGAAAAAAGGTTGAAAGAACTGGGCTTGTTTAGTTTGCAAAAGAGAAGACTGAGGGGGGGACATGACAGAGGTTTTCAGGTACCTAAAAGGGTGTCATAAGGAGGAGGAAGAAAACTTGTTCTTCTTGGCCTCTGAGGATAGAACAAGAGGCAATGGGCTTAAACTGCAGCAAGGGAGGTTTAGGTTGGACATTAGGAAAAAGTTGCTAACTGTCAGGGTGGTCAAACAGTGGAATAAATTGCCAAGGGAGGTTGTGGAATCTCCATCGCTGGAGATATTTGAGAACAGGTTAGATAGATGTCTGTCAGGGATGGTTTAGACAGTACTTGGTCCTGCCATTGGGGCAGGGGGCTGGACTCAATGGCCTCTCGAGGTCCCTTCCAGTCCTAGTGTTCTGTGATTTAGGAACAGGCCATGTGGAGCTAGGCAGTGACCTCCAGGGCTTCACAAGTGTCCTAGTTGGGGATGGTCACAGTATCTAACATTGTTAGGGGCTCCCCAGCACCCAGAGGCCCGGCTCCTTGTGCTCACATTGGCTCTGGCCTTTGGCTGCCTGAATAGACGCTGTCACCTGCCACCGAAATATTGTCCAAATCATCTTTCTCTAAAAACCAAGAGCACTAGAAATGTTTCCTTGTTTTTAAAATGCCAAAGATAACCAGGGTTTTAAGCCCCTGCTTGTTCCTGTGCGTGTCTCCAGCGGCACTGCCGCAGCAGCACTAGGTATTCAGTGAGCACTTTTAAAGTTACTTCATCCTAACAGTCTGAGGTGTTGTTAATATAGCTGAAAATTTTAATTTAAACTACAGTTCCTAACTTGGTCATGCTATTAAATGAAGACAGATGGTTCAGATCAATGTTTCTTCAACTTTTTGAGACTACAGAACCCCACACAATATTTTTTATGCAGGACACCTATGAACATTTTCTTTAAATAAAAAAAAAAATCAGACCAAAAAACCAAACAGCAACATATACAGCAAAAAACAAAATGAAGTAATTTAATCAGGTATCATAGCAACGGGGAGCTAACATTGTATCTGGCTTTAGTAACAGAAAATATATAAATTATTGTTGTTAGTTGTTCAAGGAACATGAGTATTTGGTGGAATGTAGTTTAAGAAACCCTGATATAGATCTGTAGTGACCAGTCAGTTCTGAAGCAGTAGGCACTCTAGTGGCTATATTTCGGGGTGGGGAACCCTGATCCCATGTTCTGCATCCCTGTATATGGTGGTGGTACTGTAGCGAACTAACCACGTTATTCTGAAAACATTCTTCATGCAAACTAGAGACGCTGAAATGACAAACCTAGAGGCTAGCTTGTTGGACACCATGGTGCTAGAGCTGCTTGGCTTTGTTAGTCGTAGCAGGAGCAGTGTCCAATGTTCTGTGACCTGGAGTGAGCTCAGCTAAACCTTTTACAAAAACAAGCCTACAAGCAGAACAACCTGCTGATAAGGAACCGGATGGAGGGAAGGCCACTGCAACTTCTGGAAGCAGCAGGCACTCTCCTTTGGGTGACAGAGGGATTTAGTTTCACTCTCCATTGCCATCATTTTGAGGATGGGAAATAGTTGAATGTCTTGAACCATCTGTAGAAGCTGTGCTAGTAGGAGTGCACCTTCCTTGGAGATCCAGCCACACCAGCTGCATTTCCCTGTTCCTCCAGCTCACAAAGCATGGCTGTCAGCCCTTATCCTCTTAGACCAATGGGTTGTATCCTTTCCAAGAAAAGGCCAGGCCTGTCCTCTGCTGAGCTTACAGACACCAAAGATTTCGTGTCACTTGCCTTCGGAGCCCCTCTTCCCCGTGATGATTTGCACCACTGAGCTACTGGAGGAAGACTATGCCAACCCTCTCTGTAGCGCTAGGAAGGAGGGAAAGGGGCAAGAGCAGTGTGCTCTGGACAAGAGGGCTTATTTGGACTGAAAGCGGAGACCTGGGAAAGAAGGTGCCATTCCTGTCGCACAGGTGCCCCAGGGTGGTTTGGGTGAATTCAGGGAGGATTATGTTTTCTAAGAATGATGGGTGTCTGTTACGTCTGCTGCGGCAGACCAACCTCCCCCCAGGCCCCACAGCTTGTGTGGGCATGTGAGGGGGAGGGAGCTGTACCCTCTGGGTTGGGGGTGTTGGGAATGAAGTCCCCATTAGGCCTGAATTTTGGGGAGCTGTTCTGGTCACCTTTAACACAACTGGGGGTGTATACAACACAGGGCTGCAGAATAACTGCTAAAGGGCAGGGGAGCCCAGGTGGCGCTGGGGCTGTGCTGTGCTGGGAGGAGGGCTGCCCTGGCAAGCCGAGACCAGCCCTGTGTGAGGCCCGGTACCCAAGGGTAGGGGATGTTGGGGTAAAAGAGGTTGCAGGTGACTGATGAGCTCTGGGTGAGGGTCTTGCTCCCGAGTCACTGCTTGCCCAGTGCTGCTGCCTCCAGCGAGCTGAGCCTCTGCGCGGAGCATGACTATCGAGCGGGGGCGGGCGAGGCGCGACTCCGCCCGGCGCCACAAGGCAGGTAGGTGGCAGGCGGCTCCTCCGGAGCGCTCCGGGCCCGCGGCTGCCCCCGCGCGGCCCGGGGGCGAGGCACGAGGCGCCCGCTGGGAACGGCCTGAGCCGGGGAGACGCGGCTGGCCCGGGCCCCGCGCTGCTCCCTGCGCCCCGCGTGTGCGACGCCGCCCTGAGGCCTAGGCGGCCCCCAGCGCAGAGCCCCAGGCCCCCGTGCGGCCGCGCCCGGCTGCACAGTCCGGCTGGGTTCGCTGCTGGGCCCGCCTGCCGGCGTTGCAGGAACCCCTCGCTGCTCGCTGCGCCGTCCGCCCTGCGCGCGTGCAGGCCTTGCTCCCGGGTCGTTCTGCGCCACCGGCTGCTGCCGACTCTTCTGCGTCCCTCGGGAACAGCGTCGCGCCCCAGTGTCTGCCAGGCCAGTGGGGAAGCTGGCGGTGCCCTGAATTGCTCGGGAGCTGGGCGTGCCTCGCGCTTGCCGGCGCAGGACGCCCTGCTGGAAGGGCACAGCTTCAGGGTGCGGCTGAGGAGGTAGGCACGGGTCAGGCTCTGTCCCCTCAGGTAGAGCAGAGCGTGCAGCCTCCCTGCTCGGGGAATTGTTCCTGGCACCCTAATGAATTCCCCCAAGAGCGCCAAGCGGATGTGAAAGAGTCAAGGCTCCTTTACGTTGTCTCACTCATGTAAAGGACAGTAACAGAGAGGAAGCCGTGCTAGTCTATACACTATCAAAACAAAAAGCAGTCAGGTAGCACTTTAAAGACTAGCAAAATGGTTTATTAGGTGAGCTTTCGTGGGACAGACCCACTTCTTCAGACCACAGCCATGGTCTGAAGAAGTGGGTCTGTCCCACGAAAGCTCACCTAATAAACCATTTTGCTAGTCTTTAACGTAAAGGACAGGATGGCTTATAAAGGCTTAACGGTGTTCCAGTGATTAAAACTAGTTTCTATTTTTGGACCAAAAAATCTTTCCTATCAGTTAGCAGAGGGGAAGCCTTGTTCGTCTGTATCTTCATAACAACAAGAAGTCCTGTTGCATCTTATAGATTAACCGATATTTTGGAGCAGAAGCTTTCGTGGACAAAGACCGGCTGTGTCAGGTACATGAGCGAATCTGACAAAGCGGGTCTTTGTCCACGAAAGCTTATGCTCCAAAACATCTATTAGTCTAAAAGGTACCACAGGACTTCTTGTTCTATCACAATGTGTTTCATGAACTTGTTACCTCTGACCTTTCTGGAGATAGCCAGTAGCCCACACAAACAGTGAGTTTGAATTCCCAGCTCTCACTTGCTCGTTGGTTGCCTATGATTTAACACTGAGCATATAGCTGCATATATTTATTGACTAGTAATGAGAAGTAAAGGGTCGATACTAGCCACGTTACTATGCAACACGGGTTTGGGGATTCTTGCCAATGCTACCCATGCTCATTCTCAATCCCCTGTATTGCAGTTTAAACAAAAATGACAAAAGTAATGTAAACTGGTGTAATTGCAGATTATGTGAATATTTTTGCAGAATTTTGTACACTGAATTTTTAATTTTTTTATGAAGAATTTAGTATGTTTTTGCACAGAATTCTCCTGGGAGTGAAGCTGAATTGTAACCTATTTAAGGTATTCATTCCAGAAGGCTAGTGGTCTGAAACGCTAAACTAAGACTCCCTGTTTAGTTTCCTTGCCTTCGTTTCATGAAAGCCAGGCAGCTTTCATTTTAGGTTAGAAACAGAAGTTAAAGTCAAATACCAATGCTGTCAGCTGTTTGAGAAGCAAAACAGAGGTGCGAAGTCCTGCTTTCTGGGATCTGCAGGGTCTTCACTGACAAACTATATCTGGTGTGAAGTAAATCATTTTAGACACGAGGGGCGAGGCTTCAGGTTTGTATGGGTTTTGAATTACTGATGGACTGATGCCCGTAGTGCAGCAGCAGTGAGGGCTTCTCCATCTTCTGTGGCTAAGAGGGGAACTCAGTTTCCATGGACCTAGCTTCTCACCAGAGGGGCAGTCAGTCCTAAAGTGGGTTTGTACCATGGATACACATCAGCCAGGAACAGGCCTGAGACCCAGCCATTCACTTCAAACAAGCTACAGAGCAGCCATCAATTAGCAGCCATTTTCCTTCACAGCAGGCCTGGGAAAAAACTGAACCCATGACTGCTGTGAGGTTGCAAAGGTCCAGTGCTATCAGTTGCTTGAGTCGCTCTCCCCCTGCCATGCTAAGCACTCTGTCAGCACTGGACCTGGGCAGGGGGACAGTCAATCTGCCGCTTGGCTGACCCTTACCCTTCTATTGCCTGTTGTAGAGTCTTCTTGCTCCTCAGCCTCAATCAAGCAATGCTTCGGCTCCGGCTCTTAACTTGGGACGTGAAGGACACGCTGCTCCGGCTCCGGCACCCAGTTGGGGAGGATTACTCTGCTGTGGCACGAGTTCACGGAGTTCAGGTGCAGCCTGAGGCTCTCAGTAAGTCCTTCCATCAGGCATACAAAGCCCAGAGCAAGCACTTCCCCAACTACGGCCTGAGCAAGGGGCTGAGCTCCAAGCAGTGGTGGGCAGATGTTGTCAAACAGACTTTCAGACTCGCTGGTGTTGATGAGGACAGGCTGCTGACCCCCATTGCGGAAAGCCTCTATCAGGAGTTCTGCAGTGCCCGGACCTGGGAGGTGTTACCTGGTGCTAGGGAGACGCTAGGGCAGTGCCACCAACTGGGCATCCGTATGGCTGTAATCTCCAACTTTGACACCAGGCTGGAGAAGATTCTGTCTCACTGCAACCTCAGGCACCATTTTGAGTTTGTCTTGACCTCAGAGGAGACAGGCTTTGCCAAGCCAGACCAGCGGATCTTTCAGAAGGCGCTGCGCATGTCTGGGGTGGCCCCACAGCAGGCGGCTCATGTGGGGGACAATTACGTGAAGGATTATAGGGCAGCCAGAGACGTGGGCATGCACAGCTTCCTGCTCACAAAGGCTGAGCACGCAAACGATGGCGAGCTAGAGGTGCCAAAGGAGCACACCCTGCCTTCACTTGCCCACTTGCTGTCCCTTATCAAGAAGGGTTAATGGTGAATCCCTTGCCTCTCCAGGGCCAAAGCAGTCCTGATCGTGAAAAAGAGCCATCGGTTGTGCTGCTGGGAGGGAATGGGGATTTGGTTTCCCAGGAGGTGAATCAGGTTCTGAAGAGTATCTGTATGTCCTGCTAGAGAGAGGAGGCACCAGCAACCCCCTCTGAGCTCGGGAGGAGTACTTGCAATAAACTGCTACGATACTCAGCACTTCTCTGCCCCTTTCTTCCATAGCTTTGAAGCACCTAACGGAGGACAAGTGCCCTTAGCATTCTGCAGGGGGTGGGGAGGACTGAGACAGGGAGATAACAGCAAAGGCCACCCAGCACAGAGGCCAGACTGTGCATCTCCAGAGCCTGTGCACTGACGGCTCCTAAGGGGAGGAAAGAGCCTTTCTTCCGCATGTGAATGAGCAGACAAAGCCAGAAGCAGAAATCCCTCTCTTGGGCCAAGTTTGCTCCCCACAGTGGTACGGGCAAGTGGCCTAGCTTGCCTGCCAGGGTGGGCCGGCTGTCTGCAAGGCTCTGCCAGGGAGGAACGCTGATGGTGTACTGACTTGTGTGAAGCCCCTCAACCTGACAGTTGCCTTTTCCCAGACACCACCAGCCCCTCCTGGGATTGGTGTGCCTGGTGAGGCAGCCATTGAGCATCCCTGCGGCCCCTCTCAGCCTGGGGCCTCTGCCACAGTCTGCTCTCAGGCAAGCTGACATATCACTTGGGGTGGTTAGTGTCTCTGCTCTGCTGCAGGCAGAAGAGCCCCTGGGCTTTGCACAGATGGGGCCTGAGGGTGCTGACGACTCTGCTCCAAGTGAGGATTTTAGCAGAGCCCTGCCAGCCTGCTGGCGTTCAGCACAGGAAGCAAAGCAGCCCCATGCTCAGGGCCTCGCTGCCGACCAGGGGCTGAGGGGAGCTTGGCTGGCGTAGTCAGAGGCCCTTTCGCTGCCTGGCCTTGAGCAGGTGTCATTTCCGAGTACGGTGCAGCATGATCACTGCACCGCTCCCAGTGCCTGGAATGCACTGCCTGAGCACAGTGCTAGGAAAAGCCACCTATGGGCTTGTCAGGAGCATTGGTTAATGTGCAGCCAGCGGGGCTGTTAAGTTTACCCTGCCTTGGCCTGCCACACGCTGACTGGCCAGGCAGATCTAGGAGCAGTTCCAAGTGCACCTTAGGGCCTAGCAACCTCAATGTACAGCACAGCTTGCCACACGCTGCTTATCTAGACAAGCCAGAGTGCACAGCATGTGGGGGTGAAAAATCAAAATATTTGCATTTAAAACAAGGAGAACCCAGCCCAGGCTAGGGTCCCTCATCTCTACTCCCATGTGGCGCACACCCACATGTGGCAGGGGCAAGGCTAGTACATTTTGTGGGCCCCCCCCCAAGCTCTAGGGTGGGGCCAAAATGAGGTGTTCAGTGTGGGGGGGGAGCTTCCAGGAAGTGGGCTTGGGATGTAGGGTCAGGGGGGTGCAGGTGTTGGCTGGGGATTTGGGGTGTGGGAGGAAGGGAGAGGAGAATGGGGAAAAAAGGGCACTCCCCTGAGTCTGGGACCCTATCAGTGAGGGGTTTTTGGCTTTTGTTTTGCTTCTCCCTTGTGTTCCTCCACCTCCCCTCCACCGATTTGCCTGTGGATCAGTGGCCCCCGACCCGGAAAAGGTTCCCACACCTGCCCTAACATAAACACAATGCTGGGAGCTGCCCCAGGAGAACACCAACCGCAAATGAAACAAGGACAGTGGGTTAGGTGAGGCTGAGAAATGGAAATGGTTTGTTGGAACCCGCAGGTGCAAGGCAAAGGGTGGGAACTAACCACCTGAGAGGGGCAAGGTGTAACTTGTTTGTAGCCCGGAAGAGAAGAGCGTTTGCAGGAGTGTTTTATCTGGCCAACTCACTGAGCAGACTCCATGACAATGGGCATAGAAGCGTTAGTGTCCCCACAGAGTCTCCTGGGCCCCGTGCTTCATTAACTTGGCCAAGTGCCTTTCCCACTAAACCAAGTCTGTGGTGGTCTTGGGCAGTATGCTTGAGGTGTGCTGCATCAAGGACCAGTCTAGGTCTGGTGCAGCGTGCCGAGACCGCACGCATAGCCGACACAGCATCACTGTGTGTCAAAGGTGTGAGACCAAAGCAAAAGGTAATGCAGTTCAGACAGCAGGGCAAATCCGGAATTGGTAAAGAATTGCGTAGCTCCATGAGCCATAAACATCAGCAGTTTGGCAGGCTAGGAACGAGGTCAGCTCTCTTGCTTCAGGGCACAAACTGATTGCTTCAGGCAGGCTGGATTAGTTCCATCTGAGTGCAGTTGGCTAGATGCATTATGGGCAGGTTCCACATGACATTTCAGGGGTTGGCTACGCCCCACGATGGGCCAGTGAGCCAGCCTGCAGGGCAAGTCCAGTGTAAGCAATTGACTGCAAAGAATTCTAAGGGGCTGCCGCTGTTACAAAACAAGCTCAGAGCAGCAGCTGGGCTGTAGCCAGGACCTAGTTCACTGAGCCAAAGCCAGCGGACATACCAACCCTGCTTCCCTCCGCTGCGATGTTTGTATGTGTGTGCAATTTACATTAATAGTGTCAGGGACTGAAAATGTAACCAAATGGTTCCAGTCTCTCTCTGCAGTCTGTAAAGTCAGACAGCAAAAGGAGCTGTGAGCGCTTAGCTGAATGGTAAATGTTGCCATATCCTACCCAGCCCCAATCTGGATCACACTGAGATTGGACATTGTTCGGGGGCCAATTCTGAAAGAACACTGAAATTCTCAAACTCTGCCTTGAGACTGACTTAAGAACTTTATTCAGGATTGAAATATAATAATCTTCTAACCAAGAGTCTCTCTCTTGTTCTTTTATAAATCTTGGTTTAGTTAACAAGCATTGGCTGTAAGCATGTATTTGGGTAAGAGCTGAGCTATTCATTGACCTGGTGGGTAATGTGTCCAATCCTGGGGGACTGGTAGACTTTATATGATGAATAAGTTTTTCAGTGATCCTCATCATATTTGACTTGGCTGTCTGGGTGGAAGCCCAAGGCTGGATTATTTTAAAGGAAGTGTGATTTTGGCATCTAGGTAGCCAGTAAGATATTTTAGAAGGTGGTTTATCACTGGATTGGTGAATCTAATTACAGGTTGAACCTCTCTCATCTGGCACTGGAGGTCAGTATTGTCCAGCAGCATTACCAACACTTCCACTGCTTACTGGACTCTTAGACGACACTTAGGGGTAAATTACAGCTAAATAACAGCTAAACAACAGCATAGAACACTGAGAGCCAGGACTGGTGACTGCAAACAAAGTTCATGGGACCACAGGAAACTAGGCCAAATGCCGGATTACGGATGTTGCTGGATGAGAGTGTTCCGGATTAGAGAGGCTCAACCTGCATTAGAAATGATCTCCAGCCTGGGGGATTGTCTGCCCCACTCTTTGCCGTTTGCCTGTACTGTGCAAGTTCTGTGCGCCTCACCGCCCCTGCCCCCAGGACCTTTACGGCGAGGTACCAGTGCATTCAGGCTGCCAGCCACATCCTGGCTGCTTGGAGTGACTGAAGATGCATCAGGCGACGTGCCAATGTGTGCATTTCTGTTGCAAGCGCCCCCTTTTCCCCTAGAGCTGGTGGGTGAGCTGCTGCCCCCGTGCCAGGTGGCCCTCACTGTACGACTGAGATGCTCTGGTCAGACACAGCAAATGCAGGGTAGATGGGGGCAGTGAAGACTTCACGGTGCGAGTGGAGGATAACGCAGGCAGTAGGGTCATAGAACAGCACCTCCCCTCCATCCATGTCAAGCACCACACACACCTCTGCGGGGCGCTTGACTAGCTCCACCACCTGACGGTGGCTGTTGTGCAAGAAGCAGAACTCCCTGTCGCAGTGCAAGAACACCCAGGAGGCAGGGTTGTAGCCCAGCCGTGCTGCGCTGCCAGGCCCTTTGCGCTCCAGTGAGCTGTACGCAATGCCCAGTTTGTAGGTGGAGCTCTTGTCCACGCTGACCCTCCAGGCGTGAGTCCCCCTGCAGAAGGCCTCGGCGCCCAAGGCATTGGGCCAGCACTCGAAGCGCTCCGGGCAATCCGGACAGGGCTTGGCTTTCTTGGAGTTGAACACCAACGTTCTCTTGTCTTCTGACAGGGACAGCTGGGGGCTGACGGTTTTTTCATCTACACGGACATCTTCAAAACCTGCGAGGGAAGCCAAACAATCAGGGCAGGCTGAGCCGTGTGGCCCTGGCCAGGAACAGCCCATCTCCCCCAGCAGCTCTGGGCCAGGGCGGGACCTGGGATCACATCCATGTTTCCCCTTTTTATAGGCCTCTCTAGGGAGTAGCCTTGTGCAGCTTCCTCTAGTGCTCATCAGCACCTTCCAGGGCCAGTGGGTCAGCTCCTAGGGAAGGGGACTGAGCTCAGACTGGATTCTGCACCCTACAGTTCCTGAGGTGGACTGGCCGGGGGAGCTTGCCTCGTTCCCTTGCCCAGCCACAGCTGCCAGCCAATCAACCTTCTTCCTGCATAACACTCATGGCCAAGCCCTTCGGAGCTAGCGGCAGAGAGCTTTTTTAGCCCATTTCCATCTCTGCTTCACTACCCCAAGGCTGCAGTCTCTGGGCTGCAAATCCTACAGGGATGACTCAAATCTGTCCAAAACCTGTGCTCAGGCAGTATGTTCTGGAGGCCACGGTACAGCTTTACCAACCCCCAACATGCACAAATCCTCCACTCAACCTCCACATCAGGAGATTAGCCTTAAAAACATTGTGACTCCTAAACAGTCAAATTCAGGCTTTGGGTCTGGCCTTCTGGGTTCTGTGCTTTTACGGGCATTCGGGTCCCATTTTGAAGCTTCTTTCTCCAACCAGTGGGGCTTGAAACGAATTTACTTTGCACTGAAAGCTGAGTTGTGGCAATCAGTAGTCTGCAGGAGCTGGGTTTTGAAGTAAAACAGCTGCTATCCACAAGCTTTGCAATGCAGTGAGATCTGACAACGTGGCTTTCAACATGTGGCCTTGTTAAAAGCTAGGCCAGGCGCCTCCATTCTGGGACCGCGCTGCTCCAAGGAGATGGGTTCACTTTTGTACTTCAGTCATAGAATCATTGCATCCTAGGGCTGGAAGGGACCTCAGGAGGTCGTCGAGTCCAGCCCCTGCCTAAAGCAGAATCAACCACCACTAAGTCATCCCAGCCAGGGCTTTGTCAAACTGGGACTTACAAACCTCTAGGAATGCAGATCCCACCACCTCTCTAGGTAACACATTCCAGTGCTTCACCACCCTCCTGATGAAATAGCTTTTCCTAATATCCAACCTACCCCTCCCCCTCTGTCACTTGAGACCGTTGCTCCTTGTTCTGTCCCTCCTGAGAACAGCCTCGCTTCATCCTCTTTAGAACCCCTCTTCAAGGAGCTTTACATCAAATCACCTCTCACTCTTCTGCAAACTAAATAAGCCCAAATCTCTCAGCCTCTCCTCACAGGTCATTTGCTCCAGACCCCTAATCATTTTTGTTGTCCTCTTCTGGGTCCTCTCCAATGCATCCACATCCTTTCTATACTGGGAGGCCCAGAACTGGACACAGTATTCCAGAGGTGGCCTTGCCAGTGCTGAGTAAATGACTTGAGGTCATTTCTCCCTGCGGAAGCAAGCAAGCATCAGCTCTGTTTTCTTTAGTGATGGCTACTATGGAGCGAATCATGAGCTGGCAGGGCAGGAATTCCCACTAACAAACATCTCTCTGGCCTAATGTGCACTGGTGCACATGGAGAATCCGCAGCCCACTTTGAAGCTGCTCTGAATGCACCCTTGCATTCACACACACAAACCTGGGAAGCGGTGATGTCAGGCAGCCAGGATGTTTGCCTAGGCACAGAATAAATCACCTTGCCAGGAGTCCCCAGAGGAATGGGCAGCTGTGAGTGACACACTGACCTGTGGCAGAGCTGATGACAGCAGAGACCCACAGTTGGCGCAGTAATGGACTCTGAACACATTTCGGATTGAAGTTTAACTGCTCAGATGCCTGCGGCTCCAGGATTCCCTCCGCTGCCTCCATCCTAGGAAGTGACACAAAAGGCATATGTGGAAATGGATTGATGTTGTGCCGGGTGCTAGAGATAGACACACAAACCAGAGTCATGAGGAACTCCAGCAACGAGCCAGGTTCGTCCCAGGGGTAGGACTGGATGCAGTAAAATTACACCAGTGATGAGGTGTCTCTTCATCTAGAACAGTGGTTTTCAACCAGCGTGCTGCAACACACGGGTGAGCTGTAAGAACCATCCAAGCGTGCAGTGCATTTCTGTCCATTTCCCCTCCCTCTTTGCAGAGCCGCTGCAGGGGGGAAATTGACAACCCCGCACCAGTTGAGGCTCAAGCTGCAAGGCTGCCTGAATCCCAGCTGGTGCGGGTTCATCAGTTCCCCCCCTCCCCTCCCCCGCCCCATCATGGTTCTGCATGAGGGGAAATGCCAACCCTGCAGGAACCGTTCATACCGGGAGACAGCTGAAATGCTGCTTCCTGGCCCAAACGAGCTGGCAGGGAGACCACCCCCAATCCCTGCTGTGGCAAGGGGGAGTGAGGGCAGGAGCCTTTTGGAGCTGGGACAAGGTTTAAATGCTGCATGCTTGTTCCAACGGGTTAGAACATAAGAACAGCCATGCTGGGTCAGACCAAAGGTCCATCTAGCCCAGTATCCTGTCTGCCGACAGTAACCAGTGCCAGGTGCCCCAGAGGAGGTGAACCGAAGACAGTGATCAAGCGATTTGTCTCCTGCCATCCACCTCCCGCCTTTGACAAAAGGCTAGGGGCACCATACCGTAACCCTTGCTAACAGCCAAGGGTTGGCGGGGAGGGGAGCCTGCTTGTTTATGCAACATCACTAGCATGGCGCTGAGCAGATTGCGAAAATAGGTCTGTGCACTCTGTCTAAGATGCTGTATTTTGTGGTGGCTTGGAAACATTAATGCATTTGATCCTTGTTTAGCTCATTGCATGCACTTCTATGTTGCAAACCTCTCTAGTAAGACTGTAACCAGAGTAAATGTAAGCAAATGTGATGTTTATGAGCTCTAGAACCCCCAGCAGGTTCGAGTCCAGGCACTTACAAACAGACATCATGAACCTTTCAGCTTCGCGCAGCACCAGCACGCCGACCTGGAACAGCTCCACAGAATGAATGTGCTAATGTGGGCCAGTCAGATTTCCACGTAGGCCTTTCAACAGGCAAAGCCCCATTGCTATGGGGTAGGAACAGTCAGCACAGCAACATGCTGAGATGCCTGAAGGCTCTGACAGAGCCTGGGAAGAAGGTGGGTCCATGCAGTAAGTGGCACACACATGGAGTTTACTGGGCTCGTAAGGAAAGTTTGAGGCCCTGAGGTTTGTTGCTAATCACCAGCAGTGCTTTATTGCTGAGGTTTGGAAATGTGCACCAGTCAGGCTTCCAGGAAGTGCTAAGATGTATTATAATTAGAAATCCCTGCAAGGGACACTCAGAGCACCCAACAAAGGACAGCCCAGTTTCAATGCTAGTAAAACGCAAGTGGAAAATCATCACCTGCCGCCCCCATGCAATTCACGCCAGGGTCACCATCTTGGGAGCAGTGTCAGGTACAGAGCTGGGGCAGCTAGGTGCCAGGGCAATGCTGCCTCAGTCTGCACCTCAGCTCTCTGTCTAATAAGGAGGTTGCTGGAAGGCAGAGGCTAGCGTTGAACAAGGCAGTCTGAAGACAACTTTAAATTGTTATCCCTCTGTGGAATTCCACACTGGACCTGTCTGCAGGCTGGGCAGTCTGCATGCTCTGTGGGACAGGCAGTCCCCAGGACTCATCTACAGGAGGTAAGGGGAGTTTTCCTCTAGGCTCTGGTGGGAACTAGATAAAGCCCAAGTAAGCAAGTCCGTCTTCTGGAAGAGAAAGTGGTTGAGCCTGTGTGTGTAACACCTGTATGTGAGCACATCTGCCTAAATCAGCTTTGCTCCACCTAGATACCTGCCAGGTATGCCCTGGCCAACAGGATTCCTAGGTGCCAAACAGAAGAATTGAGGTCCCCGTGTCTGAGCCATAGAGCAGCATAGGAAGCAAAGCCACACCGAGACATTCTGGGCAAGCGACATCTCTGTGCATGCAGCTTCTTGGCCCCTGGGTGCTCTGCCCTGCCCAAAGTAGCACCAGCCAGGAAAAGATCCGTGCGGCCTGCTCCCTGGTAATGCCATGCTGCTCTTCGTAGAATGGGGAGGCAGATCCAGGAGGGGCCCGGAACATGTGGTCACTCACCTTTCGAAGAGCTCCTGTTCCACGTGCTGGGGACAAGAAGAGAGACAATCAGAAAGGCTGACATTCTCGTAAAAACATTAGCACGACCATCAGCCCAGTGTCCTGTCGGCCAACAGCAGCTGCCGCTAGAGGCTATGACCAGAGCAGGCAATCGCTGAGTGGTCCCTCCCCTGTTGTCCAGTTCTGGCAGGCAGAGGCAGGGGATGCCCAGAACAGAGGACTGCATCTCTGACCATCTTTGCAAATAGCCCTTGAGGGACCTGTCCATTGGGATTTTTGGCCTGGCAAGGAGTTCCACAAAACGACTGTGCGTTGTGTAAAGAAATCCTTCCTTTTGTTCTTTAAACCTGCTGCCTATGAATGTCACTGCGTGACACCTAGTTCTTGTGCCATGGGAAAAAGTGTTAAATATATAGGCCATGTCTACACTTAGGAAAAACTTTGAAATGGCCATGCTAATGGCCAAATCAGAGAATACTGAAGAGGCACTGAAATGAATATTCAGTGCCTCATTAGCATGCTGCCAGCCATGACACTTCAAAAGTGCCCATTTTGCTGGCGTGTGGCTTGTCTACACGGGGTCCTTTTCGAAAGGACCCTGCAAAAATGGAAATCCCCTTATTCCTATCAGCTGACCTATGTGAGGATGCGTGGGAAATTATCACCTGCCACCCCAATGCAACATTATAATTAGAACTCCCTGTAAGGGACACTGCCTTCCAGCAGCCTCCTTAGTCAACCGACAGCCAAGGCGCAGACTGAGGCAGCACTGGTCCGGCACCAAGCACCCGCTGCTCTGTGCCTGTCACTGCTCCCAAGAAGGTGACCCTGGCTTGAATTGCATCGGGGCGGGAGGTGATGATTTTCCTCTTGCATTTTACCAGGATTGAAACTGGGCTGTCCTTTGTTGGGTGCTTTGAGTGTCCCTTACAGGGAGTTCTAATTAAAATGCTTCTTAGCATTTCCTGGAAGCCTGATGGGAGCACATTTCCAAACCTCAGCAATAAAGCACTGCTGGTGATTAGCAGCAAACCTCAGGGCCTAAAACTTTCTTTACTAGCCCAGTAAACACCATCTGTGTGCCACTTATTGCATGGACCCCTGTGTAGCCAAGCCGTGCGTGAGCGAAACGTGGGACTTTCAAAGTGCCACAGCCGGCATTATGCTAATGAGGCACTGAATATTCATTTCGGCGCCTCTTTAGTATTCTCCAGTTTGGCCATTAGCATGGCCATTTCAAAGTTTTTCCTAAATGTAGACACAGCCATCTAGCCCATTCCTGCAGCTGTATATCTTATCAGTCAAGCCTGAGATTTGGAGCCATTTTGAGGTTTACTATACAGTAGTCCCTCGAGTTATGCGCGGGTTGTGTTCCCGTGCATCCTTGCGTAACTCAAATTCCACATAGGTCAGGGAGTCGGGCTTTTTCCCCAGCAGAATGCACCTGGAGCGCCTTTGGAAAGGTAAATCCTGGGGTTGGGGGGGCAGCTGGGGAGGGTTAAGCTTGGCGGTGGGTTGGGACTGCGGGAGTGGGACAGGAGGTTAAGCCTGGGGTGGGTTAGGGCTGCAGGGGGTGGGGAGCGGTGAGCCAGGGGCATGCGGCCTTGCCAGGAGTTGAGACGGAGCCGCATGGGGTGGGGATGAGACAGAGCCAGAGCCATGCAGGGGAGGGGCAGGGGTCTGGGCATGGGGTGGGGGTGAGCCAAAGCCATGCAGGGGGATGTGAACTGGTACCACAGGGGTGTTTGAACCAGGGCCACACGTAGGAGCGTTGAACCAGGGCCACTTGGGGTGCGGGGTGGGGGTTGAGCCAGGGCTGGGGAGAAGCAGGATTTTGAGTTGTGCTTAACTCACATGAAGGCAATTAAGCGCAACCCGAAATCGCGCGTTTGGAGGGATTACTGTATTTGGCTCTATGCTTTCCCACAGAGTGAGACCTACCCTGTCATTCCCCAGCTGAAGGTGCTCCCCTAGCCCCCCTGGTTAGCATGCAGTATGTTGTGGAGCAATGCTAGGGCTGTGAGTTCAAGTCTCACCTGGCACATCAATTTATTGGTTGAGTTGGGCTGGTCCTGCCTTGAGAAGGGGGCTGGACTTGATGAGCTCCCAAGGTCTCATCCCACCCTAAGTGTCTACACTTCGGAGCCTGGTGTTATTGGAAGCCATTGATTGTCATTGTTCTCACACAATGAAATCCTCCTCGGCAGCTTGTGCACAGGTCTCGTGGTGGTGGGGGCTGGATGTCAGCATCACAGCAAACAACAAGCCCTTCGCGCTCCCTGAAAATGCCCACAGATGCCTCCTGGGGACTGCGCCTGTGCCATTGGCAAAGCCTGAAGCAGGTGAACTGAACTAGTTCATGACACAGGTAGCTAAGAATCCCTCCCCCAGCATTTCCTGGTAGGTGAGCACTTGGGCAGCTGCGCAGAAGAGGCTCAGGGGCTGCCCAGCTGATGAGCAGAGTGCCCACGGCTGGCAGCTTGCATTTCTGCTGGCGGTGCACATGTGCACATTCCTTGGTCCGCAAAGTTTATTCCACCCATGCGCTAGTCCAGCATCCCAACAATGGTGCACCTCTGGGCTTGGGAGACACTTCTGATAGTCTCCTGGTGCCCACAGTACATGGGAGACCAGCAGCAACACTTCAGAAGCTCCCTCATCTGTTGTGAGCTCAGAGTAAATAGCCAAGTTCCCTGCTAGGGGACTCCCTGGTTAGCCACAGCTGCTCCTCAGGAGCAGTGGGGGCACTTGGCTGATCCAGGAATGCAAACGAGTCCCTCTTGACCTCTGGCATTGGTATCAGTGCAGTAGGCTGCCAATGCTGCACTCGAGCAACAGCAAGAGAAACCTGACTGCAGGCAAGACCAGTGCCTAGGCACAGGACTATGGTACCTACCACCAGGCCATGGTCATCCAGGTTGGTGATCTGGTCCACCAGGTAGGTCCGGAGGGCATCCAGTCTCTGCAGGGACTCAGTCCAGTAAACTCGCTGGGTCAGGATGCTGTGGTGAGCCCGTTCCTCTTCCACATGGACCTTCTCCAGCAGTCGCTGCTCTTCGTTCTCGCACACACTTCTCACAAAGGTCAGTCTCTGGACCACCGCTTCGCGGGCCCCGCTGGCCGCACTCTGCCACAGCAATGACATGGGAGGGAGGGGGCAGGTGACCCTGTCTGGGCTCAGCAGCTGGCTTTCAGTGCTCCCCACCACCGAGCTAACCCCTCTGAAATCACTGGGAGCAAAGTGGCGTCAGCCAGCGAGACAGCAGACGCCACTTGCTCCACCTACCCAGCTACTGTGTTTCTATAACCCCTTGTGGTGTTGCCATGGATACTACATGCCAACTTAAGACTCAGGAAGCCCCAACATTTCAGCTTTGTATAAAAATGAGCTTTACTCCATCTAAGAGTAGAGAAACGAGGCCACGCAGGCGAGCCAAGGCCCTGCCTGCAATCTCTGGCACTGGAAAGCAGCCCTGGCTCCCTGCAGCAGTCCCACTGGAGCCAACTCCTACTACAAATGTCTTGCAGAATTAGACCCGGCAGCTGCTGACCCCCACTGTTCCTGTTCACTAGCAACTGTCCGACAGATGCACTTCTGGGCAGTGGTTGCATCCCAGCCACTGCAGGAGGGCAGAAGAAGTTGGAAACGGACTAGAAACAAAAATTAAACTCACTAGCCTTTTATGGAATCTCAGGCACCAGGAGGGAACCAGGAGAAGTTATGATCTAACTTTTACCTAGAGAGGTGTGGAATCTCCATCCCTTGGGGTCTTTATGTCCCAGCTTGAGAAGTCCTGGCGGGGATGGTTTAGAAAGGATTGGTCCTGCTTTGGGCAGGGGCCTGGACTCAATGACCTCCTGAGGTCTCTTCCAGCCCTGGGATTTTGTGATTCTAGGATCACTGAAGTGTTCCCAGCCAAGTTTGCTATAACATGGGCCTGACCTACGCTAGAAAATTAGGCGAGCATAACTACATCACTCCGAGGTCTGAAAAATCCACCCCCGAGGGGCGTGCTGTGTACTCAATGTTGGGTCGCTGGAAGAATTCATGGGCAGGTGCATAACCCAGGCCAATGGGAGAAGCCCTCCTGCTAGCACAGGTATTAATAACTACACTGTAGCATTACAGGCAGAGCTGTAGCCGCTGAGTATTACCCAGAAATAGCTGGCCTGATTCTCCCCTATATTACAGCCACTGTCCCCTGCTCTCAAGTGCAAAGGGGCTTTAAAATCAGTGTAGGGTGAAACGGATGCTGCCAAAGTGGTGTAACATGGCCTCGGTGCTAGAGAGATGTAGGCCTGGTAGTGGTATCTTGACACGGTCGCTTTACTGGCAAATGCCGCCTGTGGGAGGTATGGGGAGCAGTAGGAGAGAGGAGCTAATTCAAGAGCAAATGGCAGGGTCTGACTCCAGAGCCCACCACTGGAAGCCAAGCCTAGGCCATCTCCGTGAGAATGGGGCAGTGAAAGGGCGCAGAGCACTGTGTACAGGGCTTACACTCAGCTGTCTGCCGTGTGGAGAAGTCTGGGTTAATACTGCAGGAGACCAAGCAAACCTGTGTGTTGTTCTGGGGGTGGGGGGTGAGAGAGGGGGCCTAAAATGTCAGTGGCCTAAGAGAAAATCCCTCTCACAGCCCAGGACAGCCAGCAGAACCCTGCTTGTGGGGGATGCTGGCCTGTGAGCTGCCAGCTGCTCTCCCAAGCCCAGGCCCATGCTGCCATGCCAGGGAAAGAAAACAGAATTACCAGAGCCCTTTGGTTCTTCCCTGGCAGCACCTCAGCCACGTATCTGGTGATGGCAGCGCTCTGCAACTGGAGCTTCTCACACTGATCCACCAGCTTATTCTGAAATACAGAAGCCGAGCTCCACATACTCGGACTGTCATAGGGCAACCTCCGCCCGCTGACACTGCGGGTACTCATCTTTTGGTAGCTTGTCACCCAGCAGCCTTTCACTAGAGCAAGGGCTCCACGAGGCCCCAGGGAGCTTCCAGCTCTCAGTCCCTTTGCAATTATTGGCAAACACTCCCCAGCTTTACATGAAGAAGTAAACCCCTAAGCTGTAATAAAACTTGATCCTCCTTGGACACAGGACCAAAGGGGGCCACAAGCTGGTGTGCGTTAATCATCCACCTGGGTGAGGCCTGTCCTGGACTCCTGATCACCAGCACTAGAATCTGCACTCAGGAGCACCTGGGCCAGAATCTCCCTCGCATTCTGTTTCCTTTATGCCATTGTGATGACCTCAGTGGAAATATCCCCCGCTACTATCCCCCAGGCAGAGCTGCTGCAGTAAATCATAACTTGGAGCAGTCTTTGGGCTGCTCTAACGTATGCAGTTCCTGCACAGCCCAGCTCTGGAGCATTCTGCAGCCTGGGCCCCCTCCTGCAATGAGCACAGTTCAGCCAGAACAGACTGAACCATAGTTTTGCCTTTGCAGTCTGTCCTCTCCCTTGGCAATAGGGGGATTCCTGCACGCTCAGCGGGGCCTAGATCTGTGAGTTAGGTTCCAGGGAAAACCCCGCTGACACACAGGAACTAGGAGCCATTTACTCCTGCCGGGTATTACCCTGACCCAGCATTACCGGGACACTGCGAAGAGCTCCCTCCGGAGCCCGGCCCAGCTGACAGCCCCGTGCGCTGGGCTCTGGGAGGCGCCTGGCCCTGGCAGCAGGACCAGCCCGGGCCCTTGCCAGCGCCCTTCCCGCCACCAGCTCACTCGGGCAGCCGTGTGATTGGTCACCGACGTGACGCAATACTGTTCCCGCTCTCTGATTGGACGGCTGAAAGTTTTTTAAACAAGACGGGGGCACCCAGCCTCTTCCCGGATCTCAGGCGGGCCGGGGGGGCGCCGAGCAGGGCCGGCACCGCACCAGGAGGGTGCGCTCCGCGGGGCGGGGGCCGTGCACCAGCCGGCCCGGCCCACGCAGCAGTGCCGAGCTCGCAGGAACCGGGCGGTGCGCAGCGCCGGGCACACACCGGCCTGGGCTCAGCCGGGGGCTCTGCGCCGCAGTGAGACGCACCAGCAGCCAGGGCCGGGCTGGGCGGTGTCTCCATTGAGACCCCTGCGGCGCCGATGTGCTCAGGCCACCGCCGGTCTCTCCGGATGAGCGGCGCGGCCTGGCTGGAGGCAGGGGAGGCTCCCCCAGGGCTCCGGGCCCGGGGCGATTGTGGCGTGGGGCGCCCCCACTCCCCCAGGCAGCCTGGTCCAGTCCCCGGCCTCCCGGCCCCGCGCCTACCCGCAGCTCCGCCGCCTTCTCCTCCAGCGCCGTCAGGGGGTGCCCGCGGCAGCCGCCCAGCCGGGCGCACTGGGCGCAGACCAGCCGGTCGTGCGTGGCGCAGAACCAGCCCAGTTCCAGCCCGTGCTCCGGGCAGCGCTCCCCAGCCGGCCCGGGCTCAGCCCCCGCCTGGCTCCGGCTTCCTTGCTCCGCGCCCGAGGGCGGCAGCCCAGTCCCCACCTGCGCCATGGGCCGCGCTCGCCGCCGGGCAGGCTGGGAGCGGGCGGCACCTGTCTCAGGTGCGAGCAAGTGGCAGGTGGGCGGAGCAAGGTAAAGTCCGAGCGAACCCGCGCGCTCACTGCCGGGCACGCGCACAGCCCTGCTGGCAGACACCGCACCCACGTGCACGCTGCCCTGCGGACAGGTACACGCCTGCTCTGCACACGCACTCACTTTCACTGCCCCGTGTGCACACACTCTCTGCCCTACGTACCTACTGGCTCTCATGGCCCAGCGTGAGCACACAGGCTGCACACAAACACTGCCACACACACACAGCTTCCTGCACACGCCGACACACAACGCTCTGCAGACCTACCCCTAGGCATGGACAGCTGCACTCACGGCCCTGTACACACAGATCCCCTTGTACACACAAGTCCCATAGTCAAAAGTGATTTAGGCACTTGAAAACCTAATCCCCATGGACTTTCAATAAGCCTTAGCCTCCTAAGTACCCGAGGGCCAGATTTTCAAAGATGCATGAGAGATGCCCGGTGGAATTTTCAGAGGGACTTCCCTGCATGGTTAGGTGCCCACAGAGCTTTGGCAGTCTGCCAAGAGGCCGGCCAGCCTTTGCCAAATAGCCAGAGAGTCCAAGCCTGCACGTCCCTATTCAAGTAGTCCTGGCAGCCCACCTTTGAGAACCAGGGCCCTAGGCAGACTCAGCTGGTTCCTTTCACTCTTCTCTGGCTTCCCTGTGAGCTGTCCCAGCCGGGCACCACCTGTACTCAGAGCTGTGTTCTTATCCATTGGAGAGGGGAGAAACTTAAGGCATAACCTGTATTGACACGAACCATGCTACTCTGCATATCTGGCAGATAGGTATGGGGTAACGCCCAGTGATCAGCTTTGACTGCTGTTGGGTTACAGATGACTTTAGTCTAGAACAGGGATGAGCAAACTTTTTATATTGGGCCCCAGTTTTTGTCCCTGCAATTAGCAGGCCCCTCACCTGTACCCCTTAAACAGCAGGTTAAATCTGCCATTTAACTGGTTAACCAATTAAAGGGGGGTGAAACCTGACATTTAACCAGTTAGCCAATTAAGGGGGGTGGCTGGGGAGGCTGCTGGAGTAGCCTCCCAGCTCCCCCCACGACACACACATCCACAGTGCACCAGGGATCAGGGCTGCTCTGGCCCCGCTGGAGCTACCCTTCCTGTGGCACTGCTGTAGGTGGGGGACACTTCAGCATGGCTGGAGCAGCCCCGGTCCCCAGCATGCCATGGGGAGGGATGCTCCATCCGGTCCAGAGCATCCCTGGTTCCTGGTACCCTCCGTGTGCCATGAGTGGAGGAGAACAGAACAGTCCCAAAGCCCAGTGTGCTGCAGGCAGGGGTGCTCCAGCCTGGCCAGAGAAGCTCTCATCCACAGCAGGGGGGCTGCTCCAGCCATGCTGGAGAGCCCCACACTTTCAGCAGCCCTGTGGGGCTGGAACAATCCCCTCCCCACACCAGGCTCCAACCTACTGGTTAACCGGAACCCACTGTCTTCCTGTCCTTACTACCATCACCTTCCCTCCTTCACCCCCACATTGAAGAGAACCCTGAAAGGGACAGGTATCAGAGAAGTAGCCAAATTAGTCTGTATCTTCAGAAACAACGAGGCACCTTATAGACTAACAGAGCATAAGCTTTCATGGGCAGAGATCTGCTTCATCAGGTGCATGGGTAGTGGGGTTTCAGAGGAGGGTTTAAAGAGGGAGTCTCAGTCCAGGGGAGGGCTAGAGGTGACAAAGTCTATTCAGTTAGGGTGGATGTGGCCCATTAGCAGCAGTTAATGGGGAGTTTTGAACATCAGGAGAGGAGGAATCAAGTCGGTTCAGTCAGGGGGGATGTGGCCCATTATCAGTAGTCCACAAAAGCTTATGTTTCAAAATATCTGTTAGTCTATAAAGTGCCACGGGACTTCTTATCGTTCCTAAAGGGACAACCCCCCTTTGCTTCCCAAGAGCTGGACAAATGAGTTTCCCTTCCTTTGCTTCTATTTGGTGAACTAGTTGTAACAGTGCCCTCCACCAAAATCAATGCCTTACTTAGGGGTAAAACCCGTCCTTCCACCTAAAAGCTTTGGGAACGTATTTTGACATAGACATACAGCGACATTTCATAAACATGCCTGTTGCTATGGTGATCACACACACAATAAATTACTGTGCTCCCTGTTCTACAAGCAGTGAACTTCATCTTCCTGCACCTGCTACTGAGCTGTAAGGCTCAGCTGTGGGAGTGGCAGCCCAGTGGTGGATTTGCCATTGAGCCAAAGGAGCCTGTGCCCAAGGGTGTGGGCCAGTTCTGGCCAGACCTGGAAAATGGGCACTCTGCACCCTAGCACATGCCCAGGAGCGGTAGATGGAGTGGGGCAAGCCCATACTCCCCAGTCCCACTCCCCAGCAGGAGTGGCGGGGTGGGGGGCAGAGCGCAGGCATGCTGAGGGAAGCAGGGGTGGACTGCAGGTAGAAGGGGTGGGTAGGGGCTCCCACTTGCCCTGGTCTTGCATCACAAAACCATAATCCATGGTGAAGTCTGGTCTTCTCTGAAATCTGGGGGTTTGTGAGTTTTGGCCTCTTGCTAGGCAGATCTCATGGGGGAAGCCCAACAGCTCTCAGATGGTGATCCTGACCAGGGGTACCCTCTCAGTTTTTCCATGCATGTGTGAAATAAATTTTATGTGCATCAAGCCATGTGCAGATGTTCACCACCAGTAAAACACAGGCTGCTGGCTGTGCACACCTGTAGGTGCTCTGCTAGTCAGCTGGGTGGCATTTGAGCTTTCCTGTGTGGCCGTCTGAGTACACAACTTACAAAGAACACTGATCCTGACCCAAGAGAGCTGTGTGGAGTCACAAGTGTATTTTAGGGGTTGGTAGTTCAGCCTCCCTTACTTCTGTACTTTCCCTGGACCTGGGCAGCTGGAAAGCAGGGGCTGTTAGTTGGGAACAAGCTCTGCAGGCAGCAGCACAGCAATAAAGGTGGCAATGCCACACCAAGCTATCCTTACTTCTGCTGCTGCTGCTGCTGCTGCTGGTGGCAGCTCTGCCCTCAGAGCTGGGCTCCCAGCCAGCAGCAGTGCGGAAGGACCTCCCCGGCAGAAGCCTTTCTGGGTCAGGACCCCTCCATTTATAATTTCAGATTTAAATAGCTGAAGTCACGAAATTTATATTTGCAAGATCCAGTGACCATGAAATTCACTACAATGGACCTTGACCTTGGTAGGGCCCCATGCTGGGGTCCCAACACAACGCTCAGCCCCAGGCGGAGACCCAGAGAAGTGCCGTCTGATTGAAGAGAGCAGCAAGGGTGCAGACACACAGTGTGGGGGAGGGGCTGGGGAGGAGGGGGCGGAAGCAGGGGCAGGACGGGGCTGCACTGAGGGCTGCGGGAGAAGTGCCCGTGGGTGGGAGCAGCGGGGTGAAGCCGGGGCAGGGGGGGGCAGGGAAGACGCTGCCCTGCACAGCAGGGTGCTGAGGTCAAGGGGCGGCGCGGGGTGCCAAGCTGGCAATAGCGGGGGGAGCAGTGCAGGGGGGGCGGGAGGCAATTGGGGAGCAGGAGTGGAGCCGCACCGGGAGCGGTCTTGGGGGCGGAGCCACCCGGGAGGGGCGTGGCCGGAGCTGCCCAATCGGGATCAAGGGCGGAGCTGGCGGCTGGCGCGGCCCCGCCCCTGACTCCGGCGCTGGTGGCTGCGGAGTGGGGCGGGCAGGGCGGCGGTGCAGGTGAGTGGGGCGGGGCTCAGGCAGCTGCTTAGCACCCGGCACGGCCGACCCCCAACAGAACCGGGCTCCCCCCGCCCCAGAGACAGCCCTCTTCTATCCCACCCCCCGGAGTAAAGCCTGGCTCCCCCACCCCCACACAACCTGCCTCCCCCATAGAATCTACCTGCCCGGCTCCCCTCCCCATAGAGCCTGGCTCTCTTCTCTCCCGCTCCCTGAATAGAGCCTGGCTCCCTACCAGCTCCCCCCAGAACAGATCCTGGCTTCCCTCCCAGCAGAGCCCATCGCTCTTCCTCCCATGGAATAGAGCCCGACTCTCCTTCTGCCCCTGCCTCCGGAATAGAGCCGGTGCCCCCTGCCCCCAAAATAGCATCTGACCCCCTCCCCCCCAACGGGGCACAGGTGGGGAATAAGGCCCTGCAGGGCAATACCAGTGCCCAGTAGTCCTGGCTCTGAAGATTCATGAGCCTGAGCTGTGGGGGAGAGAGGGTGCCTGGTGGTGTGCCTGGTGTGTGGTACGGGCCCAGAGTGAGCCTGGGGCGCTGGTTGTGATATCCTGGCCAGTCTGCCTGGGTCTGGAGCCCACTCTCCAACCCCGAGAGATGCTGCTCTCAGCACAGTTATCCACCTGAGTGCAGCTGGGTGGGCTTCAGACTTGCAGCTGTGTGGAAATACACCCTAAGCAATGCCGGGGTACAGACAGTGCTCGGCGCCAAGAGAGCCTCTCCCAGGGACACCCGTACCACTCTGTGGCTCAGGGCGGTTCCCACGTGGCTGGGAGGGTCCCTCCTGGCTTCACTAAATGCTGTCGCAGCACCACATGGGTAGACAAGACCCGACTGCTGCCGTGTATGTGGGGGAGTGTTTGGCACTTGTGCAAAGTAGTACAATTCTGCCAGGCTGGTATTTCACATGGGCTCAGTTTGGTGAATCAGCTGCATAAGGTACCTGGAAAGGGTGAATTGTGGCCCTGTATTTGATAGCGTAGTTGCTCCTCTGCAAAGGTTATTGATATGGAGCATCTGGATTGGAGGCTAGGGGAATATATTGTCCACTTTTCTGGAAAACAATGTGTATCTGAGCAGAGGTAACATTCCCTTTAACAAAACTAAGGTCAGCTAAGTAACAAGTGGCTAATACCTAGGTAGCACCATTCACAATCCCCCGTATGCTTTCGCAGGGTGTCAAGGGAAGACCGTGATAATAAAACAAGGACTGAAAAGAAAAAAGCAGGAATCAAACTTCTAGGCTTTGTTTTAGTCTTTGAAACCAGTGTGTCTTTACCAGGAGATAATGAATGTGTGTTTGTTCTCCTGTGGCAAAATCTCCGTGATTTTGTTTGTTACGAGGTAGCTAGGCAAGATCAGCACTGTGCTTTCTCATGGGATTGACCTTGCTTATCTTGCAATAAAAGTGACACTGTCTTATGTCCTCTAGGATCTTACTGTGCCATAGCTAAAAAGCCCCTTTTGTTGCAGTGGAGACTTCGACCTAGCTGCTTAAGGGGAAATGCCAAACCAATGTGACTTAACTTCAACACAGAGGCTTTTAATTTTGCTGGAGTTTCCCAAGTGCTTCGAGAAGGGTCAGTGCCCAGATTTCAGGGGTATTTGAAAAATCCCAATCTTCTGTGTCTAAATAATGTATGGAACCACTGACAATGTCTTTAAAGTGCCCGGTTGGATGTCTTAAAATGCTGTAATATGTTAACAAGGCTTTAATAGTGCAGTGCGTTTGCTGGGACATAGCAAAATCCTGGGTTCTGCTAACCAGGAACATTGTAAAATGAGTCAAAGGTGCCCTTTCAGAATCCCAGAGAACTGACTTGGGGGTTTCCCCAAATCTTCAGATAATTTATTGGCTTTGTAAAGGGTGCTAGGGCTCTGCCTAGAGAGAGGAAAGCAAAACCCTATTTATTAGCTTATACAGAGTGTCTTTTCTTTCAGTCACATGCAGGATTCTCTTTATTTTTTGTTTAAAATCCCCTTCATAATCATAGGTAAGTCCCATCAACAGTGTTTGGAAATAAACCGCAAAGAGATCTCAATGGCCCAGCACCTTGTCTCACCTGACCTAGCATACTCAGGCTAGGGCTACCCTGTAGCCATATCTCCAGACATCTCATTACAAGGGGTAGTGGAAAGGAAATGCTGCATTTGAAATATCCCTGCTCTTTCGAGCGTGGTGTTTAGCCACAGGGTTTCTATTTCGGGTACAGGTGTATCCCAGAATAGAAACCACAGTGTAACCGTAACCTCAGTGCATACGGGTATTAAAACCTCACCCCAGCAAACCCATCAAAACACCCCACTGGGGGAAAAGCTCTCCTTGGGAAGAGTTGCAGCTGACAGATACTAGTCATTGCTTAGTACGTGGCTGGAGGTGGTTGTGGCTGCTGTGGTGACTGCAGGATCAGAACCTGGCAATCAAATTTTTGGATTTGATCCTGGCTGTTGGTTTCACATCTGTGTTTTATACAGTCACTGTGGGCTATTAGGGATATTGCTTTTGCTCCCAAAGCCATCATGGGGAGCTCACTGCTGCATCACAATAGGCTGAGGCAATTAAAGCTTGTTTAAATGCAAATCAGAGCCATCCCATCCATAGGACAGTTCAGGGACGCCACCCCAGACTTTGTGCTTTGGGGGGCTCTGCAGCAGCTGGCTGAACCATCCTATGGCCAGGATGGCCTCCAATGTTCCCTCTAATTTTTCCATGTGTGCACAGAATAAATTTTGTGAGGAGCACCAAGGTGTGTGCAGAAGTGCACCACCAACAGACACACATGGTGCCGGCTGTGGGTGCTCTGCTATTCAAATGTCGCCAGCTGATTCTCTTGTGGGTGGCTGCCCAAAGGAACATTGATAGTCTGCCATGGTGTTCCTGGGCTGGAGGGAGACAGGCTGGCACAGGGCTGCAGCAGGGGTTGGCCCCCTCACAGGCACTATGGCAGTGAAAGCCCAGCCACTCTGCTACAATCTCCCAGCTTCGTCACTCCACTCCATCACAGTGGCAGGAAGCAGGGTGCCCTGGCCCCACCTTTCCCCAGCCTATGTGTTATGGAGCTCTGGGGAGGTGCCTTCGGGAAAGGAGTACAAGGGGGCAGGAGGACCTGGGGCAGGGAGAGTTGGAGCAGGGGTAGGTCTTGGACAAGGGGTGGAGTGGATGTGAAGCAAGTGCTGGAAGAGGTGGAGGGTAAGGGGGTTGCCCCAGGCCCTGCACTGCCCTAGGGCTGGCCCTGATGCAACTGCTTTCTGCTGCTGGGACTAGGTTGCTAAAAAGCAATGCACGTTTTTAGAAAATCCATACCGACAATGAATTGCACTTGTTTTAAACCATAGCCTAGGTGTCATACAGTGATCAGGTGTGATAACCAGGGGTCCCCCAGGAGCCAGCTGAGGGTAACTCAATTAAGGTGCAGTGCAAGAAATGGGGTAGCCAGTCCCCAAAACTGGTGGTTATTCCAATATTTGTGTTTACCAATCATAGAATCATAGGGCTGGAAGGGACCTCAGGTGGTCATGTAGGCCAGCCCCCTGCTTCAAGCAGGATCAACCCCATCTAAGTCATCCCAGACAGGACTTTGTCAAGATGGCACTTAAAAACCTCTAGGAATGGAGATTCCACCAACTTTCTAGGCAACACATTCCAATGCTTCACCTCCATCCTGGGGAAGTAGTTTTTCCTAATATCCAACCTACTCCTCTCCCTCTGTAACTTCAGATCGTTGCTCCTTGTTCTGCCATCTGTCACCACTGAGAACAGTTTCTCACCTTCCTCTTTAGAGCTCCCCTCCAGGAAGTTGAAGGCTGCTATTAAATCACCCCTAAGTCTTCTCTTCTGTAAACTAAGCAAGCCCAAATCCCTCAGCCTCTCCTCATCGGTCTTGTGCTCCAGCCTCTTAATCATTTTTGTTGCCCTCTGCTGAACCTGCTCCAGCAAATCCACATCCTTTTTATACTGGGGGGCCCAAAACTGGACACAATGTTCCAGATGTGGCCTCACCAGTGCTGAATAGAGGGGAGCAACCACTTCTCTAGATCTGTTTGAAATGCTCCTCCTAATGCACCCTAGTATGCTGTTAGCCTTCTTGGCTACAAGGGCACACTGTTGACTCATACCCAGCCTTTCATCCACCACAACCCCTAAGTCCCTTTCTGCTGTACTGCTGCTTAGCCGGTCAGTCCCCAGCCTGTAACAATGCTTGAGATTCTTCCGGCCCAGGTGCAGGACTCTACACTTCTCCTTGTTGAACCACATCAGATTTCTTTTGGCCCAGTCCTCCAATTTATCCAGGTCACTGTGGATTCTCTCTCTACCCTCCAATGTATCTACCTCTCCCCCTAGTTTTGTGTCATCTGCAGACTTGCTGTGGATGCAATCCAGTCCCTCATCCAGGTCATCAATAAAGATGTTGAATAAAACCGGCCCCAGAACCGAGCCTTGCGGCACGCCACTTAAAACTGACCGCCATCCAGATATTGAGCCATTGACCGTTACCCGTTGGGCCTGACCATCAAGCCAGCTTTCTATCCATCTTATAGTCCAAGGATCCAATCATATTTCCTTAATTTATGGGCAAGAATGCTGTGGGAGAGTGTATCAAAAGCTTTGCTGAAGTCAAGGTATATCACATCCATTGACTTCTTCATGTCCACACAGCCTGTTACCTCATCATAGAAGCTAACCAAATTGGTCAGGCAGGACTTGCCCCTGGTGCATCCATGTTGGCTACTTTTGATCACTTTCCATGCCCTCTTCCAAGTGGTCCAAAATGGATTCCTTGAGGATCCCCTCCATTATTTTCCCAGGGATTGAGGTAAGGCTGACTGGTCTGTAGTTCCCTGGATTGTCCTTCTTTCCTTTTTTGAAGATGGGCACTATGTTTGCCTTTTTCTAGTCATCTGGGATCTCCCAACCTCCAAGAGTCTTCAGAGATAATGGCCAAAGTTTTGGCAGTGGCATGGATTTGTGTACATCTAGTTTTTCTAGATAGCTCAGAACTTGTTCCTTCCCCTCAAATGGCTGCCCTCCACCTTCCCATACTGAATTGTCTAGGACCACAGTGTGGGAGTTAACTTTGTCCATGAAGACTGAGGCAAAAAAAAAAAAACATTGAGTACTTCAGCTTTTCTTACATCATCTGTCACTAGGTTACCAAGCCAGCACAAAACACCTTCTGTATCTCCTTATTAGCTAATCAGATGTCCAATTCCTGCAGAGCATCCAGCTTTAGGCTTCCACTTACCCACCCAACTCAGATTCAGTTCTACCAGTCCCAAAGGACTGGGCACATTACCTTCCAGGGCAATAAGTATTTCAGACCTTATCTCAAGTACACACTTATAGCCAATTCTTTCTAACCAGGCTAACGTTTATTTAAAAGGAAAGCGAGCAAGTGTTGGTTAAAAGGTCCATATGCAGACTGACATGAGTTCAGTTCTTGAGGTTTAGATACATCATAGATATGGTGATCTTGTAATTGCGAAGACATCTTTTGGAAACAGTCCATAAGCTATAGTCCAATGTCCATATTTGGGGTGATTCCAGCTAATGACTGGGATCTCAATCCTGATGGCTTAGGTTTCCCCTGAAAGAAACTTCCAGCATGTTGGAGACCAACAGGATCAGGACACAAGGACCTTTTAGATAGTTCTGGGCAAATAACTGCTTTTCATGTACCCTCCTGTTTGCCAAATATCATAACCTAAAGTGATTTACAGTTTATCACAAACTTTAGAGGGACATCTTGACAATGACATTATTTTGCCACAGAGTTATCTCAATATTAATATTCCTTTTTATTCTCTGAATCAACAGTTGCAGTGACAGAATCTGTCTCTCTACATGGGTAGCATCTGTAAGGTGTAAGTTAACACATATAATTCATATAAACTACAATTTTCAACAATACAGATTAAGTACCTTTTACATATTTTTTCACAAGGCCTCTCTACATGTCAACGCTGGGTCATTTGGCCTGGGATTTTTTAAACCTTTCTGGCCCTGTGGCCTATGTGGCACAAGATTTGTAGCAACTGTTAACACAGTGGTATCAACAGTGGTTTCTTTGGTCATATTATCATCACGTAATGCCACACCATGGGAACCCTGAGAATAGAACTTCAGTCTAACAGTCACAATAATGACTGGTGTGCATGCAGGAGGGTGATACATTTACTTTGTAAAGTCTGCCAAATAGTGACATCTTGTCAGAGGACTTGCTCAAAATGCAACAAGATGCTGGTAGTTGGCATTTTTATTAAATGTTGAAAGTTGCGGAGAGCACTGCAGATTTTTGCTGTAGTGATTCAATTTCAGGGAAGCATTCTCAAGACACAAAATGCAATTTGCAGTGCTTTTTGTGTAAAAGAAAAAGAGCCATTACTCAGCCGACTCCCTGCCGCTTCAGACAATCCCACAGCTAGGGTTTCCAAGGTGTCGGTTCTCAGTACTGGCACAAAAAAACCACTGGCAATTTGTATTTTTATTTCTTGAGTCTTCCTTTCTTCAGAGCGCTATCTGCTTTGCTTTTTCAGTGCAAATAAAAATTGGAAGGTGTTTATGAATGGAAAAATTGTCTTGTTTGCATGTAATGAGGAATAATTATCAATGAGAAAAAATTAACTAGCTCCTCTGGATAACTGGTCTGCAAAGTGGGTGTGAATGTCTGTTACTAGTAGATTGCTAGCGAGTTTGTTACTGTACATCTTATAAATATGCTGGACTTCCCAGTCTCTTTATTAGCAACACTTAGCACTATTACCATTATATTTTTTTTAACACCAACTCGGGAATCATTGTAATAGGTATTATAATGGACACATAACTCTACTCATCTTCAAAGAATTTTGCAGATGCAATCAAAGCCCCAAACCCAGGAAGAGCGCTGTTGTCATTTTGCTGTTTCTCTGCCACCTCAACTTTTCATGCAATTAATGTTTAATATTTGCAACATCAGTTCCATTAAAAAGCAAGTAAATAATCAAAGTTAAATTCTCTATTTTATTTTGTAGACAGTTTCCAGTTTCTTCCTGGTGCCACAGAACAAAAGAAAAACCCACTCTATTCCCAGGACATTGAAATAGTTTGCACACTCAGTCTTGTTCTGACTGCAAGTCAGTTACCCAAATAATACACTCCCTGACCTGTGAGATTGGTTACCTTTTAAACCTCTTGGCTGCATTAACATCTGGATTGAACAAGCAGAGCTTAACTAGGTCTTACAAAGTGCTAATTGCAAAGGACAGCAGGGTAAAATTAGAACAGGATTGTCTGCCAGAAAACTGCTTACTGACCTGCTGCATATGTGCTTCAGGCTTCTGGGCTCATCTTGATTGGTTTGTTGAGACAAACAGGTAAATGCTGCTGGCGAATTTTCAGCCACCTCCTACTAACCCAGAAGACAGGAGCTTTAATGTACAGCTAGGTGAGACTGAAGTCAATCCAGTTAGAGCACTCCCAGCTATGAAGAATGTGATTACTGTACCTGGTAATTCACTGCCATTGAAACCACCCTGTGGACAGCTGCGCTTCTCATTTCCAGACAGATTTAATGCTGTTAATGATTTAGTGCTGGTGAGGCAGTGGAGTGACTGGAGATTTTACTCGCGAATGGCTTAGTATGTGCACATCAGCATAGCCTTTCCCTGCACTGCTGGTGCTGTCCGGGGGTGCTGGATGACACAGGGCCAGGTGGTCTCAGCATGAGTTGGACCCTCTGGGTGTTAGTGTGGTGCTCTGTAGGGCCTGGTGATGGGACACAGAGACGTAGTCTTTGGCTTATCTCTAGTCTTGCAGTGCCCAGTGTCATCCTTAATGTGAAAAAGCAGTCATGTAACACTTCAAAGGCTAACAAAATAAAGATTTCTTGTCTAGTATAGGTAAAGTCTCGTTCTGTGGGGTCTTGCGTGGATGCCTGATTACTGAAGAGAGTTTCAAGTTCAGAGAATTCATTTTTAATCATCTTTTGTTCATTGTAAAGGATTTTGATCAAGTGGTTCCTCAGTTTCTTAGAGAGTGTGTGGCACAGATTCTTGCTGTACTCAGTGTAGTACATTGATTGTAATGGGGTTTTCACTGTCAGTCCCTTGGGTACGATGTCCATTTTCTTGCATTTGGAGAGAAAGATGATGTCTGTCTGGATCTGGGTGAGTTTTTTCACGTAGCTGATGGATCTCCACTCCAAACGGCTGAATGTAGTGCCTTGCATGTTGAATAGTTAGTTAGTATGTTAGTCTTTAAAGTGCTGCATGACTGCTTTTTTGTTTGATGGAATACAGACTGATGGCTATCTCTCTCCCACTGTCCTTCACATAGGCAGCTGAAGAGCTTCAGACCCGTGAGTTGATGGTTGTCCACATCGTAAGACCTGCCAGAAATGGGCATCATGAAGATCAAACACTGAGTGGCCATATCGACTGGGTAAGGCTGAGATTGTGGGGGACGCTTCCTGTGCACCACCTGTTCTGTGGCTGGAGGGATCTGTCAGCCTGGCTCCAGCACAACATTAGTTCATTACAACAGCCAGTCACAAAGAACAACAACACAACAATAGCAAACACCAGGCAACAGATGCAGGAAAAGGCACTCTCCTTTCAGAGAGTGCTACAGGCCTTCTCCCCTGGGCTGTTTCCTAATAAGGTGCCGGTGGAGTTGCCCATGAAGCAGCATCCCCAAGCCACGCCTCCAGTAAGCAGTAGCCAGCATATGTTGTCAGAAGTGCTGGGTGTGGGTGGGGGGAAAGAGGAGCAAGGGAAATGCAGGGACGTTAATGACTGGGGCTGTAATGAAAGTGCTGCTTTACCAGCATTGGATCCAACGGGTATAAAGATCATCAATGATTTATAAATACCCCGTAATGTGTTCTCTCTCTCCTAATCCCCCAGCTCCCCTCCTCCCAGAGGCTGCCTGAGAGGCTGAGGTTTCAATGCTGTGTGCCACATGCTGTGTAGACAGAGCTGCTCACCTTGGCTCATGTGCAAAATCATGGGGAAACTGCAAAGTAAAATCAAGTTCAGCACGTCCAAATGCAGGTAAGCCATGTCCTGGGACTGCCAGCCCCATGGCGAGTTACTATCCTTCTCCCCCAGCTATGGCAGGGAGGTGAGTGAGATCATATGTAATCATCTGGGCTTTATGAACTGCAACTTTTCCTTTTGCTTATTGATTCTAAAGGTTGCTTAACTTCTCAGTGGTCTTAAGCAGGGTTTCTTAAACTATGTTCCGGCAAGCACTGGTGTTCCCTTAACAACTCACAGGTGTGCTGGGAGCGTTTGGAAAAATAATGCAAGGTTGTACAACAAATAACCACGTTATGATGATAACAGGAATGGAAAATACTGAAACATCATTTTATTTCTACAGCTCACAAGAGTGGTGGTAGTCTGTCAACACAGCCAGGTTGGTGAACGTTGTGCTAACCTCCCCACTGCTCTAATCTTCTCCTGTCTGTATGGCAGCATAGCAACAAGCAATGACGTGCAGTGCATGCTGTTTGGGGATTTTGTTGGTCCGACAGCAGCTTTTTCAAGAATATTTTCATAGGTGTTCTGCAGAAAAAAATATTTTTGTTTGGTGTTCTGTGGTCTCAAAAAGTTTAAGAAACACTGATCTAAAATACCTGTCTCTGTCTGGCCTAGATCTCAGCATGGCCGTGACGCTGCGGCTAAATGCAACCAGACCCCACTCAACATTTGCTTGTAGCATGGACCATTCAGAAGTACCTTGGCAGAAAACTCAGTTGAATCTAGACTCCCTCCAGAGTCATACGTGGACACCCAGCTGGACAGTTCTTAGCCAAGGGTGCAAGGGCCTGGGTGGAAAATAGCTCCCCTTCACAAAGGGGGATATTGTTCTGCTAGGCCTGCGCCCTGGGCCATCCAGGGGTGCCATTTCAGAGTGTGGTGGGGTGGGGTAGGAGGACCTGGGGGGCAAATTGAGTACAGGGGCTTCAGCAGTGTTACTGAGCATGCTCACTACAAACCTAGCATCAAGCAAACTGGGGGGGAGGGGCAGCCCCATGGGAGTGGGGGCACATCACCTCTTTCCAGGCGCTACTGAGGCACTGGCAAACTCGTGGGTTTTGGCAGGTAGCTTAGCAATTAGCTGACAGGAGCCCTGTGTTTGTCTAGTTCTAATGCCCGTATAAAAGAAAGAGAATTAAATAAACATTAAACCGCCTCAGCTCTAATAATAACTCTGACATCTTGCAGCCAGTCACTTAAGGGGCACTAGTTAGCCTTAAGATTTTAATAAAAACGAGAAGTTCTGTGGCACCTTATAGGCTACCAGACGTTAGCACCTTTCTTGGTGGTCACACATCCACATTAGCTGCTGGAAGTGGGCCAGATCCTCCCTGACCGAATTGACCTCATCAGCTCTGGACTCCCTCCTTTTCATGAGCCTGTATAATTAGACCTCTGGAATCTCCACTACATTGCAACTGACAAAGTGGGTCTTTGCATACGAAAGCTTATGCTCCAAAATATCTGTTAGTCTATAAGGTGCCACAGGACTTGCTGTTTTTGCGGATACAGGCTAACACAGCTACCCCCTGATACTTGTCGAGATTTTAATATATATCCTTACTTTGTTACTAACTCTGCGAGAGGGAGACTGTTAGGACGCCTGGGCTCTATCTCAGCTCTGGGAGGGGACTAGGGTCTCGTGGGTTACATCAGAGAGGCAGATACATTTAGGTTCTATATAATAATATCAAAACAGCCACCCGAGGTCAGACCAATGGCCCAGCTAGCTGGTTATCCTGTCTTCTATCAGCGGCCAATGCCAGGTGCTCCCAAAGGAATCGGCAGAAGAGGCAATTGTCATGATCCATCCCTCTGTTGGTCATTCCCAGCTTCCAGCAAACAGAGGCTAGGGACAGCATCCCTGCCCATCCCTGCTAATAGCCACTGATGGACCTATGTTCCTTGAACTTATTTTGTTCTAATTACAAGCTAAATGTATAACTCAGATCCTACACAGAGAAGCGCAGTGTAGCCAGTCCTTTGAAACCTACAACAGGATGGAAGCGGGGAAGATAGATTTGAGAGAGGAAAAACTGTCTGAACTGTTGGTACAACAGGTGAGTCGGACACAATCTGGTGAACCTCTGTTGAGGTCAGTCCTGTGCACCATAGTGGCTGTGCGTAACTGTCCTGTAGGTGGAAAAGACCTATTGGCCATGTCTACACTAGCCAGAAACTTTGAAATCGCCATGCCAATGGCCATTTCAAAGTTTACTAATGAAGCGCTGAAATACATATTCAATGCCTCATTAGCATGCGGGCGGCCGCTGCACTTCGAAATTGATGCGGCTCGTCCAGACGGGGCTCCTTTTTGAAAGGACCCTGCCTACTTCGAAGTCCCCCTATTCCCATGAGCAGATAGGAATAAGGGGACTTTGAAGTAGCCGGGGTCCTTTCGAAAAGGAGCCCCATCTGGACGAGCCGCGCGGCGGTGAGCTGTGTCAATTTCGAAGTGCCGCGGCTGCCCGCATGCTAATGAGGCACTGAGTATGTATTTCAGCTCTTCATTAGTAAACTTTGAAATGGCCATTTGCATGGCCATTTCGAAGGTTTTGGCTCGTGTAGACATAGCCATTACGTCACATCTAGTAAACACATTTACATCCCCGGAGAGCTGATCTCTGCATTGAGCAGAGCAGGTGCATTGGCTTGCTTTTCTCCAGCATCTCAACTTGCAGCATTTCATCTTAAAACAAGGTGCTGCTGCCCTTAATGTTGTCTAATTGGAGCTGACGCCAGGTGGTTTGAGAAGTGGGAGGAGTGATCTATGGCGTACGATGACTTCTCTGTAATGTGCACTGATGTTCCTGCTACTGTGTGTCTCCCCCTCTTTGGCAGGCATGAGTATGTAGAAGAGACCAGTCCTGTGCAAGCTGTTCAGCAGTACAGCCGCGCTCACACTGATGCCGTGACTTCTGTGGCTGCTCTCACGCCAGAGCTCTCTGTGTCAGGAGGGAAGGACAAGGTAGGGCGGGTTAAGTGCACAGGAACAAAATGAAAATGGGTACAAGAGAATCGAGCGTGTCTGGAATTCCCTGCCAGAGAGAAGGGCAAATGAGCTGGTAAGATTCAAACAACAGGAGTTGTGCTCAAATAAATCTCTTAGTCTTTAAGGTGCGTCATGAATGAGTGCAGGGAAGGGGTTAATCTCTCCTGATGCAACTTGAGTACAGATGAGCCAGTAGGAGTGAAGTAACTTTGTTTAAACTGAGAAGAGTTGCAGCTTTTGGGGGCTTTTGTCTGTGGAACAGCAGAGAGCAAGTCTGGGGCGAGGGGTCGAAGATGTCTCCCAATCAGCCATCGAGGTGTAAGCACAAGGGAAATGTATAGTTAGATGCAATCAGGTTATGGTTATTTTGAATTTGGTTGGACTGGCTGCTCTGTTTTTCTCTTTTATGTCGTAGTTAGACTTGAGATTTTCCCCCTGTAACTTGTAAACTGAATCCCAGGGAATATCTTTCTCTGTGTGCAACCCCTGCTTTACTTTCCTCTTGTTTTGTGAATAAATCACTGGTTTTAAGCAATTGATCTGATCCCGTGTCCTAAGAAAGGTCTCTCTGCATCCATCAGCCATATAGCTATCAAGCCCTCAGGGAAGGGGAGAATGGGGCTGGAGTTTTTCCCACAGGGGGAATTCCCCAGTGTGCATGCCTGGGTTAAAGGGGTCTCCAAGGCCTGGGGTGGTGGCAGCGATACCCTCCAGGGGATCCATGACCCTGAGAAGGGTTAAAGTAAAGCCTGTATATAGGCAAGGTGTTTTAAAGATTTTGCGGGACCTCGCTTTCTGCTCTTGGAATGCCAGAGTAGGGGAGGATCCCTGACGTGGGGCAGAGTGGTGGGATCATTTTTGAACCAGGAACACAGACCTCAGGATTTTAAAAGGACAGGTTTTTGGTTTTCTATTCCTTTTGCTGTTTGGAAGCTTTGGAATTTTTTTTCTTTTTTTCCCTCCCTTTCTTTGTTTTCTGTTGTTGCCTAAGGGGGAAGAGGCACATAGAGGTCTCAGCTGCAAGGCCAGAGAGTACATAGCAAACAGCTTTTTTTTTCCCCCCTAGCTGCTGGAGCAACGGGACAGCTAGGGTAGAATAGGGCAGGAAACAGCCTGGTGCATGCATTCGGATTTGGGCAAAATAGCCCTAGAGCAACTGATCTTCCCAAAGGCAAGAACAATCCCGGATATAGAATCGCAGAATTCTAGGGCTGGAAGGGACCTCAAGGGGTCATCTAGTCCAGCCCCCTGCCTAAAGCAGGATCAACCCCGACTAAACCAGCCCAGCCAGGACTTTCTCAAGCTGGGACTTAAAAACCTCTAGGGATGGAGATTCCACCACCTATCTTGGTAACGCATTCCAGTGCTTCACCGTCCTCCCCGGGAAGTAGTTTTTCCTAATATCCAACCTACCCCTCCCCCTCTGTAACATCAGGCCATTGCTCCTTGTTCTGCCATCGTCACTTCTGAGAACAGTTTCTCTCCATCCTCTTTAGAGCCCCCTTCAGGAAGTTGAACGCTGCTATCAAATTGCCCCTCACTCTTCTCTTCTGCAAACTAAACATGCCCAGAGACCTCTGCCTCTCCTGATAGACAGGTCATGTGCTCCAGCCCCTCGTCATTTTCATTGCCCTCCGCTGAACCCTCTCTAATGCATCCGCACCCTTTCTATACTGGGGGGTGGGGGTCAAAACTGGATGCAATACTCCAGATATGGCCTCACCAGTACTGAGTAGAGGGGACTAATAACTTCTCTAGATCTGCTGGAAATATTCCTCCTAATGCACCCCAATATGCCGTTAGCCTTCTTGGCTACAAGGACACACTGTTGACTCCTATCCAGCCTCTCATCCACCACAATCCCCAGGTCCTTTTCTGCTGCACTGCTACTTAGCCAGTCAGTCCCCAGCCCATAACAGTACTTGGGATTCTTCTGTCCCAAGTGCAGGACTCTGCACTTCTCCTTGTTGAATCTCATCAAATTTCTTTTGTCCCAATCCTCCAATTTGTCTAGGTCACTCTGGACCCTGTCCCTACCCTCCAATATAGCTGCCTCTCCCCTAGCTTAGTGACAGTTGCAGATTTGCTGAGGATACAATCCATCCCCTCATGCAGGTCATTAATAAAAATATTGAACAGTACTAGCCCTAGAACTGATCCTTGGGACACTCCACTTGAAACCGACCACCAACCAGACACTGAGGCAAATGTCCCAATCCAGGAAGGACGGACTGGGCTTTGGCTCGGAAGGGGCAGTGGGAAGTAGCCTAATGGAGGCAGAGAACAGGGGGAACTACCCTACCCCTGGCTCACCAGGGGCCTCAGGATGGGAGGCTGCCTTGCAGACAGGCTGTCAGCTCACTAAGGAGGACACAGAGCTCTTCCTAGAGATGAGGCGAGCAGAAGCAGAGATTAATTGCACCCAAGTAGAGACAGAGGAGAAGTGTGTGAAGGGTGCAGAGCTGGAACTCAAAGTGAGGCAGGCAGAAATTGAACTGGAAAATCCTAAGGTACAGAATGCTCCAGGTACACCACTTGCCTCAACTCCTATTATGGTTCAACACCCTAGAAAACTCCCCAGGTACCAGGTGGGAGAGAATATATATGAATTCCTCATGAATTTTGAGAGACCTATCAAGAGCATGATATTTCCCTGCCCAGTATGTGTTCCAGATAAGATCCCAAACCACTGGGCCCTTAAAGGGAGTAGCCACTAAAATGTCTAGCGGAAGCATGAACGATTATAATCTCTTTAAATAGGAGGCCAAAATTTGAATGGGGCTCAACCCCAATGAGGCTGTTCTCCAGTTCAGAGCCCTAAAATAGAGAGCAGACCTGCCCTTTGCCCAACATGCCTACGATATCGACACAACCACAGAGGCCTTGGTAAAAGGAGCAAAGGCTATCACTTGGGAAGAGCTATTTTTCCTGGTGACAATGGAACAGCTGTTAGAGGGTGTTCCTTCTGAGATCCAAATGTACATCCTAGACAAAGATCCCTAGCCATAGATGAAGCGGGAAACTGGCACCAACTGGGTGGAAATACACCATCCAAACAAAGTTCCTAGCAGTTTAGGGGGGCAATCCAGGAACCCACCTCACAAGGAAGGACCCTGCCCACCCCAAGGGACGCCACAGCCGCTCTCTCATCCTGCCCCTCCATCCTCCAACCCCCCACCTTGTTCCAGTGATTTGCCAGTTGGGCGTTGTGAGCCAGGGCATGCGAAGGCCAACTGTTCCAAGAACACCAACAGAGTGCAGTTTGTTGCACCGGGGTCACACCCAGAGTCCTCAGGCCCAGATGCCTCCCAAATATTCCCCAGAGCAGAGAGAAACTGTGAGTGTGGGCGGGAGGAAGATTGTTGCGTGGAGAGACACAGGAGCACTGTTGTCTGCGATCCACCAGTACCTAGTGTATCCTGAACTCATTGACCCCTAGGCTCAAGCAACTGTTGGACCTTCCAAGGCGGATTCTTTTGACTTATCTAGAGCAAAGTGGCCAGTTAAATACGAGGCCTGGTCAGGAGCTTGGACTTTTGCAGTCTGTGATGACCGTCTAATTCCTATGTTGCTAGGAGACCTAGTGAACCATGTGATACAAGCCCAGAGGGCAGAAGTGGTCACCCGTAGCAGGGCTAAGCAGGCCTCCACACCTCACCCAGTTCCCGAGCCTCCTACTAGGGACCAGTCTGTGTCCCCAGACACCCTGGGATCAGAGACCCAGGCAGAGGTGACAGAACTGGACACCAGACCAGAACCTCCAACTACAACGACTCCAGTTCCTGAAATCCAGAAGGAACAAAGTCCAGATCTGGAGTCGGTGAACCAGCTCATGCCAGCATTGGAGTTGGCAGCAGAGGGCACCAGGGAGCCTTCAGCAGCAACTGAACCTGTGGAGGAGGCCCCACTGGAACCTGCAAGGAACTCCAGCGCACCAGCGAAAAGTGGTTCCCAACTACTCAAGGTACCTACCTCACCTGCATCGCTTCCAGAGGGGTCCAGCTCAAGCCCACAACTCAATGGGGAGCTGAAATGTCCGGCAACAAGAGCAGTTTCAGGCAGAACAGAAAGCTGATGAGAGCCTGAAGGGAGCTTGGGCGGCAGCTCGGAGCAACCCACTGCCACTCAGCTCTTCTAACAGGTGCAGGTTTGTGATAGAAAGAGGGCTTCTATACAAGGAGACTTTCTGGTGGGCACTGGTATCCTCAGACACAGTTGGTAGTTCCAACTAAGTAAAGGGAAAAGCTCTTGAGCTTAGCCAACGATCACCCTAGTGGCCATGCTGGGGTGAACAGAAGCAAGTTCAACTGGGAAACAGAACAAGAACAACTGGGAAAGTTGTTCCACTGGGAGGGGATGGGCAAGGATGTGTCCAGCTATGTCCGGTCTTTGTGAGGTGGGCCAGCGGATGGGGAAGCCCCAAGACCAGGTGAAGGCACCTCTCCAGCCACTCCCCATCATAGAGGTCCCATTTCAGCATGTCGCTGTGGATATTATGGGTCCTTTCCCTAAAAAGACCTCAAGAGGGAAACAGTTCATACTGACTCTTGTGGATTTTGCCATACGATGGCCTGAAGCAGTCACTTTAGGGAGCATTATGGCCAAGAATGTGTGCCAGGCACTCACCGATATTTTTGCCAGGGCAGGTTGGCCCTCAGAGAGCCTCGTGGATTCCAGGACTAATTTCCTAGCCGAGGCTATGAAGTGTCTCTGGGAAGCTCATGAGGTGAAACACCTTGTTGCCGCTCCCTACCACCATCAAACCAATGGCCTGGTGCAGAGATCCAGTGGAATGTTGTGAGCCATGATATGTAAATTTGTGACTGAATGCTCCAATGATTGGGACTATGGGTCACAACAGCTACTGTTTGCCTATAGAGACGTCCCACATTCCAGTCTGGGAGGGGGCTGCTCATTTTGGATTTTGTAACCATGTTCAAAATACCCTCAGAGGCTCTCTAAAGCTGGTTCATGAAAATTTGCAGAAGGGTCAGCAAGAGCAAAAGGCATGATATGATTGACATGCCAGGGAGCCATCCTTCAGAGTAGGGGAATAGGTTGTGGTCTTGAAGGCATGAGACCAACAAGATGGAAGCCTCCTGGGATGGGCCGTTCACAGTCCAAGAGCCACCAAAGTGTAGTTAATTACCTCATCACTTTCCCTGATCCTAATCTTAAACCTGAGATACATATGTTAACTCTCTGAAGTCCTTTTATTCCCAAGAAGTCAAGGTTCTTCGGTTCACCACCCAGGACAGGGATCTTGCTGAACAACTGGAAGGAACCCACTACAATGGGAAGAACAAGGGTGGAGCAGAAGAAGTAACCTTTTCCATGAACCTTTGCCCAGAGCAGAGATGGCAGATCGTGGAACTGTGCACCAGGTACACCCTGATGTTCTCAGCCACCCTGGGAAGAACAGAAAGTGTGGTTTACTCCATTAACACCGATGATGCTCACCCAGTCAGAGCCCAGACCTACTGAATGGCACTTGCAGACAAAGCGGCTATAAAGATGGATATCAAGGATATGCTAGGGATGGGTGTAATCTGCCCCTCTGACAATGCCTGGGCATCTTCAGTAGTTCTAGTTCCCAAACCAAATGGGGAAATCCGCTTGTGGGTGGATTACCATATGCTGAATGCTATAACTCACCCAGACAATTATCCAATGCCATGTACAGATGAGCTATTGGAGAAACTGGGACATGCCCAGTTCACCTGCATCTTAGACTTAACTAAGGGATACTGGCAAGTACCTCTGGATGAATCAGCCTTCATTACCCACGCAGGGCTGTATGGATTCAATGTTCTTTCTTTTGGGCTATGCAATGCTCAACAACCTTCCAAAGACTTGTAGGCAGTCTGCTCGTGGGATTTGGTGAATTTGCCATAGCCTATTTGGATGATGTGGCTGTGTTCTCTGACTCATGGGCAGAACACCCAGAGCATCTCCAAGCTGTCTTCAGTGCATAAAGGAGGCAGGGCTGATGGTGAAGGCTTAAAAATGTCAAATTGGCCTCAACAGGGAGACTTACCTTGGACTCCAGGTGGGTCAAAGAACTATCAACCCTCTACAGGGATACCAAAATCAAAGAAACTGGTCTGATCCTTCCTAGGCTTGGCCAGGTACTACAGGTGGTTTGTCCCCCACTACAGTCAGATCACTGCTCCACTAACTGACCTGACCAAAAAGAAAAATGCAGTCAAGTGGACTGACCGGTGCCAGAAAGCTTTCAGCAGCTTAAGGCTGTCCTGACGTCCGACCCTGTGCTAAGGGCCCCAGACTATGGCAAGCCTTTTGTCATCACCACAGACATGTTGGAGCGTGGTGTGGGGGCAGTTCTAATATATAAAGGTCCAGATCAACAATTTCACCCTATTAGGCTACATAGCAAAACCTCTCTGAGACGGAGAGCCACTGGTCTATCACTGAGAAGGAATGTTATGTTATTGTGTATGTGCGAGAGAAAGTACGACCATATACGTGGGGATGACGCTTCCATCTACAGACCGACTATGCTGCACTAAAGTGGCTTCATGCAGCCAAAGAGTCTAACAAAAAGCTCCTTTGATGGAGTTTGGCTCTCCAAGACTTCAGCTTTGACACTGAACACATTTCAGGAGCTTCTAACAAAGTAGCTGATGCGCTGTCTCATGAGGGGTTTCCAAATTCAGCTACTTAGACCACCTTCTGTATAACAGGCATTGCCACTACACAAATGTAAGTGTTTTGTGGGTTCTTCATGTAATTCATAGTAATGTCCAAGTGTGCATGTATCTCATTAATTATGCTTTCCTATGCCTCCTGAAAGAAATTACAACCAGTGGATGCCTTCCCGCTATTGTAATTTGAGGAGCACGTCATGAATGAGTGCAGGGAAGGGGTTAATCTCTCCTGATGTAACTTGAGTACAGGGGAGCCAATGGGAGTGAAGTAACTTTGTTTAAACTGAGAAGAGTTGCAGCTTTTGTCGGCTTTTGTCTGTGGAACAGCAGAGAGAAAGTCAGGTGGGAGAAGATGTCTCCAAACCAGCCATCGAGGTGTAACTGAAAGGGAAATGTATAGTTAGATGCGATGAGGTTATGGTTATTTTGAATTTGGTTGGACTGGCTACTCTATTCTTCTCTTTTGTGTCATTGTTTGACTTGAGATTTTCCCCCTGTAACTTTTAAGATGAACCCCTGGAAATATCTTCCTCTGTGTGCAACCCCTGCTTTACTTTCCTCTTGTTTTGTGAATAAATCACTGTTTTCAAGCAATTGAGCTGATCCCATGTCCTAAGAAACGTCGGTCTGTGTCCATCAGCCATATAGCTATCAAGCCCTCAGGGAAGGTGTAGCCAGACATGAACCCCCCATTTGGCCTTTTCTTCTCCCCCCAACTGGGAGAGACAGAGAGGGAGACAGAGAGGGAGACAGGCAGCCTTTGATGCCCTGGGAACACAGGTGTGCTGTCTCACCCAGACTCTCTACCATACACAGAAACCAGACAGTGAATGGGCTAGCTAATGGCCGCCCTTCTGGCTGATATCAGTAATTGACACGCCTGACCACTGCCCTAGGAAGAATGGGGAACCCCCACCCATCACCTCCAAAGGTGCCCAATTGTCCACAATTCACAGGTGCAAATTGAGCCTTGCACCTTCCCTGGGAAACCTGGGGTTCAAACACATTCCTCCCCGATTGGCCACTTGAGACCAGGAAGAAGCCTATGTGACCAAAGGGGTATAAAGAGGGGTTTGGCAGCACCCCCTTTGAGCTCCGATCACCTACACCTGCTGGCCAGGTCCAGTATTGACTCCCGAGACTGGGGACGCCTGGCTTGTATCTACTTCTTCCCGAGGGATTGAGAGAGAGAGATTCTGGATCACACCGGATCTATGAGGCAGGGGTAAGAATTACACCTGTATTACACTTCTTTCCTATAGGAATTGAGGGAAAGACTCTGGTTCCACCAGGTTTAAGAGGCAGGGGTGAAAATCACACCTGCAACGTGCCTTTCTTGTGTACACATTACTTGTATTAGTTTAAGCTAGCTAGTTTGTCTAAAACTTTTCTTAAGTTAAATTGTTTCTATCTTTGTATAAATAAAAGGTAATTGTTAAACCCTCTAATAAGTGTAATTTTCCTCTTGCTGCTGTACCCGAACTAAACGCAAAACAAAGAACCCAGCCTGCCCTGGCTGCTTAGCGTAGCTGCTGGTGCGGCATCACCCCCTTTGCCCCACCAGACCTTTAGCTGGCACCTGGGCATTGGCTCACAGAAGGGGAGAACGGGGCTGGAGTTTTCCCCAGAAGGAGAATTCCAGTGTGCCTGCCTGAGTTAAAGGGGTCTCCAAGGACTGGGGTGGTGGCAGCAATATCCTCCAGGGTCCAGGGGATCTGTGACCCTGGGAAGTTTTAAAGTAAAGCCCCTCTATAGGAAGGGTGCTTTAAGGATTTTGCAGGACCTCACTTTCCGCACTCGGAGTGTCAGAGTGGGGGAGAATCCCTGACAAGGTGCCCCAGGATTCCTTGTTGTGCTCATTGACATGGTTTGTGTTGTCCACCCTGACAGAAGTGGTGTGCAGGTCAGGGCTTTTTGCTCTAGAAGATGTTTCTTTTATTTCAATAGACGTTTAGGTTTCCATGTAACAAGGACTATGGCTTCCTGATGCTCTTACTTGGTGCATGTTCTTGCCAAAAGCGTGTTACCACAGCCCTCCCCTCTAGAACAGGAAAAACTATTTGGAAAAAAAATAGACTTTGCCAGCCCACAGACAAGTCTGGGTGACATCAGTTCTCGCGCCCGGATGTGCAGGCTGAATTCACAGGCACATTTCTCTCCTCAGACTGCGGTCGTCTATAACTGGCGATCAGGAGCGATGCTGAAGAAGTTCACGGGACATCAGCGAGAAGTGACTAAGGTAAATATCAGACTTGAGGAAAGTGCAGGGTGAGTCTTACACGGATCCTGACAGTTGTAGCAAGGGGCAGTGGCTGGTCAGCATCCACAGCCTGTGTGACTTTAAGGAAGGCACGCAGCAGGCCCCAGAACCTGTACGATGCCTTATGAGAGAGCCCCTTGCTGCACAATGCACGTTGATTTTTCATGACTCGAAAGAGTGAGTTTCTGCTCCCTAGAGGCAATACACAAATGACATCACCCAAACAGCACTGGCTGCGTCCAGCCTGAAAAACCGATTCAGCAGATGGTAGCGTTACCATTGATGGGTTACCCAAGGTATTTTTTTAAAGTATCTTTGAGTTATGCATATTTGTATTCATAAACCAGTTCTCTTAAAGCATGGGGTAGGCATTGCATCTTCCACAGAAGTTTAGGGAAGTGTGTCTGTGGACTAGTTTAACTATGAGGGGCGCTGTAAGGCTCTGCAGCCAGCCACATGAATTCACTGAGCAGCAGTAATTGCCCCGATGTGGAATTGCGGGGCGTGGAATTATCTTCCTGTGAGTACAAAGTGGAATTTGTAACTCAAAATACCCCTGTTAGCGCTCAAAGAACAACATGAAGTCCTGTGGCACCTTAGAGACTAACAGATATTTTGGAGCATGAGCTTTCATGGGCAAAGGCCCGCTTCGTCAGATGCAATATAAAGTGCCACAAGGCTTCTTGTTGAATAGTAACAGAGAGGAAGCCGTGCTAGTCTATACACTATCAAAACAAAAGGCAGTCAAGTAGCACTTTAAAGACTAGCAAAATAGTTTATTAGGTGATGAGCTTTCGTGGGACAGACCCACTTCTTCAGACCATAGCCAGACCAGAACAGACTCAATATTTAAGACAGAGAGAACCAAAAACAGTAAGCAAGGAGGACAAATCAGAAAAAGATAATCAAGGTGACCAAATCAGAGAGCGGAGGGGTGGGTGGGAAGGTCAAGAATTAGACTGAGCCAAGTATGCAGACAAGCCCCTATAGTGACTCAGAAAGTTCCCATCACGATTTAAACCATGTGTCAATGTGTCGAATTTGAATATAAAAGCCAGCTCAGCTGCTTCCCTTTCCAGAACGGTGCGATAATTCTTCTTCAGTAACACACATACCTTTAGGTCATTGACAGAATGCCCCATGCCATTAAAATGTTGACTAACTGGTTTGTGGATCTGGAGTGTTTTGATGTCTGTTTTGTGCCCATTGACCCTTTGTCTAAGGGAGTTAGAAGTCGGTCCAATATACAAAGCATCTGGGCATTGTTGGCACATGATGGCATTTATGATGTTAGTAGAGGAGCATGAGAAAGTGCCCGTGATTCTGTGAGTAACCTGGTTAGGTCCAGTGATGGTATTTCCAGAGAAGATATGTGGACAAAGCTGGCAGTGGGCTTTGTTGCAGGGAAAGGTTCCAGGACTGGTGTTCCTGGGGTATAGACTGTGGCTGTTAGTGAGGATCCTCATGAGGTTGGGAGGTTGTCTGTAGGAGAGAACAGGCATGTCACCCAGGGCCTTCTGGAGTGTAGCATCCTGATTAAGGATAGGTTGTAGGTCTTTAATAATTCGTTGCAGTGATCTGAGTTGTTGTTCTCGAAGATCGAGACTAACACGGCTCGCTCTGATACCTGTCAGTGCTGTGTTTCCTGGGCCTGGCGGGTAGGACAGTGGCTGCAGCAGAGAGCAGGGCTCAGAAGAGATTGCAGATTTGCTGGGTTTTACCTGAGCTGAGAAATGGATCTTGTGTCTCTCGTTTTGTGCTGTGCAGGTGGCCTGTGCCTTTGAATCAAACCGTTTTTTCAGTGCCTCCCGTGATAAGACAGTCATGATGTGGGAGCTACACCGGGACTCGGAGCCAAGCCAGCACTTCCCAGGGCATGACTTGGTTGTAACTGGACTGGCAGTGAGCCCAGGTGAGGCCCAGCTGATGCTGGTGGCTGCAGTAATGCTGCTTTCTTTGCCCTTTCTTACCAAAAGTCATTGTGTTCGTAGACTCTTCACAGCTGTGCACAGGTTCACGGGACAACACCGTATGCCAGTGGGACATAGCGACCGGGGAGTGTCTGCGCAGAGCGGCGATCTCCAGGAATCTGGTAGGAGCAGAAGGCCCAGCCAGCTTTGGAATGGCAGTTCCCTCTGCACTGGCTCCTGTGCACATGAGTCTGTGCAAAGAGGAAACTATTGCTGCTGCTCTCTTTGGGCGTGTCGGGAGTCAGGCTTGAGAACGACTTGCCCTCCCCTGCCAAACTGCATTTGCATGTTTCCTTAATGCCCTGAGCTCAGGCAGGCCAGGGCAATAGTTGTTAATGGATGGCTTTTCGGGGACCCTGGTGAGTGAGCGGTGGGGCCGTTTGCACTGATTGGCATATTTGAAAGCAGTCTTGCAATCTCTGCAAGGAGGCCGGTGATGTGTGGGCGCATCCTTTGCCCCTCCAGATAACGCTGGGGCCAGAACCCTACAGCAGCAGTTCCCAACCTTTTCAGTACCAGGGCACGTTTCAATGAAACAAACGATTCCACGGCACACCCGCTTTTTACAGATGAAAAGATTGCTCGTGAACATCCCGTTTACTTACGTTTACTATGGTTACGGTCTTACTACAGAGGTGTGCGACATAGTAGTACATCCAATGAGTGAAACAAGGATCAAACGTATTCAGGTTTCAAATCCCCACAGAATACAGTGTTTTCGATGGGTCAGAAAAGGCGGGCAAGTGAACGCGTGCCATGCTAAGCATGTTGAGTATTCAAGTAGATGCTGAAAATGTCAGCAGTTACTCAGTTACTTCCTGAAGGGGGAAGGGCGGGGGGGAAGAGGCAGCCCCAGAGAGCAGACTTCCCTCCCCAACTGCCCGTTTGGGCCGAGTAGCAAAGTTTCAGCTGCCTCCAGGTGCGACCGGGCCTCTTCGGGGTCCTCGTTTCCCCTTGTGGCAGCTCTGCAAAGAACTTTGCTGCCGGAGCCCTGGCTGGCGCGGTGTTGTCAATTTCTGGCCCTGGTGGCTCCGTGCAGGAAATTGACAAACCTCTCCCCAGCTGGGACTCAGGCAGCCTTGCTGATTGAGCCCCAGCTAGCACGGGGTCCTCAGTTCCCCCTCGCAGTAGCTCCGCAAAGAGCCCTGATGGGGGAAATGGATGAAATTTCAGGGCACACTTAGACAGTTCTCCTGGCACAGCACTGTCACAGCATAGCTGTTTGAAAACCACAGACCTACTGAACTAGTGCCCCTCCTCCTCCATTGCACGGCAGGTGGAACTCCAGCTAGGGAAGAGACCGCACTGGTGGGATCCAGAGATAGCTGCTCCCAGCCCTGCTGACTCCAGCGGCTGGGTGCTGAGACGGTGTACGTGTGTGCTGTTAGTGGTAGGTTTCTGGTACTTTTTTCCCTTCAACAGGTAACACACCTGTGCTGGGTTCCTGCAGAGCCGTATGTCATTCAAACATCGGAGGATAAAACGATCAGGTAAAGCCTAGTGTGGGGACCAGTTGCAGAGGTGAGACTTGGTGTGCATAGTAGAACCCCAACGAAAGGTCCCAGAGCTTTGTAACCCAGCCCAGGGACAGTGCGGGGTGCTTAGGCCTGTGGGCAGGCTAGCATTTGCTAATGGCATTGGACTGCAGAGCTGCTCACTGTAGTCCAGGCAGGGTGCCCAGGCACCTCCAGACCAGCACACTGTGGCTGTCTGGTGCCTTTCTCCTTCATTGGGTGGGCAGCAGTGGCAGCTGTTCTTCCCCCTCCTGTCTTTCTGCAGGCCAGGAACCTCCGGTCCTGCTGGGGAAGTAGCCCCGTCCAGGGAGAACTTCCCCAGTTATTCTGGTACCACCACTCGACCTGGGCCGATAGGGAGACGTCTTGTTGGGCGTCTGAAGGGCTGTGGCAGGGAGCAGCTTTGCATGCTGGTGATGTTGTCTCCCAGGCTCTGTTGCTCGAACATTGTGCGACCCTTTGTCCTCTCCAAGAGGTCCATCTCCAGCCGGGGAGGGCACACCCAGGGCTGTGAGAAAACCGCTTGCCACTGGACTTGGCACGGCTTTGTCTTCTCCACTCGGGGTTGTTACCGTTGCTGCAGAAAAGGTTGCAGGCAGCGTGTGTGGCACACAGCAGAGAAGGGTGGGACGAGCTGAGGGAGGAACTGTCCAGGGCTGCCCAGCCCTGTCCCTGGCAGAAGGGACTGCCAGCAGGGGTGAAATAACTCACATTTTTTACAGGTACCGCTCTATTACAACCCAAAGGGGGTGGGGATACAAGAGTACCTGTAAGAAATTCAAGTGTGGCGTAGTGTGCGGGGGGGCTTAGCGCAGAGGTTGAGGGGTGCGGAGAGGTGCAGAGTGAGGACTGGGGACAGGGATGCAGAAGTCCCAGGTCTGGGGTTTAGGAGGGGCCCAGGGCAGGTGTAGGAGAACGGCTCAGGGTCGGGGTCAGGCCACAGCCACACATACAGGTCCCGTTTGCTGTGAGGAGGGGAGGTGAAAGGGAAGACGCCCGGGTGTTCCTCCCCCTTATGGCTGCCCTAAGTTTTCCCTCGTTGCCTCCTTGCAGCAAACAGGAAGCAACACAGGACAGGTGTGTGCGGCTGCAGCCCCCACTCCCCTGAAATGGCAGGGGGGAGTCCCAGGGGGCACCCCCAGCCAGCCCCTTGAACCTGCCTGGCTGCAGGAAGCCAGGAGCCAGGCTGGGAGCGCCCCACTCCTCTCCCTCCAGCCCGGCGCCCCACCATCTGGCGTCTTGCTGGAGGGCTGCACCCAAGTGCGCCGGCACTTCAGAGTGGCCAAGGTGCGGATTCCCCTGCAGCTGAGCTACGCGGATGGGGCTGGAGGGAGCAGGGAGCTTTGCTCTTGTGTAACATGAGCGTTGTGGTGGTGTCTCCTCACCGCCAGGCAGGGCAAGGGCCTGTTGAGCGAGGCACTGTCACCTGGGCCCCCGGCGCTTGCAGGCCTGGAGCCTGGAGCTCCAGGGAGCTCTAGCTTGGGCGGAGGGAAGGAGACTTCCAGCTCCAGGGACTACAGCAGAGATCTCCACTCAGGTTATCTTGTGGCCAACGACAGACCCCAAATCCTCCTAGCAGGCCAGCGGGCACCCCATCCAGCAGGGCTCTGGAGGGGTGTCCATGTGCCCCCGCTCCCTGTGCATCCCCTGCCCTGCTGCCAGCCTGTAAGCTCACCCCTCCACCCCATGTGTCCCCCAGCCCTGCCTGCTGGCCCACACGCTCCTCCCTGTGTGACCCTGGCCCCACCTGCTGCCCCCAGGCAATTTAACACCCCCTCCAGGGGCCCCTGCCCCCCCCCACTGGTGGCGCAGCAGGGCTAGAGCGGCTTTGGCCGGTAGCTCTGTGCAACTGCCAGCAGCTCCCTGTGGCTTGGGAAGTCTGTGCAGAGCCGTCCCGTCCTTAGCACAGTTCAGTGCATCCGCTCTGGGCCTTGTGCTTTGGGGGTCCCACGTTAGCTGCTACAACTGCCTTATAGATGGGGTGTGTCTGTCCCCGCCCCCAGGAGAGCCTGTGGGCCCTGGGTGGGCCTGGCAGCCTGCTCCACTCAGCAGCCATCTCTCACCCCACCCCTCGCAGTGAAGCAGAATGATGGGGCCATAGGGACTTGGGTGCCAACAGCTGTGTGCGGGCCGGAGGTGGAGCAGCTCAGGCTGCTGGTGGCCCCCGGGCCGTGAGCGTGAGACCCCTGGACTAGAATCAGAGAGGAGCTGTATTAGTTTGTATCCGCAGAAACAAGGAGAAGTCCTGTGCCAACTCATAGACTAACCGACGTTTTGGAGCATGAGCTTTCGTGATATTGCATCTGGCAAAGCCGGTCTTTGCCCACGAAAGCTCATGCTCCAAAATATCCTGTAGTCTGGAAGGTGCCACAGGACTGCTCCTGGTTTTTCCCTGGACTAGAGAATGGACAGGTCTGGGCCAGAGCACAGCCCAGTGTCATGGAGCTCAGCTGCCCTTGAAGTGGAGGAGCAGAGACCCAGGCTGGACTTGCCACGAGTATGAATCAGACTGGCTGCTTGGTGCTCTCTTTGGCAGCATCTCTCCCGTCCCTTGCCTGATGCCCCTGGGATCTGATGGCTCTGTTAACTCTGCTTTGCTTGCTCTCCTCTCTCTTGCCTGCCAGGATCTGGGATAGCCGGGAGCTGCAGGTGGCCCATATGTTCCCAGCAAAGCAGTATATTCAGACCTACTGTGATGTGAGCCAGGACGGGCGGTACTGCATCAGCAGCAGCAATGGCTTTGGTGGGGAGGGCTGTGAAGCCACAGTGAGTTACCAGCTGGACACAAAGTGCTGTTTGCCCTAGTCCCCTGCAGAAATCGTTACCTCCAGGCCTGTCTCGTGGGCAGCAGGGCTCGGTACCAGGAAGTGCAGCCTGCATGTTGGATTGGCATTAGCCTTGGTGTTACTGCTGTGCTCACTCCCCACATCTCTTTAAGGCTTTTAAAAAGCTTCCGTTTGTGACAACGAATGCTCTGCCTTCCTCACAGCCCTGGGATCGCAGCTCCTGTGCAGTGCAGATGCCTGCAAGGTGCTTACAGAAAATGCAAGCTCTCTGCCCCGGGGAATTTACAATCTAAGTGCCCACCACCTCTTTGGTGTGCATGTCACTGCACCTGTGTAACCCCCGGGCCCCCGTGGGACGCGGCGTGTGTAAGGTCTTGCAGGACAGAGGCCTGACCATTGGCTTTTGCAAGACGTTTGGCTGTTAAGAGATGCCAGGAAAGAGCAACGAGGGGACACGGAGAATTACCTGGCTGCTGGACCAGATGCAGTGATTGTAGTGCCTGTGTTAAACCTGCCTAATGCTCGAGATGCTGATTAACAAGGAGACAAGTCATCCTGCTGGGGCCTGACTCCTCAAGGACCAAATGCTGGCCCCTGCCAAAGCCTGCTGCCGAACTCCCGTGGTGTTCGGTCAGTCTAGAGTCTGACCCCATTTACACCAAACCTGCCTGGGGCCGGCTTCCTGCACTGCCCTGGGGGTTGCATGGCTGTACCCCTGCAGCTCTGGGAACGTGGCACATGCCATCCCGCATCACCTGGCCACATCAGCCTGGTGGCAGGTGCTGAGTGAGGAAGGCAGGGAGGTTCCTGGGAGACGTGATGATGGGTTTGTCCTTGTAAAGCAGCCAGACGTGGCGAAGGGAGAGTGACCAGTGGTGAGGTGGCCTTCAGGCTGTGCGCTGTCTCTGTTCCCTTGCAGCTGTGGGACCTCCGGCAGACGAGAAGCCGAGTGCGGGAGTACAAAGGACATTTCCAGACCATTGCCTCCTGTGTCTTCCTCCCTGCAGGGCTGGCTCAGACCCCCAGCATTGCCACTTCCTCACATGACAGCATGGTGAAGGTCTGGAACCAGGACAGTGGAGGTATGGCCTAGCAGTGACACAGGGGGAACGGCCTCTTGACAGGGTCTGAAAACTTTCCTCTTTGCTCCTCTCTGGCAGTTCGTGAGGGGCTGCTGAGTTGTTACTCCAGTGGGCTCCAACCTGTGGAGGGTCGCAGTCCTGCTCCTGGCCGCCCCTTCTCTCCTTGGGGCTGGCAGCGGAGATGGGGGCACACAGGGCTAAGGGGGCTGAGGCTGTGGCCACAGCGGGGCATGGGTCTGGTGCCAGGAGCAGGGCTGTGGTGGAAGCTGGCAGCAGAGCCCTTGGCCAGGTGCAGCTCTGTTCCCAGCTTTGGCCTGAGGCAGGAATGAAGCCGTGGCCAGAACGAGGCTGGGCCATGAAGGGGGCCAGCAGGATGTAAAGCTGGGCTGGGCCTTGGGACAGGGCTCAGTGTGGGGCCTGGAGCCACGAGCAGGTAGGGGCTGGGTGGCACTCCCTCCCCACTTCCCATGGGGACTAGCCTGGACCTGCTGCAGCCCCTGGGCCTTCCTCCACACCGCCCTCGAGGGACATGCTCCACTGTTTGGGGACCTCTGTTTTATCCCGGGGGTCACTGACCCCGATCCAGCCTGTGGGTCTCTGACAGAAATGGCTCTTCTGTGGCCTGTGAAAGCCAGAACCACTGCTGGGATTTTAGCTGTATTCTACGTGCTGTTCTGGGCGCCTAAGCCAGCGTGACGTTAGTTACGCACCACTAAGCGGCCTTCGTCCTGCTGCATGAGGCAGGGCATTGAATGGCCTTCCTGGTTCATCAGCCTCCGTCTCAACCAGCCGTCAGCATCTGCAGGTGCCATAATCGCAGCTGAACTGTAAATACGCACGATCGATTTGTGTTACGGGAGAGGCTAACAGCCCCAGTCTGGGAGCCAGCAGCCATGGGCCGTGCAAATACAAACAGACCCTGGGAGACTTTGATTCTGTTTTTGCATTTTGCAAATGCCCTGTGCCAGTCTCTGCCGGTGGCCCAGGTCTGGGAGGAGCTCCGACGAAGGCCGAGTGGATGAGTGACTGTGTGTCTCCAGGGGTAGGCTCAAATGTCGGATGTTCTCGTCTCTGTTGAAAATAGAAACCTCCATCATGTTGGTTTATGGGCCCAGGAATATTTCTGGTGCAGGGGCCTGGCACCACCAAAGGTCTGGGCTGACTCTCTCCCCCAGCCCCATCAGCCACCCTTGGGCAATTTAAAACGGCCTTGGTGCCCTGCTGCCACCACCAGCAGCACAGCGCAGCTGGAGTCACCTGTGAGGAGGAGCACGTATAGTTCCTCACCACCCTTGTGTTATGGGGCCCTCAGAACCGTCTCAAACTGTGCCTGCCCCATTCCTGTCTCCGTCCGGCATCTGGGCCTGTTAGGGCTGACTCTGGGGCCCAGCGTGTGGGTTTCTTAGGGCTATGTTGGCATCTGAGGCTAGGTCTGTAGCTGCTTGTTCTCGCCCTTACTCCCTGCTCATGCCTGCCATAGCACAGGGAGTGGGAGGACAAAGCGGGGGACATGGGGACGGTCTGTCATGGGGCTGTGGAGCAGTGGAAACTGCCCCCACCTCGAAAAGCCCCGTCTTGCGTAGGTTGGTTGTGACGATGACAGCGAGACACACTGGACTGCAGAGAGGAAGAACTCCCCTAACGGACCACTTCCCTGCTCTCTCCACAGCTTGCCTGGCCACCCTGTGCCTTGGTGGAGCCGGACCCCTGGCTTCCCTGGCTGTCGGTGACAGCTCCACGCTTCTCTGTGCCAGCTTCAACTCGGGAATTCACATACTCAGGGTCAAGAGCATGAAAGGGCTGGAGCTGCAGGAGGTGGCCATGTTCTGACTCTCAGTGGCGCTCTCTCCCCCAGACTGCTGGGGCAAAATTCAAGCTGGAGGTGCCCCTCTGCTCCCAGAGGCCTCCAGTTGCTGGGACTCGTTTCCCAGCTGACTCGGTTCCATGGCCAGGAACCTGTAACATCCCTAGTCCCAAAGCACAGGTACAGCACCAGCAGCATTGTCAGCTTCGTTGTCTGAGGTTATGGTTATGGAAACTAGCTGCATCCTCTTCTGCTGCCAAGTCAGAGATGCATTTAGGCCAAATTTTAGCTTGAAATGAGCCTTGTCCATTTGATGCACAGAATCACAAGCAAAATAGTTTTGACTGAGGCTCGCTCAGATGGGACGGGTAAGCAGAGCCTCCACTGAAGCAGGCAGCCAGTGGAGGAAGGGTGTTTCTGGAAGCAACCTGCTGACAGTGGTTGGGGACCTCCAGCCTGTCACAGGCAAGCTCTAGTCTTTCCTTTGCTGCAGCTTTTCTTCCTGCGAGCACACACAAAAGCCTGGTTGCTCCTCAGCAGGAATAAGGGAAAACTGTGACTCCTTGTACCTCTCCCCTGCCCACTGTTCCCTTGTTAAGGCCGAGGGCCTGCCACCAGAGCAGAGCTGGCTCACCGAGCAGCCCAGGTTACCCTGCTGAGAAACAAAGGGGACTTTTCTGTTACCTCTGGGGAGAAGCCGAATGCTGTGCCGTGAAGCAAACCTCCTTGAAGCCCCCGGCCTTTGGAACGAGCGGCATGTTCTGGAACACCCAGGGACTGGGGACTGACTGGACAGCAGTGCCAAGGGGCTGGGTCAGAGGAGCTCGGCCCAGGGTCAGCGTGGAGGGGAGGGGAACAGATGCCTGTTCTGTGGCAGAGCGGCTGTATGTGCACCTGGGGGGGTGGGCAGAGCATTCTGGGCTGCTGAGCGCTGTGCTCTCCGAGGCAACAGCTTTGCGCTGGGGTCTGCCCACCCTGTGTTCTAGCTCTGGGAGCTCCTGGCGTCCTTCCTGCATTAGCCCCCCAGGGTGCTTGCCGAGCTCCAGCCCTGCACCGGCACCCCGTGAGGAAGGGCACGTTGCATGTGCTGCCTCTGGAGCTGGAGTGCCTGTCCTGGCTGTTGGCACTCAGTGCCTGTTGAGCTCAGCTTTATTGTCTCTCTAGCTTTGGTACGTGCCACTTCCCTGTGTTATGCTTCCTGGGAGCCTCGGATGGGGAGCCGAGTCTGTCTAGGGATGTTTGCCAACCTCCACCCCTGTGCGCTGAACTAGCATGGGTGTTTGACTCAGGCGGAAGACACATTTCCTCACTTGTGTGTGTGGCTTCTAGGGGGGCTGCACAGAAGGGAAAAGTGGCTGCAGTCTGCTGAGCTGGTTTGTAAAGGACAAGGTGCTGCTGCGCTGTGCTTGGGCCTGCTCTTTTTTGACCTGTTTCCCAAAGGCCAGACTGTGTCTGGGATGGAGATGATGCTCATCGGCCATCAGGCTAATAAATGTGCCTAGCAGGGAGTGTGGCATCTGCCATGATACCGCTTAGTCTCACCTGAAAGGAGGGTTGTGTGTGACTATAACCCCCCGCCCCAGAGGTTGGGCTGTGGGCTTGGCACGTGGCAGTCTCAGGCAGGCCATGGCACAGCCAAACCAAGAACCCAGATCCTGACTCCCAGCTCTGCTTTAGCCATGCTCATGCCCTCTGCTCTCTACTAGCAATCTTCCAGCAGCCACTCTGCCTGGATTTTGGTACCAGCTGCCCCCATCAAATAGAAGCAGTTGCTGCTTATTTTGGAGGGGGTGGGGTTGGCAGCTGCTGCATGACCCCTCTGGAAAGCCAGCAGGCTGCCTGGCCTCTCCACGGGCATTTCAGTAGTGGGCTGGTGCAGCTGGTCATGCTGCGAGGGCAGGCTCAGGGCCTGGGCAGGTGGCATCACCTGTTGCATTTGGCAGAGGCAAGGGGCACGGCCGGCAGCGGCTCGAAATCTCCATTAAAGGCTCTTGCTAGTGGCCTGGCTGCAGCTCTTCCCCCACCCTGCCCAGAACCGACCAGGCCCCTGTTCTCTAAGCACCCTGTCCCGGCCTCCCTTGAGCCACGGGGCTGATCTGCACGGGCCGAGCCTACCCTTACCCCAGCACAGACCCAGGCTTGGCACCGTGCTCCGCCCCAGAAGAGCATCCGCCCTGTTTACAGGAGGCCTAGATTAGAGCCTTGGAAACCTTCCCAAGCTGGACCAGAGCAAGGCCCTCTGGCACACAGCAGCTGAGGCCAGGCCTGTCCAGGCTGGGCCCATAGCAATGGGCCAGCCCCAGCCCTGGCGCTCTCCATCCGCCCTCGCCCCAGGGAGGAGCAGAGCTGCAGCAGGCGCTCGCTCGCTCCCATGGCCGTCCAGCTCTGGGATCTGCACAGCTGCTGCCTGGGGCCTCAGCTGTGGGCAGGGCCCCAGGGTGGTGCTGCCCTGCTGGAGCCTGGCTCAGGTACAACGCAAAGAGGCTGGGTAAGGTGAAGACGACCAGCAGCAAGACAGCGCTCCAGAGCACAGCCAGCCGCTGCACCCATGGGACCTGCCAAAGCGCCCTGCACGTGGACGGGTGGGGGTTGTAGAATAACCCCCCCTGTAACCAGCATCTCTAGACTCCTTCCCTGGCACTCACTTGACCGGGTCAGGCTGGCTGCTTGATCCAGCACAGCTGGCGTCTGTCGATCCAGCCATCCTGCAGGGGCTGCAGCCAGCAAGGGAACCAGGACACCACGTCCATGTTGGGTGGGCGTCTGGGGATCCTTCCATCCGGGACGAGCACCAGGGTCCTGCAGAGAGGGGCGGGGAAGGTCTGGGCTGGTCACGCAGCTGCAGAGCCGTGCCAGGCAGAAGGGGTGTGTGCACAGCCCTCAGGGCCTCCGGAAGACGATGGTCTGGTCGGGCAGCTTGTGGCTAAGGCTGGTTAGGGCAATGGGCCATAACCAGAGTCTGTCCTCAGTGGCAGCAGCCCGGTGCTGTCTAACCCGAAGGCGGATTCTCAGGGCAGCAGAGCCAGGTATGTTTCATCAGTGCCCTCACCCACAAGCGAAGTGCTTCCTGCTAGCGTGCTGTGTTTTGCTGCGTGTCCTGGGCTGGATCTGTGGCTCATGCGCCCACCCCAACATGCAAAAGGCCAGTGCTGCGCCGGCTGCAGAGCCCAGCCGGTGTGAGCTCCTTTGCTTAGTAACCACCATCAAGCGCTAACGTGTGCTGCACCAGGGTCAGGGCAGCCCCCTCCCCACATAGCAACGTGGCTCTGCACACACACGGCCAGCTGGCTCGGACACAGCAGAGGGAGGGAGGCAGCCATGGACATGCAGAGCAACGGGGGGTGGGACAGACGTGCTCAGCCCCCCTCTGAGGAGCTAACAGGTGGCTTAGCTGCTCAGGGGCACCTGTCCTGCGGTGGCTGCTAGGCCCAGTGGCAAACCCTCCTGGGCCCCTTACAGGCAGCTCCTACCCCAGGGAAACACTGAGCCCTGGCCTGGCCCTGGGTGTTCCCTAGGCAATGGAACTGAGAGCTGAGGCTTGAAGTAGCCAGGGAGCCCAGTGCCGGCAACCCAGGCCTGGCACCCAGGGAGGAAGAAGGGGGTGACACTTACTACACCCTGCGCTGCTCCTGGCCTCCCTGTGACGCTGGGGCTGCTGCAGGCTTCCTGCATGAGGCACGGGTGGGTGTGTGCTTTTAAACACGCTTACCAGCACTGAGCCCCCCCAATCACACCCACGTTTGCACTGGCCTCTCAGTGCCCCCCCACACACTGGGAGCTGGCCCGAGGGCTTACAGCCCCCGCAAGCTGCCATCCATAGAGCTGCCTGTGAGCTGGCATTGGAGGTCGGGGGGAGAGCTGATGTACAAGGCCTAGTTCGCACCTGTTGGTATTTTTATCCCCTCCCCTGCCCCAGCCGCTCTCTGGTGCCAGGTGCGCTATGTAAACAGCAGCCGCTGCCAGCCCTGGGAGCTCAGCGCCTGTAGCCACTCCCAGAGACGCAGCCGGCAGGGAGAGGTGCCGTGTTCCGACTGGCTTGGGACCCTCACAGGTCAGCAGCTCGCTCCTGGCCCTGCGGCCGCCCCCTCCCCGCTTGCAGAGGCCACTGCTGGGGCTGCCCCCTGCTAAGGCTGGGTGTGGCTGGGAGCCAGGCACTGGCACTGCCTGGGGGATGAAGGACAAGGCTCATTGCCCCAGCTGTGTTTAAGGGACACCCTGCCAGGGGCTGCTGCTGCTGCTCCGCCACACTGGCAGCACTGGTACCAGGCCCCCTTTGGGACCGTGAGCATCCCCAGCAGCCTGCAGCTCCTTAGGGCAGGCAGGTGCAGCTCCTTGCAGTGCCAGGGGGCACGGAGGGGGGTGCTGCATCTTGGCAGGCAGGGCCCCATCGCAGCAGGCTTTGTGCTGCTCCCAGGGCTGCCTTCTGCACTGTCCTCAGCCTCTAGCTAGGTGCACTGACCAGACCTGGGGAGCCGCCTCCAAGGGTCTATCAGGCAGAACTGCAGCCTCAGGCCTCCTGCCTGAGCCTCTCCTGCCATGGGAAGGGCCCAGGGCATGACCCTGACCTGCATGGGTGGTGAGCTGCTGACCAGCGCCTCCCGCTGCCTTCTCCACCAAGCTGCTGTGCAACGGGCCAGCCTTGAACTGGCTCCAGGGTGGGGGTGTTGCTCTGGCGTGAGGGCAGTAGCTCTTTGGGGTCAGGTCAGACCTGGTCTCTTTGCACAGGGTCTGAGCCTGCCTGGTGCTGCTGTTCCTGGGGTAGACTGCTTGAGCATGCTCCTGCCTGGCCTCTGCACACACCACCGAGCGCCCGGGCTGCGCTGGCCCAGGGTGATTGAACGCATCAGGCCGGCACTCAGGGGTCCCCAGCACGTTCTGGAGCAGGGGCAGCTGCAGGCCCCCCGTAAGGCCCCTCTGCAGAGGCAGCTGTAATGCCACCCGGACTGGCCAGGGATCAGCGTTACAGGCACCAGGGATTTGCTGAAGTCACTGGGAGGAAGGCCGGGGGAACGCTCTGCTCCTGGCAGCCCAAAAGCCCAGCAGATCTGCAAGGCAGCACCCCTCCCTCTGCTGCCTCTTGTACCAGACCTAGAGGAGCCTGGGTTTCGTGGCTGGTCTCTGTCCCACCCACCCTGCCAGGGTGACGGTTCCTCCTCTCCAGGGACTTGGCTGCTGGTAGGACTGACCTGGTCATGGCACTGAAGCTCCCACTTCCAGGGCTCTAGCAGCGTGCAGCTGGATCAGTTACTGCCCGGTGCAGCTGTCCCATCCTGCGCTTGGGGAGATCTGCAGCTCACTGAGGTGCAAAGGGATGCATTGTCACAGGCCTTGTGTGTTGTTCCAGGCAGGTGGTGAGATCACCTTCCCTGCAACCTCCCCAGCAGCAGATGGCACAATGTCCCACTGAGCCCCTGGCAGACAGGCGGAGCAGGCAGCCCGAGGCAGACTGCCCGGTGTGCTGGAACCCCTTCAACAACACCTTCCGCACCCCTAAGCTGCTGGAGTGCCGCCACTCCTTCTGCATCGAGTGCTTGGCGCACCTCAGCCTGGTGTCCCCCACCCGCAACCGGCTGCAATGCCCACTCTGCCGCCACCCCACCGTCCTGCCCTCCAGCAAGCCTGTCACGGAGCTGCCCACCAACACGGCTGTCCTGCGCTGGCTCAAACTGGAGCCCAACCACATCATCCTGGAGGGGCGGCAGCTGTACCTAAAGCACGAGCGGAAAGCCCGGTACTGCCTGCGCCAGCCCAGGGTTTACACCCTCAACCTGGGAACGGAGCTGAGCAGCTCCCAGGCTCCCTCCAGGCCGAGCTCGGACCCCAGCCGGTCGGCCCTCCAGCAGCGCCTCCGCAACCCCCAGGTCCGCGTCTTCGCCTACCTCATGGGTGTCATCCTCGGCATGCTGCTGCTGCTGTTGTTCTCCCTCTTTTGGGCCAAGCAGTTCCCATGGGGCGTAGGCTGAGGGCCTGCTGGGCACCAGAGCTCAGCATCTTCTTGGGCATCCACTGCAGCCACTTGGCATCTGCTCTGGGAGGGGAGAGCCCTTGGCCCCTCCTGCCTACGCCTGCAGTCTCTGGCCAATGAGCTTGTTCCTGGTCGCATCTCAGTGGCACAGCCAGCCTCTTAAGCTGGGCATTGTCACCACCTGCAGCACAGCGTGGTCAGGGGGCTGGAGCTGCCCCATCAGCCAAAGCTCTCTACTGCCCGGCTGGGGGTCCCACCAGGAGCTCCAAGACGCTATGGTAATACCCGTGACACTAGCAGGCGACAAGGCCTTTATGCTGGCTGGCTGTGACCCAAGAGGCGGCGATGCTGCAACGCCCAGGCCAGGAGGAATGAACTAGAACCTTAGGGTCAGCAGTGAAGATTTCCAGCAGCTCAGCGCTGCCGCTTGGCTCCCCTGGGATAATGCCATGGCCCTGGGTGCCAAGGAGGAGCGTGCACACACACACACCACAGACAGACACCGGCTGTTGGGCCAAAGCTCCCTGGGGCGGTGCTGGGTCCCTCTGCTGCTCAAGCAGCACTCTGACTCACCGACGACCTGGAAGCAATTTCATCTCTGTCTTTGAACTCACTGTTGGACATTTTTGCCCTGTTTACACTCAAACCCAATCAGCCCCTCGCAGGAGCTCTGCTCTCACCCCCGCCCCCGTCTTTCCCAGAGGCAAGAACAATCAGACAGTGCCCATTCCAGGGCAGATGGGGACCACCTGTTCCTAACAGAAAGCACCAGTGTTTGCCCTGCCTCTGGATCAGGTCCGTGGGCTCAGAAAGCAGCAGCTGCACTGAAGGGGCAGCATGGGGCCAGCTCTTCTAACTGCCCAAGGTCGTACTGCCAAGGCTTTTCCATGGCCCAGCCTGCTGTGCACCAAGACAGGCCAGTTGCAATGGGCATTTCCTGCCATGGCTCTGGCTGGCAGGTGGGGCCTGGTGCGCTCAGTGGGAGAAATCTGTGTTAGACCCAGGAGTGCTCAGCAGCTCTGCAGCCCAAGCCACCTGGTTTCATCAACACTTGCTCTGTCAGCCCATCGGAAGCTGTGCCCTGAGCACCCAGGGGGATGGAGACCTCCAAGGAAGCAATAGCCATGAGCCAGTCAGGGGTTTCTTCCCTTTGCAGCAGGATGCAACCAGTGTTCTGAGGATGCCGTCTGCACCTCAGCCTCAGGCAGGCTGTAAAGAGCAGGTAGGGTGGCAGCCACTGGCCATGTTTTAAGTTTGGCCTCACGTCCTTCCCCAGGCTGCAGGGGAGAGCTACTGGGGCTGTTGTGCAGGTGTGTTTCACCCCAGAGCTGGCTGCATTTGAGTAGCAGGAGCAGCAATCCAAGAGGCAGACACATTTACAGCAATGCTGGAATTCAACTGCCACAGCCGGACGGGGAAAGGGACTCTGTTAGCAGAATTTGTTCAGCCATCAGAAAAGGCCACAGGCACCGTCATGGAGCAGAGGGTGTAGCTTCCTTTCTCCTGAGGAGCCCCATTGGTGGCTCAAGTCTCCTTCACAATAGGCACTTCCTGCTAGTGAGACCATGGGCAGGTAATGGTGATGGGACCCATCACTCCTCTGAGCAGATTAACCCCACTTCCCTTCTGCTGCAGCCTGGGAAGGACAGCTCGATGGATGGGCTGAGGCCAGGAGGAGGAGGGGACAATGGGGCAACCTGGAGGCATGAAGGAAATTTGATGGGTTCAGACGCGTCTCACTGGAGATTGCTGCTGCTCTGGATCCAGTTGTCAGAGCTGTCATGGGCTTCTGTGCAATAAATCCCAGACCCTCAGCAGACAAGTGGCTACACCTGTTTATTTAAGCAAGTGCTGCTAAATGAGAGTCCAGCCAGGCCCCTGCTTGTTCTGCTGTCTCTTCTGCCTCTGCCAAGGTCACTGCAGCTTGTGCAACCCAAAATGGGGGCACAGAGCTGGGCAGCTGCAAGGAACTCAGCCAAATGATGTATTGCTGCCATGCTCAATCGAGTGATTTTTATTTGCCTGTAAGATACCGTGGGCCCTGGCTTACAGTACTCTCCAGAAGACCAAACTGTGCTTGCTTAGTAGATATCAATCTTAAAAGAGCAAGTAATTTGCACTGGATAGCTCAGAGCACACTAAGTGGTGTCTGCAGAACAGGAGAGGCTGGAGGTGGGGTCTCTAGTGCAGGTCTCTGTAGAGGCTGGGATTTTTCGCAGGGTTTGTTTGGGGCCTATACGTGAAGGCTGTGCTACACTTTTGGCGTAAACTGCTGCGGTGGAAAGATGGCCACTCCTAGCAGAATACCCACTGGTCAGCTGCCGCTGCTTCCACAGTGCAAAGCCTCCCACCAATGAACTGAGGTGATGGGGCAAAAAGCAGGTGAGACCAGATGTTCTGTGTACAGGCAGCAGGAGAGGCCAGGAGGACACCCACTTCCTCAGCCAGCAGGGGCCCCTTCCATTCTTTTCCTTTATCCGTGATCCCTCCCCCTGCCCCCAGGGGATGGCTGGTGGGAAGGAGCCTCTGCTGGAGACAGACACAGCTATCCTTGAGGGGAATGGGAGATGAAGCTGCTTCTACCTTGCTGGGGGCACTTTTCAGAGACAGCTGCCCAAGGAGATCAGCTGGTCCATGCTGCATGGCTATTTGTATGTGTCCGAAACCCTCTATCGCCTTCGGCATGAGGATCTGGTTAGTGCAGCAAACAAAATGCAGGCCTGACTTTGCATGAGGAGGAGAAACCCCCGAGCTCCCCCTGTTAAAATTCACCCACAGCAGATGCCCAACAGTAACAAAGCTCATTCAGGATCCAGAGCTGGAGAAAGGCTCTCACAAAACTAGCTCATAGTGTTACCATCCGATGAGCGTTCCAGCCCAGGGCATCTGACGGGCATGTGGATCTACGGAGGCCTGTGAGAAAGAGCAAAGCCCAGGAGGGACAGCAGGGGAGGGGAGGGGAGGGGAGGGGAGGTGGAGCAGAGGGCTCACACTGGGATTTCTCCCCCGAGGCTAGGGATAGAGGTTATACAAAGCAAATCATACAAGGTGAGGTTGCAGAGTCACTCCAGCAGTTCAGCTCAAGTCTGACTGGCCAGCTCTGGCACCCAGGGCGCACTCAGGACCAAACAGCAACTCCAGCCCCATCGCCAGTTGGTGAAACAGTTGATTTTTTTTTAATACAAAAATGCCAGGACAGCCCAGTCTGTGGTATTCCGAATCCCAGGTTACTGGCAGCTGGGAGCTACTCTGCCATCCACAGCTTGAAGGTCCGGTCATATGAGCAGGTTGCTATTAGCTGCCCATCCAAGGAGATATCCAGTCCCATTACTTTCCCCTCGTGGCCAGCCAGCGTTTTCAGAGGGGACCAGCCTGGGTGAGTCCAGATCTTGGCTGTATTGTCATAAGCACCGGTGAGCAGGAAATTACCATGTGTCGCTGCAGCAAAAGAGCGTAAGAGGTGAGGTTCACATGGCGAACGGATGATTCTAGACAGGAGCCAGCTGAGCTTTGGGATTTCTGGCTGCTGACAGCACAGACCGTTCTGCAGTTTTGCTGCACTTTCAGCCACCCCAAGCCCAGCCACCGAGGGAAGTGTGCAGCAAACCAGGGTGTGGGAGGGGACAGACTTACGTTCATACTTCACTCCAGTCACCAGGTTCTGGTGGGCAGGGATGGTGTAGATGCACTTCCTCTGGCGGAGGTCCCACACCTTGCATGTGTTGTCCCCGCTGCCCGTGGCTATGTGATACCTGCCATGGGGAGAAGGAAGAGCATGCTGGTCTCAGCTGGAGTTCATGCTCCCTGAACCCCCAGCTGCACCGTGGCTGGTGACTTCTTACCCATTGGGGGAAAAGTTAATCCCATAGATTTCCTTCAGGTGGCCCTCCAGGAACATGATACAGCGCCCGGTTCGCAGATCCCACACCCGACCAAAGGCATCCATGCCACTAGGGAAGAGAGCTCATTAGTCACACCCTTTAAACACACAAGAGCCGTCCCCAGCCCCTCGGCAGCACACCCCACCCAGCAAGAGCGGACCTGATCCTGAGCAATGACCTCGGTGGCATTCAATGTCAACCTTACCCAGTCCCGGCGAGAGAACCGTCAATGTGGAAAGCAATGTCGTAGACCCCCTTGCTGTGTCCCTCCTGATGGAGAATCTCCTCTTGAGCTTGCAGGTCCCACAGGCGCCAGGAGTGATCGTAGCTGGAGACACAAAGCCACATACCCAGTTCAATGTATTTTTCACATGTCTAACCCTGGCCCAGACTGCAGCATATGCGGGGTTCAGATCCCGTTAGGAACACACACGTGTAAACTGCTTTGTCACCACACCACTGCTCACCAGCCAGAAACTCATTTTGCTGCACAGCATGGGACACTGAGGATCTTCCCCTCTCTGCTGACCCTGAGAAGTCCTGCACTGTAACCTGCAATGGGCTGGGGAAGAGGCATGAGCCACGGCGCATGTTCACAGGCCACACGTGGAGACCTGCATTGGCCCCCTGCTGTCAGTCGCTCTCCTGCCCATCTCCTAGCAGGGGGCTCTAAAATGAAAGTGATGACACCCGAGTGAAAATGTCTCTCTCTAGGTCAGCCAGAGGGACCGGCTGCCAGGTCGCTTCCTTTTTGTCCCAGGAAGAACGGACTAGCAGACTCCCACAGAGCTTTGGCACCCAATACTCTGGGAAGATCAGCAGAGGGTGTTGGGAGAGCGACACCTGTGCACAGCTGGAGGGCTGGGGAGGGTGAGCCCCCACAATAACACAGAGTCAAGGAAGCAGTTAAGGACCCAGGAAATGATGTTGTACCCTACCAGTGACACATGCAAGGCATACAGCACAGAAAGGAGGCTGGAGAAGCCCTGGAACTCCCTGGGGGTATCTCTCAGAGCTTTCACTGTGCAGCAGGGTCTGTGCCTTCTGGAGCCAGCATGTCAGATATATTCAGACAGTACATGCGGTACCGTGTTCCAAGGTAGATCAGACCTTCTGCCCTGATGAGGAGCCAAGTCTTGACAATGACTCAAGGATCTGTTCCAGAATCCACTTCCTATTCGAAGCCCATTAAGCAGGAGAACTTCCATTCCCATGCTTATTTGCTGAGTTTGCTAATCACCAAAATTGGCATTGACCATGGGCAGCAGTGAGCAGGCAGTGAAGCCATGGCCTTACAACAAGACTTTAGCGGCTGGCCTGACCCAAAGGGCTGGAAGTGGTTACTCCACTAGTCAGTATTTCCACAGGGATAAATATTGTTCTGACTGCTTGTATTTCATATTCACTTGGAGTCCAATGGGGTCTCCGTGGAAGGCCTGCTCACAGGTCTGCCTGCGGCCTGTGGCTTTTATTGCCAGAGATGGCTGGGTGTGACCCTGTTGGACATCTGAGGTGAGATGTGCCACCTTTCTTTGACAATCAGTTTGCCAACCCCACTCTGCAAGCATGCATTATATGAAGGAATAGGAGCTGATGTATCAGCTAAAGCTTGTTAAATCAAAGCTACATACCAGGTGGTCCCAAGGAACCTCCCGGAGGGATGCCACGTCACTCGCGCCACTCTCATGGTGTGGCCTTCGATATCTGCCACTGGCTCATCACTGTAAGAAACAAACCAACCCTGTCACTTGTGCTCTCCAGGGAGGACAGGCCCCACCTGCACTGTTGCAGCTATTAATACACAGGCCTGACAGGAAAATTGGGGCTCCCAGCTCCTGCCCCTCTTTCACACGGATAAAGCTTCCAACTAGAGAACAACATATATGCACATGGCCGCATGTCCGGGGCTGGGAACGCCCAACAGGCGGCTTGCCCGCGGGAGAATTAATTAGACACTCCTATTTTTTTCAGGCGTTTCGTAATTAAAATAGCAGCAACATAAACAACACTGTTAAGGACTGAGCTCCCTGGAACAGGGACTATCTTCTGTCTGGGACTGTACAGGCCCAGGAACCCAGGGGCCTGGGCCAGGGCTGGGCTCCTAGATGCTACAGCGGCACACAGAATAATAAAGAGTGGACACAAAACCTGGACACAGCAGAAGGGAGCAGCAGTTCTTCCCAGCCCAGTCACCCAGAACAAGCACAGTGCGGGGACAACATGACACCAGCCAGGCAGGAGGGGCCACATGGTGGTCGGGAATGGGCTGAGTGCAGAACTACACACCTCAGCCCAGCAACCGCTAAGAGATTTGAAAGAATATCAAAGAAAAACATCCAAACAGGACAATTAGGGAGAGAACCGTCTCCGTGTCCACCAGGGACGAACAAGCCAATCTCCCCTGGCACATATTTACTGCTACCAGGCCAGAGGCAATTAAAAACAATCCCTCAGAGCTAATGAGAAGAAGCTGGGGGCCTCAAATCCACCTCCTCTTGCAGAGAAACAAGCCAGAGAGCAGCTAACTCCACGCAATGGTGTTCAGCTGCTGTTCCAGACCTTGGCAAATGCCTCTTTGGTAGCAAGGTGCTATGTTTGGCCCCTCCCTCTCTGGATCCTGGTGCTGAGAGCCCAAGCAATGTGAAAAATGTAACCCTTAGCACCTGTGGGAGGGAGCTGGCTCCTGGCAGAAGGCTACAGTCAAACACTTAACTCCCTCAGGGATTTCCAACCTCAAAAGACCTTAGAACAGTCTATCGCCCACAGCTGGGCTCCTGTCGAGCAGCAAGCTAGCGGACAGACTTTTCTGATCCTTAGCAGAGGATTCCCCTGCCATGCCCCAGGTCATACCAAGACAAGTGGGAGCAGGGCCACCAATGAGGGGAGGCAAAGGGACCCACAACTCCCAGCCACTGCTACCACGGCAGTGGCCAGAGCCCCAGGCCTCATCGAATCGCAGCTGAATTGTTGGAGTGCTGTGCTGGGCGACCCATGCAGCTCTGAGCGCAGGGGTGGAGGAGGTCGCTGCCATCAGGGTGGACTGAGGACTGATTCTTCTGGTTCTTCCCCTTCTAGGGGTGCAGAGCCAACCCCCCACCTTACACTTTGCACTGGGGTCCACGGGCTGTCGGCCCCACTGAAAGGTGTGGGGCAGGACAACAAAAGAGATTCCATGGACACTGCTGAATTACTCATATCCAGCTGCCAAGCACGAGGAAGACCAGGACACGTTGGCAGAAAGGTGCTAAGTACCCAACACAGCAAAATCAACAATATTGCTACTGTCCAGCATCACTCTGACCTTTCCAGACTCCAGAGCTTGACAGAGCCATCAGCTGCACAAGAGGCCAGGTTGACGTCCTTCTTGTCCAGGGAGACAGTGGCTTGGGGATGGAACACTATTGCTCCTACATTAGTGTTGTGCCCTTGGCAGGAGTGGGAACGAGAGAGAAGGTTAACAAACAGTGTGTCTGCTGGGTGACCACAGAATCAGAGAACTGGAACAGACCTCAAGAGGTCATCAAATCCAGTCCCCTGTAGTCATGGCAGGACCAAGCACCTGACAGATGTTTCTTCAAAATGCTCTTAGAAATCCTCAGTGGTATTGAGTCTACAATCCCTCTAGGAAGTTTATTAGGGCTTTACCACCCTGAAAATTGGGAAGTTCTTCCTAATATCCAACCTAAACCTCCCTTGCTGTAATTTAAGCCCATTGCTTCCTATACTATCATCAGAGGTTTAGGAGAATAATTTTTATCCCTCCTCATTGTAATGGCCTTTCAGGTACTTGAAAGCTATTACGGCCCCGTCTTCCCTTTTTCAGATTAAACAAACTTAATTCTTTCAATCATCTCTCATAGACTATATTTTCTAGGATTTTAATAATTTTTGTTGTTCTTTGGACCTTCTAGAATTTGTTCACACCCTTCCTGAAATGGAGCACCCAGAACTGGACACAATACCGCAGCTGAGGCCTTATTAAGGAGGACTTCTTGTCTCTTGCTTACAACACACCTATTCATATATCCTTGAATGATGTTTGTTTGGGTTTTTTTTGCCACAGTGTCACACTGTTGACTCATATTTCACTTGTAGTCCACTCTGACCCCTAGCTCCCTTTCTGCAGTACCGCTACCTTGACAGCCACTTCCCATTTTGCATGTGTGAAACTGTACGTGCTTTCCTAAGTGGAGTTCTTTGCATTTGTCCGTGTCGAATTTCATCCTATTTACCTCAGATCATTTCTCCAGTTTATCCAGATCATTTTGAATTATAATCTGATCCTCCAAAGCACTTGCAAACTCTCCCATCCACCAGCTCTGTAAGTGTACTCTGTAGAGAGTCACCCACAAAGAATCCTGTTCCCAGAGCATCTTTAGCCAAATACCAATGGTTAACATTGCAACAAGACCCCCAAGAGAACAAGGGCACTTAAAGAACATGCTTCAGCAAAAGCGGCTCTACCTCGTAAAGTATGAACAAGATTGCAGTCAGGCACAGACCAGAGTTTGCACAGGCCACTCCTGTTGAACACAAGAAACAGGGTTAGAGTCTCAGTGTAGGAAGGAGTGTAAACACAGCACAGGAAGGAGTGTAAACTCCAAGAGCACAGCTCAAAAACCAACTAGGAAAACAGCATGTGGAGCTACTGCCGTGACTAAAAAACTGGTAAACGCTGACCTCACTCCAACAAGACTGATCTCTGAAGGGCTTGAGGGGGTTTTGGCAGGCTGCCCACTGAACAGGAGAAGTCTCCTCCCTTCAGGAGTGATTGCATATGAACGGCTCAACCACTAGAAGGGGGGACATTTCCTGCTGCTCTGCAGCACCTTTTAGTCACTGCAAGAAGAGACACCTCCAATACCAAACTGGAACGTGGCACTCAGTGGGGTGCGTGTCTGTGTCTAAACTGGCGGCTCAGAGCCTCTTTGTGGTACAGCCACTAGAGCATGGCCTGATCCCCCAAGCCACACACTGAAGATCTGGACAGAGGGGAGAGAGCTTGGAGGGTAAAAAGGTAAAGTGAAGTTGCTGGGAATGCTTTGTGACCTTGCTGTAAGGGGAAGTGATGCTCCAAACCCTTGCTAAGAACCAGAATGCGGGGAAGGCAGGCTTTAGAAAAGCAGGCAGAAGCTTTACTGAGCTCTCAAATCCCTGCTCCCGAGGGAATTTTGCACCACTGTGAAAGCACAGAATTAATGTCCCCTGCAGGGAATAAGTGACTCTGATGAGGTGTTGAGGGGAAGCTGAGAGGGGTCCCACTGCAGTTAACTTTTCACCCATCAGGGGCTGATGTGCTCACAGAATAGAGGGCAATAGACTCACTGGCTGGAACAGCCAGTCACAGGAGCGGGGAGTCAGCAGACGCTACCTTCCTCACAGTGCCCTACCCTGCATGAGATGTGGGGAAAAGAGAGAGCAAGGCTCATGGGGCTGCTGAGGGAGTCACACCCAATGGGGATCAGAAGGGCTAATGGAGAAGGCAGAGTGGGCCAGGGCACAGGTGGTAGAGGGGTGACATTTAGGCAGGGACTGAGCTGGGGTACAGGAAGTAGAAGAGTGGAGAGGCTCGCAGGGTAGGAGAAGCTACGCTTGGCTGAATAGGGAGTGGGGGTGCAAGAACTCATGGGAAGAGGGGCAGCTATGGCTGGCTAAGTGAAGCTGCAGGGCCATATAGGGACATGTGCAGATACGGGGGGTGAATGGAAAGTTGGTGTGAATGGACAAAGGGGAGTACGGCAGATGTACTTGATTGAATGGGAGATGCTGGGGGTCAGCCAAGGTCTGCCTGTTGCTCTTCAACACCCTCTGCTTCCTGTCCCCTTCCTCCTACCAAAAATCCTGCCCTCTACTTCTTCCATCAATACCCACCTACTCTCCAGGTTCACACCCAAGCTGCTTCCCAGCAATTACTTCTCTCGCTCAGTTTTGCTTACCCCCGACTCCTCCAAGCCTCTGAACTGCTATTGAAAGCGTGGAAAGTATGCTTCCACATTGAAAGTTTATAGGAATCAAAGTTCTTTACTAATATGCCTACTAGTTATCAAAACACATGTTCTGAATCTTTTTGGTTGCCTGTATTGTTATAGACACTGATAGGTATTTTAAAATAACCAAAATAATTGAAAATGGCTTGATTATACTATGTTATTTTAACAAATAAAATCTGCAGAACAATGCAGAATTTTAAAACATTACAAACAGAATATTTAATATTTTTGGCACAGAATTCCCCACGACTTTGCCACATCTCACCCTTACCGTCCGCGCCTAAAGGATAAGAAAAGGAAACTGACCAGCAGGCTGTAGCCAGGAGTTTGGAATTGGGACTGAAATGGCAGTAAGATATCGGGCGGTCATCCCCAATCTGACTGCAGAAATTATTCAAGGACTGCAAAGACAAAAAGATAACTCTGACTTATAACAGCACGACGCAGCAAGAGCCTCTTCCTGAGGTCACTCAAGTGATTCTCCCAAGCAAAGAGAGCAGAGGCCTTCACCAAGTCACTCTGCAAAGAGGTGAACTGCCCCAAGCTCCAGGCTGCCGCCATGTAGCAGACCCATTCTACTCTAAGGGCAGGTCTAGATTACATAATGAAGTCGACTTATGTAGCTCTACAGCCACTGCATAATAAAGGGGTGTTTCACATCCACACGGCTCCTTTCGTTGGGGCTGTATGTCTTCACCATGAGCACTTCCACTCAGACATCTGGGGGGGCTGACAGCTGAGAGTCCTGTGCAGGGCAGGACTGAGTGCCAACGGGTGATGTAAGCAACAGTGTGTACATGGACTTTGGATCACTAATTACACTGACCTACACACGAGGCCTCTCACAGCAGTGGAATTATTAAATCAACACAGTAGCAACTTACTTTGGCTCCATTTTAATACCAGGAAAGAGGGGGATTCGTTGACTCAGAAACAACTGTTACTGTCTTGTTTTTTTCAATAAGTTTAAGACTCCCAGGTGCCAAGGAAGCAGGTGAGAGAACAATCGTTAAACAAACATGATCCCTCTTCCCTACTGAATAAGCCAGTGACAATCCCCGTCAGTTTCTTTATCACCGTAGGGTACTCATGTAGAAACGCACACATACGTCTCCATCCCTTTGTTCTGCAGATCAAGGACTAAAACCAAGCTTTGCTCTCTGACTTGCTGATGTGATAGGGTTATTTTAGGTCCAAGGCCCAGCCTGGGCACATAATCAGAGAAGGGGCAGAGCAAGCTAGGCAGGGCTGGAAAGTAACATGAAGCTGGGAAGTCACTCTAGGCCTGAGAGACGTGGCTCTTCCAGAGTAAAGCCTGCTGATCACCACTGAACAGAGTTAAAGCCATACCTTACCCTCAAGGATTTGTGCAGTTCTTGCTTCTGGGATGTCCTTGTTGCCTCTGGAATTTCTTTATAAAGACGGGCTTCTTCCAGCCGCTTTGTTGCCCTGTGGCACAAGCAAATTTAGAGTGATTACACCTCGCATTCCCCTGCCTAAGGGCTGGCACAGGTCCTGTGATTTCCTTCCTCATCCCAAATTGGTTGGTTGCCAATGCTAGTCATTAAGAATACCACCCAGGAGTCCCTTCTGCTTGGCTCCAACCACAGCTGCAAGCTCCCTGTTCTCAAGCCACCAGCTCTGCCTACCACAGGACAATCCTTAGCTTTAACAAGTCTGCTCCTCCTTCAAACAGCTCACTTCTTCTCTCCTGTTCTCAGTTTCTAACCTGGTTCCTTACCTGGGGAGTGAATAGTTGGCGATCCACAACCTAGCGGTTTTCAGGCTGTTGGGCCCTTCATGGTACCAAGTTTGCTGATACTGAAAAACAAACAAGCCCAGAAGCAATTTGAGTGGGGTCGCTATCTTATTTGGCGCCCTACACTGCATCCATCACCATGGCACCAGAATGCCACTGCAGCACCTGCTGGCAAATCTATGCTGAGAATGGGAAGCACTCTTTTCAGGGGGTTTGCAAAGAGTGCAGATGGGTGTGACTTTACTATCCCTGGAAGAGAGTTTAAGGCACATGTGTCACACGTGTCTCATGGATCAGATTTGGTTTGTCTGATACGTTTACACAGTGCAGAGGCCGTGTTTAGATCACAGCCTCAGCTTTTCATTTAAACACTGGATTGCTGATTATCGTAGCAGGTCGAAGGAGGAAGAAAGAAGTCCAGAGGATGGGAAGTCAGAGTTACTACAAGGAAGAAAAGGCAGAAAGAAGAACAAAGCAAAACAAAATGAGATGGAAAGAAAGTGGGTGGCGAAGGCAGAAACAGCAGTGTGGTGGCTTAAAGCAGGAGGGACAAGGGGATACTGGCCCACTAAGAAACACTGAATGTGGCTGTAACTAAAAGATTAACAGCATTTCATGCAGTCCTCTCATTGCCAGCAGTGGGTGTTCTGCTGGGGAAGGACAGAGGCACATATACACACACTTCTAGCACATGGGCAAGAAGTAGAATGCAGTCTTCACTGCACAATGAGCTTGACACCCCAATTTCAGAAATAGGTTATAAAAGTAGAAGCAGCAGACTTTTCCAGATAGGCAGCAATGACAGGGTATGTATTCAGTCAATTCGTAGCATCAGACCCTCTATTGAAACAAGAGGCCTGGAAACAATAGAGGCTGCCAAATGAAGTTTGTCAAGCAACCTCTTCCTCTCCGCATTAAAAGTCAGACACACCAGAAATGGGAGATTTTACCTCTTCTTTCGATTTCTTAGATTTTTCATCATCTTTCTTGGTCTTTTTTAGAGCATCTGTGCCAACCACCGAGAGAATATTTCTCAATCTGTAACGAGATGCATCCAAGGTAATAAATAAATTATCTTGACCGAGAGATGGCCAGGAGAGAGAGAGAGCTTCTTCCACTGTCTCCTCCCCTCAGCACCTCCTCCATCCCCATGTGGGCAACAATATTTGCTGGACTCAGCATCTCAGGAATCTGATAGAAAATATGAGAAGGGTGGAGGTAGTTACCACTATCAGTCACACCGAGAGCTAGGCACAGCACCTTTCTCGCCGTTCTGCAGGCCCCTCTCCAAAGAGCGTGATGGGCTCCCCAAGTGCTCGTAGGCAAGCCTTGACTTCAGAGTCATCAGTGGAAACATTGATCTGCCTGGCACGCTTCCTGCGCTCAAACTCAGCCAAAACTTCTGCCTGACGCTCACTTATGTGATCTTCAAGATCAAAAACCTCACCTACACCAGAAACAGAGCCATCAGATTTAAGGAAGAACAAATGAAAGTAAAGCATCAAGAACTTTTACAATTCTTACCATTAAATGCTATGCATAAAGAAAAAATGAATCTCACGACCCTTTAAGGCAGGGGTATCTGGTGACAACAGCAGCCATGTTTCCCCAGACACCGTGCTAACAAGATGGAGCACTGGATGAGGAACTGAAGTCTCTGCAGCCCCTACCTCTCTATTAAAGTACAGCAGCCGATCTAGCGCAGCTCTCAGGCTTCTGGCAGCCTGTCAGCAAGCCTAAGGTTATACGATTTTTTTTTTTTGGTGGATTTGGGAATTTATTTTTAAAAAATGAATTAATTCTTCTCCAGCCTTGGGGCCATGGTCAGGGAGCAAGACGGAATGTGACAATTCCCTCTGTGGTCTCATTGGCACTCTATGCCTTTCATTTGGGCCAGACGTGTGCACCTACTTGGCCAATATTCAAACCTAACCAAAGACTCATTATCCTTATAAACATCTCTAAGTCAGTGTCTGCGGAGATATGCTTAATCAAAACTATCAGATGCACTGTCAATAATTAAGTAGCTTCACTATAAAAATATTAAGCAGATTACAATAGGAAAAACAGATTTTACAGAAAGAAATTCCTACAGTTTACACAAAACATTGTGCAAATATACCGTACATGGTAAAAATGACACATTTTACATCACTCTTAAAGTAGCACTTGGTAGTATGAGCAAACTGGCATTGCTGAAGAGTAATGTAAGTCCACAGAAAGAAGTAAGCAGGTATGCGTGTGCGTGTTCGAGACATGAACAAGAACATGTATGTGTTGGGGGAATACGTCTGTATGCTGCTTTTTTAAGCAGCACACTCACCAGTCTGAAACTTGTTCACACAGTAGCCAGCTTAATAAGAGGCTGGTGCAAGACAGATACTCTTCTGTCCATTGCGTTCCCCCTCAGCCCCCAAGCTGGACTGGGTACACCAGCAGGGAGAAGGGTATAACCTGTTGTACCCCACCCCCACCTGCATACACAACACAGCAAATCAGGAGGCTCCCAATTAGGAGCAGCTTGACTCTCTTAACTGTAGCTGCACTTAACTTTGCTGTGCAGCCCTCCCTGACCACTTGCTGCTGCAGCCCTAGTGCCACGGAAAACAGGATTCCACGTTAATGTTTAGATTCTGTTCACGTTGTCGTTAACACAGACTTCACAGGGCCCTACACAAGACGAGGGCGTTATGCAGAGTGCACACTTACCACTAGTTATATTAATATTGCCTGCCTCAAAAGCAGCTTTCACTCTGTCTTTTCCCAGCAGCCCCAGTTCGCCTTTGGCTAGACGCTCTCTTTCCTTCTCCTCCAAACTGCCATAGAAGATATGGGATCTCTTGGGTAGGGGGGCATCGCCATCCTCTGACTGCTTGGTTTTTGTTGCCTGGAGAATAAAGGCAGGATTTTCAAAAGACTCGTTTGATATTTATTTGGCTTCAAAACAGCCATTCGGCAAGTTCTTAACACTCACTGAAAGGAGAAAGGATCCGAATCTTTCACAAGCAATTTCACTATTCAAAACATTACTTAGCCTTTCAAAGCTAAATAGGTTTTTACTAAATGTAAAACTTTTAAACAGTAATCCCCTCTCCATTTAACAGCTCAATTTTCTTTGATCTTATGTCATCGATCACACCAGCACTTTCACAAGTTCTGCATCAGAGAATCTTCTAGTCTAGACAGTCTCTGTTTCTCATGTCAAAAACAAGCAGGAAAAAAAACTTAGAATCCCACCCTTTCTACCCCTTTTTATCCATTGGACAAAATCAAAAAGGGCACAAGCCTGTATGCAGATCACCATTAAGACTGACAACTTTCTTCCATGAAGTCCAGCTAAAATACATAACAAAAAATCACACTCCTTACCAATAATTAAGACCAGAAGGACCCAGACTCTTGGCTGTGAAGCCAAGAGATTCAGCAAATTCCACCCACTCCATAACCTATTTCACTGACACCCTACCCTACTACACTCCCCAGTTTTTCCAAAAATTTTCTAAAAGGTCAAGCCACCCAGTTACAGTACACCACTGAGTAACTAAAATTTTTGAGCAAGTGGAGGGGAGATGCTCCCCTGGGGTTGCAGGCGCTGGGAAACTGACCCACTAGGGCTGGTCAGTTACCTGGCTCCCAAAGTGGAGAACCAGGGGGCAGCCTGGTTCCCACCTCGCCTTCCCCATTCCCCCTCTGCTTCCAGGACCCAGGAAACTGACCAGCTCATGGCTGGTCAGTTTTCCAGTTCCCACTAGCACAGGGAAGCTGGGAACTAGGCTACCGCTTGGTTCTCAGCTCCCCAGTGCTTGGACCTGGGGAGATGGTCAGCTTCCCAGCCCAGCTTCGGCAGCAAACTGGGAACTAGGCAGCAGCCTGGCTCCCCTCACAAATCTGGGAAACTGACCAGGACAGCAGCCTTGGTCAGTTTCCTGGCTCCAGCCAGTGGAGAGGAGGGGAATTAGGGGCAGCCTGGCTCCTGGCTCCCCTCCACTACATGGAGCCAGGAAACTGAGCAAGGCTGCTGCCCTGGTGAGTTTCCTGGCTCTGCAAGGGGAGAGGAGCTGGGCTGCTACCTGGTTCCCAGCTCCCCACCACTCCAAGAACCAGGAAACCACTCCTGTCAGTGACGGGAGCCAAGAGTCCAACTACCATCCCTGACAGAAGCAGTTTCCCCACTCCTGTCAGGGCAGCAGTCGCTTTAAACCAAGACACATGCAACTCAGTTATGCATATCTCGAGAGTTTTCTGAACCACATTATAACATCCTGTTCTTTATACAAAGACTCCATTTCCAATGATGTTATAACATCTCTCACATAACTGCATGTATGGCTGCTCTTATTCTAGAAGAAGAGTGCACTAAGTGGTCTGAATTACTTGGTATTTTACCCGGTTATTGTACGGCTGTCATTAAGACTGTGGTGGAACAAAACTGAAAATGTTTTTTGAAAGCATTAGAAGCCTACAAATGGGCAAGAGACTAACACACACTGAATGGATAATGCTGAGTATGTGCCTAAAGGGTTTGCTAACCAACCAGTAATTGCAGGATCTGAGTGAGTCAAGAGGAAATATTATAGCCATTGAACCTGAGCAGCTCCCAGGCACTGGAAATTCAAACCCAACCATGTGTAGAAAGCTGAAAATGAAATGGAAGAATGTGGGTACAAGCTGTCTATGTCAAGGGCTGTTTTGTTTTTCCATTTTGTGGAAATCCAATCTGAGCACAGCAGAAAATACAGAAGTTGCTCATACTATTTTTTAAAAGAAAACAAGTAAAACAAACAAGTGCCTCATGGGATAGAGTAGCAGTGGAGGCAAGGGGTTTAGAACTGGCCCAAAGGCGGAAAGGATTAAGTGCAGGGGAACAAATGGGCATGGGTCATAAGGGATGGATGATATGGAAAAGTGAGGAAGAGACTAGGACAGTGGATAGCTTGTCAGTCCCATTTTCTTTCCTCTTATGCGTGCAGGGATTGGGGGCCCCACCCCACTTCTTTGGGGATGTCTGAGCCCATGCCCCCTCACCCTGCTCTAACCATGACAGCTGGGATCTGACGTGCTTTCTTCACTCTGAAGGACTCCGAGCCTCTCTTCCCGCCCTCCATGTGAGCTGGCATCTAGTGATGCACTGCACTTCTAGGTGGGAAAATGAGCAAAGGCATGCTGGGAACATGCACAAAGAACACATTGCTGAGATGAGGTGAAGAGCTGTGAACTCTCACAGTGAAGGGACAGCTTTAAGCCCACAGTTGAACCGAGCCAGAGCTGCATGCTAATTAGACTGCATTGCCAGTTGAGAACCATTGCCTCAGTGGAAGGGAGCAGTTTGCAATTTCAGAGCTATTGTTGCAGGTTGCAAATGAGCACCGGGGATGGGTCACTTGGTGATTACCTGTTCTGTCCATTGTCTCTTGGACAAATGGCACTGGTCACTATCAGGAGACAGGATCTAGGTCTACATGGACCTTTAATCTTATGCACTGTGACTGTTTCTATGTTCTCTATACATCTCTATGGGGCAATCATCACAGCGAGCTCAAAGGGACTCTCCACACCTCTGAGTCTCCAATGCTGCACATGAATACGTAGAATCCCTTCAAAAGCTCCCAGCCCTCTAAGCCTCAGTTCTCCCATTTGCACAAGGAGGCTAAATTACTTTGAAATTGCTGACGGAAAACATAACACAAGCGCCAGGAACGATCGCGGTTACCCAGCCAAAGCCCCGTCTCAACGGCCCATCTACGTTACCCACAACGTCCGAACAGATCACTAACTCCGAACACCAAGTTTCTCTCCCTGCTCACACAGTAACACGCGCACTGCCCAGGACCCTCCCTGACGGAGACGCGAGGCTGCTGGTTCTGGCGGGTTCCCTCCAAAAGACTCGCCCTTCTGGAAACCAGGGAGAACACAAATGAGAGAAACGCCTTAACCTTAACCCTAACCCTGCCCGAGACCCCGACACCGCACAGGCTCGCCCGGGGCCCGCCCGCTACGCGCAAACGGCCGGCCCCAGCGGCTCCCACAGCCTGGCCTCCGAGCGCTTGGCCCCGGGACGGCCCCGCTGCCGCTCGGCGGGCGGGCACCTCAGCGCTATGGCCGGGAGGCCCAACACAGCGCGCCGGGAGCGCCCCCATCCCCACCCCGACCCTACCCGCGGGGATGGAGCCGGGCCCGGCTGCGCAAGCACCGCCCGCCCCGGGGCGGCGCGCCCGGCAGGAGCTCGCGAGGCAGCCATGCCGCTCCTGAGGGGCGGGATACCCGGCCAGCGCAACAGACGGACCGGGCTGAGTCTTCACTTCCACTTCCGGGTCGCAAGGCGGAGCGTGTGCGCTTGTGCTTCCGGGTCACGAGGTGAGCTGGGCGGTGCCGACCGGTGCGCCGGGTGGCGCGGGGCATGCTGGGAGGTGGGGGCTCGCTCGCGCGCGCCGGCGACGCTGGTCAGGTCAGGGGCTTGGCGGGCTGCCGGGCGCGGGCGCGGGCGCGGGCGCGGCTGTGCTCGGGGCGCCTGGCCAGAGGCGGGGCCAAGCTGAAGGCCTCGGGGGGCAGCCCTGTGGGGGAAACCGCAGGCACAGGCCGTACAGCCCGCCCGGCTCTGCAGTCCGTCTCCCGTGGTCCCCGCCGGGCGCACGGGCCTGGCCGGAGCGCAGCTGCCGGGCGCTGCCAGGTTGCAAAGGCTCAGTAGTAAATTGCGGCAGGGGCCGATTGCGCGCCCGCCCTGCCTCCCCCGGCCCTGCTCTCAGACCTCCTTACTCGCTCGCCCGTCGTGCAGCACTCCAGCCTACTCACCCAGCCTGCACTGACCAGCCCAACGAGCCGAGGACTCTGCTGCAGCGCGCTTCGTCCCTGGCTAATTGGCGGCCTCCAGGCATTTGTCTGGGGCGAGACTGCCAGGTTCTGCTGGGCTGAGGGACAGCCCACTGACTCTGTTTAAAACTTCAAACAGGAACCAGGTGGGCTGAGAAGCATTCGACATGCTGCGTCGGAAACCAACCCGCCTGGAGCTGAAACTCGATGATATAGAAGAGTTTGAGAGCATTAGAAAGGATCTTGAGGTGAGAGTTAAACTTCTGGAGATGCCCCGTATGGAATCCAGGCGATTGAACCCCTGTTAATTGACTTGTGCACAACGGAGCTTCTCTGAAAATCAAGCGTTGTTTTGCAGCCTTTAGTCCAGTCACTGTAGTAGCGTACCAGTACGCAGGTACCTCTCAAAACTGATAGGAAACTTCGGCTAGTGTAGAGCAGCAGACTTTTCCTTTAATGACGGTTCACATACAAACTGTCTTATGTCTCTGCTCTATGGTCTGTGCAGTCTCCAGCTAACATCAGGCTGCAGTTCAAGTGTTTGATGGTTCGGCTATTTATCTTAAACATCTGCTTTTCTCCTCCCCTAAACAGTCAAGTGAAGCTTGGAGTCCTGATTTGGCAGTCCCTAAATTGGTATCTCTGGGATCCTGTCATTGTTAGTGGAGAGCATTAATGTTGGAACTTGTTTCCTTGGGACCCTAATGGTGTGATCCCCAGGACATCTTGCAATGTCTGCCTGTCTGCTCAGGCTACTTCTGAGGGGATGGATGAGTGGAGAGGGCCTACATCCATTTTTGGTAGGGTTGGGGGTGCAGAGGAGCATTGGTGTTAATGTAGGTTTATCGCTGTGTGAACTATATTTGTATTTATGCACCTGCAGCCATTAGGACAAGTGCAATATTTACATTACAGGCTACCCTTTTTGCCCCGGGGAAGAAGGAAAGTGGATGGGAGGCTGGACGCTCACCCACCCAAGTTCATTCATCCAGTTCTCCTCCCAACTCTGTTCTGGAGGTGCTTTGCTGTAATTCTTCTGAGCATCTAAGCACTAAATGTCCTATGTTGAGTGGGAAGAGACAACAGGCAACTCATGGAAATGGTGCTACCCAGAGCACAAAGCATCTCAGGCAATTGCCACTTATCACAATGGGTGCGTAAAGTTTGCCACTGCAGCGCTGGAAAGAAGCACATGAAAATTGGTAAAGTAATTGGCAAAATACTCTTTGCCTGGGGAGATGCAGTGCAGAAATTTCTGTGGTCAGGAGTGACCTGGTAAAGGAGGAGACATCCTGCCAGGGCAGACAGCAGAGCTTTAGTTAATAGGTCACGAAATCCTTGTGCCTTTGGCTAAAGTGCACTTAGAAACTGAGGGTTTGCAAGCAGAGTTGTAGTTGTCCATCATAATCCTACACAAATTCTTGTGGGTATTGACAGTTTCGGTGTGGTTCAGGCTATCCAGAGGTCTGTTAAGAGTAAGGAAGACTCTTATGTTGAAGCCCCCGTGGGAAAGACTAAACCTACAGAAATTGCTAAGGAAATGGGAGTGTCTCTCTAATTTCTCTGAAGCTGTGCAATGCAGGTTACTACCACGTGTGGTAGTGGTTTAAACCAGCTCCTCTCCAGTGGCCAGTCTCTCAGGGGATGGGAATGTTTTGCCTGACAGTAGGAAGACTGTCCAGGTTTCTGCTTGCCAGGAATTGCAGTTAAGCAAGGAACAGGACTCACAGGAAAAAGTGCCCTAGAAGAAAGACCAGAGAAACAGTGTTGTTCATGTGAGATCTACTGGATATAATAATCTAGTGTGTATGCATGTAGCTGTATTTCAAATGTGTTACTCTGAGTGACACCCACCCCTCTTGTACAACAGTGAAGAGTCAGACAGGGTTGATGGGCCATCACCAGAGACAATGGACTGTGGAAAAGCTTAGTTTTCCTGTGGATGCTTCAACCAGCCTGTGAGTAATGGCTGGTAGGACCGTGCAGAGATATGTCAATAAGTCACCTGGTACTGGACATCACCTTGGAGTGCCAGTGTTTCTCCATTGCAAGACAAAGGGTTCCTGTCACAAACAAAAGCTAAATAAGGCAGGGAGGGATATCACTGTGGTTCTCCTCTGCCTCCCTGCCCAACGAGACCCCGAGAGATACTTGGACACAAGGACTAACCTTGGGGGAGAAGAACAGAGCCCAGGCTGGAAGGGTGACTAGCCTGTGAGTAATAGTACCTGAAGATTCAAGCTATAACTGGCTTTCAAGAATCTTTGCAATCTGCCTGAAACAACATTTAGGGTGAGGAATTCTATTTGTGGCCACTTTCTTTAGTGTGTTGAGTTTAGTCTGTGTTTTATTTGCATGGTAATTTTTGTTCTCTTTGCTATCCCTTATGGGCTGTCTCTACACTAGCCCCGAACTTCAAAGTGGCCACGCAAATGGCCATTTCGAAGTTTACTAATGAAGCGCTGAAATGCATATTCAGCGGTTCATTAGCATGCGGGCGGCCGCGGCACTTTGAAATTGACGCGCCTTGCAGCTCGTCCCAATGGGGCTCCTTTTTGAATAAGGGGACTTCGAAGTAGGCGGGGTCCTTTTGAAAAGGAGCCCCATTGGGACGAGCCGCGCCAATTTCTAAGTGCTGCGCCACCCGCATGCTAATGAAGCACTGAATATGCATTTCAGCGCTTCATTAGTAAACTTCAAAATGGCCATTTGTGTGGCCATTTTGAAGTTTGGGGCTAGTGTAGACATAGCCACAGTCACTTAAAAGCTACTCTTTCTGGTTAATAAACCTGGTTTTTTTTCATTCTGAAACCCAGTTTGTGCAATTCACAATGGGTGGCCAGGGGTAAGAGGCAGTGCACACCTTCCTCCACAGTGAGGGAGCGTAGATTTCTTACATACCTTTGGCTCCACACTTCAAGGGAGGTGGGTGCCTGAGTGCTGGGGCAAGTTCCTTGAGCTGAGTCTTCCTAAAACTGATCTTAGAGTGTGTGTCTTTCTGCAGCTGCTGGAGGAGCTTTAAGAGCCTGGCTGAGCACCACCAAAATGGAAGGTGCCCAGGCTTGCGGAATAGGCAGACTCATTGGTATCCCAGTGCATCAAGTGGCATCTTAAAGGGGGGTAACCTGTCACACATCCAACCTCTCCACCCCTCTTTAGAGTTACTTTATCTCTAAACACATCTCAAGCTGTATTTTTTCCTGCCTATTGGCAGAATAAATTTTATGTGCACCACCATTTGAAAAGCACGCTGCCGCCTGTGGGCACTCCGCTAATGCGCTGAACAGCATCTGAATTGCCCTGGGTGGCACCCTAAGCCCACAGCTTATTGGGAGCACTGATCCTGAGCATTTGTTTCCATTATAGTAGAGTGTAAGACTTGGCTTGACTGAGTCCCTTAATTTGTAGCAACACTGCCATGCACCTCTGCAACTTGATAGTCATTTGCGTGGCAGCTCAATGCTGTGACTTGCATATTAACTCTTATGGGACAACTTACGTTCTTCTCTGTGGCTATCCAAAATATCCAGTGACTTTATTCAGTCTATAAGCAGTTTCCCTGGAATGAAATCAGCTTAGTTAATGTTTTTCCTGCCATCCCAGTTTGAGGGCTGTCCCTGAGGTTAGTGGTTAGAGCTGAAATTGATGACTCCTTGACAGTGCTAACTTTCCTTCCACGGAAGAATTCGTTTTCCATTGTTCTCATTTTAATTATCACTCTTTTTTTCCAGAGTCGTAAGAAGCAGCGTGAAGAGGTGGATGGAGTGAGAGCCAGTGAAGGAGAAGGAGCCATCGCTCTGAGCAATGACCACAAGAGCCGAGAACAAATGATAAATGATCGAATTGGTTACAAACCTCAACCCAAACCCAACAACCGGTCCTCCCAGTTTGGAAGCTTTGAATTCTAGAGATTGGATGGCTTCTGCTACCTTCTGTGGGCAACCGAGTATTGGAGTCTGATGATGTTCATCCCAGACAGTCCAGGCAGAGATGTTCAAAGGTCGTTCGTGTAGCTCGAGAGTTGGCTAGGACTGGCCTGTGTTTGCCAATGAGTCTGGGGCTCCAACAGGGGAAAGTTTGCCTTTCCCGAAGCCTTGCAGGATGTGTTTTTAACCTGTCTTGTTACTGTACTTCCAGAGACATCTGTGTCCAGCCCCTTTGTTTTAAATAAATATTTTTTTAAAAAATGGGAAAAACTCTTAATGTATCAAACTGCATGGGGGCAGCGAAAGCTGAATGGAAAACATTAACAGCAACATTGGCTTGTGTGAGAGAGAAACAGGAATCAACCACGGCCACTGTCCCCATAGAACAATCCTGTGTGTGTGAAAGCCCAGCTCAAACAATGCAGGTATTTGAGCCCAAGGGAGTAATTCAGAAGCGTGTCACTCAGAGTTATTCTGGACTGTGGGCACTGGTGCCTGAAAGCCTCAGTTTCTCCACACAAGAGTGAGGAAGGACAAGCTTCCCTAGACACTGCATTAGCTCAAGTGCTTTACTGGTGACTTCCAAGTTGTCCACTCCTTGGCCTCTCGAGTGTGCTGCAAAGGGAGCCAAGTACAGTGGCTGGTTTATGGATTGCTTGGTTACTAGGAAATGGACCGGGCTTCAATGCATTTCACAGACATGATTTCGTTGCTGCAGTCAGACAGCCACTGTCAAGCTGAGCTGGTGCCTTAGAGCTGAAAGGTGCAAACCCCTTTCCAACTCCAGTAGCCTCCAAACACTTCAACCTGTGCAATAGCATAAATGGGGCGCTCTGAAGCATGACTCATTTGCTGTGGTTTCCAGTCCGTAAGTTTGGCTTGGACAATAGAAATGGCAAATAATTAAATTTCGGGCAGAAGGACCAGGTGGGAGCTGCTTGGAAGGGAGTTTTAGAATGCTGAGGGATGTTGGCTGTAGAGCGCAAAGGCAACCAATCACAGCTGCTTGCCGTAAGGTCACAGGCAAAATATACGCTGTGTGGATTGTTTTCTGGCAGAGGCTGATATAAAATACACAGGTTTGAGATAAAGGTTAACAGTACACTGGTTAACTGGCTGCATGGCCAGCACCTTGACCTGAGTGAGGTCGTGGGTAGTGGAAGGGATGGAGTGCAAGCCACAAGTAAGTGACTAAAAGAGCACTAAGTCACACAACCAAGGCTGGACAAACACCCGGACAAACAGGCTGAGCCTGAGGACAGGAAGGCAGGAAATAGGCCCCCCAGAATGGATGACTGAGTTAGCATCTCTGTTTTTCCAGCTCTACCTTCCACATTCTTTGTCACTCTCTCTGTCCAAGATTGTTTCCGCACCATTTGTTGATGCATTGGCCACTTTTGTTCCAAGTAGCCCAAGTGATAGTGACCATCCTTTTCTGAGGGAGACAAAGTATGATCCAGGGGAAGATCCTCCCTTTCTTAATTTGGTCCTGGTACTCCTAATTTGAAGCTCATTTATCACACTCAACTCCTCTCCAGCATATTGGGTCACCTACTTCAAACAGTTGGAGCTTTATGGTGCCTCTGCCCAGGATGTGTTTGGAAAACAGATATGCAGAGGAGATGGTTTTAACTACTGTTACTTTATGTAACTTCCTCCCCTCACTATTAAGCAGAAATGAAAGAAGAATTATCCCTGCAGGTCATGCATCAGTGAGCTCCTGTGACTATCGCAAAAACTCTGGAGACTTTTCACATGCTTGTATTCGTACTCAAGTGCCCGAGCAGATGCTGTTCCTTTCCATTCTAAAGCCCAGCAAGTCCAAGCCTGTGCTGCATACTTTTCCTGTGCAGGTGGGTTGGCTGGAGAGGGACTGGGGCAAAGGCCACGTCGAGGAAGCCAGTGCTGGCACCAGAGGCCACCCACAGCTGGGCAGTCGCTCCTTGCAGAGACAGGCGCTATGTGCTCTGGCTCAGGGCCCAGCTTTACCTTGTGCATGTTGGAGGTACCTTCCAAGACACTTCCATCTCAGCAAAATGCAATCATTTTATTAACTCATTCAGTACAGGAGCAAGTCTCTTTACATTTCAAACAAGTTGTTTGCAGAACAATAGATTTCAAACAGTCATGGTCTATACCCAACACCAGGGACCTGTGATATAGCTGGGACTAGCTCTAGCTCAGTGAAAAGGCACTACCCCCACTTACTTCCGAAAGGCACTTAGATAAAAAAAAAAAAAAGGAACGAAAGACACCTAGCAGATGAGTGAACAGTGTAATTCATCCGAGTTGCAAGCGCTGTATGAAAACACGTGCACACAGTTCATCACACACTATCTTTAACCACATTAACCTACATGCATCGTTTAAGAACAGTGGTTAGTGGAGGAGGGCTTTCTTTCAGCAGAAGTCTAGTATTAGCAGCAGGTGGTCTACCATAAACTATCCCCCAAAAGACTGCAGGCAGAAAAAGAGGTGCTACCAGAAGCTGCACTCCACGAGGCTGGCAAATCGACCAACCCGGTCCAGGGAAATTCAGATTGATTTATATGGAGATTGTAACGGTATGGGATGTTGCTCTGGCCACAGACACACCCCTGGATTGTCAACCCCAAAGAGCCAAGCTGGACCCTAGCCTGAAGGCTCATATGAAGGTCCTAGAGATAACGGGCAGGCGCTGTTGAAGGGGTCTCAAGACTAATATATGGCTCAGGCCACTCACTCTTTCCCAAAACAAAAAAGCAGTCCAGTAGCACTTCAAAGACCAGACCAGGCTGGTTAGAAGAAGTGGGTCTGTCCCATGAAAACTCATCACCTAATAAATTATTTTAAGTCTTAAGTGCTACTGGACTGCTTTTTTGTTTTGATAGAATATAGACTAACACGGCTTTCTCTCTGTTACTATTCACCATTTCCCAAGTTTGCTATGACTCAGGCTGTATGGAGACAGAGCCAGGGTCTCCTCAAGCCAAGACCCCATTGAGGATGCTGCAGCCAGCAAAGGGCACAGAGGCACTGTTCATCTACAGGGAAAGAGAGTAGTAGTTTTGAGTTCACTCAGTGAGCAGTCCGAGGAGGAATGAGAATAAGGAGCCTTAGCCCAGGAGTTGTATCTTGATCAGTGCTCAGGGACTTAACGGGGAACCAGTTTCCATGTACTATGCACTCAACTAGCTGGCTTCCAAAGGTACCCTTTCCATAAATAGTGAGAGAAAGAACGGGCCAGTGATCTGGGCACTAGCTTGAGATACCAGAGATGTGAGGTCAGTAGTATCTGATTCTGCCATAGATGTGTGACCTTCAGCAAGTTCCGCAGGCCCAAATTCAAAAAGGTTTCTGTGCTTCTAACTTCTACAGATTCCAGTGGAAGTTAGGAGTGTATACACCATTGCAGATCTAGGCCTGAGTTCCCCAGCTGTAAAGTGGGGATAGCAGCACGGTCCTGGTCAACAGTATGTTGAGAGGCATGCAGCGATGACGGGCTTACGTATACAAGAGATTGTTCTGCCTGGATATTTTACCTATGTCCCAGATAGAAAACTATCAGAACAAGCACAGGCTTACACAGAAAGTATCACAATGTCTGGATGACACGTTGATTAGAAACCTCATGGACACAGGTTATTTTGCTAATCTGAAACTGAGGGCCACAAATGTGCCTAGAATAGTAACGGGGAGAAAAGATTAAGCAGCCGGGGTTGTCAAGTTTGGAAGGAGCCAGAATGCGCAAGACTGCGGGAAAGCACGCAAACCTCCTAGGCACCAAGTCCCAGAAGAGACCAAGGGACTTCAAGAGAAATGAACATCTCTAGACTGATAGAAGGAGACTGGGGCACATGGAGTTAAACTGTGGAAGGCGCCGATGCTACTGAACTCAGAGGTCAATGTGGAGGAGGATAAAAAACCCGACCCCATTACCAGCTGTTCTAGTTTTCTCCAAAAAGCACAGAAGTTACACAGACTTCAGGGGATGTAGCTACAGGTTCAAACTCTCTGGTCTGGCAACATCCCTCATCCGGCAGGACAATGGATGTTGCTGGATCAGAGAGCACCTGGACCAGTCAGCTTCAACTGTGTGGGGTGCAGCAGAGCTCTGCTGGTGGCAGGGAGCCAGGTCAAGGAGCCCCACTACTGAAGTCCGGCTGGGGTTGGGGAGCCTCACTCTGGGCAGCTCAGCCCCAGTCAGGCACCCTGCCATGAGGCCTCATGATGGGAAGCCAGTGGAGAACCCAGCTGTGGCTTGTAGCCCTGCAGCCAGGGGAATCCTGGCCAAAGCAGCCCTGCAGAAGGGAGCTGGCTGGGGCATGGAACCCTAACGATAGCTCCATAGCTGTGGGGACCCTGGCTAGGACAGGGGGAGCCCTGCAGTCCCAAGGGGGAGCCCTGCTGACCACAGCACCTCACTGCTGCTGAGGTCCCCGCAGAACTTCACCCTGCCTTGCTCATGAAATCTGTGGGGCTCATAGCCCAGGGTAGCAGGCCAGAGGGCGGGATGCTCTTGACAGGCTGCTAGCCAGCTCTGGCATTGGCACTGCTCTGGCAGGTCTGGCATTGGCACTCCAGCACAGCCATGTGGAGAAGTTGCAGATTTGGTGATAATAGGGCTGGAAGTTTTTTCTACTGACCCTACACTCTCTCATCTCCCAACCCTTGTAGAAGAGGAGACAGTTTTACGACTCCTACGTCTTCCTCCCTCCCAGCCCAGGACTCCCCTCTACAGAAACATCAACCATTACCAGCTTTCTTGGGATCACCTGGTTTACCAGCAAAGAACATAGACAGAACAATACTGTTGACCATCAGACCAACAGAGCTGCCTGCTGACAATTCTTCCTGAATGAAAAATCTGAGTCTCTAGGAGCAATGGCTGAAGATGGAGATGAAATGAATGGGGCTTCCATGGTTTGTTTAAAGTCTCTTTCTGCAGCTTAAGAGTGCGATTGTTGATTTGCACTTGGCAAATACACTTTCATGGTAAGTACGACAACGTGGTCAGTTGGAAGTGTTCCTGCTGTTCAGAGCTGAGCAGAGCAAAGAGACAGCAGAAAACCAGCAATGTACCACACAACACAGTGCACGCTCCTCAGAGCAGAACCGAGCCCATGCAGCCACTAGCAATTTACCAGCAGCACACCAAATGCTGTGGACAGAGATTTCTACAAGCAGTGTGTTGCACTGCTGCTGCCTCTGAGGCCAGGTCCCCTTCTCCCAGCTGATACACTGAGCAGAGATTTTTTAGAAAGTTAAAACAGCCATTGTCACATACTGGTGCCTTTACTGACCATTCATAAAATCTCCAGATCTGAGCATTTATTCTCTCTTTAAAAACAACATTATTTTAAAAGGACATTTCAGTAATCTTGTAAATTTCTACTTGCTACATCATTTCCATCAGGGTACAACCTACAAATATAACAGACATCATGGTCAAGGGTGGCTCTGGTCAGCGTGACCTCCGGAGCTGGTCCGTCTTGCATGGATGCCAGGCTGCTTGGTGGGAAATCCCCGGCAACAGGAATCCCCATGAGCTGCTCAGGCATTGTCTCAACTAGAACACACACTAATCTTAGTTTGGTTCTCAGTCCACTGGGAATAATCCCCACCCTCTTGGTGACTGCAGAGAGAGGGTCTCGCCCTGTGTCCAGCATTAATGGCAGTGCTCCGTGATATCCACGACGACTGCCTTTTTCCAGCTGAAGAGGAAGTAGCCGGTGCCTGCGCCTGCTGCCACAGCTATGCAGAGGTACGCATTGTAAGTCATAAAGATCAGCATGAGGAAGTAGCTGACCACCACCTGTATGATATGCAGCACTGTCTGTAGGAGGTGAGGGAAACTCAGCATCTGCTGTCTGAGGAATGAGAGGAGGACCAATCAGTGAGCAAAGGCCACAGGGCAGGGAATGCAGGATCCCTGCCGAGAGAACATAACCTGTGGGCTGGGAATGCCAAGGGGGCTGTGAAACACCAAGAGATGGGAAGAGGAAAGAGCTGAGATCTCCTGTCGTGTGTGTTTGTCACAGGTGACTGCAGCTTCCTCTATGAATCAGGAACCAGGGTCAGGAATAATTACATTCACTGGGTGATCACAACTGCAAAGGTTTGAGGCTCAAAATCCTTCCTGCTCGTTTCACTACCCGGCCCTCCCTGTCAGCTACACGCAGCAGATTCTCCTGTTTGCAAACAGATGCCTCGACCACTCGTGTGGCAGAAAGATCCTTCGGTGCTTTCTGCAAGAATCAACAGAGTCGAGCATGCTGGCCAAATTCCAATCTGAAACCAGTGTCCCATCACCCTACCAGCTTCCCCTGCTTTTGTGTTTTGTCTCCCTTTCTTTAGGAGGGCCTCCTCATATGGCTGGTGCAGAGCAGCTGCTGTCTTCCCTTCCTCCCCAAAACAGAAGTGCAATTCCCTGTATTTATAGCTCATTCCTTAAGCTCCTTTAGGATGAAGCATGTACAAGCATCAAGTTAGTTTTACTGCAGAGAATTACAGGTTCAAACGCCCTGGTTCCAGCACCTTTGGGGACTGAGTGATGCTAGATCAGGGATCTTGCCAGATCAGGGGAGGCCAATGCCCACCTGCTGGCCTTCAGCCCCTTCTCCTGGGCTTCCCTCCCTGATGTCACCCACAGCTTCCTGACCACCTCCCTTCCCCACTGCAGGCTCCGTAGTCACTGGCTCCTGGCCCCAGCCACCCCTCCCCAGTTACCTGTTCCCACGTTGGGCTGCCAGCTTCTCAGCCCTGGTCACTGGTCCTGGGATGAGGTCCTCTTCCTGCCGCTCCTGGCCAGAGCTCCCTGGCTTCTGTTGGCACCCCCCTTGCCACCAGCCTAGCTGTGACTGTCCTGCCCTGGCCTCCTGCTGGTGGTATAGCTGGCCCCACCTCCTCCCAGCCCCAGGACTCTCTGGTCCTGGAAGATCTGTGGTCTGTTGTTGCTGGACTAGAATGCCAGATTTGGGAGTTTTAACCTGTATTTGATCTGCCTAGAATTGGCTACGTTCCAGTCTTCCCATTGTTCTCTGCTGAGATGAGCAGTGTCCGAGTTAGAAGGAAAGTGGATTCTTACCCCACTGTTTTGTGTGTCTCCATCAAAGTGGTGCCATTTGGTCCTGGGACAGGCATGGAGTTGTAGCGAATGCTGACCTGTGATTTACGGAGCAGACTCTCCCGGGCTATTTTGAGGCCCTCATAAAACATGGCTAGCAAGAAGACTGCCACAAAAGCACCTGCCATTTCTGATAGACAGGAAGGGACAATAGTACAAGGTTATGGACTCTGCACACTCATCTCATTCAAGCACATAGAGAAAAGCACCTACCCACCCAACAAGAAGCTCCCACTGCACTGGCCACGGGGAGTTGACATCCAACCCCAACTGTGAAATGCGTCAGATGCTTCACTCATGACATGAATGTCATTCAGTTGCTCTCAGCCTCTGGGCCCAATTTCCAACGTTTTAACCATCTCTCACCTGTCACTCTCAGCACATCTGACCTCATGAAATGGGATCATTCAAATAAGACTGCTCAGTATTAAGCCATTGGTTTGGGTTCGAGTGAGAGCAGCAAGCCAGCTGCTTTGCTAACACAGCTTTACTAACCTCCAGGTGTATTGATCACCAGCCCCGAGAACAGCAGTGGCACATTCTTGTAGCTGAAGTGGAAAGTCATGTCCTGATGAAGAGAAAGATCATTTGAAACCTCAGCAAGAGAGGGAGACAGAGCTTCACAGACCACACAGACAGGTTTTAAGGAAGTTAAACACAAGGACTTTATGCTGCTCTAACTAGAATTAGCCTCGGAGAAAGTCCATTCTGGTCAGTGACTAAGTACATAGTTGAAATAACATTATACAGCAAAGCTAGAGTAGCAGGAACACAGACTGGCAAGGTATTGCTGTGGACATTACAGTTACAGCTGGAACTATTTGCTAGCCCATTGGTAACAATTTTAATTAAAAAGTCACTGGATTTTAATCTAAACGTTTCTTAAGCAGCATTTGATTATTTTGCCTATGTGTAAATTTCAATCACAGAATATTAGAACTGGAAGGGACCTCAAGAGGTCATCAAGTCTAGTTCCCTGCCCTCATGGCAGAAACAAGCACTATCTAGATCATCCCTGTTAGATATTTATCTAACCTGTTCTTAAATATCTCCAATGATGGAGACTCTACAACCATCCTAGGCAATTTATTCCAGTGTTTAACTACCCTAACAGTTAGAAAATTTTCCCTATTGTTCTGTCTAAACTGTTCTTCCTACAGTTTAAGCCTATTGTTTCTTGTCCTCTTTTGAAAGGCTAAGGAGGATAATTTTTTCCCTCCTTGTAACACCCATTTAGGTACTTAAAAGCTAATATCACGTCCCCTCTCAGCCTTCTCTTTTCTAAACTAAACAAACCCTATTTTTTTCATCTTCTCTCATAGGTAATACTTTCTAGACCTTTCATCATTTTAGTTGCTCTTCTCTGGACCCTTTCCAATTTGTCCACATCTTTCCTAAAATGTGGGGCCCAAAACTGGCCACATGGGACCAAGCTGCAGGCTTCCTGGCTTTCTGCAAGGGGAGCACCATTTGCAATAAAACTAGCCCAACTCTCGAACACATTTCATAGGGCAGAATGTTTTCTGGGGAACCCGCCTCTGTTGCCTCTCCCAGCTCAGACACGCAAACCAAGGCAGGACAGATCTTCATTTCTGTTAGCACTTGGGATTGGAGACAGAACAGCACACTGGGGCCAACCAGCAATCTTAAGAGGGTTTAAAGAGCAGCAAAAGACCCCTGAAGATGTGCGCTCAGCTATCGGGTGCATGGACTTAGTGCTATTAAGGCACGTCCTCCTGGCAGTTAAATGTTAATAAATAAGCATTTCTGAAAAATGATTCTGGCTCTTTGCTGCTTGAGAAGGCAAAAGTTTCTGGAGTTCAGGAACCAAGTTCAGATTAAGCTCTGGACAATGCATACTCTTCTAGACTTCACTTACCATCATCATCCCTTCTGCATGATTGTGCCCTGGCGATGTTGTAGCATGTTGATGTTCTGAGGTCAGATTATGGTGCTCAAAGGTGGGTGCCATGGAGCTGTTCATCATTTGGTGTGCCTGGTGATTGTGAGACATCTTTGCTGCAGAAGTATCGGTGAGGGCACACAGGACAGTGGGAACCTTGAAGAAAGATGCAATAATGGGAGTTAGGGCAAGAGTCACAGGAAAGACACCCCCCGCCCCCAAAGAGAGAGCAGTTTCTATTGTCTACAAAGAAGTCAGGCCTCCAACAAGCCGGACCCTGAGAACCGCTGCCCTATCGATGTGGCTTGCAACCCGAGACACACCATCTCCCTCAAGTTGCCCACATGGAGCTCAAAGTAAACTCTGTGTTTTCAATGAGCTGTGTTTCATTGAATACTAGAACTGGAAGGGACCTCAAGACACGATCAAGTCCAGTCCCCTGCCCTTACAGCAGGACCAAGCATCACCTATATCATCTCTGCTAGATATTTATCTAACCTGTTCTTAATTATCTCCAGTGACGGAGATGGTACAACCTCCCTAGGCAATTTATCTCAGTAATTAACCACCCTGACAGGAAATATTTCCTGATGTCCAATCTAAACCTTCCTTTCTGCAATTTAAGCCCATTGCTTCTTGTTTCCCTTAGGTTAATGTTTTTAATATATTTGCAACTCTGTAGCAGGCAATAGGCACATAAAGTCACCACCCTGAAGAGCTGGCAATGCAATTGAGAAAACAGGCAGTTGGGAAGAAAGGATAGTTTTCAATTCATTAGGTGAAAAAGTCTCCTCTTAACACCAGACATCAAACAGGCAAATATGCTGCTTCAGAATCTAATTACTCCCAAGCCCCTTTTACTTGCATCTGCCAAAGGGTCAGACTCAGGATAATTCTCTTAATTGGCAGCCATGCATTTAACTGGGACCAGGTCTATCCAAAAATCACATTAGTGTGGGACAAGAGCTACTGCTGATGGAAAGGTCTGAAGCAGCCCCAGGCAATCCAGGCTCATTTCCACAAACCTTCATTGGTCACCTTTCCCCTCTAGCTACTTTAGATGTAATGAGAGAGAGAAACAGACAAAAAGACTGCAAGTCCAAACCCATTTAATCTGCTTACTGCAAAGCAAGGGGCCTGGATAATCACTGGAACCAGGGGAGAGCAAATAACTGGTTAATGGTTGTCAGGGTTTCTCCCCCTCCCAGGGGTGAGGTGTCTGTCAAAGGAGTATCCGAGAGGTAGCCGTGTTAGTCTGTATCTTCAAAAACAACAAGTCCTGTGGCACCTTATAGACTAACATTTTGGAGCATAAGCTCTTGTGGGTCTTTGCCCACGAAAGCTTATGCTCCAAAATATCTGTTAGTCTATAAGGTGCCACAGGACTTCTTGTTTTTGTCACAGGAGCTGGTCTCAAAATGCTCTGCAGAGTAAAAGAGCAAAGGCAGAAAGGGATGGGGGGTTCAGAGGAGATTTAGGCTACACTGCAGGTCTACACTGCAGGGTTTTCCAGAAATAACTTATTTCACCATGCTAACATCGAAATAACGTATTTCTGAAAAAAAGCATTCACACTGCAAGAGTGGGTGGCAGTTTAAAGCTGAAACTGAGTGTTTGCATCAGAGAACCCAATTTTTGAAATAAGAGCAAAGATGGGATGCCACCCTGCAAGCCAATTCAGTCTCAGTTACCTCTGCTTAGTACACGGCAAGTACATTTGGAAACTGAATATGGGCGGGGGGTGAGTTGGCGAAAGTTGTTTGTTTTGATGGAGTTACTATTTCAAGCTAAATGTCCTGTTATTCCAGAACAAGCAGCTTTGCAGTGTGAATACAAGGTGGGTTCCCCACCCTTGGATAAAAGGGGTTTTCTGGAGGGAAAAAAATGTGTAGACAAGCCCTTAGAAAGGAGCTGGAGTGCTGGAGAGGCAGGGGAATCTGGGGAAGCCAGACCATCACAGGTGGGGACAATTTATACCCCATGTCAAACACTGGCACAAATGTTACAGCTAATGTAAATGACTGCAGGGGAGGAGGAGAAAGGGACTGTCTGTCCCTATTCCTGCCTGCGGTTTACTGCTCAACTCAAGGGTTTGGCAAGGGGAGTGCAGAGGCCACAAAGGTATGATCAGAATGTGAGCAAATTAAGGGAATATTAAGGGCCATAGCAGAGAGCAAAAGCAAGTCACTAATGTGTCCTCAGCACTCTCGGAGCTGGGTGTCCAAGCACACATTATAGGTGGGCCAAGAGGGTTATTTATTCAGTGCATGGGAAGTGCGTTCATTGCCTCATCTAGATGCACATGCAACCGTTAAATCTTCAGTGAGTCAAGGCCAAAGCATCAGAATGGAGGAAACACCCAAAGACACATCCACACAACCTCACGTCTCAAATCTCTCCTGCCCAAGCAAAGGGGCAAACAACTCCACAGCCCCCTGTATCAGGTCATGCAAGAGACACACACTGCATGGCCACCACAGAGCCACCAGGGCCTTAAGCAGAAGACAGGTGCTTCAAACAGATCAGGACTCAGGAGACGCAAGCACTTTCCTCAGGTCTGCCACTAACATGCTGCATAGCCTGGGTTAAGTCACTTGGCCCCAGCCATGAAGGCTTTCACAGTGTCTCACCAAGCTGAAAAGCATTGCTCACATACACACAGATACGCTAGGGAGCCGTACTCGATACAACAGACAGAGCTGTGGTCCTTTACGATCACCCAGGATTCTAGTAACAAAATGATCCAAACCAACTAAATGAAAACCCTCCTCAGCTCTCCGAAAGCCACAAGATACAGGAAACAATGGGAAGGGAGAGACTGGTACAGAAAAGCTGGGGAAAGGTCCTCAGTATCAGAACAATGGTGTTCAGGAAACAACGCGGCTATCCCAGAAGTTAGGGACATGAGCTCAGGGCTTAAGCTAAATTATTCAGTGACATTTCCAGAGTTCGGGGATTTTGTGCATTCTGCCTCCCCACTGCAGAATAATATAGAAGAACCCAAAGAAAATTCTTCATTCCCCCACTGACGTCTTTAACGGCTTCAGCCCTGGATGTACCCAACTTAAACTACTGTTTGTTTTATCTCAGGGCTTTAAACTGCCACCCATCTCTCTAGCATACGGGACCCTGTAAAATCAGCAGCAAGTACATAGCAGACTCCAGGGAGTCTCTGTGCTTATTCCTTTGCAGGTAACAGCTGTGTGTGGGGTAGGGATTCCTTTTTACACTATAATGATTTACTGTCTCAGCCTAGGGCAGTGATTCCCAAATTTGTCGGCATCTTGTTCCCCTTTTGATTTTTGAGAAACCCTCTTGCCCTCCCACTTCTTCTTTGCCATCATCCAACCCCGCTTTTAAGAAAAATTGAATTCGTAATTTAAAATAAACAAAATCTTGTTATAAAAATGTTATTTAAAATTAAAAATAAGCACAAATAGTTTTTCTTGGCCCAAAAATTTAATAAAAGCGTAATTTAATATGAGAAACAGCAGAAACAAATGTATTTAATGTGAAAGATGACACTGCATTTTCTTCATACGTTGGGAAATCCTAGGAGACAAGCTATGGACCATCCAGGCTAATGGCACAGGTCCCACCTTTTGGGTGCCTGGTGCAGCCCAAGCTGGCTGCCTGCCAGAGCCCCGCACTGCCAGGGCCGCCTGCCCAAGCCACGGGCCAGCTGCCCATGAGCCATCCGCCCAAGCCCCTCCCCAAAAGCCAGGCACCCCCAGCTGCCCATCTAACCCCATCCTCCACCTCCCCCCAGACCACACTCACTCACCTTTGCAGGAGGCAGGTAGCTCCACGTGGGCCTTCCCCGGCTGCCGGCTTTTTATAGTGGCTGCGCTGGGTCGCCCATGTGAAATGGCAGGGGCTGAGAGTCAGAAGCGAGGGACGTCTCTTTCTTGGAATGGAGGGAATGGGGGGGGGCTGGGTCATCCCCCCTGGAATTACTTCATGCGCCCCCAGAGGGGGCACATGCCCCCCAGTTCAGGAAACCGTGGCCTAGGGTGATTGGGATGCAGGTGACTGTCAGCAGTGAGAAGATGATTCATAAAAAGTGAACCACCTTAAAAACACGACAATTGTGTACTGGAGCAGATGGTGGGGTGTGGTTGTGTTGTGCAGGGTTTTTTTGGTTTTGGTTTTTTCCAAACCTGTGTAGGTTAGTACTGCCCTGGGTGAAGGTCACACAAAGCCAAAGGAACAAGGACCACAGCTCTGCTTCACACAGGCCCCTAAGAGCTCTACAGCTATTTGCCAAGTGTAGTAAGGTATGTTATCAGCCCTTAGAGCAAGGTAATGATGTGAGTGGATAAGACAGCCCAAGCTATTGTGCAAAGTGAATCAATACCTGGGGAAATCAGAGTCACCCCCCTCGAGAACAGGGATCGCCTCCCCGCACAGTGAGTGCTGGGCAATAGTTGTCTGAAGTTGCAATCAAGGATGTTTTTTCTCTCCAGCTCAGAATGGGAACATATGGTTAGGTGTAGCTGCTCTAGAAAATTAGTGGGTGTGTGGGTCTCCAACAAGTCTTAAGGCAGCAAGCGCAATCCAGAGTAACAACCTAGCTGCCAGGTGAGGTGCTATGTATTCTGCAAGGGTTACAGCTTTTAGAAAGTCAGAGGCTAAATGGGACGAGACGCTAGCTCCTATTACAGTAAAAGCTTTAAATAGGTTCCGTGCCAAGCTCATGCCCAAGCACTACGCAGCACGTACTTTCATGCGAATGGGAGGTTCTCCCTCTGGACTGCCCTGCTGCTGGCTCTAGCACTTGTTCCTGCATTCAGAGGGGGTGATAAAATTCCACAGTGACTATCATGAGAGACCTGGGCAGGTTCACTAGACTACACAGAGCTTCTAGGGCATGTAACGGGGTCACCAATGTGCTCAACAGTACACTAGCGAGTGAGGAAGAAAAATGGAGAAGGGCAGAATAGGTTATGGGGTAAACTTCCTCAGCACCTGTTTCCCACCCCCTTCACATCAGAGATCAGTTCTGAGACAAGTTCTCTACACAGGGACAATGCCCTCTGTTTGGAGGGCACTAAGAGAAGCAGAGAAAACCAGCACTTACACACCAGACTAAGATATGGGAACCAGATCTCAAGTGCTAATCCCAACTCTGGACACCAACTCCTGCTATCACTTTGGGCCAGACACCCCTCGTTCCTGTCCACCCATCCATGAGCAGAACTGATCCTCAGGATATTCAGACAATGCAAGTGCAGGTGGGGTCCCCCCTCTGTGGAGGCCTTGAGCTGGCACCAGTGACAAACAAGCATTTAGTCTAGAAGAGGCAAAAGTAGCAGAATTTCATGGGGAATGATGGAGAGTGACTGCAGGGCAAGTGGCCACCTCTCACCTTGCTCTGAGATAAGCACTGGTTGTACCACAGGGCTGCTAATGCTCCCAGCTTTCAAGGGGATCTGCAAGGGCCAGATATGGGAAAAAAAAGGAGCTTTGAGGAGGCAACATGCTAAGGAGAGGACATTCTATTGGTGCTCTTCCCTGGAAACAGGTAGGCCCTGCACAGACCTTCTGGGCTAAGCTCTCTGGTGACACCCCATCCTTCATGCATCCCAGAGAGATGCTACAGGTTGTGACTGCAGGAGGCGTCCAGACAAATGCTGAAGAGGAAGCAGTATCCAGCCTGCTCTAAGGGTCTGCTTACACTTAAGCGCTAAATGTGTGACTGCAGCCCATGCAGATGCACACAGCTCGCTTGGACCTAGCTAGTGCAAGCACCAAGGGCAGTGAAGCTCTAGTCACAAGGACTTCAGCCCAGACCAACCACTGAAGGATCCCTGGCAGGCCCGTCCAGCCCACATCTCACTGCTCTTGGTACCAGTGCTGGATGGGGAGTGTCTACACGCCTGCAATCACCACTCCAACTGCAGCACAGACAAACCCCAAGACTCCTAGTGAGCAAATGGAGCCCCACCTGCCAAGGCAGACATCTAAGTGGAATCCAGCACTCTGAGCCCCACTGTGAAATTAATACCCCTAACCAAAATAGCCAACTCCCACTGCACTTAAACACCCCCAACACAGTAGGGTTGTGTTGCTTTTCACACACCAGCTATTCAGAGAAATAAAAGCTTTCCCTCTCCAGAAGAATGGGGTGAGGTTGCAAAACACCTATCAGGTTTCTATGGTACAAAGATTATTTACTCTCTTTGTCAGAGGTTCTAGTGACAATACGCGATTAGCCATGTTGGAAGGGGGCAGTTACCCGATCAGTCCCCAGGTGGTTACATCTTGTGTTCCTGGGGTGGGGGATTGCTGTCTGGTGAATGGGTCTCCCGACAGGGCTGATTTCATAGCAAGGACAGCCTTTTGAGTTCCACAGACCAAGACAGCTAATCCCCACGTTCCCCTGAGCAGGTAGTGAAAGTTTCAGGATTTAAAGCTGCTGCCAAACTGCACTGAAAACCCCAAAAGCAAACCTAGAGAAAGAAATTAAACTGTCCAGAAGTCACAAGCACAAAAGACACCAATTCTGTGCCATTCCCAAGCTGCAACCCTGCCAGTCCTGCATGACGCTAAGAAGTGATACATACAAGAAATATATGGCAGTTCTCATCAGTCTACTTACAGCAGTTCAGCTGGCAGCCAGCACTCCCCAAGCTTCCTGAGTCTCTCTGAGCAGCTACCGTAGAGCACAGAGCTTTTCAAAGGAAGACTCGCCAACCAGAAGCAGGAGGGGGAGGAGAGAGTCCATAGACACTGCAGTATTGTGTACACACTCAACCTCTGGTCTGCAGTGAATGGTCAGAGCTAGTCATCATGAGACCAGAGAGCTGCCTCCAAGTTAATTCCATTTCCTGACACCCTCACCAGCTTCCACTGCTTACTCTCCAAAATGAGAGCTTGTCTCGTGGGCGTTGTGGAACCCCAGGAGATAGTTGAAGGTACACTCCAAAACTGACTGCGTAGTCTACCTACTGGTATTTCTTAAGCCTGGGTTCTAAAGCTGTATTTCTTGGGTTTCCAGCTGAGCAGAGGAAGCTCATTCTAGGCCTAGACTCTGCACAGCAACTCTCAAGTTAGGATCACTCAAGGACTGAGCTCACAACCCTGGGTTTAGCAGGCCAACGCTTAAACCACTGAGCTATCCTTCCCCCCTGGGTCTCCAGGATTTCAAAGGAGAAGAGTGCAGCTCCGATGACTGTTTAGCAGGGAGATGACAGAGTGGCAAGGCAGGAGTTGTCAGACAAAACAAAAACAAAGCCTAACATCAACACCGCCCCCACCCCCCCGACCCACAAAAACAGACATATATCCAGTAAAAACAAAATGAAGTAATTTAATCAGATATCTCAGCAATGAAGAAGTAACATTGTATTTGGTTTTAAGAACAGAACACACAGACCCTCCATGTATCATACTAAAACAGTGCCAGATGCTCGCAGCATACCTGCAACTTGTTCATAGAACACCAGTGTCCGCGGAACATAGTTTAAGACACATTGATCTGGAAAACCATGAATGTGGGGGGAAAGAACAGAATAAGGAAGTGTTACTTACTCCTTCACTAATATAACACAGGGTCACCCATTAAATAGACAGGCAGCAAATTTAAACCAAATTATTTCTTCATGGTCAACTTGTAGAACTCTTTGCCAAGGGTGGTGGAAAGGACCCAGCTATAACAGGGCTCCAATAAGAATTCAGTAAGTTGAAGGAAGATAAGCCTATTAGCCAGGATGGGCACAGTTTGTGTTCTGGGCCTCTGTTTGCCAGAAGCTGAGAATGGGCGACAGGGGATGGGGTCATTTAATGATCGCAAATTATGTTCATTACTCTGAACCACCTGGCACTGGCCACTGTTGGAAGACAGAACGCTGTGCTACATGCGCCCGGTATGGCCAGTCTGACATTCGTATGTGGAACCCAGATGGATCTGTCCCCTGATGTAACCCATGAGGCTCTACTCCCCTCCCAAAGCTGAGATGGACTGTTAAGACTCCTGGGCTTGCTCATCGCCCGCCCCCTGCAGTGAGCAATGAAGTAAGGAATATACATTAAAATTTGAAGCCTAACCAGTGTCCCTAAGTGACTGGGCTCAAGATGTCAGAATAGTAACAGAGAGGAAGCCGTGCTAGTCTATACACTATCAAAACAAAAAGCAGTCAAGTAGCACTTTAAAGACTAGCAAAATAGTTTATTAGGTGAGCTTTTGTGGGACAGACCCACTTCTTCAGACCATAGCCAGACCAGAACAGACTCAATATTTAAGACACAGAGAACCAAAAACAGTAAGCAAGGAGGACAAATCAGAAAAAGATAATCAAGGTGAGCAAATCAGAGAGTGGAGGGGTGGGGGGGAAGGTCAAGAATTATATTGAGCCAAGTATGAGCTGATTTGTCCTCCTTGCTTACTGTTTTTGGTTCTCTGTGTCTTAAATATTGAGTCTGTTCTGGTCTGAAGAAGTGGGTCTGTCCCACGAAAGCTCACCTAATAAACTATTTTGCTAGTCTTTAAAGTGCTGCTTGACTGCTTTTTGTTTTGATATGTCAGAATAAGTTAGTGTTGGAGGGCTGAGCAGGTCTAACGTTTATTGCATTTTCTTTTATATAGGATGCAGAGCTCCTGCCAACTAATTACAAAGTCACCTGCCAAAAGGAGTTTTCAAGTGTCTTGAAACCCCTGGAAAGCAGTGATGTATGTGGGGGTGGGGGGGAGAAGAAAGTGGGCAGGGTAAACCCACCCCCCCTCCAATTTGTTGCTGGGCTTGTGCTGAGCATGATCAGTAACACTGCTGAAGCCACTGAGCTCACCCTGCCTCCCCCAACTGCAGCATGCACAGATCACCCCCCTCATCTGAAACGGAGATTTCCAACTATGGGCCCACCTCCATTTTTAAATGCAGTTTGTAGGGTGGAGTTTAGGATTCCACTCTCCTTCGGCACCTGTCCGCTCTCCCTGCCAGCAGTCACTGGGACTGGAGGATTTGCCCCCAGGGGTCACTGGGCAGCGTGTACAGAGATCTGCAGAGTGTCTGGCCACATGCAGTAGGTACCAGGGTAGTTGTGATGTTGCCTTTTACATTTGACACCAGCCAGCGGGCATCTCCTCTTTTTAGGGCCTCTGCTGCTTTATTTCTTTAACTCGTATTTATACCATCCACTTTCTGCCTCTGTCCCTGAGACAGAGCTGCCAACAGGCTTTTATTGGACACTCCCTGAAGCTAACTTAGCTCTCATCCCGCCTCCTGACCACTGGAGGAAAGGCCGCCCCTCTTCCTCTTAACATGATTAGGATCACGTTCCTTCATGAAGATTATTTCCATAACATACCAAAAAAAAGGTTCAATTGATCTACTTCCCCTATAAATGGCGAGTCCTAATCTTCCAGCCTGTTCTGATTACTTGGGGACAATTCAGCATTTTCAACAAGCGGAGACAAAATAGGGAATTAAGGATGTTACCTTCCTACAACTATGCCACGGAGCACAGTTTACTAGGAGCAGGACAGCAGAGTGCAACACTGGATAGCAGACAAAAGCATTCCACCCTGAACCAAGCATGGGGAAGGGAAACAGAGAGGCACAGGAAAGGGTGTTGATATACTTTGACAAGGAGGAAGTACAGGGAGGCCAAGAAACAATCATAGGTTTGTAACAGGGATCAGCTAGTCCAACCCCCTACCAAGATGTAGGATCTGTTGTGGCTAAAGAGTTGGCTATTCAGCCTCCTTTGAAAACCTCCACTGAAGGTTTCCAGGCTGTTCCACTGTGCGGCTGTTCTTACAGTTCAGAAGTTTTTCCCAAGAGTTAATCTAAAATTGCTCTGCTGTAATTTGCTCCCATTGTCTCTTGACCTGCCCTCAGCAGTGACAATAATTTATCTCCATCTTTTTTATGGCAGCCTTTCAAGTATTTGACCACTGCTGTCATCTCCGCCCTTAATCTCCTCATTTCCAAACTAAACGTACCCTGTTCCTTCAGCCTTTGCCCACGTAGCTGCATTCCACCCCTTTGATTATCTTTGTCACTCACCTCTGGATCCTTTCCAGTTTCACTACATCCTTTCTATGCAGCAGTGACCAGTACTGGTCACACCACTCCAGCTGAGGCCTATCTACCCAGGGCCAAGTATACCATACTATCACCTCCCATGGCTTGCACGTTAGAGCTCTGCTAATGCAACCTACAACTGCATCATATTGCTGACTCACGCTCAGGTTGCTGTGAACCAGTCCCAGACCCTTCTCAGCAGTGCTGGTGCCCTCCATCCCCTGTGAAAGATAAGATTTTGCCGTGGCAAGTGCATGGGTGAACGCTGTTCATCAGCAGGAGTGCTCTCCTGACGGCAGAGCGAAACCCCTTCCTTGCAGGTGAACATATTTAACGACAGGGCTGTGCACTACTTTTTACAGGGCGGTAGTAACCACATTTGGCAATGGTGTGTCCTGGACTGGTGGGGTCCTCTCTGTCACCCTACTCTGTTCCCACAAAGCCAACGTGGCTGCTCCCCTCCAGGAAATTAGATACGCAGTTCCCCTAAAAACCTAAACCATGTGTGAAGGGCCTGGAATCAGAGGTACAGGTTCCACAGTTGCCTCTTTGGCACATGCCTCCCTGCAGCGAATCAGGAGCCACTCCCACACGCCCACTTTCAGGCCAGCTGCTCCCTGTGCACCTGTAGGCTTCCAGCCATAAGAGCCCCTTCACCAGTAAGCCCCGTATCCTTCTCCCCCTTAGAACTGGGCTGGTTTGTGGATGACAGGTGCAGGGCCAGGACCAAGCAGGCTGACTGAGTGTTAGTGGCTGTTTGTGCTGGGGAACTCCGGCAATGACTTGGCTCTTGTCACTGCTCCAGGAACGAGAGGATAATCAGACACTCACTGAGTGCACAGGGGAGTTTAGCAAACAACATGGCAGGGAGGAGCAGTATCAATTTAAATGCAAATTAGATGCAGTTCTGAGGCTCCCGGCAAGCTGCCAAGACAGCCCTCATCATAAGTGTAGGCGCCCCATGAATCAATGTTCTGCCTCCAGCTGAGTTGTGCCCATGAGTGAGGACCTCCTTTTACCAGAGTTAGATGTGCAACAAACTGCTGCAGTCCAGGAGCTGCATGGAACGTAGGGTTGCCACTCTTGGAGGCTCCAGAAATTAATCTTCAACTAAAGATTATGTCTTGTGATGCAGCCGCCAGGATTTCATCCAGCCAGGATTAGCAATCCTAACAGGAATACACAGTGAAGGCAGAGGTTGGAGCAGTAGGACCAAAGGGCTGGCTTTTGTTTTTTTGTGAGTGAGGGATGAAGGACTGGCCAAGATCAGTTTAACGTAATAATGCAGCCTCTGCCACCTAATCCCCTCAGTGATTTATCAGGATACAATCCAGACTAACGAGTAGAACTGTCACCCTGGCCTCCGACCTGGGGTGCCCTGAATGTGGCTTTGGTGCTGTAGCCGCCAGTCTGGACTGCTCACAAACAGCCTCCAGCATGCAAGATCCTCAGAAATGCAATATGTGCTCCAGCCAACGGAACACTGGCTCTTAGCATCCTTGGTTCGGCTGATGGGTGCTCCAACACAACCCTACTCTTAGATTTTCTCCAAGCAATGTGTACAAGCTTATTGTCTGTCATTGCACTTTATTTCTATTAAAGCACATAACTCGCCACCCTAAATTGCATTGTCTAGGAAACTTCATTTGAACATACTGGATTACAGAAAAAGGTTTAACTACAAAGAGAGATTTTAAGTGACCACAAGCTATGAGGGGGGGGAAAAGTTAGAAATGGCTACAAGAAAAAAAAAAGATAAAACACCCCTGGTGCCTAACTTACCAAACTATGCCAAACTTCAAGCAAAAGTTGTGCACCACCTACTCTCAGCAGCTTTACTGGCTTCACTACTTAAATCAGGACCTCTTCATCCTAGAATCCAATGAGCACTTTTTTGGTCTTGATGCTTCAGGTGCTGTGAATGCCAATGTGTGTGTGTGTGTGTGTGTGTGTGTGTGTGTGTGTGTGTGTGTGTGTGTGTGTGTGTGTGTGTGTGTGTGTGTGTGTGTGTGTGTGTGTCCCTTCCTTTTATAGTATCGTTCCCCTCTTGAAAAACTGAGCTGAGACTTGGGCAACACAGAGTCAATACAGAAGCATATTTCCAGATGCTTTCTCCTTTTCTATTAGCACGCCCTTTGTTGCCCTTCCTGCTTGCCGATCCTGTTTAGTGCTCACATGCAGATTATTCTTTGGGACAGCCCCGTTTGCCAGCTTCTGCTTGGGTAGGGCTGTGGTTTGGAACATGCGCAAACACCATTCAGTGCATTCTTATAACGTCACGTGCAATAGCGTGATGCACATTTTACAAAGATAAAAATGACCAAAAATTATGAGTTTTCAAGATATATGTCACGGGGCATACTTCGTATACAGGTTATTTTGATAGTGCTGGGTGTGGGCACAGGGTTACATTCCATTACACCCTTCCTCTCTTGTACTGCCCTCTCATTCCTCATTCATTCTATACACCACATTCTTCATCCCACCTCCACACTTTCCTCTGTGCACACATACAACTCATCCGAGGCACCTTCCAAGGCAGGACAGGTGGTGCTGGGGGATGGGGCATGCAGGATGCACGTTTTTCTTCCCCATTTCACTCCCTTGTGCTATGTAAAAACTGAAAGACAACCCAGGTCCTGCTGCTGCAGAACCAGAAACCTGTCTCACCTGAACTAAAGGAGATTCTCCCTGAACATCACAGCACCTTGTACACACGAGGTCTGCTTCCATCCAGCAGAGGCCAGTGACAGATACACACCCTCCACAGGTCAGTATGAAGCCCTCAACCAGCAGTTCTTAATCTTTTTGGACTAAAGACCCATCTGTAGAGATTTATGGCCTGTCACAACCCAGCTTGGGTGGTTTCAGGGAGGTCCTGCCCAGCACCAGCCCACAGTGGCAGCTCCTGTGCTGTGAGGCTGGCTGGGTCTGATTCTCCACACTGGATTGGGTCTCCGCACCCAAACCTGGATCAGATCCATTAGAGTGGAGCTCTGAGCTTGTTCATGGAGTCACAGGGCCACTCACTCAAATTTGGCCTGCACAGGCTTCCCATCATCATGCTGGCTGGGCCAAACCTTCTTGGTGCCTGGAGCCAGGAGGTGACCACAGCCAGTCCTGTGAAACAGGAGCCATAGGATATGTCACATAACCTACGGAAATACTCTGGTGACCCAAAATTGGGTCCCAACCCAATGATTGAGAAACCCTACTCCTGACCACAGCTAATGTATTTTAAAGGAAAAATGTTTCCAAAAGAAAGTCACTGGCCCCATCAGGAGGCCCCTGAAATGAATGATTTGGATATACTCTTATCTGGACTCTGGTCCTCAAGAAGAACGTACCCCAAAAGATGCAGTGGGCGCACAGCAGCCCCACCAGTGGGTGCGGATCAGTAGCAAGGCCAGAGTTACTGCTAGCAAAAGGCGTATTACTCAACTCTTGCATTGCACAGGGTTTTGTCTCAGCAGGGTGAGGCACAGGGACAATTTGATAAGATCTATTTCCTTAAGAATCTACCACTTGCCAGAGTGATCATAAGCTTGGTAGGGAATTAAAATTAGGAGCAGCTTGCTTATAAAAGTTGTCTGATCAATAGCAGACATTTTATTAATGCAGTGAGCAGCCTGGTCGTGATCAGATTGGAGCTTAGGCCCTACCTGTCTTGGGCACTTATAGAGAGACTGAAAAACAATTTGGACAAGACAACACGTTTGAAAGAAACAATTATCCTTTCAACCTGGAGCCGTTTGTCTGCAATGGTGTGTTAAACTCCCATCTATATCTGGGGAAAAATAAAAAAGACAGATGTTAAGCAGACTTAGAGAACTCACTGTCAACTCTGCCACTAGTCACTAAAGATATTTTAATGAGTAAAGTACTCCACTAGACCATGCCAGGCATTTTACACCTCCAACAAGCCATTTAAAGATAGCTTCAGCAATAACATGCCATTAAAAGTAGAAGTTAATGTGTTCCCAAACAGAATGGATCTCAGGCACCAGTTAGAAGATCCTTTGTGATGGCCCCTGCATGCATGAAGGACACCTTTAACAGTCTGGGTCTGATGAGAGCCTTTCAACTGCACCTCTGCTGTGTGCTGAAACACGCTATAAAATGAAGAGAAAGCACGAGGGGAGATGCAGTGAGCTCTGCACCCACAAATGTGCGATGTTCCCAGCTAAAACAGAACAGCGAGCGCCCCAGAGGAAAGGCATCTGCCTGCATCCGAGAAGGGCAAATCTCAAGGGCATGCATAGGCTCATTCTAGAATTCTCCTCCTTCTGCTTCTTCTCACTGGCACTATACTTTTAGGAGGCATCAGACTGGCTCTCTAGCTTCTCATGCTCCTATGTCAATGGTCTTCAAACATCTGCATCCCTGTGACACTAAGACAGGGGCTAGTGTAGACATAGCCTAAGAGGAGATGCTCTTCAGAGAAGGAAGACTCTTCATTGTGTATGGACAGCAGAGATGTTTAAGCACTGACAATCAGTCTAATCCTTGTGCCAAGTTAGATTCTCTGCTGGCGATCTGTCTGGTCATTGAACACTTTCCCTTTACTCTTGCTTGGGCACAGGAACACTTAAATCATGGACACAGCAAATGCAACTTTTCTGGGGCAAAAAGTCTTGAGATCCCACAACCTCATTTGAAAGTGGAAGGCGGCTTGGGTGAAAGTGATTATCTAATGCGAGGGCTCATGATTCTAAGAACTAGGTGGGAAGATAGCAAAATAAAGACAATGGATTTCAAGAAGGCAGACTTTAACGAACTCAGAAAGTTGACAGAGTTGCCTCCCATGGGAGCTTACTTAAGAGGAAAAACAGTTTCATTCTGTTTTTCCTCCAACTGCACACTACTGAGTTAGCCTTTTCCATGAACTGTTCTCACACATTTTGCTCTTGTACTGGTTTGACAGCTGTCCCTAATAATCTGAAAGCTTCTAAAGGTATTTGCCATTAGAAAAGGATTAAGCTAACAGTCACTGAAACAGCATGGGCCTGAGCTTTCTGTGAACTAAAATTATGACCTTTGCACTGTTTGTAAGTTTTCATTTGTCGTCACTTCAATCAGCTCAAGCGTGCCTTGTTAGAGAGGCTGGAGTTTGCATAAGAATCACAAAGGTGGAAGGAACTTCTCGAGGACATCAAGTCCAAATACTTGACCGCATGGCAAGGCGAAGCACCATCTAGATCCCTGACAGGCATTTGTCTAACAAGCTCTAAAATCTCCACAACCTAACTAGGCAATTTATTCCATTGCTTAACCACCCTGATGGTTTGGAAGAGCTTCCTAATGTCCAACCTAAACTTTCCTTGCTGCAGTTGAAGCTCATTGCTTCTTTTCCTAAGATCAGAGGTTAAGGAGAATAATTTTTCACCCTCCTTGTAACAACCATTTAGATACTTGAAAATGGATCATGTCCCTCCATCTTGCTTCTAATATATTTGTAGAATGTTTTCTTGTTCTTTATGTCTCTAGCTAGATTGAGCTAATTTTGTGCCTCTGCCTTTCTAACTTTGACCCCACATACTTGTGTTGTTTATATTCATCCTTTGTAATTTGACCTAGTTCCCACTTTTGTAGAATTGTTTTCTCATTTTTAGAACATTCAAGATTTCCTGGTCATAAATCTGAAAAAGTGGCTCTTACCCACAAAAGCTCATGACCTAATAGATTGGTTAGTCTTCAAGGTGTTACAGGCCTGCCTGTTACTTGTGAAGCTACAGACTAACACGGCTACCCCTCTGAGACTGGTTAAGCAAGGTAGTCTCTTGCCGTACTGCCCATCTTTCCTACACAATGGAATAAGATTGCTCTTAATGTATCTGAGTAAAACTGACAACTGTCTTCAATTGTCTTTCCTCTTAGGTAAGCTCCCATAGGAGGCAACTCTATCAACTCCCTGAGTTTGTTAAAGTCTGCCATCTTGACATCCATCCCGCCTAGTTCTCAGAATCATGAACCCTCCCAGTAGATAATCACTTTCACCCAAGTCGCCTTCCACTTTCAAATGAGTTTGTGGGATCTCAGGACTTTGTTATGCAGCTTTCCTAATGACTGAAACCTACTGTACCAGGTTTGTGATATCTTGCAGAGAAATCCATCGGGGTGGTATTACTTCCGACATAGGTAAACTCGTCCATTTGCTTTAGTGGATTCCTCTGAGGGAGGTGCTGGGGGATATGACACAGGGTGAACAAAGAGCACTTTTCCAGCCTGATTATAAGGCCAAACAATTTTGATGCAGCAGTGAAGCAATCCGTGAAGCACAGGACATCTCCCCGTCTATGTGAGCACTAGGAGAACACAATCGCCCACTAAGAGTACTTCCCATATTAGTAATTCTGTTACTACTGTTTTTACTTTAAGACTCAGAAGATTGAAGACTGAGCTATCGTGTCTGTATCTGACATATAAGCCTCCCCCTTAGCACATTTGTAGCACAGTTGACAACTTGGATGAAGAAGCTGAATGGCACTGGAACTAGGATGCAGCCTTATTCGACTTCATTTGATATGGGAAAGGAATCAATGAGATCTCCATTAAAAGAATACCTGACCTTGCACCTCCCCATGAAATAAATGAACGGTCTTCACCGGTTTTGGTGCATACACAGGCTTGCTGAGGATCATCACTAATCCTTCCCTGCTCCCTGTATCAAATGCTTTTGTCAGCTCAATGAGGACACTAAACTGATCCATATTTTGTTAAATACATTTTTCTTGTATTTGCCTGATACTGAAAATCAGATCTATGATGCTATGACCAGGTTTGAAACCACAGAGACTCAGGCACATTGACGTCAGAGACTGACTGAAATCATTTGGTTTAGGACACAAAGATTTTTTTTTCCAGTGACAGATAAGAGAGCTGCCAGGGCAGTTATCACAAACCATTTCGCTGTCTTTATTTTTAAATAAAGGACTAAATGACATTTTTGAAGTCTTGTGTCATTTCTTTGTTGTACCAGGATCCAGCGCCTATCGATTTAAGTCAAGGCAACTTAAATCAATGATTTAAACACCCCCCGACGCCCCATTCCCCCCACCCCCATAAAAAAGCATTAGTTTCAGGCAGTTGGGTACAATGTGTAGGTTCAGTATAATTCTATGATCTGTCCAACATTCTGTTCCATGCATGGCCTGACATCCCTTCTGTCACATTGTTGGACAAGTAGATGCCACTCTTTGGATCTGGATCTGAGAAGTATCCATGCAGTTTTGTATTTGTCTGCCTGTCCGAAATGGTCTTTGTAATTATCAGGCTATGCTCCCCAGACGTGCTTAGGAGTAGGAGACCATTTTGCCATTGTCCCCAATGGCATCTTGCCAGTTGCAGTAAGCTTTACCTACTCTGGCACCGAAATCTCCAAAGATGATTAGTTTGTCACTTTGTGGTGTTGACTTGAGGGAGCTGAGATCACAATAGAACTGTCCCCCTAGCATCATCAGGGCACAGTAAGGCAGGCACAAGTACACTGATAATGGTAGCAAATTGCAACTTATTTCGGCATAACAGAAGTTTCATGACTCGGGCTACGTTTACACTCACTGGGTGCGTCAATGGCTGCTACACAATTTTAGGTATGCCAGTTGCGTACCTAAAATCGATTTTGCAGCCATTGACATTGGTCCCCATCCTCACTGCAGAATGCCGACAGGAGAGCTCCTCCCACTGACATTCCTTAGTCCTTGAGGCTTGCAAGGAGTTCTGGGTTCGACATTGATCCCGGAATGCATCGTTTCCTGAAAGGCTGAACCTAAGTGTTGGATCTTCTGTGGCTAGTGTAGACCTAGCCTCAGAGGGGAAGCCATGGTAGTCTGTAGCTTCCCAAAAAACAAGCAGTCCTGTAGCACCTTAAAGACTAACAAAGAGGCTCAGGTCTTATCTGTAAAAGCTAATACATTTGTTAGCCTTTAAGGTGCTACAGGACCATCTGCCTGTTATTTGAGGAGTTTCATGAGTCTTTTGTTGATTATTGGTTAGTCTTCAAGACATTGCAAGAGTTTGATCTATATCATCAGCAGAGCACTTTGAGCACAGCAGCTATTATACTGGTGAAGGAGCACACTCCTGCACGCTGCAGTGAAACAATGCTGCTGAAGTGAAATAAATTATACTGGTACATGTGCAGTTTTACAGCTGCGTCTACACTAGGGGCTTCTGTGGGTCAGGGCTTATACCCTCTTCAAACTTAGACATGAGATGGCAATTCCAGCAGAAGTCTTCAAACACGGAGCTGGTGTTGAAGTCAGGTCAGATTCTCTGAAAGCCTCTTTGGCCCTAACAACGCTCATACTTTCAGCAACCTGCTGCAGCAGTGGTCCTTGGACTGCCGATCAGCCTTTGGGCTTGCACTCACCCTTCACATTCACCAACTTGGTTTTAGATCCAAGTTAATTAAAGCTGGTTTTGTTACTGGGCAAGAGTGCCCAAAGCTTCTAGTCCAAGGGGGTCTCTGCAGATCTTTCAGCTCACAGCCACAGAGCACTCACTGGCCAAGTGGGGAGAGCTGGTCAATCAAAAGTGACTGGCTACCTCCTGTCACCACTGGAGGAGGACAGCCAGCCAACAATCTCCTCTTCCTCCTAGTCATGTAATTAACTTCCCACAAACGACAAATGGTGTTGAAAAATAGCTCTTTCCCAACGTTACTCAGCCACAGCCACAACTGCTACAGTTGCCTCAGAGATGTTGTGTAATTAAAAGTAAGAATGTGGGTGTGATGGGCCCAGTCACAGAGGACCCCTTGGAATGCTCCTGGATGTGCTCACCCCACCCATCCCGTCCTGCTGAGCCAGATCCTCTGGTCTCCCCTAGAGTTGGCATTACTGCTCCCCACAGAGCAATGCAGACACTTTAACCACAGCTCTGGGTTGATGCAGTTTAACCACGCAGCATCCAGTAATCAACCTCCAGAAGCCATCAAACCCCAGATAAATCTGTCCCTCTCTATGCAACAGATTTGCAAAGGGAGGGCTCATTAGGTAATCCTGCTTTGTCAATGAAAGGGAGATATTGCCTGGGGAGGTCTCCCACTGTGCCTAACCATTTACACTGAGTGTGATTATAAACAAAAAAGAGTTCTCTCCTATAAACAGTAGGGTTTAAGGGTTATAGATAAGGACAAGCATATCAAAGTGAGTCACCAAATCAAATAAGAGAGGGAAAAATACACAGCTAATTCTATTCCTCTAAAAACGTAGTCACTTGTGAGAGTTTACCCTAAGCAGTTGCTTTTGTATCAGGTGAAATCTTCAGGTCAGAAATGATCTTATCCTGACCTAGGTCTCCAGTAAAGGTCTCTGACTTCCTTAGGGATGTCAGTCAATTTCCAAGGCAAGCTGATGACAAAAGATGGAGAAAGCTCAAGGTCCCTTTACTACTTTGCCCTGTGGAGGGATTCCATTGTTCCCATTGTGTATATATACACATGCCAAGATGAATGGGTGACCTGTTCATGTGACAGGCTCCAAATTCTTTTGGGCAATCAGCCATGGCCTGTCCGCTGGATTGCACATTCAGGGACAAGTTCCTGGGATGTGGATTGACACCTTCCTAAGTGGCTAAGTACTGCAATCCCTTCACAAGCCCATCTCTCACAATAAGGTAGCCACATCTCCTTTTGAGGGCTTCAGAGACAAACATTTGGAACACAAATATGTAGACAATACTCGTAACTTCAACAACAAAAATGATACATGCACAAAAATAGGCTTTATAGATCCAGCAGGTTAGACCATTAAAAATGATAGGTCACAAGCTACTTTGTGTTCAGAGCATTTTGGAGTTATTACAGAGAATGGATCCATCTTTAACTATTAGCCAAGCTGGCCAGGGTGCCACCTGATGCTCTGCATGTCCCTAAATCTCCAACTGCCAGACACTTGATAATCACACATTCTGAACATTCCCTCTGAAGCTTCTGGCAGAAGATAGGACACTGGGCTAGAGGGACCCACTGTGGCTGTTCTTATGTTGTTTGTTAGATGCAAGCCACACTGTGAACCTGTCTACACTACAGAGTTCTGTCGACAGAAGTCACCGTTGACAGATATCACCTGACAGGGCCTCTGTCTACAGAACATGTCCACACCTAATACAACAAGCAGCCCTGTGGCACCTTATAGGCTGACAGATATTTTGCAGCATAAGCTTATGCTCCAAAATATCTGTTAGCCTATAAGGTGCCACAAGACTTCTTGTTATTTTTGAAGATACAGACTAACTCGACTACCCCTCTGATACTTGACACCTAATAGAGGCTCCCTCTGTCGACAGAGGGCATCCACACACCCTGACTGCTCTGTCAACAGAGTGGGTTCTGACGACCCAGAGGTCAGGATTGCATGGATGCTGAGCCCTTCCTGGACCAACAGCCCAGCTCGCCCTTAAAGGGCCTCGCCCAGCCCATGTTCCCTGCCCATGCTGAGGCTTGCATGCTTCTTGGAGGGAGAGCAAAGATAGTGCAGGGCTCCCAGGCTTACTGAAAGAGACTCAGCACTTTCCAGTTAGCTATGCTGCCAGAGCAGCGCCTGGGGGTTGTGCTGGCCACACTCATGGTTACTGCACTTCTGCATCTTGTCATCCCTGCCATCCTCCTCCTCCTCCAGAGAAGGGACAAGCCTGACCCCTCCCTTGAGAAGGAAGCCATTGTCGCTGCTGCCTTGGTGCGATGGCGCCCATGCCCCCGTGTCAGCGGGCATGTCTAGCGCTACACCACCAGCTCAGACTGGTGGGACAAGCTGGTGACTGGCAAGCGGGACGACCAGCACTGGCTCCAAAATTTTTTTCAACAGACTCTGTCGAGAAAGGCGCTATGCCTCAAACTTTCAAGACTGAACTCCGCTGAGAAAACTGCTGCATTCTGTCGACAGAACACATTTGCAGTATGAGAACAACAAGAAGTCTTGTGGCACCTTATAGACTAACAGATATTTTGGAGCACAAGTTTTCATGGACAAAGAACCGCTTCATCAATATTGATAATGGGCCATTTCCCCCTTGCTGAATAGACCTTGTCAGCTCTGGTCCGCCCCTTTTTCTGGAACCCCACTCTTTACATACCTCTCTGAACGCCCCCCCATGCATCTGATGAAGTGGGTCTTTGCCCACGAAAGCTTATGCTCCAAAATATCTGTTAGTCTGTAAGGTGCCACAAGACTTCTTGTTGTTTCCAAAGCTACAGACTAACAGGGCTACCTCTCTGATATTTGCAGTATGGACACTCCCTAGTTTTGTTGACAGAAGGCCTCTTCTGTTGACAAAACTTTGTAATATAGACACAGCTTGAGAGTTTAAGCATCTTTGCTAAAGCCTTAACCAATGCACCAATGTGGGGAAAAGGGGTGGAAGGGTTCCGCTCTCAGCACTATTCATTCAGGCCCTGGAATACTTTCCCACAGCTGATCCAGCCAAACCCAGCACTGTGAGCCCTAGCAGCAAGTTCTGCCAGCTATCCTCAATCCCTCAGAGGACAGGTTCCTTAGAAGGTGAATGTTTACCTCATTCGCTATAGAAATCCTGTGCTTTGCTTGGCTAGCCTCCAGGAAGCATCCACTATTTGCCTCCTGCCTACTATGTTGAATTATTTCAGGCTTTTGACTAAATGAAAATAAATCAGAAGTGTGACCCCTGATAAATACTCCATCACAGACTATTTCCCATCACGCTTTGAGGGGAAAAAAATGTAAGGCAGCAGCCTAATTAAATGAAAATTCAGCCAATTTATCCCTAACATATTAATGAGGAGAAAGTCTTTCCACTTGCAGAAAACTTAAGGTAACTGATCATACCCTCCTGCATATGGTAGCTGGCCTGGAATAGCTCACTCCCTAGTGAGATAACAATAACCCAGCTCTTATGTTGAGGAGCAAGTCTCATCCAGAAATCACAAAATGAGAAGCAAGTGAAAGTGAGGACAACATAGCTCATCAGCTTACTGCTTTGAAGAGAAGCCAAACACAGAGCCTCTCCACCAACTGATCCCGGAGAAGCAGAGGCAGCTGAGTAGTGGTTCTCATCAAAGCTGAGCTCAAGACTTTCAGAAACAGAAGCCCAACAACAAGTACCTAAATGGCCTTGTAATTTCATAGGTACCAAGCAACACACAGTGCTTTCTAGAGATCAGTGGGGACCGCTGACTGCTCAGCACCTTTGATAATCAGGCCAGTTGTTTAGGTATGAAAATATAGATTTAGGAGTCTAGAATTAGGTTCCTACTTTTCCGATCTCAGCCTTGGGTCTCTTGGCACAGAGTGCCTTCCGGGAGGACTCAGCATTCATACAACTCTCACTTAGGGAGACGGCACAAAACAACGCGCCACTTGGATTGCAGGAAGCATCCAAAATGTAATTCAAAACATTTTGAGAATCTACGCAACACAAACAGCATTCCAGAGGCGTCAACAGTCCTTCTGAACGAAGTCTTAGAAAGCCACTTGTCTTCTTGTTTAGACATTGGTCTCTGCTGGCCACTGGGGTGGGCAATCTAGGCAATAACCAGAATGCTGTATAAGAGAGGGAGCCGTGTTAGTCTGTATCTTTGAGAACAGCAAGAAATCCTGTGGTACCTTATAGACTATCAGATATTTTGGAGCATAAGATTTCGTGGGCAAAGACCCGCTTCAGATGCATGAGTTGGGCCGGGGGGGGTTTCATCAGGGTATTTAAAAAGAGGGGGGTCCCAGTAAAAGGGAGGGCCAGAACTGACAAGGTCTATTCAGTCAGGGTGGAAAAGGCCCATTATCAGTAGTATGTATCAAGAGAGGAAAAAACAGGTCAGATAATACGGCCCATTGTCAGTCTAATGTGGAGATGTTAACACCTAGGGCAGAGAAGCTCCTTTTGTAAGAACTAAAAGCAGTCAAGTAGCACTTTAAAGACTAGCAAAATAGTTTATTAGGGAACTATTTTGCTAGTCTTTAAAGTGCTACTTGATTGCTTTTTGTTTTGATAGTGTATAGACTAGCACCGCTTCCTTTTGTCAGGTGTGAGCCACTCCCAGTCTGTTTAATCCTTGGTTAATGGAGTCAAATTTGCAAATAAATTGCAGCACGGAGATTTCTCTCTCCATTTGATTTTTGAAATTTCTTTGTTTCAGGACTGCCACCCTTAAATGTGCTACTGAGTGTCCAGGGATATTGAAGTGCTCTCCCACAGGCTTCTGTACATTACCGTTCCTGATGTCTGATTTATGTCCATTTATTCTTTTACATAGAGACCCTCCAGTATGGCCAATGTAAACTGCACTGGGGCATTGCTTGCACATGATGGCATATATTATATTAGTAGGTGTGCAGGTAAGGAGCCCCTGATAGTCTGGTTGATGTTAGGTCCTGTGATGATATCACCGGTGTAGATATGTGAGCAGAGTTGGCAGCGGGGTTTGTTGCAGGGATTGATTCCAGGCTTAGAGTTACTGTTTTGTGATCTCCAGTGGCTGATGAGGATTTGTTCGAGGTTGGCAGGCTGTCTGTAGGTGAAGACAGGCCTGCCTCCCAAGGTCTGCGGGACTGAAAGATCACTGTTCAGGATGGGTTGCAGATCGCTGATGATGCATTGGAGAGGCCTTAGGTGGGGGCTGTATGTGATGGTCAGTGGTGTTCTCTTGTTTTCCTTGCAAGGCCTGTCTTGTCGCAGGTGGCTTCTGGGTACCCATCTGGCTCTATCAATCTGTTTCCTCACTTCCTTAGGTGGGTATTGTAGTTTGAGGAAAGCTCGGTAAAGGTCATGTAGATGTTTGTCTCTGCCTGACAGATCAGAGCAAATACAGTTGTACCTTGGTGCCTGGCTGTATACAATGGATCGTGTAGTGTGCCCTGGATGGAAGCTGGAGGCGTGTAGATAAGCTTAATGGTTTTTCAGTATAGGGTGGTATTTATGTGACCATTGCTTATCTGCACAGTAGCATCTAGGAAGTGGATCTCTTGTGTGGACTGGTCCAGGCTAAGGTTGACGGTGGGGTGGAAACTGTTGAAATCACGGTGGAACTCTTCAAGAGCCTCCTTCCCATGGGTCCTGATGATGAAGATGTCATCACTGTAGCGCAGGTAGAGGAGGGGCGCTAGGGGACGAGAACTGAGAAAGCATTCTTCCAGGTCAGCCACAAAAATGTTGGCATATTGTGGGGCCACGTGGGTGCCCACAGCAGTGCCACTGATTTGAACATATAATTCGTCCACAAATCTGAAATAGTTGTGGGTGAGGACAAAGTCACAAAGCTCCGCCACCATTTTTGCCACAGTGTCATCAGGGATAGTATTCCTAACAGCTTGGAGTCCATCTTCATGTGGGATATTGGTGTAAAAGGCCTCTACATCCATAGTGGCCAGGATGGTGTTTTCAGGAAGGTCACCAATGGATTGTAGTTTCCTGAGGAAGTCGGTGGTATCTCGAAGAAAGCTGGGGGTGCTGGTAGCATAGGGTCTAAGTAGAGAGTCCACATATCCAGACAATCCTGTGGTGGGGGTGCCAATGCCTGAGATGATGGGGCGTCTGGGATTCCCAAGCTTATGGATCTTGGGTAGCAGGTATAAACCTGGTTTGGATTCAAGGGGTGTGTCAGTGTAAATTTGTTCTTGTGTTTTTATAGGGAGGATCTTGAGCAGATGCTGTAGTTTATTTGTGTATTCGTCAGTGGGATCCTCAGACAGAGGCTTGTAGAATGTGGTATTTAGGAGACCATAAGCTTCTGTAAAGCCAAGGTATATCACCTCCACCACTTTATCTGATATCCACAGATCCAGTAATCTCATTGGTCGGAGGCAATTAGGTTGGTCAGACATGACTTGCTCTTGATGAATTCAAGCTGACTGTTTCTGATCACCTTCCTCTCCTCCAAGTGCTTCACAATGGATTCCTCAAGGACATGGTCCATGATTTTTTCCCCACGGACTGAGATGAGGCTGAGCACCCTGTAATCCCCTGGATTCTCCTTCTTACCATTTTTAGCAAGATGGGCATTACATGTGTCTTTTTTCAACTGTGTGGGACCTCTTCCAATCACCGGGAGTTTTCAAAGATAATGGCCAACGGCTCTGCAGTCACACCAGCCAACTCCCTCAGCATCCTTGGATGCATTTGATCTGGCCCTATGGACTTGTGCACATCCATCTTTTTTAAGTAGTTCTTCATCTGTTCTTTCACTACTGATGGCTGCCCACCTCCTGCCCACACTGTGCTGCCCATTGCAGCAGTCTGGGAGTAGACCTTGCCTGTGAAGCCTGAGGCAAATAGAGCATTTTTCTCTATCCCCGTGATTTCACTTTATGGGATAAATCTTATTTCAAAAACATATGCTCCCAAGCCGCCTTTGAGCATAATGGCCAAACACTAACCAGTTCATCATCCCCTTTCCTTGTTATGTTTTCCTTAATCAAAACTAAATAAAAATAATCAACTAGACTCTTGTTCTTTGCTCCTTCACCCCACCCCTCCCATCTCCTAATGTGTATTTAGCAAGCGTTTACCATCAGTGAGGCCAGGTTCATGGATTGGGATACAGCTCCCGCATTGACCACATCTCTGAGACTTTTGGGAATCACCATGCAAGTAAGGGGTTCTGTCACCACCTACCCTCTGAACTTGGGGTGCCTTATAATGCAATGCTGTTAGGGTTCAGCTCTCTGACACAAGGAGCCTTCCCACAAGCATGAGATCTCAGCCAAGCTTCCACTGGCCTTGTTATTCCTTAAAGGGTGACAACGAACAGCCCTTCCCACTCCCAGAGCTTCCCAAATCCACCAACCCAGAGTTTTAAATTAGCAGAGACTGTTTCCCCCTCCGCTTAGTCCCCAGGAATATGTAAAACCAGCCTCCCCACCCCCACTGGTTATCACATTGGCACATACACTCCACATAGTTTTTCACAGAGACCAGGGATTTATTCAATAGAAAAACCAATGAATCAAAGATGAACTGGTACAGGAGGGCAAAGATATGCAAGTTACACAGAAATAACGAGATACCCAACCTCATGTCAAGTTAAAGAAGTTCCCTTTTTTAATCCAAGTTACCTATGGCTTTTGAAGGGTTCCCCAGACAGCTGTCTGCAAGAAGCTGTCCCTGTTTCTAGAGGCCTTTCACTTCAAACTCCATAGGTATTCAAAGCAGGAAAATCCTCAACTTTCTCAAAACAAAAAAGCAGTCAAGTAGCACTTCAAAGACTAACAAAATAATTTGTTAGGTGGTGAGCTTTCGTGGGACAGACCCACTTCTTCAGACCATAGCCATACCAGAACAGACTCAATATTTAAGGCACAGAGACCCAAAAACAGTAATCAAGGTGGACAAAACAGAAAAAAAAAAATCAAGGTGAGCAAATCAGAGAGTAGAAGGGCAGAAGTGGGGGGGGGGGGGGGGGGGGGGGGGGAAGAGTCAAGAATTAGATTAAGCCAAATATGCAAATGAGCCCCTATGGTGACCCAGAAAATTCCAATCACGGTTCAAACCACGTGTTAATGTGTCTAATGTGAATATAAAAAAAAAAAAAGAGTTCAGCAGCCTCTCATTGAAGGGTGTTGTGAAATTTCTCTTCAGTAACACACAAACTCATAAGTCATTAACAGAATGGCCCACTCCATTAAAATGCCGACTAACAGGTTTGTGGATCAGGAGTGTTTTTATGTCTTTTTTGCGTCCATTAACTCTTTGTCTATGAGAGTTTGAAGTCTGTCCAATATACAAAGCATCTGGGCATTTTTGGCACATGATGGCATATATGATGTTAGTTGAGGAACATGAGAATGTGCCTCAACTAACATCACATATGCCATCATGTGCCAACACCGAGATTGGAATTTTCTGTGTCACTATAGGGGCTCGTTTGCATACTTGGCTTAATCTAAGTCTTGATCCCCCCGCCACCTCCTTCTGCTGCTCTACTCTCTGATTTGCTCACCTTGATAATTTTCTTTTCCTGAGTTGTCCACCTTGATTACTGTTTTTAGTTCTCTGTGCCTTAAATATTGAGTCTGTTCTGGTATGGCTATGGTCTGAAGAAGTGGGTCTGTCCCACGAAAGCTCACTTAATAAATTATTGTGTTAGTCTTTAAAGTGCTACTTCACTGCGTTTTTGTTTTGATAGTATATAGACTAGCACGGCTTTCTCTCTGTTACTATTCAACTGTCTCAATGTCTTTCCATTAGCTCTCATGGCCCATCTTTGTTTCTCCCTGGGGTGCCTCTCCCTGATTGATTTGTCCTAATGCAAATGGAGCAAAAGTTTAACAAGCATCTTGTTCAATATACACAAGTACACAAATCCATATCCATAGCCAGCATCTCTCTCAAAAGGGTTACGATTAGAACATTACATATCTGGAAGTCCTTAGTTGACATGTTTTTATGATATAGTCAAATGAATTCTTTAGCACTCAAACTCACTGATGTTCCCTTAGGATGTCTGGACCTCGACTGTCAAAATTCCCAGTGCACATCACACAGCTGCCCTCAAGCACTGTTGGATAACACTTTCATAGCCTCCAAGTGACAGGCTCCTGAAGGTAAGACTTTCAAAAAGGGTTCATGTGCCTAACAATCCTAAATAGTATTCCACCCTTCTTCCTCCACCTCCAATCGTCTTTTGGAAGAGACTGTTTCAGCACCCAGGGTCAATCTACAGACACGGCTGCTAGCCAGACTTTGGCCTCTCCACTGCCAATACCACAACATCCAGCTTTAAGTGGGAATTTGGAGTTTCTATGCCAAGGATGCAGTCAGAAGAAGATGGATTGAGACCTTTACCCCGTGCAAAGCCTTTAATGTGACAGCAGTTTGTGGTCACAAACTGCATCAGATTTTAAACTTCCAGCATGCTGGTCCAACAAACATTTACCCCCACCTTTCCCCTCCATGACTAATCACCACCTGAGAGCAACACAGCCACTTGAAAATTGAGCCGTTCCTTGGTGCATTGCCAGAAACCACTCTCACGCACGCATGCCCATCAACCAGGTGCACGCCATGAGGTCTACTTGTGCGAAGCTGGTTTCAAAGAGAGAAGTAAGGCCAGACTAGTAGAGGTAAAGCCATTAAAGGCCCCCAATGTCCAGAGGCACTTTTCTGCTCTTACCAGCTGACCTACAGACCACAACTGGACTCATCCATCTGTCCTTATTAAAAGGCAACGGAAGTACAACAAACAACCTGTTTCCATTCAATGGGTGAGAGCCAGGAGGATACCTGGGAGTGCTTCCCCACAATCCAGTGCATCTGAGTGTGCCAAAACCATTACGATATTTTTGCCTTTATGGAATCTTTAACACCTTCCTCAAAAACCTACCATCTTCATCAACTCACCAAGAGAGCAATTTTCTCCTGTGTGAGGACTGGGGAGGGGAGGGGTAAAAGAAGATGACAAAGCTCTCTGGAAGAAATAAATGCCTTTTGCAAAGGTGCTGTAGATAGGTAAGACAGTTTGAATATTATAACAAGTCACTTGATCATTGGTATATACAGCACTGGATAAAGGGCAACAAGAAACCAAGAAAGCACTTTCCTCCATGGTCTAAACGAGAATTATCCAGCACAGGCTTGGAATATCCCTCACATACTCCAAAGGAAGCCAGAGTCATGACCAGAGACGCTGTGCTGGATACTTACTTTCCCAGAGCCGGTTTCCCCATTCACGGTCCTCACCAGACTGGTTTTCCCCAGCACAACACTCCTGAGATAGATTGGGTTTTAAAAGGGCAATTGCACATACTGCTGACAAGCAAGACCCAAATCTATTATCTCTCCCTTTGACTAATTATTAACTACTGCTCAGAATTAACTACTACCTTTTCCTACTCTCAGCACTTTTACTGCCATCTTAGTGCTTTTAACTCCAGCCTATCCTAAACCAGGTACATTTAGTCCCAGTAAATTCAGAGAGAACAGGGTACTATCAGCATATTTTGGGTGTGTGGTATCATGGTAAGGGCTGGACAGAGGAGGGATTCAGCACCATTCCATCCTGAATCAAATAATCCCTCCCACAAAACGTTGATGTTTTCAATGAAAAAGGAACAAAGACTTTGTACTGTGTAAGAGCCATTGTTATTACTGGCCCGGAAATGGTTCCAAGGAGGCAGCCTACTGCAGACCTAGCCAGCCATGTGAAAGCAGAAGCTCTGTGGGCAATGAAGCAGGCAAGACCGCTGGAACGAGGCTCCTCTTCGCTCCTTGTGGGGGTCCGTCACCCCTTTTCCAGGTGCATGCTATGCTTCCAGAAGCAGCACAGTTCTGACAACTCCCATCATTAGTATGTTCATAGGTGTTTCTTCCCAGCTGCATGAGTAGCTCAGGCTTTGAAAATATAATAGGGACTAAGACAGAGCAGGGGACCAGCCTGTGAGGTGGCCAGAGAGGAAGGGTCACAGCTCAGAGATACCCTTTTCCCCTCCACTTGTAGACATGGTGAGCACAGAGGTGAGGAGCCCTGAAGGGAGGGAGCAGCACATTGCCAGCATGTTCCCATGCCCAAGTACCAGGTAGAGGCACCTGTATTTGACTGGAAACTGCTGCTATAACCCCGTTTCCTTGAAAGCAAGACTCCAGCTTCCACGTGACAACACAAGTTTTTGGAAGGGAATATAAGCTTTTGGAGAGGGGAGCACTGAGGCCTAGATCTAATTTTCATATGCATGCTCACACAGTTCTCTCCTACTCCATTTATATTGCAAGCCCTGGAATACAATAGATTTCCAGCTGTTATAAACATTCACTTAATTTTGCTTTTGAAGATAAACAAGCTCAGCTGGGCCAAAGGAAAAAACAACTGAAGAAAAACTGCTACACTTGCAAAGGGCAAAAACTAAAACTGTCCTCAATGCAAATATAAGATGCACAAACAAGATGGAATGCGAGGTGAGAAATCTTTTAACACCACGGCTTAGGAAGATCTGCATAATTCACTCTTCAGAGCTGTGGAGACCTGAACACATGAGAGAGACATTGTGCAACCCCCATATCACCACACACTTTCATGGCGATGAGGTATGCTGGTACCATAATTCAGCCATCGCAGCACCATGTTTTGAGAGCACTATAAGCCCTTGCAAAAACAAGTCTTACAGACCCCTCACTTCCTCTTGCATAGCATGTGGAAAGAATGTCAGAGCCACCTCTATTAGGAATTTGAAGGGTATTTGCTTTGGATGTTGCCCAGTCAGTCAAACCTCATTGGACACGGACCTTTATTTGCAAACTCCTTGAAATTCATCAGCTAAGCTGGTCTCCACAAGAGTCCAAGCAGCAATGCAGCTTCTGCCAGCTTGAGAACAGAGCATTTAAATTCCCCACATCACTGGCGCCCTATTGACACATGGTGCTAGATGCCAAATCCCTTGAGAACACACTGCTCTCTGACCTTCCTAAGCAGAGGATGGAGTAGACTGGCAACTACCAGGGAGGAACGCAGGGGCACTTGGAGAGAAAATGTCAAACATACGCTCTGGAACATACAGTTAAACTCTTTCATATCTGGCAACCCTGGGACCAGGAGGTTGCCAGATATGCAAATATACCAGTTAACAGAGAGGCACAGGCAGCTAGGGAGAGACAAAGCCACACAATTCCCCACAGCTCCAGGGCCAAGAAGCCAGTCTAGACCAGGGAAACACCCACGGTTCTGGGGCCAGGGAGCTGCTCCAGGGCCAGGAGAACGCCAGTAGCTCCAGTGCAGGGGAAATGCCCACCCCAGGGAGCGAGTTGGGACTAGGGAAACTGGCAGTGATGACCCAGGGGGGAACTCTGCCAGCCCTGTAGCAAAGTGTTACATCCATGATCAATTTTGCTCTTAGATCAGAAAACGGCACATTTTTGTGGGTTATCTGAAAGTTCCGGTTGAATGAATACTGGGTAAAGGAGAGTTTATTGTAAATAATCTTCTCACGGGGACTGGGTTTTTAATCACTATCAATTGCAAGGGTGAGGTCTACAGGAGTGGCTGACCTTCCAAAAGGAATCAGCTCTAAACTCACGCTGCAATTACCAGGATTAAAGTACAGACTTAGAAGTGTGTTGTCGTCTGTGCAGTTCAAGCCTCCACTGCCATCTCTTCACAAAAAAAAAAAAGCATGCAGCTTTCTTGCAACAGTCCTGACCTCCGATTCCAAGGCTAGACAGCTCAGCGGGAAGGGGCAGGAGGGGACGGCATAGCTCAGAAGAGAAGCCAAGCCTGAGCTGGAATTCTGTGTCAATGCTTTATTCACTTTCTCTCCTGCACACAGGCTCCCTCTAGCCTCTGCACAGAGGGGCTGCACGGAGAGATGCTACTACCAGCGGCAAAGCTCGACTTGCACACACTACTACGCCTGCCAGCAGCCGGGTTCCGATGAGCACTAGTGACGGGTCGCACCCCGCGAACTCCCACAGCCCCCTCCAGCCTGTGCCGCTCACCCGCACCCCTCCGCGAGGAAGGACCGGCCGGGTCGCTGCAGAGGTAGGAAGTGCTGCAGCGCCGCGGGACGCGAGGCCGGCAGCTGACCGGGGGTCGCCTCCCTCCCGCGGGGCCCGGGAGCTGCGGGGTGTAAGAAGAGCCGCGGGGAGGGGCGTGTCTCCTACCAGGGAGCAGCCCAGGTCCCGCCAGACGCCAAGCGCGGCACAGGCCGCCCCCACGCCAACGGCAGGGTGAGGGCAGCCTCCGCCGTCCCGCCCGCGCACCGCCCGCCCCGGGCCCCGCCGCTGCCGCTGCCGCCCGCCGGCAGCTCGGGAACGGGCCGCCGCGAGCTTCAGCCGCTCCGGAAACACGGCGGGTAAAGCCTCCGCCGGAAGCGCTGCCCAGCCCGGCCCCCGCCACTCACCGCTCCGGACCCGCCACGGGCTCCGACTCGTCCGTCTCCCCCGGCCTGGTCAGAGTGCCGGCCCCGCCCCCCCAGGGGTGTGGCCTCGGCGCTCCGACACGCCCCCTGCAGGTAAGCAGCTGCTCCATTGGATAACGACGCCCGTTCCCGGGAGGACCGACTGCTATTGGTCAAGCGCTTCTAAGTCCCGCCCGCGCGTCACGCGCCTTCCCTCCGCCCGCAGGCCCCGCTGGAAAGTAAGTCGGTCTTGGCGGGTTGCTGGGCGACAGTTTTGCGACGCGTCCGCAGCTGGAGCCCTCCTGGCCGCTGTCCGTCTTCCGGCGCGGGCGGAGCCCGGCACAGCAGCTGCAGCGACCGCCTGAGCCAGCATGTTCGGGCCGGCGGCGGAGGAGGATGACGCGGATTTCCTGTCCCCCACCGGCGGGTGAGCGCCCCTGGCTCAGGCTGCTCGCGCCCGCCCCGGCTCCTGGGCTCCGTCCCCGGCGGGCCGGCCTGAGGTGACCCGCGGGCTGTGCTGGGTTCTCCGTCTCACACCGGGCGAGCTGGCCCGGCCCCGCCCGGCCCGGCCCGGCTCTTCCCCGCGCAGCGGCCGCCGCCCGCCTCCCTTTGTCTGTGGAACGGCGGCGGGACAGCTCCGCGGCCCTGGCAGCTCCTCGCGGGCCTCTCGGCCGGGCCTCCTCTGGCAGCTCCACCGCCCCGGGGCGCTCTGGCGCTGGCCGCTGCGTCGCTCTCGGCCTTCGCGGGGGCTGCTGCCGCGCCTGCCCGTCAAACCAGCCCCGTGGCCGCGCCAGACGGGACTCTCAAGGCTCCTCGCCACCGTTAGGGATGCAGGTCCTGGTTCTCTGCTGTCAGATATGAGTCGCTGGTACAAGCCTGGCGGGGACCTGAAGGACCCAAAATCTGTGGGAGGACTCCTGAAATTGGAGTGAAGGAAGGGGTGAATTTGGGGCCGGGAACTGGCCGTGTGTTTGGTAGGGTGGCAGAGATAATTTTTACAATGAAGTGAGGGCTTACAAATCTTTGTTCTTTAAGCTTTCTTGCAAATACACTGATGAGGGAGAGCCACAGTCCAGCTGAAATGACTACCGTAGGCAGGCCCTGAGTGAAAGCTTGCTGTAAATGAAATTGTACAATGCACGCTGCTTCAGTGCTTTGAAATGTTAAGACAGTTTCACTTTTGACTTCACTATAAACGTTTTCAGAGTGAAAGGCTGTTGGCCAGTTCCACTGTGTTTCCCAGGGAGATGCGAGTCTAGATACTGTAATCGAAAGAGTATTTTGGACGGTTACCTTTTAACATTCCTGATTTGGGGGAGGAAATGACAGCTCGTGCTGGCCTTTATAAAGTTCTTAAAATTGAAACTACAGCTAAGCAACTGACCTAGAAAATTGTTTAAGTGGCTGATTAAATCCATTATGTTGTTTCTTAAGTGGTAATCTGTTTCAGCCTCATGTTTATGGCTGCTGTTGTCTAGAAATCTCTTAAAATGTGCTAGAGAAAAACCTGAGTAGCAGAATCCTGTTTTTAGAAACTTAAAAGATTTCATTGTCTTTTTTAAAAAAACAAACAAACATGAAGCTTAATACTTTTAGCAGTCACGCTGGAGTCATTTATCTTTGCTTGAAAAAGTCCAAGACTTTCCATATTGCTTCATAGTAGTTCTGAATGGCGATAGTGCACATATAACTAACAGTAGTAGTGATGCCCTGCTTTTTAAAATCTGCAAGGAGCATTAGGGCCTTAAGCCTATAAGTTAAGACTTCTGTAACTTGTTGTTCCGAGTTTAACATAAAATTGCAAATTACAAAATTTTACCTGGAGTTTTCTTTTTTAAGTGGAAAAGTGCTCTTCAGAGAGTGGGTGTGTTAATAAATAAAAACAGGGTTCTCCCCCTGGCTCATTACTGAAAGGCCACATTTAATAAGTAGGGATGTAAAGGAAGCAAAGAGAGCTGATGCTGCTAGATCTTTGTCTAACCTGGGCTGGTGGGAAGTCGGCTCAGATGTTGCCAGAAGGGATCATTCAAGTACTGTTCCAGAGCAGAGAGAACTAGTTGCAAACGTGACTTTGGCTATGTCTACACTTCCAGGAAGATCGACTCGGTCAAGGTCAGTCCTCTGGAGTTTGATTGTGCGTGTCTGGTGGAGACACAGGAAATGGATCTGTCAACCGCTGTATTCCTTGCTATTCTCAGTGAGATCAGTCAAGTAAGTCAATTTTGGATACATGGATTCTAGCCACCCAGTTGCTGTGGCTCGAATTGCATATCTGAAATCGACTTACCAGTCTAGTGTAGACCAAGCCTTTGTGAAATACTTTTCTTATTTCAAATCCCATGCTAGAGAAATCTCATTACCTGCAGTGGCCCTTTCTGTTAGAAATGGGCAGTGGCTTAGAATAATTGTCAGCTGAAAGGTAGAGAGCAAGGTAGGTGAGATAGTATCTTTCACTGGACCACCTTGTGTTAGTGAGAGATACAAGCTTTGGAGCCATGCAGAGTTTTTCTACAGGTCTGTGTACAGCTTCTCTCATCAACAGCACTTGGTCCAATAAAAGACATTTCCTGACCAACATTGATCCCAGGATATCAGAGAGACAACGTGGCTATGACTTTTATGCTGCCCCTTGTTTTCTTCAGTTCTGCAGCTGGGAACATGCCCCCAGCCCAGGTAGATTTCCACTAACACTGCTCCAGATGGTGGCTTGGACAAGCCACTTGAGGTCAGTGGGTAGGCTGGGATGTGTTCACTTGGGTTTGTGTGGCTAGCCTGAGCCATTGCCCATGCCATAATGTCCACTGCACTATTTTAGCACACTAGTGCAAGAGGCGCTAGTGAGAGTCTGTCTACCTGGTACGGAGGAGTGCTCCCAACTGCAGCATGGTCATATGCTCAGTTTCTGTGTGTCTCTATTCCCAGTCTGTCAGCTAGGAGAGTGCTACTATTCTCATCTCACAGACATGGGTGCAGGTAAGGGTAATAACACTAAATGACTGAGGTTCTCCATTATTACAGTGGTAGAGCCACACAAGTATAATAGAGACACACTAGACTGAGGAAGGGAATTTCCATCTATCATGACATCTATTTTTATTCCAAAGTGCACTGGCTCCTGGGGCTAGGGGGAGGGGAGATTAGTAATAGATCTCTCAAAAGCAAATACAATCTGGTTGATGATCTTATTTCACAAATGTGTAGCCACTCACATGTCTCTTTAATTCAAAAGGTCATTTGAGTCTGTCTTATAATTTACTTTTCTTTGGGGGTACAATCTTCTCCCTGTGTCCTGTAGAAGCCCTTACATGGGGTGGATCTGCAGTGCTTGCTGTGCGTGTTTTTTTTTTTTTTTTTTAAATATTGGAAGACTTGCTCCTGGTTCCTTATTTTCAAAAGGAAATGGAGTCACACACTCATGATCTTGTGATGAGGGTTAATTGAGAGTCTGCAAACAACAAGTTGACTGTAACTCATCTAAATTTCTCTTCTGCTTTTTAGTTTTTGTAGATTTAAAAAAAGCAGAAATAAAAGAAAAGCTGATCACTAATCACCTTTTTCCACAAACTCCTCAAGCACAAATGGCAATCAGATGTTTATAATAGTCTGCTTACAAGGTCATAGGTGCTTTCAGAAAATCACTGCTACAGGGAAGAGTGCTGTTTAAAAACAGTTTTTGCTGCTGCTGTTCCTGTGGGGAAGTGTGCTAAGGTGCTACATTTCAGAGAGAGCTTCAGTAAAGCTATGACTCACATCAAAACTTATTACCTGTTAGTCTATAAGGTGCCACAAGACTTCTTGTTGTTCTCGAAGCTACAGACTAACACGGCTATCTCTCTGGTACTTATCAAAATTTGTAATAATGCTAGAAAACTACTGTTCTAAACAGGAGTTTTCAGAGCATGTTGTCAGGAGCATGACATATCTTTGGCAGGAAATCTGTGAGTATGGTTCCCTAGAGGTAGTTTGATTTAATAGTCCTTCTTGTAGTCGTAGCTAACATCTCACAGTCTGTACTTATAACTGAAGCACAGCCATAATAGGACATTTTGTCAGATGCTGGTCAGTAGGAAAATTTTGAGTGTCTCAGCTCATAAGAAGCTAATTAGCTCTTTCTTTGTATTCTCTGTTTAACATATGGAAGTTCAATAAAATGAAGGCAATCTAGCAATATATTTTCTTTCTAAAATTCAGTATGAAATGAAGTTACAGTGTCATCCAAATCTTTTTGACTTGGTAATACACAAGTTCTCAGTTTGTTTTAGCTTAATAAGTAGAAAGCTTTTTGCAGTCTGTAAGCATCTTTCTGTGTTTTTTGCTTTGACTGTTGCCTTCTCCTGGAAGAATTCAGCTTTAACACATGTAAGGCTTTCATTCAGATAACGGAGATGTCTGATGTTAACCTTTAAGGCTATGTCTGAAGGCTTCTATTGGGAGCTTCTGCAGCTTCGGGAGCATTCTGCCAACATCCTGGTCATCCTCATTTAATGACAAAGGGATGTCTTAGCAGAAGGGGGAGTTTCCTGCCTTTGGCCTCATGTGCATATCTTTTGCCCACAGTCTTCAGCAATCTATCTATCGCCTTAGTGAAAGCTGCTGGGGGTTGATAGGAGGAAGCATTGCAAGCCTGAACCTCAGCAGCATTGTGGAAGAGAAGTAGTACTGAAACTGACTAGAGCAGTTCTGTTGCAAACTTGAAAGTAAACCCTTAGAATGAAAGATACAAAGTAAATTCCTTCCACATTCTTGCATCCTTAATTCCCTAAGGGAGGGGTCAGGGCTGTCCTTAAGGGTGGGAGGCAGGGCCTGAAGCATCACCCTTCCCTTGCCCCAGTGCCTGGATGCGGGCCCAGAGGCAACCTTTCCAAGCTACAGACCCAGCTCCTCTCCCACTTCGGCCTTGCCCACCTCCCGCAATCAGCAGGGTACAGGCAAGGGAGGCGTTACCTGGGTATGAGGGTCAGAAGGCGGAGGCAGCAGGGGTCTCTACCCCTTCCTCTCCCCTCCACCACTCCACCTGCAGATGGTGGGAGCAGTAGCCTGCTCCACACTGCTGCACCATGCCACCCTTCCGGTTTGCTGCATCTCACTTTGCAGAAGGCAGCGGGAACCCCTGAGGCGCAGAGAGCTGGGAGGATGGTGCGGCCTGGCAAGGTATGTGGCAGGCATGTGGTGAGATGGGAGGGAAGGTAACCCAACCCTGCAGTCTTTGCCACCTAACCTTCTGACCCAGGTAAGCCCCTCCCCTCCTATCCATAAGATTCTTGGGGTGGCTGCTGCTGGGCCCTCAAAAACCCAGGGCCTAGGGCAGCCACACCAGTGTGCCCTATGGGCAGGATGGCTCTAGCCATGGTGGTAATGCAATCAAGAAAAAACAATTTTTTTTAATGTTAATTAAATCTAATTGTAAAGGAGGTATTTCTTGCACACCAGTTTTGTTTGGAAGTAGGCTTTCGTTAACATGAAAATGGGGCTATTCATTTCTGTCACTCTTGTCTTAGAGATACTCTACTGAAAGCTGCCAGGTATCTGTGGCAGTGATCTGTGCTGGTGACCAAATGGCTTTTCTTTTCCAGGTTTTTTTTGTTTTTCTGGAGACTCCTTCTAGAAGGACACTGAGAAGATACAAATACTACACAATTAAAAATGATAGCTAATAAAACTAAACATGAGGTCTAATTTAATTTCTTCTCTTGTGGCATTTTGTTTCACTCCACTTAAACAATTAAACTAGGCTTGTGACTTGATCCAATTTGCTGCGCTTAGGGTTTATAGCAAACAAATGGAATGTTCTTAATTCTTTTCTGCTTTCTTTAAGAACTTGCATTTAAAAAAGTCTTTACATCCTTAACTCCTGAATCTTCATTGTCCGTAAACATGCAGTTGGAAACCTTGGGTTATACCAGTGTGTCTCCTTGCTAGTGTGGAGCAATTAGTTTTGTTAAATATCAGAGGGGTAGCCAAGTTATTCTGTATCTTCAAAAACAACAGCAAATCCTGTGGCACCTTATGGACTAACAGATATTTTGGAGCATAAGCTTTCATGGGCAAATACGCACTTTTGAGTGTGTATGTTAGAGGCATAAAAATCTATACTTCAAATAGTTAAAATGAGCTGTGCTTCACCTCCTTTTTTTTTCCAAATTTAGTTATCAGTAGTCAGTACTAGTGACTATTTCCAGTACAACTTTGTGCCTCTACAGCCACAAGGGATGCTTCGTCTTGGTACAAGTTAAAGTTGGCAACTTCCCTATTCTTTACAAAACAGGAAAGATCTGTCCAATAAACAGAATTAATGATTTATTTTCTCTTAGCAGTGCCAGACTGGCCTCTCTCTTTGGACTGGATCAGACAGTATCAGGCCATGGAAATGAGTTCTTCCAATATACAGCACCAAAACAGCCTAAAAAAGGCCAAGCGACAGCGAGTAAGTAACTGTTTTGAAGAATGTGGGAATTTTAGGAAATTTTATTATTCTCATGCGTGCTTCGATTTGCCTCTGGGCTTTGCAGTGCTATGCTGTGCATGTGGAGGGAAGGGAAGAGGTGTTAGCAAACCAAATAAAGTCTACGTGTGTGACTGGACAATCCAGAATATACCATGGAAACCCCAATGTGCAAAACATTCACACCAGGCAGCTGACATCTCTAAGGAAGGAGATTTACCATGTGCCTTTGCTCTCAGGAAAGTTCAGCAGAGGCGTTGAGCTAGAGAAAACAGTCTTGCATTTCAAGATTCAAGCCTTATCTGTGTATTTCTCGTGAACTGCCTCAGGTCCCAAAAATAGTAACAGCCAAAAACTTCAGCACCTTCTCTTGACAAAGTGGCATGGTTCTGAATTGTCCATATATAAGTCTGCTTGCTGCAGATTGAAGGCCTAGGCCAGAGAACTGTCTTCATGCTACCTAATATCTACGATTGCTGCTGTCAGCTGATGATAATGAGCTACTTAAGAATGGCCTAGATCTGAGTCCATGGCTCTGTGCAGCACTCTGACTCTGGCTGCGTCTGCACTTGCCGCGGAAGATCGAATGCTTTTGTTTTGATCTTCTGGGGCGCTTTCATGAAGCGGCATGTTCTGGGGTCAGTGTTGACCCTGGAACTCCTTGCGATCCACAAGGATTAAGGAATGCGAATGGGAGAGGCTCTCCCATTGACATTCTCCAGTGAGACAGGGGTGCGAATATCGACAGCTGCAAAATCGATTTTTTTGGTATGCAATTGGCGTACCTAAAATTTGTGTAGCAACTGTTGATATTCAAGGTAAGTGTAGACCCAGCCTTTGTGTCACATTCTCCATTGGAAACCCTCCCTTACAAAGGCATCTGTAGTTCTGGTTAGTTTGCTGTTGGGATATACTGTTCCTGGACCAAATAGCAAATGTGGATAGCTCCGTTTCTGTTAGTTTACCTGTGTTTGCTGGCTAGCTGCTAGTAAAAATGTAGACTATTTTGAGGTGTTAAAAGTGCCTGAAATAGTCCAGTTATTAAAGGTACACCTGTTTTACTAGACATGTGCCTTTGTGCTGAACATGCTGAAGGTCATGTTTGTTCTTTTGACTAGGCTGGGTATTGAACTGAGGTCCTCTCTTTGAGGTCCAGAAAACTCCCTCCTGGTACATTTCAATACTCAGCACTGATCAGTTGAACCGTTAGAGCAAGCATAGGCAATAAATGGCCCACGTGCCAAATGTGGTTCACCATTCTTAGCTCCTATTGGCCTGCCAGGTGCTATATTTACAACCCATGACCAATGGGAGCTGTGACGCTCAGATAAATTTAAGTGTTTGGTGGCCTGCTTGAGCCAACTCTGGTGACCTGCATCTGGCCCGAGAGCTGTTTATTGCCCATCCCAATGTAGAGCATACAGTGCGCAAGCACATCAGTTTGGTGGGCTGACCACCAGAAATATGGTAGAGGAGCTGGTCTGTTTTTCATTAGTGCATGTTCTTGTTTTAAATTACTTACATTTGGTCCCAACATCCATTAGTATACTAAGGGCCAGTTATGTAAACATATGTAACTCCTGTTGATTTCAGTGGGATCTAAGCACTGAAATTGGGCCCACAGGTTTATCCTAATTACAAGTTTAATTGTACGGAGGATTTCATAAGGTCACAATAAACTGAGGGAAGTGATATTGATGGGAAAAGGAGACTGAATTAGTCCAAACAAAAAGTTCAGTTATGTTAAACTCATGCTAGGTAGGAAGACAGAAAGGTGTGGAGCCAGAAACCAGTGAACTAAAATCTCAGTGGATTCATATAAAACAAGGCAACTTATATTCCCCAAAAATTGTTGATTTTAAACCAGATTTCCCAGTGATAGTTCATATGTCTTCAGACAATTATGCAAAACTGATCAATAAAACATGTTAATTTACAGCTCAGTAGAGCAGTTTATAACATCTCTGAGAGTATGCTTTTTTAAAGTTTTTTACATAACTTGATTTTTATTAATTTAGGAAATTGTACATAATACTCATTACTTGGAGTATTGCAGTTAAGGCTGCTGTATTTGAAGCATGTTGGTTAATTCCAATTGTGAAAAAAGTTCCTCTGTTACTTCCCAATCTGACTCTTAAGCAGGTCAGCCAGCCCAGAAGATGCCTACGACAACAGCGGCTTCATCAGTCTCATCAGTATTTATTGCTACAGCAGTTCATGCCTTTCGATAGTAAGTACCATAGTAGGCATAACTAATGGGTCCTGCAATGACCTTTCATTGGTAGCGACTCAGACTCCAATTGTAAGATTTTGTCACAAGAAGGAGATATTTTTGGGGGAGGAAAGGGATTCTTATGGTGTTCACATTACACAAATGTCATACAATTTGATACAATTCTTGGGACAAGAAAGCCTATGAATGGGACGCCTGTGTGGTCTGTGTAGATAGGACAATGTGGTCTACTGTCAGATGTGTTTGAGCAGTCCAGGACTTGAACAATGGAAGGTGTTGCATGTTTTGATTGATGAGTAACAAGGCAATTCACAGGACCCTTCGTTGCTAAGGCAATTCTGGTTTTTCACTCTTACTGTTTTCTGACCAGCTCTGTCAGATCCTCTTTATCAATGCTAAATTCACACCCTGGAAGAAAGGAGCAGGGAACTAGTACCAAAACTATAGTAAAACATCAAATTGCATGGGGGGGGTTGCATTCCTGCAACCCCCGTGTAACTCAAATTTTCGTGCAAGTCAGGGAGGAGACAGAAACCAGGGCTGGTCAGTTTCCTGGCTTCCAGAGTGGCAGGGAGCCAGGAACCAGGGAACAGCCTAGTTCCTGTCTCTGTGCCACTGTGGGACTTGGGAAATTGACCAGCTATGTGGTCATGGCTGGTCACTTTCCTGGTTCCTGACAGCTGGGGACAGCCAAGACCCAGGCTGCTGCTTGTTTCCCAGCTCCACGCCACTTGGGGAGAACTCAGGAAACTGACACAGCCATGAGCTTTTTATCTTGACCTGCCATGAGCTGGTCAGTTTCCCAGGTCTTGCAAGCAATGGAGAGCTGGGAACCAGGCGGCAGCCTGTCTCCCATTCCTTTGCAGAGGTGGGAAGATGACCAGGTCAGCAGCTCCCAGTTCCTGGGTTGCCTCCATTCCTTGGAGCTAGGAAACCATCCAGGGCTGCTGCCCTGGTCAGTTTCCCATCTCTGCAGGTGGAGGGGAGCTGGGAGCTGGGTCGCCAACTGGTTCCCAGCTCCCCGCTACTCCTGGGACCAGGAAACCACTGCTGTCAGGGACAGCAGTCATGAGTCAGGCTGCCACCCCTGACAGAAGCAGTTTCCCCACTCGTTTCAGGGATGGTAGCCTGACTGTCGCTTCTTCCACTGACAGGAGTGGGTGATACCCCTGACAGGAGCAGGAGACTGCTCCAGTCATGGGCAGCCATCATGTTAACCTGAGACACGGGTGACTCAGTTGCGCGTATGTTTGGGTTTTCTGTATGTACAATGCCTGTGTTCTGCTGTGGACAGGTCACTCAAGTTTAAAACCAGAATTTAAGTTCCCTATTGCCTTTCATCAAGCTAAAAAGATTTACTTCTACTAAGTTAGTCAAACTCAGAAGCCTATAGGAAGTGGCCCTTGGATACTAAGGTGACACGCTCCTAATGAACACCAAAGAAATGTGAAGAAGGAATAGATTTGCAACTGACTGTCTTACTTTGCCTTTTAGTACAAATGGGCAGTATGTGAAGCAAGGCAAGTATGGAGCAGCTGTGGTGGGGAACCATTCTACCAAAGAGGTGAGAGAAGCTCCATTTCTCTTTAACATATACCTGTACTGAAAGCAAATCTTTTGCAAAGCCTTTTTTGTAGTTATTTTTAGTGTCATTCTTGTTTGGTGATTTCTAGCCCTGCTAGGTCTCTTGCAGTTTATTTGCTGAGCCACTAGCTACTTTTACAGCTGCACCAGTTCTCTGAGCGTTCAGCAAGAGTATTGTAAAGGTATTTTCCCACCTGAGACTGAAGCGCATTAGAAAAGGTGGTATGCCTGTTTTTTATTTTTTTGGATTTAAGCTAGTTGGCATTAAGCTATTTTGGTATTCATTTGGAGGGTCAAATTGTGAACCTGATTTCAGGTCCACTAGCAAATACATGTGCATCTCCCTTATTATTGAGATCATATGAACCAATTGATATTAATTATGTTCTATTTTGATCTTTTTATACAAAAAATCAGTTCTTGATTGTGGTTCTACACTTCCAACAATCTGCCACTCTAAGGCTGTGTCTAGACTAGCCCTCAACTTCGAAGGGGGCATGGTAATTAGAGTGGGGGGAGATTACTGTTGAAGTGCTACAGGGCATATGCAGCACTTCATTAGGCTAAATCTCCCCCCATGGCAACTTCAAAGTGTGAAACTTGGGAGCACCGGCTTGCGTGTAGTTGTGGATCAGCCACCAGTACTTCGAAGAGCCTGCACCCCTTCTAAGTCTCTTTACTCCTCATGCAAGCTGGCACTTTGAAGTTTCATGCTTTGAAGTTGCCGGGGGGGGGTAGTGTTTGAAATCTGTATTAAAAGAAATAACCTAAATCCAATCTGCTCTTGATCTGCTGCCTCTTACCATGAACTATTCCACTGACATGCAGCCTCCCTGCTTCTGTTGTCTCCCTAAAGTACTCCTTACAGTAGAATGATTGAGACCATTGGGATTTTGTTTTTTAAACCCCTGCTGCTGCTCCCGCCCCCGCAAAAAAAAACATCTGGGGTGAACAGGGAAGTGTAAGGGTGGCCAAGTATTGATGGAAGCTGCTTCCATTACCTTTAAGGCTCTTTTAAGTTGTGCCTTTATAAAGGAGTTTATGTGCACAGCTACGCCTTATGTCTGCACTTGTTAATCTTTGTTAGATTAGTAAACTGGTGACTTGTATATTTAATCTTGCTAGATAGCTCCTGGCCTTTGCTACGTCATCTGTCAGAGAACTGAGATCTTTTCATCTTTCGGTGAACTAAACCTCGGGAAATTTAATATCCGACTTAACACTAAACTATGGCTTCATGGTTAAACTTTCAGAAGTCAAGAAATCTAAAAGTTAGAGTTAAATGCCTCTCCATTACTGTATCCCTTGCATATATGCATTGCAGTAATCTGATGTGATGAAGGGTTCATATGTTCTAAGGCCAGATGGGAATACAGAGATCATCTTGTCCAGGGATGGTCAGTAGCAGATTACAGACCAAATCTGGATTGCCACACACTTGTGAATGGACCCCAAAATCTTCTTTACTTTTCTTTTTCCTTTCTCTGGAGTCTGAGCCTGGACTATACCTTGACCAAGAAATTTGGACCTTGACAAAAATAATTACCCTGATCTAGTCTGACTTCTGAAGGTGAAATCACTTGCCTATGGCCATACAGCAGGTCAGTGATAGGCTTGGGAATAGAACCCAGATCTCCTAAATTCCATTCCAGTGCTCTATCTACTAGGTTGCATAATATCTAGGGAGATTGTCTCCTGAACACAGCTCCTTAGACTGCTCAGACACCCGACAGCTGTATGGTAAGAGGAAACAGAATACAGAACCAGAATCAAAGTTCATCATTGTTATCAACAGCAATCATGGGCTCCATGCCCACTGATGTCGAATGCCTCCCTCACTATTTCTTTACATCTTTCCCTGTCCCGTGCAGAGTGGCTTAGTTTCTGTAGACTAGCTCTGCATCAATCTACTATATCATCTGCCCATTCTCTGCAGGGTCTGCTGTTCCTATTCGAAGCTCCCATTATGCCAAATACCAGGGTCTTGATTTTTCATTCATCGTTCATTCTGCAGATATGCCTGAATAGCTGTAACTTCCATTTGTATAACCTTCTGCAGGAGGTTGTCTTTCGTCTGTATCTTCCTATATAATTTGTCATTGGTGAGCTTCTGCATCCATTTTATTGTCAGGATCTTTCTGTAAAAACTCTCGAATGCCAAGATTCTTCTCTTCGAATCTTTCATTATCACCTGTGTCTCACATCCATACAACATGCTGCTGAATACACACATTTTCAAGATGCTCAGCTTCATTCCTAAGCTAATAGCTTTGCTTTTCTAGGTCTTTTTCATCGCCTTCAAATTCACTCTTACTTTTGCTGTTCTTAGTCTCTATTTCCTTCTTACAGTCTAGCACATGTTATGTTGCTTCCCAGATACGGGAACTTCTCTATGGTATCTAGTCTGATCCTGTCTACACTGATCTTCCTTCCTATTTCCTTATTTCCAAATACCAGTGTTATTGTTTTATCGATGTTCATAATCAGTCTGTACAACTTCCCTTCCTCACTTAGCACCTGCACTGTTCTCACTAACTTCTCTTCATCTTCTTCAATGACATCTATATCATCCGCAAACCTCAAGTTGTTCACTCTCCTCTCATCCACAGATATTCCTTCTACCTCTTCTTTACCTTGTCCTTCGTAGGTGCATGATGAAGATACTCGCCGATATCGATTTCCTTGTCTTGTACCTCTACTTGTTTTAAACCAGCTTCCTAACTCTCTGCACATTTTCACCAGTGCCTCTGCATTGTTGTTGAAATTCAACAACCGTGTCAGTCTGCTATCCACTCCATACAAGTCCAAAACCGCCCAAATCACTTCCTGATCTATGCTGTCAAATGTCTTCTGAAAATCGACGAAGCAAGTGTCGATGTTCTTGTTCTTAAGCCTTTCTCCACTATCAAACTTAGTGCCAACATCTGCTATATGGTACTTCTACCTTTCTGAACCCCACTTGCTTGTCCATAAGATGTTCTTCTATACGTCTCCCAAGTCTTACACTCACTGCAATATCTTCACAGTGCTCCTCTAACCGCTTTGCCTTATCCTTTCTGGCCGCTTTCCTTACCTCATTGCATTTCACTCTTGTATTGCTTTTCTGCCCTGTTGGAGACATCCCTTCTGATCTTCAACACTCTCTTTTTTTGGACCAACTTCAGTGTCTCCTGTGTAATTCTCTTCTTATTGATTTTTCTCTTCTTCCAGAGCCGTCTGCTCAATTGCCTCTTCTATCGCTGTGGCTATCCCTTGACTCTCTCTTATCTAGGTCTTTCTTTGTGGCTTCATTCCTAATCTTCTCTTCGAGTGCTGCTCTGTATGCATTCCCTATTTCTTTCTCACCTCACCTAGCCTTTCCATCTCTCTTCTTTTCTTAAATTGCGTCTTACACTTTCTCTTGGGAATCATCTTGATGGTCGTGATCACTAGACTGTGGTCCAAGTCTATGTCCTCTCCTTGGAAAGTTCAGCACTATTGTACTGATGTTACCCATCTTCTTATCTAGATCACATCCGTCATGTTGTTAGACTTCCTGTCATTCGATTGCCGTGTCCACTTCCTACAGTCCTTTTGTTGGAATGTCATGTTACAGATCACCATCTCGTGCTCTAGTAGTTTCTCGCCTCATTAGTTTCTTGCTCCATATCCAGCCTTACCATGACTCTCTCCCAACCTTCACAATCCAATCTCCTTCAATGATCAGTGCATCTCTCTTCGGCATCTCCTCCATTGTCTTTGTCAAGTCTTTATAGAATAGCTGAGTCTTTTCCTCCATACTGTCCGATGTGGAGGCATACACATGAATGACCGAGACGTTGAATGCTTTTGCTTCAAATCTTGCTGCCATCACTCTTGCACTCACTAGTTGGTATCCTAACAATGCTTCTCTAGCTCTTTTGCTAAGAAGGAATCCGACTCCTGCCTCATTCTTCATTTCATTCCTTGACCAAATGGCAACCACACATCTGTCCCGATGCCATCCAACCCATCTCTGCCAGTCCAAATATATTGCCTGGGTATCTCTCCAGCTCCTTCCCAAACAGGTCTAATTTTCCAATTGCCCACACTGTTCAGACATTCCATGTTCCAATTGATGGTATATGTGTTTGTAACTTTCTTTTGGTAGCCAACTTATCGATCCAGCCCCTATCTTTTGATTGGTGCCACAGACCTTGTTTATTAGGGCAATGTCTGAGCTGGTATCTTTTATTAATTAGTCATACTGACATCAGATTTCATTCGTATTGTTTCCACGTTAAGTACATCAACACTCATTAGATGCTCATCTAACCAACCCTCCTCCTTTATCCAGGCTTGGGACTGGCATGGACTCCCCCTAGAGGCTTCGTGGTGGAATTAGACTCACAGTTGCTTTGGAGTAATCAAAGCAAGGTGTTTCAACACATGAATATTTAAAAGCTGTGACATGAGCCTTCAAGCCAAGTTGGTTTATATGGAAAGGTGTTGACAGTATACACACATTCTACACAAGATGTAGTGCAGAAGTGCATAGGTTCATGCTGAGTGCAGTGCGAACTGTTGTTTACATTTCAGCAGCTCCAATGTCATGGTTTTAAGCACACATACTCCTGGTGCATTTAGCAGCCAAGTGATGGCCCTGATGCTCCTGTTTCTCTCACAGTGCACTGTAGAATTTCACAGACTGGAGGTTAATTTTGTTCTTGTGTTTTTGTTTTGTTTTGCCTTTTTCTTCTTTGTTTTCCCCTCCTCCCGTCCTCCTTGTGGAATCAAGTACAAGATCCTTCTTTATATCAGTCAGCAGCAGCAGGTCACAGTTGCCAGGATCCATCCAGGATCTGTGCTCACGGTAAGAATGCATTCAGAAATCTTTATTTTTCAGTAGCCAGATGTACTGTCTTTGTTTATGCCTGGTCTGTGCTTCAGATTTATATTGACATAACTGTGTAGCTCAGGGGTGTGAAAAATCATACCTCTGAGCAGCAGTTAGCATGGCCTACACCTCATTGTATCTTGACACATAGGCTTTGCCCATCAATCTAGCTACCATCTCTCAAAGAGGTGGATTAATTACACCAATAGGAGAAGATCTTCCACTGCATAGTAGTAGCTTCACTGAAGTCACTGCAGTGTTTTGAATGGAGACCTACCCCTAAACATTTTGTACACTGTATTCTGCGTAGCAAAGACTTATGACCTTCCCTCTTCTGAAATGTTATCCTAGGTCTCTTAACTACAGATTATGAAGCCTTTGAGACAAGGCATGTGGCTTACTCATGCACCGTAAATATTGTATATCCTTTCTTCTACAGGTTTTCAACAGTAGAACTCAAAGCACAGTACAGTAGAGATGAATATCATCCCCATTTTACAGAGCAGATGACAACTTTGCTTTTCTTGTACACTTACAATGGGATCAAACAAACACAGATTCATATATGCCCTTGCCTGTACTTCAGTGATCATAGGAAGGGAAGAAAGCAGGGCGTTTGAGTAAGAGGGCAAGAAAATGCCTAAGCTCTGTATGAAATTTGGTGGTGGGTTTCTTTCTCAGTAAAACTTTGCTAAGTTATTTTCAGCCTTTCTGAAAGTTTCCATTCCACTTTTCCTCCAATTTCAGAGAAAACCAGCATCCTGAACAGGCAGGAAAAATGTCATCTTTAGCCACTAGTTATTGATGGCTATCACCTCTGTCCCCTTATTTGATCTAAAAATAACTCCTCTTGCCCTTTAGTTCTATAATACATTTTCATCGGGTTTTTGCTAGAGAGCAGTTTCAGCTTCTGGGTAGAGTCGGACGCTTATAAATAAGCGTAAAGTCATAGCAATGATCTTGCGAAAATGTTTTGTGAATGCTGGTGGTATGGGAATCTCAGAAATTCTAGCCCAAATTCTGACCTATTTTTAACATTGATTAACTGTGGACAAAACTTCTAAACCTGGTCTCTCGAATCCACAGGCTGTAGCCTGTAACCAGTCTCTTGGGAGTCATCCCTTTTAATGTACCCAGTGTTGTCGGGGTAGGTGGGTTGCATGTCTCTTTGTCATCCTGGGACCCTTTTGGGTTGGGTCAGTTTCAACCCATTCAATTCATTCAGCCAGCTTGGCTTTATAGACGTGTTGTGCACACCTTATTCTGTTCTCAGAGCACATGTAACACTTTCACCCTTACTGGGTAGCAATGCAAAGTATGACTGGAGAACAGATAGGATTCTTTTTTTTTTTTTAAATCCAACTGTCATGCCTGGGTTCCTAAAATTAGACTCCTACATTTATGGTTATGGACCCACAATGAAGGGCAAATTTTTCATAAGTGCTGAGTGATGACCAGGTCCCAGTGATTGGCAGCCAAACATGTTCTGCATCTCTGAAGATCAGGCCACTTGTACTCAACTGCCTAAATATGGATTTCCTAACCTAACTTTAGGCATCTTTTATAGGAATTTGTGGCCTGTGTGAAGAACTGTTTAAATCGTATATTTAAGAAATTTCTAAGGCATTTTTCTTCACATTACTGATCAGAGGAATGATGACTAACTTTTGGTACCTGAACCTGGCTAGTTTTTAAGCAATAAAACTCCTCTATCTCCATTTCAGTATATTTTTATCATAATTAAAACCTGAGTGCTTGAACTGAAGACCTCCTTCTAATTTTGATATGTGACTGATTTCCTTTTCCATAGGTTCAGCCCAATAACTACAATACATTTTATGATGATCAGAGGCAAAACTGGTCAATCATGTTTGAGTCAGAAAAGGCAGCCGTGGATTTCAGTAAACAGGTAATCTTTGCAAGTCAGCAGGCTGCACTCTTGCACTAACCCTACCAAAGTTGTTGAGTAGGGTTCAGACCATCAAACATAAGTCATGTTTGCCCCCAGCTTGCTAACCTTTATACATAATCAAAGCCCAGTTCAGTCTCCTCTCCCCACTACCGGAAACATAAAATGCAAGTTGCAAATTTGTGAATGTGCTGAGTTCTGGCTTAGTTATGATGAAATGGCATTCTGTTTGACTCCCTTGAGTACAGTTTAGCGTGCCTCAGATTGTTATACTTCAGACTTCTGTAGCCCTTTCATCCAAAGATATTAGTGTTTTAAAATGTTAGTTAAACCAGTCAGCACTCTGTAGTGAGGTAAGTGATATTCTCATTTGACATGTCAGGAAAGTGCTGCAAAAGGAGTTGAATCATGAGTGATGTCCTCATGTATGAAGTGTGTCTGTAACACTTGGTGTCTTGCTGGTACAGTGAGAAAAAAATTAGATATTGCTTGTCTTCTGTTTTAAGTTAGTGGTTCTTAAACTGTGCGTGGGATCCTGAAGCAAGTTGCAACTTTTTTAACAGAGGTGCCCAAGCTGGCAGTGCACTTGCCAGAACTCAGGGCCAAAGCCAGAGTCCCACCACCCAGGGTTCATGCTTCACCTTACACCCTGAGTGCTGGGGCTCAGATCAGTGGTCCCTTGCCTGGAGATGAAGCCCAAGGGCTTTGGCTTTAGCCCCCTATCCAAGGCAGGCCTTTGTGTCTCTTCCCTTCTCCCCCATCCTAGGGTCATGTAATAATGTTTATTGTCAGCAGTGGGTTGTGGTGCAATGAAGTTTGATAACCCCTGGTCTGAGGAGTTTGTTATGCTGCGGCAGCTGGCCACAGACAAAAGATGCTAATGTTCAGAATTTCTTCACAGTTTTGCATTGCCAAATTCAACAGTAGTGCTTCACTGGACTCGACGCTGTACCAGGATCTCATTGTTGGAGAGGGGCAGGGATTGGAAGTAGGAGACTCTCTGGAGATTGCCTATACTGGTTGGCTGTTCCAGAACCATGGGCTTGGACAGGTAAAAGGGCTTGTACTGCTAGTAATGGGTTAATATTACACATTCTCAAATTGAGGCGTTGGAAGAGACTTGTAATCTCAAAATCATTGGATGTGCAAAGTATTCTTTCCATCACAACTTACCCTGTGATGGGGTGTCCCAGATCTACAGGATTGGTGACTGAGGGCTTGTCTCCAACAGCAGATCAGTGCTGCAGTAGTTGATCCACTGGAGCTTGATTTAGCAGATCTCTTGAAGCATAAGGTAGACATCACGATAAGTTGACTTTCCTTGTTATTGATGTAGGTAGAATTGTGTGACACAGGTCAACGTAAGGTAGTGTGGACCTAGCCTCAGAGGCACTTACATCTTAGTCTGCCCAGAGAGCAGGTTTATACCCCTTTTCCCCCACTTCCCACAGGGCAGCAATGCTAAATATAGGAGGAACTGAGGCACACACAAGATATTTGTGTGAGGGTTTTTTTGAAAGACTAAATTCCTTTTAGTATTGAGCAGTGGAGATGATAATAGGTTCCATAAGCACTCGGGAAAAGATGATCAAAATGTTTTTGACTTACTTTTAATATCCAACATAGTTATTAAACAGATCCATGAAAACAGAGCTAATCATCCTGGCTTTGAAGCGGCTTGACCAGGCATCAGGTATTACTTAACTTCTGCCATCAAAGCCTCTCTTCTCTTGAATCTTAGGAATGTCTGAAGTTGTGCTTGATTTAGTACTTAGTTGGACAGGAAAGCTTTGAGGGAGATGGGGAGCATCGTATTGCTACAAAAACCTGTTCTTGTAGCTGTGTGTCAGCTCCATAAAACACACAGGGCAGCCTCTTCCATGTGTCCTATTCTCAGCCAGCTCCTTGTGCTAAGACGGAAGAATGTTAGTCCTTGTACGTAATCAATAAGGCGACTTCTTTTATTCTTTGGGAAGCAAGTCATTAGGATGTCAGCATAATGCAACATTCCCATTTAATGTGATTCATTCTCCCCAAAGCTATCGAACTTAAAGTTGCTTTTTAAGCCTGAGTCTCTGGTTACTGCATCCCTACAGACTGTCAATTGACAGGTGGTTAGAAACTCTATACATACTGTGTCACTCTTCTGCTGTCCCCACTTAGTGTTGTTTTTAAGGTTACCACATGGGGGGAGACATAGGTGGTGGTGCTGCTGCTACTACTACTACTACTACTTCACCCTTGTACTCCGCATGGAGCATAGGTCATCTACAAGTCTCCTCCACCTCACTCTGTCTTGGGACAAAACTTCTAGGTGGCTTCAGGAGTGCCCCAGTTGTCCTTTTGTCTCAGTTGACCTTATCCACATTGTCTGAGGTCTTCCTCTTTTGTGGGTTCCATGTGAAAGCTTGATGGATTCTGCTGGATGATGGTTTTCTGAGAGTTGCGGGAGACATAAGTAGTACTAAATATGAAATGAAAGGACATTGGGGTCTTTGTATTTTACATTGTTTACTAGCTTTACAGTCGCAAACTTCATCAGTTCCATGGTAGGCAAGCCTAGTGATTGTACCATTTAACCTTCAATTCCATAGGTGTTTGAGTCCAATGTCAACAAGGACAAGCTGTTGCGTCTGAAGCTGGGTTCTGGAAAAGTCATTAAGGTAGAACTTCTGACCTTTTTACCTTCATTTCTCTACTAAAATCTCATAGATCTTGAAGAACTTCTGAAAGTTCTGCCTGGATTCAAACAAACCATAATCAATTATACTGTATTTGATACAGAACAAACTGCCAGAGGCTACTTTTTGCGGTGTCCAAGTGTTGGCTACTGTGCCCTTTAGCCTGGCCTAGAACAGCCTTATGAGAATGATTGTAGATCCTTTAATGTCACTGAGTCAGACTGCTGCTTACAAATCAGCTTTCTTGTGTGTTTCTGAAATGTAAAGGGTTGGGAAGAAGGGATGATTGGGATGAAGAAAGGAGGAAGACGACTTCTCATTGTTCCTCCAGCATGGGGTTATGGGTCCCAAGGAGTACCCAATCGCATTCCTCCCGATTCCACATTGGTTTTTGAGGTGGAAGTTAAGCGGGTGAGTATCTCCTTTCAAATTTATTTTTGTACAACTGATTTGGGTAGTTGGTCGGCAACACTTCTAGAAACTTCTGCCTATGAAATAACACCCCCTCCTCTGCATCAGTTAAAAGCTTCTATATACCCAATACAATATTGGGATAAGTACAGAAAATATAGCTGCGTTAATAAGCTACATTTTGATTTGAGAGACCTTTCTGTTGTATGTAAGATGTTCCGGAAAAACACTAGCCTTTGTTAAGTTATGAAGAGTGAGATGGTAAGGGAAACGCCAAACCTATAATTCTTAAATAGATGCAAATTTTTACTCTGGTGCAAATGGTAGTGTGGTGAACAAAATGTTGGCCAGAATGAAGCAGAACATTAAATTATTGTTTCTGGACCCAGAAAAACAGATCTGTGTGTAATATCTTCATCATGGTTTTCTTAGGTGAAGCTGGTGAAGGAGTCTGGCTCTGATGGGCAGAGTATTGGTTCTAGGGATTCTTCTGTATCTTCCCCAGTACCCAATTCAGACAGCTTCACCACAGACACTGTTGGAGTGCCTCCTTCTACAATACCTCCAAAGCCTGGGTAAGAAAATAAGGAAGCAGTATGAGTTCTGAGCTCCAATAACTTAATATTTGTGAAAGTCTCAATAAGACCCAAACTGAGGGCAGCATTCCCATGATATCAAAAGTAACGCAAGAATCCTCCCTGCTTGTTGCTACATTAAAACCTGATGAACATTTACTAAAATTGTATAAATCTATGCCGTATTTGGCAAACCTAGGCCCTGACTTGCATGCTGAGCTCCTGGCAGGATCAGTACCACAGATAAACATTTGCTATTCAAAAAAGTTAACACTTTCTGCCGTTTGGACAAGGTTTGCCTTGGGACTTGACAGACTCTGAGAAGAAGATCAATGAAATCAGTCTTTGCCCTGCAGCATGCAACTGAGGTCTGACATGACCAGTGTTGTAGTTCTTGATCAGTTTATTGTCACACCAAATGGAAGCCACTTGTGTCTGTGGTTATGCAAAGTTTGGAAAAACAGCTTTGTTCCTGTTGTAACTTTCTTTGAGGAAAGACTGTTTCAGATTGGGATCTGGTCATCTGTTAGCATCAGACGGTGGTGAAGCAGTGTTCAGTTTGCATCACAAAAATAGCTGTCTAGTTCATGTAATAAATACCAGTAAGAGATTTCTAACAGATCACATTTTCTCATTATTGGAGAAACAGCCCAAGTCTTAGAAGTACAAATTCTTAGTACAACATAATAGGTTAGTAAATGTAAGTCTGGAGGTGTATATCTATACAGTGGGTATTCATTTGAGCACATAAGTTCCACAGTCATGGAATTTGTTACAAAGTAGTGGTCCAGAATCTAGGCTGTTATGTATGGTTACTATTAGCTTTCCAAACATGAAGGGTTAAAATATCATGGCAAAGTGACGTTTTGTTCAGGGGACTGCAGTTGACAGCTGTGTTCAATGATTTGTATATTCTTCAGTTCTTCAGAGTTTTTTTTCCCCCCTAACGTTAATCCCAGCTTGTATCTGTTTCTTCTGCAGTGAGCCAGCTGTTCGAGCCAAGTCGAACTCTATAAGTGAACAACTAGCAGTAAGTGTTGCTTTAGCTAATTTGAAACTTATACGGGAATGTTTAAGGCTTTCCCACCTTGTTAAAATAATGCTGAGGTGTATCTGAAGTGTATGCAGTCAAGGCACTCTTTTGTTACTACTTATTTTATTACCCAGAAGCCTCACTTGGGATCAAAGCCTTGTTTGGCTGAGTGCTGTCCATTCAGAACTGAAACTTTGTTTTTTGAGCTAACAGCAGGAGTTTTATACTTAAAACTAAGCTTCCTGGATTGTTAATGGAATATGTGTTTGTATTCAGGCTGAAATGATAGTTAAAAAGCCAGTTGGATAACATTGTCTGTCTGTAATATACAAGCTCCCTGCTTTTTCATAATTTCTTTAGAACAGCCAATAACTGCACAGGAGCCTGAAACAACTGTATTCCCTGTGTTCAGAGGCTTTGTCATTACTGATCTTTGGAAAGGGAAACACCTCCTTCACTTCCCTTTGCCTGCTCATTTGGCATATTGTTTTAAAAAGGTTGCATCTGTCATCGCGTTAATGGTGAGGAGTGTCTTCCTACCCTCCTTTGAGGGGAAAAGCAGTGGCCAAGACTGCTCCCAGCCTCTTTGGATTCAGCTGACTCAGCTGCATGCAGCCTCACTGCAGGGATGGTTACATAGCAATCCACAAGGCTGCAGGCCTCTGGATACCCTCTTCCGGTCCCAGACACCTTGCAGGATCTCCCATTGAAGGGAATGGGTTTGTTCTTGGATCGGACAGACTCAAGGACTACCATGAAATCTGTCTTGGGATGCACATGCTGGCTACCCAAGGAAGGCCTTTCAAGACTCAGAAGCAGCAATGGAAGCACTAGTCATGCCCAAGGCAGGAACCTTTCTGCCACAAAGACCAGAATAATAGGTGCAAGCCAGTCAGAGCCAAGCCCATCGATCTTCTTGCCTCTGGTGGGGCTCCGTGCCACCAGCTCACTGGCAGGACTCTGGGCCTCTCTGGTCCAGCAGTATCCATGGTCCTGATGCTGCCAGACCAGAGAGTGATGAACCAGGGAACTGCAGCTTGTATTTAGCTTGGATGTTTTGGTTTCCTTAATCAGACCTTGAGAGGAGCTCTGAAGTTTGTCCTAGCCATCAACAGAAGTTGGTTCAATAAAAGTTTTTACCTTAGCCCATATGTCTTTTTGTCTTGTTAATGTTTTCATACCATCAATAGCCACACAGTACTCCTGGCTGTAAAAACAGAATATTAACTCCTTACTTCTCTGTTGTTCAGGTATTATCTAAAAGGCCTAAAGGTCTCGGGAATTCTCTAAATACAGAAACTGTCTTCTTTGGATACCTGGAAAAAGACTGAGCAAAGCTTGTGCAATGAAGTCTGTGTGTGATTCTGGGGGGTGGGGGAGGGTGGTACAGTGCCACAGTAGTTGGGGTTAGCATCAAGACAACACTGCAAAATGGGTTAAGAGATTGCAAATGTTTCTTCCAGAATCCTGATGTAGCAAAAGCAAAGCTCATTTCTCGGATGGCTAAAATGGGACAGCCTATGCTACCTTTCCTTGCAGGGACAGCAGGCGCTCAGCTTGATTCCAGTGACTCAGAAATAGAGGTATGTCGCCACACACTCATTGTCCTTAAAATGTAGGGTTTGATATAAATTTCAGGCCATGTGGGACCTATTGCTGAGTGCACAGGGTCTGCTCAACCTTCCTGCATGGTGACTACTCTGTTAGTGTCTTGCTTTCACCTTTTTGAAGCTCATTGGGATACCTTGTATAACTTGGAGCTGTTTGATGTTCAGTTCCATGTGAGGCTAGCATTCCTGTCAAACTTAAATTCCATGTCTGTATATGGGTTCACTACTGTTAATAATAACTGGTCTTGGGAATGGCTTTGCATCCAAACTTTTGGCTAAGTTGTTAGCTCACTAATACTGACTGAAACCTGTGCATGTTTTAGGACCCAAATATATTACGAGGAACAGCACAGCCTGTCTCTTCATCCCCCAAGAGACCTTTCTCACAGCCAGCTCATGCAGTATTGCCGCAGTTGACAACACAAGGTAATGAATTAGTTTGCCTGGGTTTGATAAGTAGAAACTGCACTCATGGACTGGCGTGTTTAAGCACTTCCTGCTGCACGAATGGTGTGCTCTTATAAGGAGCTGAAAAGAGGAAGTGACTTGTGAGTGACCCTTGCATCATGCAGCAGTCCAGATGGACTATTTCTTGTATGAATGAGGCTGAGTTACTTAGGGTATGTGCTCACTGCAGAGTCAGTTCTAGTTATCTGCGCTGCAGTTACTTCTCATGAGTTATATAGTAACAGAGAGGTAGCCGTGTTAGTCTGTGTACTCCATCAGAACAAAGCAGCAGAAATGTACCACCTTAAAGACTAACAGAATGATTTATTCGGTGATGAGCTTTCATGGGACAGACCCACTTCAGATCAACTTCATTTCATGTCTCTGTTCATACCACCTGTTAATGTGTCAAATTTGAATATGTACTCTAATTCACAAATCTCTTGCCCTAATCTGTTGTTAAATTCTTTGTGTTCTAGGACACACATTCTTAGGTCTTTAACAGAATGGCCCACTCTATTGAAGTGTTCACTGACCCACTTATATGTATTGATTTTCTTGATGTCTGCTCTGTGTCCATTTATTCTTTGGCGAAGGTTTTGCCCAGGCTGTCCAATGTACATAGTGGCATGGCTTTGTTGGCACATAATAGTATATATAATGTTGGTGGAAGTGCACGAGAATGTGCCTTTGATCTTGTAACTAACATGGGCTACGTCTACACGTGCACGCTACATCGAAATAGCTTATTTCGATGTAGCGATTTCGATGAATAATGTCTACACGTCCTCCAGGGCTGGCAACGTCGACGTTCAACTTCGATGTTGCGCAGCAGCACATCGAAATAGGCGCTGCGAGGGAACGTCTACACGCCAAAGTAGCACACATCAAAATAAGGGTGCCAGGAACAGCTGCAGACAGGGTCACAGGGTGGACTCAACAACAAGCTGCTCCCTTAACGGGCCCCTCCCAGACACAGTTGCACTAAACAACACAAGATCCACAGAGCCGACAACTGGTTGCAGACCCTGTGCATGCAGCATGGCTCCCCAGCTGCAGCAGCAGCAGCCAGAAGCCCTGAGCTAAGGGCTGCTGCACACGGTGACCATAGAGCCCCACAGGGGCTGGAGAGAGAGCGTCTCTCAACCCCTCAGCTGATGGCCGCCATGGCGGACCCCGCTATTTCGATGTTGCGGGACGCGGATCATCTACACGTGCCCTACTTTGATGTTCAACTTCGAAGTAGGGCGCTATTCCCATCCCCTCATGGTGTTAGCGACTTCGATGTCTCGCCGCCTAATGTCGATTTCAACTTCGAAATAGCGCCCAATACGTGTAGCCGTGACGGGTGCTATTTCGAAGTTGGCGCCGCTACTTCGAAGTAGTGTGCACTTGTAGACGCGGCCATGGTTAGGTCCAGTGATGGTATCCCCAGAATAAATATGTGGACAAAGTTGGCAGTGGAGTTTGTTGCAAGGAAGATTTTCAGGATTAATATTAGTGTGGTGTCGCCTGTGTTATCAACTACCTCACGCATTACAAGGGCTGCTTACTTTCCTTTGATGCTCATAATTATCTCAAACAGAACAATTAACATCCCTCCACCTCACCCCCTTTTTCAATCCTATTTGATTTGTCAGTTTTCATTGCAATTTTTTGGTCCTCTGTACTTATAAATGTCAGTCTGTATTAGAAATGAAATTGATCTGATGAAGTGGGTCTGTCCCATGAAAGCTCATAACCGAAAAAATCATTTTGTAAGTCTTTAAAGTGCTACATTTCTGCTGCTTTGTTCTCTCATGAGTTAGTCTAGCTTGAATGGAAGCATCTGCAAAGTAACATTTGAGCAGCTTTTGTCCATGCTGGCATTGCACTTGTTTGTGTCACTAAGACTGCTGGGGACACATCCTGTGGCTTGCTGAGCTTCTCTAGGAATTATTTCCCAGCAGATTGTGGGAGAATGTCTCTGTCCTTGCCATGTACATGAAGGAGAGAAGGGGAATTGTGGCAAGGTATTGGCAGACTCATAGCATTCAAGTGGAGCTAGCTGGCTTCCATGCTGCCAGAGTGGTGACAGCAGCTGAGTTACATTCACTGAAGCTCTAACCTTTACCTCCGGGCAGGCCAGACAATTTGAGTTCAAGCACAACCACGTGCATTTAAGTATTTGTGTGTGGAGGGCACCCAAGCTAGGACCAAACTCTTGCTTACTTTACAATGAGCACAGCCCCTTGATCTTCCTCAAACAGATTCTTTTAGGCAGATTTGTGGATTTTGTCCTATTAATCTTGGTCTAATCAGTGACTGTAGTTATGTGACTTGTGCAGGGTCCTATACACTTAAGTGAAATAATTTAGGCAACTGAAAATGACTGTCAACAGCAAAGGATGTGTTGGGTGTCTTCTCTGGTTCCTTTTCAGTACCTCAGCCATCTGCTTCTGGACTCCAAGCGCCCTCTGCTGCTCTAGTGCCTGCAACCCTCCAGCCCCATTCAACTCTCCCTGGAAGTGCGCAATGCTTTCAGGTATTGCAGTCAGACCGTGAGGTCTCTGGTGGCAGTGTTTGTTTAGATATGTGCTCTTCTTCATTGTGGGCAAGAGGGGATCCTTAGCAAGAACAGAGGAGCCACCCAGAAAAGGCTGTTGGAAAAGCATGGGGTTCAGAGGAAAGTCCCAAAAAATAATTAGAGCGTAAGAATGGCTGCGGGTTAGACAAATGGTCACTGGAGCCCAGTATATTCCCACTGTGCACAGTACTACGTGCTTGTCACCGTTTCCCCAGAAGAGGCAATCAGCAAATGCTCTGACTGCTGTCACCCATCCTAGCTCCTGTGTCTGCCCATCAACTTCATTGGGTGACTCCTGATCCTTGTGTTATGTGAAGGGGTAAGCAACACTTTTTTCAGATGGTGTGTTGACATGAATAGGGATTTTATAGACCTCTTATTTCCCCCACCCCTGCCCCGGTCGTCTCTTAAGCTGTGTAAGTGGTCACAGGGTAAGAGAGAACATGGGTTTTCTCCACCCCCACTCCGAGAGGTGTCCTGTGTGTGGGAGGACACCATAACATGCTCTGGAAGGAGGATTCTGACTGCGCAGTTGTTCCCCTGACTCTCCCTTGAGGTTCTCCTTCCCAAAGACTTCCTTCTTTCTCAGCAGCACAGAGGCTGTCAGATAGGGAATGGGACTGCTGTACTGTGTCCCGAAAGTCTCATCTCTATGCTCTGTCTCCCTTAGCTCTTGCAATTCCACCACTCTAGTCTCACAAGTCTGCCCTTGCTCTGAGTGCTATATGCCACCTGCGCACAAGGCAGGTAATAATACATACTGCATTCAGTGCAATAAATTAGATAGTCTCTGCTCTGGTGCTGGGCTTGTGCCTGCATTATTTGCATTCTTGCAGGGTTCTCTGTTTATGCTTGTGGGGTGTGGTTAATTTGTTTAGAGACCATCACTAGATGTATCTTGCTTGTACAGCTTCTGTTTGCTGCTTCTGCTCACTAGCGCCTCTGATCACTTACAACTGGCTTTTAAAATCCTAGTTATCCCTGACCTCTTATCAAGGTATCCTGAAAGGATTAGGGATCAAAGGATGATCAGCTTGATCCTTCTTAGGAAGTTGTCTGCCTTTCCTGGGAAGCTTCTAGACCCATCACAGAGCCTCCCTTCCTCCACCCTCCCAACAAAACACACTATCAACTTCCCTTGACCAGGCACACTGCAAGTGAGCAAGCACACAACAAACTCATGCCAAGGGTCATGTGTTCATTGCTCCTTCACCAAGATAACTCCCTTGTTTTCTAGAATTAGGAAATGTGCCTTCTGATAAACTAGACAGATTGAATTACTTCAGTTTAACAAAGAGATGGGTAAGGTGTAAATTGCTTTGTCATTATACAGTCATAAGACTCTACATGGGGAACAAATATTTACTAATGTATTCTTCAAGCAGAGAATGGTATAAAATAATCCAATGGTGGTTGCTAAAGCTAGACAAATTCATTCTGGAAATAAGGCACACATTTTTAATAATAATTAATTAACCCTGGAACACTGACAGAACTTTTTAAAATCTCCAGTACAGTAAACCCTCAAGTTCCTGCAACTGCAGTGTAACTCAGATTTTTGTGCAAGACTGGGGAAACGGGAACCAGACTGCAGCTTGGTTCCCAGCTCCCCTGGGCCTGCAGGAGCTGGGAAACTGACCTGCCCACCAGGGCTTGTCAGTTTCTTGGATCCCAAAGTGGTGGGGAGCCAGGAACTAGGGGGACTTGGAGAGAGACATGAGCAGCAGCCTGGCTCCCCTTTCCATGAAGAGCTGGGAAACTGACCAGGGCAGCAACCCTGGTCAGTTTTCTGGCTCCAAGGAGTGGAGGGGAGCCAGGCTGCCCCTGGTTCCCTACCCTCCACTGGCTGGAGCCAGGAAAGTGACAAGGGCTGCTTACCTGGTCAGTTTTGTAGCTCTGAAAGGGGAGGGGAGCCAGGCAGGGACTTGTTTCCCAGCTCCCTGCTGCTTGCCAGATCCAGCTGGACAGTTTCCTGGCTGCTTCTCCCTGCCTTGCTCAGCAGCACTGCTGGGGGAATGCAGGGAGAAGGGGCTTTTAGCCTCCCTAGCTGCCTGCAGCTGCAGAGCAGCTTCAAGTTGCACTTAATTCACATTAAAACAAAAAGCAGTCAAGTAGCACTTCGAAGACTAGCAAAATAGTTTATTAGGTGAGCTTTTGGGGGACAGACCCACTTCTTCAGACCATAGCCAGACCAGAACAACACGGCTCCCTCTCTGTTACTTTTTAATTCACATTAAAGCAAGTTGCACACAACGTGAAGCTGCATATTTTGAGGGTTCACAGTACTAGAGTCCTTTCCACAGAAATGGATTGTAACCTGACACTCACGTAAGGGGAGAATTTTCAAGAGCTCTTTTGAACCCTTGGTTCACGTTGAATGGTGACAGAAAGGGCCGTGTTAGTCTATATACTATCAAAACAAACAAGCAGTCCAGCAGCACTTTAAAGATTAACAAAATAACTTTATTAGGCATTGAGCTTTCGTGGGATAGAGCCACTTCTTCCGATCATAGCCATACCAGAACAGACTCCATATTTTAGGTACAGAGAACCAAAAATAGTTATCAAGGTTGACAAATCAGAAAAATTGTAATCAAGGTGGGCAAATCAGTGGAGAAGAGGGGCAGTAGGAAGGTGAGAAGTCAAGAGTCAGATAAAACAAAGTATGTGAAGAGTCCATATAATGGCCCAGGTAATTGGTGTCTTGGTTAAAATTCACAAGCCTGTCAGCCAGCACTTGAATGGAGTGGGCCATTCTGTTAATGACCTGTGTTTTACTGAAAAGGAACTTTGAGAGTCGCCTGCAAATAGAGAGTGCCGAGCTCTCTCTTACATTCAAATTCGATATGTTAACACATGGTTTGAACTGGGATGCCAATTACCTGGGCCATTATATGGACTCTTTTTCATACTTTGTTTTATCTGACTCTTGATACTCTCTCTTCCTCTCCCCCCCCCCCCCCCGCCCCCCCGCTCCTGCTGTCCCTCTTGTCTTCTGATTTGTCAGCCTTGATAACTATTTTTGGTTCTCTGTACCTTAAATATTGAGTCTGGTTTTGTATGGCTATGGTCTGAAAAAGTGGGTCTTTCCCACGAAAACTCACCCAATAAATTATTTTGCTAGTCTTTAAAGTGCTACTGGACTACTTGGTTCATGTTGTTACCTTGTATGCAAATCTAGTCCTAAGTGACCAGAAGAAAATGTCATTTTTCTGACTTGGATGTTTTAAATTTTTAAACTTAACACAGGTCTTGATTTTGAGTATAATTTCCCTGATTCTGTTTTACTTAGAGAAAATAAATTAGAGCAATTGCATTTGCTACAACTGTGGGGCTATGAAACCCAGGTCAAAATGTTTCACTTGAAAAATTCCACAGTGAAGCCCCAGCACACAAACACATCTATTAAGCATGCCTACTTACCGAAACACATCTCTTTGTAACTTCCACAGGCACAAACAACGTCTCCTTTGCCAGGAGAATGTTCCACAATCGGAACTAAATATGTGAAAAGTTCCACCTCCCAGATTTCAACTGTTCTTCATTACTTCATGTAAAGAGTCATATTTGGTTATGGCAGGAAAAGTTTCTCAACCACTTCAGACACTGCTGAGCAGACCTTTACTCAGGCTTTCTAAAAATAATTTACTTTTGAGCCAATGCCAAGCCTGGTAGTTTAGTATTAAATGGAAACTCTTTGAGTTAAGAGCATTTTTGACCCCCAAATGCTTCAGTTCATATACCTTGAGTGAAGGAAGCTTGTCGGGAGAAAAACATAGATTTTTGTGGTGGTCATCTTTGGTAAGACAGAAGTGACTGGGTTTTGTTCTGCTTTAAAAATGGCTGCAGTGACATTGGCTCTCTTAACAGCTGTTTTGAGACTATTTAATGTACAGATGTTCCACTCTGACCTTGTTCCTCCAACTTCATCCGCAGCAGTATAGGGAGTAGCATGTCACTGAAACTGTTGAAATGAAGTGTTGTCTTCTTCCCTTAGCCGTATGCAGGAATGGCATATCCCTATTCGCAAACTGCTGCTGCTTCCCAGCTCCAGCCTGTAGGGCAGACGTATCCGGCACCTTTCCAAGGTATATCAAGTAAATTATGCGCCATATACCATCTCTCAGTGGCACTGTTGCATTGTGAATTATGTTTTGTAATAAATATCCACACAGGACTGGAAGCAGACATATGCCCATCCTGTTCAGAGCATGAGCTGGCCCCTGTATTTCCATCTGTCAGCCCAGTTTTATGTTGTGCTACTTTATTTTTTTAGAACAACAAGAAATCTTGTGGCACTTTATAGACTAACACAGATTTGGAGCATAAGTTTTCGTGAGCAAAGACCCACTTCATCATATGCATGAGTGGAGGGGGGCATGGTTTATGGGGTATTTAAAGAATGGGGTCCCAGAAAAAGGGAGGGCCAGAGCTGACAAGGTCTATTCAGCAAGGTGGAAATGTATTTTTTTCATGACTCATAAGAGCAAAATGATTCTTAATCATTCCAATTCTGCCCCTACCCACAAACACACACTCAGAGGAGAGACTACATTTAGTACAAAAGTCCCCAGGCGTGTTCCCAAGTGTGCACGTAGCTAGTAACATTAACATAGCCACTTGTTAAATTTCATTATAAATTAATTGTTCATTACGCCACTGCATAGGTTTTCCTGTTCTGTATATCTGTAGATCATCAGTGTTGCTGCCAAATGTTTAAATCCCTACATGGGGGACAAGTATTTACAAAGAGCTCTTCAATCTAACAAACTGGGGTAATGGTCCCAATAGTTGGCAGCTAACACCACATCATTTCAGATTGGAACTAATGCCATATGGTTTTAGCAGTGAGAATAATTAACCATTGGAATGATTTACCAAGGCTCTCATGGTTCTTTTCATTTAAACTTTGCTAAATGACAGACTGGATGTTTTCCGATAAATACTTTAGGGCCAGTGGTTCTCACACAGGTTTCCAGGGCCATGCAGAGGTTTCAGGGGGCTGCCAAGCGGGGCTGACCCTAGACTTGCTGAGTCCAAAGGCAGAAAGTTGAAGCTGCGCTGCATGTGGCTGAAGTCTGGAGTCTGAGCTCTGGCCCTCGGGACTAAGGATGAAGCCTGATCAACTTAGCATTGCGGGGCCTCCTGCCTTATGAGGCCTCAGACAGGTGCCTTGCTTGCTACCATCTAACGCAGGCTCTGGCTCTTATAGGCAGAAAAAAAGTTATGGCACAGGTGTGCTGTGGAGCTTTTATAGCATGTGGGTGTGGGCGAGAGGCTCAGAAAGAAGAAGGTTGGGAACCCCTGCTCCAGGGATTAGTTTGGGGCAGTTCTCTGGCCTGAGTTGCATAGGGGGGTCAGGCTAGACCAGGGGTAGACAAAATTCTTGGCCTGAGGGCCACATCTGGGTGCGGAACTTGTATGGAGGGCCATGAATGTGAATGTTACCTAGGGGGCTGTAGCCTGGAAAGGGGTAGGCAGCAGGAGGGGAGTTTTATAAGGGCAGTTTCAAGGCTCTGTCCTGCGGCTGGGGCCATAGGAGACTGGGAGGGTCCAGCTCTGATGACTGGCTGAACAGCAAGGAGACTGGTGCTTAGGGGATTAGGGTTGGTACTCCTGGCAAAGCTGTCTCAGACTCACTGCCCAGTGGGAGTCAGGAACTGGACTGAAGGGTCCCATGAGCGGGATGTGGCTTGCAGGTGTTGTCCCTATTCCCTCCCCTCCTCTCCCAACTGCCTAGACTACATTATCCTTCTGGCCTTGAAATATATGAATTGCTGTGAATACATCCATTGATTTCTTGAACCATAGACTTGGTTTCTTATAGTTAAAGCAATAACATACCTCACCTTTAATGGTGGCCCCCACAGCTGCCACGCTTTGAATACGGATCAGTGCTAATACTGCTGCTTCTGAGATGGTCTTTTTGCCTCAGTGGTCATTTCTCTCCTTCCCATTCTAGGACCTGGTGACGTTACTTCATTCCTGATGATGGAAGCTCGACAACATAACACTGAAATCCGAATGGCTGTTAGCAAAGTAGGCGATAAAGTAGATCACCTAGCTGCCAAGGTAAAGACATAGAGGTGGTGGTAGAAGAGGGAGACCTAATGAGGGGAGGGAGGGGCTTTTCTGAAGGGGATAAATCCTCTTGCCCTTATCAAACATATAGGCTGTGTCTAGACTAGCATTCCTCTTCCAAAAGAGGCATGCAAATGAGGTACATATTTACGTATCTTGTGTCTCATTTGCATATTTTTTCAAAAGGAGAAAAGCTGTGTAGATGCGACTCTTTCGAAAGTAAACCCCATCTTCAAAAGAACCCTTCTTCCCCCTCAAAAAAAAAAAAGTGGGGGAGGAAGGGTTCTTTCATAGATGGGGCTGACTTTCGAAAGAGCCACATTTACACTGCTTTTTCTTCTTTCAAAAGAAGCCCTTTTGAAAGAATAGGCAATTGAGGTGCCAAATATATAAATCTGCATCTTATTTGAATTTTCAATTTCCTCATTTGCATGCCTCTTGTATCATCCACCAGCAAAAGTTGGTCCAAGAAAAGATACTATTACACTTACTTTGTGTGTGTCAGGTGAAGTTATGACAGCTTGAATGGAAGCTTTGTATAGTCTTGACTTCTGTTCACTGCTAAATGTTCGCATGAGCAGCTTATTGAAGTCTGGCTTCCATGGTTTGCTCCTTACAGGTGGAGGAATTACAGAAACAAAACACCAGCAGCAATTTGCTGTTACCTGGCATCTCTTCAGTTACCATGGAGCCTACCATGCTCATGAGCAACATCCAGCGCATCATTCAGGTGAGGGTGACTGTGTGCTTGGGTAGCCTTGTTGGCTGCTTAATGAGGAAGCTACTATTGTGTTCTGTAGCTGCCTCGGCAGTAGCAGCATTACTATTACATTTCTTCTGATGATGAAATCAGCTGTAGGTGGCATTCCTTATCACCCCAAAAAGGGTGACTCTGCTCATATCCTGTGGTTACACCTTAGGAGAATGAGAGGTTGAAGCAGGAGATATTTGAGAAGAGCAGCCGGATTGAAGAACAGAATGAGAAGATCAGCGAATTGATTGAGCGGAATCAACGGTGAGGAATGGGAGGTACAGCCATCTTCTGGCTACTTAGCTGCACTTTTCTTTTACCTGGTGAGGTGGTCTTCGTTTCACGGCAGAGTGGAGCAAAGATCACTGACCTCAGAGGGAGAGGACCAATGTTCCTTGTAAGCTGAGCACTTGGGTGGCCACCCAGGAGAGATCTCAGGTGGCCACAGCCAGCAGCCTGTGTGTCTTCAGGTAGTGGAAATCTGCACGTGCTTCAATGCGCATCTCAGGCTGTGACGGCAGCCGGGAAGGGGGAGAGATCTAATCTCTGATCACAGCAGCTGGATTTGGCTGCATCTGCTGCTGCCTGTGAGAAACACAGTGCTCTCTCCTGCTGACATAAGCTGAGCTGGGTGGGAAGACTGATTGCATGGGTCAGGTGGGAAATTAGGGGCTGGGGGCCAGTGAGGTGCAGGTAAGGAGTTTGTTTGGGGCGTCTTGACTCCCATCTGGGCTGCTGCAAGAGTTGGACCCTCTTGCACTCAGCATAGCGCCCTGGCTGGGCTGCAGCTGCTGGTGCAGAGGGGGAGACACAGGACTCTCTCCATGGGTCGGGAAGGGAAGGCAAGCAGGCTGCATAGGGGCCAGTGGGGGAGGCAGGAGGCCTAAGTTTCAGGTGGGTTATGCTGGGGCATAGTAGGTATATGGGTATGTGGGAGAAACTCTGTTGTCCCATTAATGTAGCAGAGGGAGCTTGGTCTATCTTCCCCTTTCTTGTTGAGGCTGGAGTGAGGAGGAACTGGTATTAATTATCAACTGATTGGTGACATGATCACAGCATTTGAACTATGTGTGGAAAAATATGATGGGAGACAGAATAATAGCACACTGCCATTTGCCACTGTTAGACTTGAAGAGCAAACACAAAACAGTGAACCCGCTGCAGTTCTAGACCAATATGTTTTTCATCTATTATCAGCAGGGAAAGATAGAACTTACTTTTGGCGTTTGGTGAGTTTGTTGTGGGTGACCGTCTGTGTGGCGGTGTTAGACAGTCTGGGCTAAAATTTATTTTGACCAGAGGGAGACAGATCCAGAGCAGAGTGGTAAAGATGGCAGAGAGATTCTGCATTAGCAGATCTTACTAGAGGATCAGACTGCACTTTTATTGGTGTTTTCTTATTATCAAGAATTTAGGCTGCTTTTGTAGATAAGGATGCAGGCTTTAGTGAATGAATACTGAAGCGAAAGCATGTAGAGAAGCCTAGGTCCTGACACTTGCATCATTACACATCAAACAAGCTTACATAGCTGTTAGTGGCTTAAGGTGAGAAAGAAGAGGATTCTTTTAACAAAATTCTTTTGGGGTGTTATAGCTATCTGATATCTCTGGTATAACTTTTTTTTTTTTTCTTTTAAAATCCTGTGTTACTAAGGGTATTGGAAACCTAATTTAGCAGATAGCAAAGATCGGGCCTTTAGTTCTGCAAAACTAAGCAAGCAGTCCTGTAGCACCTTTAAAGACTAACAATTTTGTTTATTAGGTAATGAGCTTTTGTGGGAAAGACCCACTTCTTCAGATTCTGGAGTGGGTCTTTTCCATGACAGCTCATTAGTTAATAAATAAAATTTAGTCCTGTAAGGTGCTACAGGACTGCTTGCTTAGTTTTGTGAAGATACAGACTACACAGCTACCTCCTCTGGTATGTTTCTGGTTCTTATGGGTCAATGGGTGTACTCTGAAGTAGCAAGCACTTAGGCGATGTCTATATTAGACATAATAATTGACCACTGATATGTAATTTTAGCTACACCAATTGCATAGCTAAAATCAACTTATCAGTAGTTGACTGCTCGGGCTGTCCTCACAGAAGAAGGTCCCCTTGGCCTTCCTTAATCCTCACTGCTTCAAGGAGTTCCCCTGTCAGTGTTGACCCCAGAAAGCCCTATGCGTGAAACAAAACCAGAAGATCAGAGCGGGTCAAAGTATGATGATAGGTGTTTTGTAAGATGAAGACCTTATTTGCAAGTTCTTTGAAGCAAGGATCTGTCTGCAAACTTGGAAACCAGGTGTTAATGTGCTCTGGGGCTCCTGTTCTTTGAGTTGGTGACACATGCAGTGTGAGGGTTTCAAACCAGGAGAACTTTTATCTGTTTTTACAGCTCTCTGTTTCACTGGCATAGGGTGGATTGCAAACATTCATTTAAAATACCCATGACCAGCCACCTGTTGTTTTACTTCCCTTTATATTTTCAGTGCTTTCAGTTGTTCGTGGCTTTGTTTGCTGTCTGCGTTGTTTTATTACTTATTTTCACTGTTCTGTTTGTGCTCTGTTAATCAGATTCACAGTTGACATCCCAGAGAAACTGTATAAGCCTGAGTGAATGTCTTTTACTCTCCTTTCCCGTGTCAGTAAATATCATAGTAACATTTGCAAGGAGAGCATGACTATTTCTAGTTGACTCATAGGTTTGTTCAGCATCTTAAAGGTGAGCTATGTGCAGATAATAAGCATGCAGGAGGGATAGTTTTATGAACTGCCAACATCTGTAGCATGGTGGTGTTTTGGCAGATGCTTAATTTTTTGAGAGCAGTGTTAGCAGAGATTCTGAAGATTTAGTGTGATGCTTTAGTGATCTGTGGGAGGAGGGTGTTAAATTGGGGTTCTGGTGCATGTTTTTATGCTTTTACTTAATAGTCATGTCGTGTGTGTGTGTGTGTGTGTGTATACACACATACATACATACGGGGGGGCACGCTGTTCTCATGGTGCCCCATTTTGGTGTGTTTACTAGCTTGGGTTGTTAGTGTGATTAATATATGTACTTGAAGGGTAGACTTAATTTTCTTATTGCATCTTAAATAAACTTCTTAAGCATTTCTCCTTGTTAATGATCCCTTGTTTTACTATTTCTTCTTCCGTGCCTATGAAATATTTAAAAATATTTGTGTCTGTATTTTTTTGTTTGTGCAGGTGGTGCAGCTCCGTACACATCCTCAATATTGGTGTTGCACATGAGCAGCACAAAAGGGTGGAAAATATTAATGGGAATGCTGTTCAAGTGCCCTTCGGTGTTTGCACTCAAGTCACTCTCTGTGCTTCCCCTCCTTTCCTAGGTATGTTGAACAGAGCAACCTGCTGATGGAGCAGAGAAACAACTCCTTGCAAACAACAAATGAACACACTCAGGCCAGGGTGTTGCATGCAGAGCAGGAGAAGGTAAAACTAGCTGAGCAGTGGCTACCAGCACAAAGCTCTGACTGAGGCTAGAGGGGGTTTGCAGTTTGTATCTGACGGACCCTGGAGATTCTAACTCCAAATGAGGATCCTGTGTTTGTCAGTCATGGCTTCCAACTCCATTAGCTTCATCTTCCTTGCTGTCTGTCTAGGTGTTTGCAAGGCCCCAGCACTGCAGTACCTCCGCTTCTGTTTCATGAAGCTTAAAGATGTCTGAGCTTGGACATTGTTTCAATTGGTATTTGGGGTGCAAAAGTTACTCTTAACTTTGTTTTCATAGCCAAATTGTGGCTAAGCTACTGTGTGGCTTAGCAGAACCTAATAACTATTTCAAAATGCATTTTTGCATATTTTACTATACTGTCAGATTCCCAGAAATGCTCCTCTCCCACTGTGAAATGGCTGGTAGAACTTGGACACAGCCAAACACCCTTATAATGATCTTCTTACCTGCTTGGTTGGAGTCTCTGCTAAGATGCCTTAATTTGAAAAATCAGTGACACCTCAGCTTTCAGCTACTGTAGTATCTTTTATTGGACCATTTATTGCGCCCCCCCCCTTGTCTCTCGAGTAGCCTGTCAGTTTCACGTGAAAAAGGCAATTAGGAGCCAGATGTTTCTTTTCATCCTGCTGCCTTTAGTTACTTATGTGTAAGCCCTGGTAAATACAGCCCTGCGTTGCTTGTTGGGACTGTGCAGATGCAGTGGGAAGAGTGTAGCACACTCTAATGTACTAATGAGAGAAGGCTTTGGAGGTACTGCTACCAATTGCTGCCCCTTTTTGTGCTTGCCAGAATAATGTATGAACCTTGCTCTGCTGCCCTTACTGTGTGGGGTATGCCCCACATTTCCTGTTTGCCATTAATCACAAGTGCTTGTGTTTCTTCTGCTTCCTCATTTGAGAACAGTGAATTGGTGGACTTTACAGAGGTGGAGACCACAGTTCCTTCTAAGATACAATAGCGGCCTTTCCTGCTTGGTTAAGTGACAGAGCAGCGAGGGGCTGAATGTATGGTGGGTGCTGCTAGACCATGAGGCAAGAAGTGCTTTGCTGGGGCATGTTCTCCAGCAACAGCCCTTGGTAAATTACAGAGGCGGTAACTGTTCAGTGATTACCCTCCATTCGTGTCTGAGCACACAGCATCACTGGGGCAACCACGGCAATTTACTTATGTGAAAAGTACCATTCAAAATATTTTCTTTGTAAGATCGTATCCATCCTTGTGCCCTGTGCGTGCTGAAACTTAACCCAACTCCAGCAGTCAAATGTGGTGGCTCATTTATTCCTGTAGCTTAGAAAAGCCATGATTTGTGCTGAAGATGCTTACCCTGGCTTCAAACAGTCAGCTGTATCACTGCAAACTCTCTGGCTTTTCTCGTCTATCTCTGGCATTTTGCTCTGGTGTAGCTATGTCACTTGTTGCAGGAGAAGCAAATTCCTGATGTACACAGCTTTAGTAATAAAGAACCAGGGAGGACTGAGAGAATCTCTGCTCTTAGGTATGCAAACTGGGGGTAGCTTGCTATCCTGGCGTGGCCGAGGTATCAGGACCCAGGGCAGCGAGAAGCAATGGATCTGTAACTTAGCTTTGCCATGTACTTACAAGCTTGGTGGTATCAGCCCTCTCCAGAATGGTGAAATGATTTGCTGTCACTGGCAGTACAGAGATTAGAATGCAGGGAATCCTGACTTCCCATTGAGTGCATAGTCCATTTGACCATCCAGATTCCGTACAGTAACATTTGAGACGTTTTTGCCCCTTGCTTTTTAAACATGGCTTCACTGCTGTTCTTTTTATCTTTGAGCTTTTGAAGGTGTCAGAGGAGGAACAGGTTGAATGTGTCTTTTGTCACCTTTCAGGCCCCTACAGTGCCACACTTAACTGCTGTTCTAAATCATTAATGCTTTTGCCTTTCTACTTGGTGTTCTTAACTCTTCCTGTTTCCTGTCACTGCTTTCTTTTCCCAGCACATGCTACGAGTGGATCGGGGCTGGGACCAGGTGAGACAATGTGTCCCTGACTTCCTAGAGCCTTGGGGTTTCTCTCCCATAGCCTACTGTTCACATGTGCCTCTAGCTTTGATGATGTCTTTTCCTGAACTGAAGATCCTCATTCATCTTTACAGACCACCACCAGCACTACTTGACAGGCAGCTGGGTAGGAGGAATTGTGAGGACAATCCTTTGCACTGTTTCAACTGAGTGCATGAAACCAACCCAAGGAGTTCAGATACTATGGCATAGAATACGGAAGTTAATGGGGGGAAAACAAACAACCCCCCACTGTTTGACACAGGCTGATTTGGTAAAAGAAATGGATCTCTATTTTCCTTTTGAGTTTATGGAACCTCCTTTGGAGGCAGCCTCTCTTGAGATTAAAAGCCCTGCAACTTACACACTCAATTTACTGTTTATTTTCCCTTCCACAAGGAATGCTCATTCACACTTGCTGTAATTTGTTGTTTAATTAGTGAACTGATCACACAATTTCTCCCATGGAGAAGGGTGATTGGCAGCCTAGTACTTTTGGAGAAGGCTCTCAAGTGTCAGAGAAGTAGCCAGTTTGTCCAGTGTCTGTGGCAGAGAGGCTTTGCTGGCACATGACATATATCATATTAGTGGATGTGGAGGTGGATCAGCCCCGATGGCATAGTTGGATGCTTGGGTCCTGTGTTGAAAATGCAGCTCTCTTGCTCACTAGCCCAGAGGTTATGCAACAGACGAGAAGCCTTGTGGTTTTTTTAAAAACAACTTTGGGAGACGAGGCCTGAGGCCCCGTTGTGTGCTCTGCATTGCATAGCTGTGTGTTCACCTCACACCAGACCCCCTCAGTCCAACCATCGGGAACAGGATTTCATCTGTCAAGAGCATAGGGAAGGATTAAAGTCGAGCAGCCTCCAATCTGCCTGCGGCCTACATGCAGTCAGTGCTGAGACTCCCGCTGAGAGCAAATGTTACGTTGTATAACTCAACCCTACTTCCAAACATGTTCTGACTCCCACAATAACTAAACCCCACAGCAAACAAGCCCCTGTTCTCCCTTTGTATCAGTTAAACCCCTCTCAGGGTGCTCTCTAAGCCTGTCTTTTGGGCCTACCTGTAAAGAGCATAGAATAAGGTTATGGGTCACAGCTGCCTCTCAGCTCACGGCCTGTGTGCTGCTGAAACCCTGTGGGAGGCAGAGAGTACATCTGGGCAGGGACCAGGAAGTTCTCTCAACAGGCCACAGTTTGTAGTTCCCAGAACTCCTCTGAAGCACGCTGGCTCTTCCCCCACTTAGTGGAAGGGTGACCTCATCCCTTTCCTCATCCAATGCCTCTCCAGTTGACTCTCACATGCCACCCCTTTTTTCATATCTTTCCAAGAGCTTTCTGCTGCAGGTCATCTTACAGCAGCAGTGTCCAAAGCCCAGGCCTCTACTCTTCTTTCATCAGGCAGCTCCCTGTCCCACATCGAGCCAGACCGGTGCCCTGCACTGTGTGGCTGACCATCGTGCAGCTGGTGCACTATCTCTAATCTGATCCCACTCTGTCCTTCTCCAATGCTGTTATGTCTACACATCTACCCTAGTGAAACCATCATAGGACCAAACAACATCAGATCTACCATCAAAGGCTTGTACACATGTACACCTACTAAAATGGTATATACCATCACGTGCCAGCAGTGCTCATTTGCCATTTACATTGGACAAACCAGACTGTCTATGCAAAAGAATACATGGGCACAAATTGGATGTAGAGAATGGTAACATACAAAACCCAGGGGGAAGAGAGCATTTTGACCTCTCGGGACACACAGATACTGAGTTGCAAGTTGCCATTCTTGGGCGAAAGAACGTCAAAAGTGACTGCAACAAGAAACAGCTGACCTGGAATTAATGTGCAAATTAGACCCCATCATACTGGGTCTGAACAGAGGCCTAGAATGGTTCTCATTACAGTAAGTAATTTCCCCTTCAGGTGCCCTAACCTTCTCAACGCTGCTGGTGGTGAGTCACATCTGCCCTGATTGAATTAGCGTTGATGTCACACTCCCATCTCTGTATTCCTGCCTTTCACTTCAAGCAGCTCAGGACGTGAGTTGTATCTCAGGACAGCTTAGGCCTTAATAAGTTTATCATTAAGGTGCCCACCAGGCTTCTTGCTGTTTTAACTACAATAGGAGCTGTTCAAGTACCCACTGTTACAATGCAGCTTGTCTTGACAGTATATTCTTCGTGAATTTTGACCCTGTCCTGAAAGGCTTAGAGCTGGATCTAGTTTGTATCCTTTTCCTTGAGAAGCTTTGTGCTTTTCAGTTCTTTATTAATAAGATGTCATTAACAAGTTGTGTGTGAGAACCCCTATTAGTATCTAGCTTCTTGTGAATCACCGACTTGAATACATCCAAATGTAACAGCTCAATAGAACAGGGATCACTGTTATAAGCATAACATATGTGCACTTAAAAGTTGGCAAGCCAGAAAAATACCTCAGCAAACTAGTGTCTCTCAAACCGTTTTGAGAATGCAGAGTGCACGTCCTGCTCTGAAATTCCCTCTCCACAGCTAGTCTTTACGAACTGACCCTGGTACTCGCCTGAAAATAGTTTGCATGTCCTCTCCCATCTGACACCTGCTCGGCCCAAACATGACACACTTCCCATGAACACATCATCCAATCACTTCTAATCATTTGACAAGTCTAGAAGGTTGGGGCAGCATTGTCATCTCAAACATGCTGGGCTTTTTGCGGGCGATTAGGCATTGATGCTGGTCAGCTGGTGGTCCCAAAGGGCTGAATGGCACAGTCCACCGAGGAAACAAATTTCTTATTCAAAGTTTTTTTTGTTCCAGGAAAATTTATGTATGTGATCTGTCCTGGACATGAGGAGGTTGCCAGCCGCTAGAGTAAATTAAGATGGAGGGTGTGGTTAAATAGAGCCCATAGTGCTCTGCAGTGTGCCCCCAAAGACACCCTTATTTTTAGTAGGGAGATGAGGTCCATCCCAGCATGCTCTGCTGCAGCAGGCCCCTCAGCTCAGCATACACTGGATCATATTTGGTCTGCAACTTTCACCAAGCTTTTTCTCTAATGGAGGAGGGTGTCTGTCATCTCATCATGCAAAGCAAGCATGGAATCAGGCTTCTGGCATTGCCTGTGAGCCAACTTCTGGAAACCCTACCTGAGTACTGAGGAGTTCTGATATTTCCCCCTGTTTTGTGCTACAGGTCAAAGTTGCAGAGGAGCTGGCAGCTGCTACAGCACATGTCTCCCGTCTCCAGTTGGAGCTGACTGCTCACCAGAAGAAGGAGATGGACCTGCGCACGCAGCTGACCACAGCCCTGCAGGAGGCAGAGCTGCATGGGGCCCATCTCAGCAAGCTGCAAGCACAGCTATCAGGTAAGGGGTCATTCAGGGGGTGAGCTCTACTGCCTCGGTCATGGTCTAGTTCTCTGCTAACTCGAGGTCAGCTGTTTTGGTGAACTCAACTTCGTACTTCAGTGGCAGCCACCATCATTGCTAAAAAGGGCCTGTGTAGCATAACGTGTCTTAGCTTTGAGCTGGAGGAAGCTCTGCTTCTTGCCTAGCCTCCCTGTGGAGACTGCCAGCAAAAGAGCCTGTTAGGAGGGCCTTTGTGAATACCAGCCTGTTAGATATCAGCTGACTGCGTCTGGTCTCTACTGAGCTGGACTAATTTGAACTGATACAATAGTGGTTCCGCTTCACCGACTGGTGGTGGCTGTGCCAGAAAATATGGAAGTCCTTAATGGTCATGTATCTAAGACCCTATTGCAGTTGGGTCAACTAATCCCTCTTCCTGTAGCACCATCTCAGAGATTCCTGGCATCAGCCCTCGTGTGGGACACAACCATGGTGGAAGAGAAGTCAGTAAATAAGCACAGGGGTAGCAGTTAGTCATAATGAAACTAGGGTGTAACAACCCATTCTCTGGTGAGACTCCATCTCTGTTCCCTCTGTACAGTGCCAGCCCACCTCCCCACCAAACCAGCCCTGAACACCAGCAGTGATCCCCTCCTGAGATTAGCCACATGGCCCCAGAAAAGAGTCACCAGTCCACATAAACATCTCCTCTAACACAGCCTGCCTGCCAGGCCAGTGCTGTCAGCAGCACCCCCCACCCTGCCGTTCTCCCTGGTGGACCCCCGACCAAGCTGGCGCCCAGAAGGCGCTGTCTGTGACTTTTTGCTGCAGAAGCTGCATCCTGAGTCCATTCTCAAGTCTGCCCCCAGTGGTCCTGTGCCCAGCTCGGCTCCTTCTTCCTCTAACCCTCTGCAGCCCAGCTCTGGCCCCAGCAGTCCCTTGCCCAGCTCTGCTCCTTCTCCCTCTGCCTGCCAGCTCCTTCTCCTCTGTGCCCCAGTGGTCCTGGGGCCCTCCTTCCCCCCACACACTGGGCTTCTTTCTCCCATCTGTTCCTCCCTACCTCCCCCTCCCCCACCCCACTCTTTTTTCCCTTCCCAGCCCAGTTCTTCCACCGCTTCTTGCTCACCCAAGCCCTGTACCCAGCTCTACCCTGGAGCCTGGCTCCCTCCCTCCATTCCCAGCAGCCTCTACCCTCCCCACTCACTTCCGTGGTTACAAACTTGTGGTGATTGTTGTCGCAGCCAGACCAGCTCCTCCTGCTGGCTCTGCCTTCCCAGCGTGGCCAGGAGCTGCTGTCCCATCTCCCCGTCTGGCTGCCCAGGGCCCACCCTGCCCTGGCACCACCTGCCCAGTGGAGTGTCTCTGCAGTCCACTGCAGGCACCAAGACTTGGGAGCACGTGCCTGGGACTTCAGGAGTCCTGCAGACTGCCCAGGCACTTTAAAAGGGACCACGTCTCCCAGACACTGCAGAAGACCCTTGTAAATTGCTCAGGACCTCGGGCATTTGCCCCCTTTGCCTCTCTCTGTCAACAGGCCCAATCCCAAGACAGACAGACAGACACCTTCATAAAAGCCAGCTGAAGAGGAGAACATAGGACAGCTTTTCACAGCCTTGTATCTTTTGAGCCTTCTTGGAAAAGGACAGAGCGTTTACAGTGGTGTCAGTGTAATCGCTGGCGCTGAGGCCTTTCCATGGAAGGGGAGAAGAGCAGGTGGCCCGGTTTAGATTTTTGACAGTAACACCCACATATGAGCTTTGATAACATGTCACAGATCCCAGACCCCGCTGAAGTCACACACCACTGTGTTCCAATCTTGCTCCGGGCTGCAAGTTTTCTCTCGCTCGGATTAATTTGAAATACGAAGTGTGCAAACCCAGAGAGAGCTGTGTTCTTGCAGAGCTCCAGCAATCCTCAGAAGATGCTCAAGCTAAATTCCGAGCTGAGAAGCAGAACCGCAGGCAACTGGACCTGAAGGTGACGGCGCTGGAAGAAGAGGTAGCGGACCTGAAAGTGGAGAAGGAGAATCTGGAAAAGGTAGGCCCAGGCATCTGCATTTCAGGGTTGATGCTCAATTCCAGCTGCATGTTGCACTTGTGCCAGGTTTCGGATTAGCAATTCTTTCTCCGCAGACAAGGCCCTTTGGGAGCATTGGTTCAGGCCTGCACTTTCTGAAGTTTAAGTGCCTTGTGCATTAATAGCAGTATAGAATAGCAGTGAAAATGAGCTTGCCCACACTGCCCTAGGGAACGAGATTCAGTCCGGTCCTGTGCTCAGACTTCCTGCCCTCTGTGCTCCAGAACCTCGCTGAGAGGAAGAAGAAATCCCTTTTGGAGAGAAGCCAGGCTGAGGAGGAGATGGATGAGATTCGCCGGTCCTACCAAGAAGAACTGGACAAACTTCGACAGCTCCTGAAGAAGGCTCGGACTTCAACAGATCAAGCAGCAGCAGAGCAGGTATGGGGAGCTCCTCCAGCTGGAGAGGTTTGTGTGGGTTCCAGCTGGATTCTAGACAGCTGTGGCCACACTACCAGCTCCTTTTGGAGGGGACATGCTAATGAGCCACTTCAGCAGATGCTAATGAGGCACTGCCGTGAATATGCAGTGCCTCATTAGCATAATAGCAGCCGCAAGCGCTTCAAAAGAGCCGGTTTTGAAACGCACGCTGCCTATATAGCCAGGGGCCTTTTGAAACAACCCCCGTTGACTCTGAAAGCCCCTTTTTCCCAAAACTAAATGGGAAGAATCTGGCACTTTCGAAGCGCATCCATCAGCCTTTATGCTAATGAGGCACTGCATATTCATGGAGCACCTCACTAGGATACCCCCTCTGACAGGAGCGGGTAGTGTGGCCACAGCCCAAATGTACATGGGATAAAGCTGCATCAGTTGCCTGAGTGAGAGAATGAAGAACTGGCCACGTTTCCAGTGCTGCTGCTCCTCTGCTTTGCCTTATCTCCAGCTGCCGGGTTCTTACTGATGACTCCAAAGAAAGCAGTGACCCAGGCAGCTGGAGAGCTGCGGTCCCTGTGAGGTGTGCAGCTGCACAGCAGCCTAGTTAGCACCACACAGGTGCTCAAGGCACTGGCCCAAGCTGGGGAGGAGGGCTGCCTCCACCCAGCCGCGCCTGGTCTCCAGCCTGCTGAGTCAGGGAAGGGATGGCCTGAACCCAGCACCTCTCCCCTGGCCACAATGCAACCACAGCCCAGGCCTCTCTAATCCAGAGTCCCCCTGCCACAGCCTGAAGCCCTTGCACCCCAACCCTGTGATCCAGCCCTGAGCCCTGCTGCATTCGGAACCCCTTGGCCTCCACCCTGTGACGTGAATTTTGTTCCATGCACCAATATGAGGGCAATGTGTTACGTGTACAAAATTCATTCCCTGAAGGGGTGGGGAAAAGCGAGAGGGAATGCTGATGGGGAGACAGAAAGGCTTTTAACTCAAAACAACAGGCTATGAATTGAATTTGATCTCTAGCCAGCTCTCGTGTGGCTTTAAGGCAACAGGAGCAGCCTCGATCTTGTGCACATCTTGTCCGCTTACTCTTGCAGAGCAAGTGGTTTAGTGTTCAGCAGGTAACCAGGGGGAGTCTGCCCTGGTGCCGGCAGAGCAGGAGGAGAACAATGTCAGTTGGGTCGCCGTGTTAGTCTGTATCTGCAAAAACAACGAGAAGTCCTGTGGCGCCTTATAGACTCACAGATATTTTGGAGCATAAGCTTTCGTGGGCAAAGACCCGCTTCGTCAAATGCAATGTAGTGGAGATCCTAGAGGCAGTTCTAAATATATAGGCTCACAGAAGGGAGGGAGTCCCAATCTAGAGGAAGGCCAGAGCTGACAACGTCAGTTCAGTCAAGGAGGATGTGGCCCACTTCCAGCAGTTAATGTGGAGGTGTGAACACAAAGAGAGGAGTTGGCCAGTCACTCCATCTCCATTCAGCCCTTGATTGTTTGTGTGAAATATGCAATTGAATTGCAGCTCTGCAGTTTCTCTTTGGAGTCTGTTTTTGAAGTGTGTTTATTTCAGGCTAGCTACTTTGAAATCTGTCACTGAATGTCGAGGGAGATTGAAGTGTTCTACAGGTTTTTGTATGTTACCATTGATGATACCTGATTTGTGTCCATTTATTCTTTTACACAGAGACTGTCCAGTTTGGCCAATGTATATGGCCGAGGAACGTTGCTGGCTTTTAAGGAGTCAGAGTGGGGTTAGGGAACAGTAGAGTTGTTGGTAGAGGGGAGGGTGAACAGCTCCATCACAATTAGGAACTCTTCAAATAGCAACAGCAACTGGTAAAGCAAAGGGTTGCAACCTGAGCCAGCATTAGAGAGATTTCCTCCCCGGGAAGATAGAATCATGCTTTGCTGCAGGACTAGAGCACCAACCCCAAGCTGGCAGAACAAAGTGGAAGAGTTTCCCTCACTCAGGCCCTGCCCCAGAATTCTCTGCTTGGAGCATGGCTGTAATTGTCAGGTACGGGCAGTTCTTGCTGATAACTTCTGTTACTTCATGGGCAGCTGTCGCTCATCCAGGCAGAGCTGGACTCCCAGTGGGAAGCAAAATGCGAGCGCATGCTGGCCTCTGCCAAGGAGCAGCAGTTGCGGCAGTACCAGGATGTGTGTGAGCAGAGGGACTCCCAACAGCAGCGCATCACCCAGCTGGAGGAGAAGGTAGACAGCCCTCCCTTGCAAACCAGTTGTCTCGGCACTCCTTTCCCCACCTTCGTCCCGCATGCTGTTGTAAGCAAATGGGAGGGGTGTGGTGGGGCCCCTTGCACTCAGTGCTCTGCTGCCTGGATGTGCTTTGTGGTCTCAATATTGTGACTTTTCAGAGGAGATCACAGTGCCCCTCTTGGCTGTAGGATATGTCTGGATGTAGCTCCCACTAACTCCTGGTTGGTCGGGATTAATTCTTGTATCCGCAGGGGTTCTGTGTGGGACAGTTAAGGGGTGCACTGACCTAAGAACAGGAGATGCTGCTGCTGGTGTCTGCTGAGCATGTCAGCCTTTAAGTGAAAGGTGTGGTGGAAAGGAAATATTAAAATGCATCTCACTGCTGATTAAATGTAAAAGCCTAGAGACCCCGAAAAATGCCTCCATGGCTAAATAAGAAAATAAAAAAGCAGAAAGAGAGAAAATTCATCCTTTAAAAAGTGCAAGTTAAATCCTATTGAGGAAAATAGAAAGGAGCATAAACTCTAGCAAGGGAAGTATAAAAATATAGTGAGGAGAAGGCCAACAAGGAATTTGAACAGATAGTCAAAGTAATAGCAAAAAAAACTTCTAAGGACGTTAAAAGCAGAACGTATGATAAACAACGAGGCAGCCACTGGATGATAGACATGCTAAAGGAGCACTGAAAAATAAGGCCTTTGCAGAAAAACGTAATGAATTCTTTGCATCCGTTTTCCCAGCTGAGATTGTGAGGGGGATTGCCAAACTTAATCCATTCTTCTTCGGTGACAAATCTGAAGAACTGTGTTAGGTTGAGGTTTGGTTAGAGGAGGTTTTGCAACAAACTGATGAACAAAATGCCAATCAGTCACCAGAACCGCGTAGTTCTGAAGGAACTCAAATGTGAAATTGCAGAACTGCGAATTGTGGTATGTAACCTATCACTTAAGTCAGATTCTGTACCTAGGGCTGAAGGATAGCTATTGTGATACAAACTTTTTTTAAAAAAGGCTCCAGAGGCGATCCTATCAATTACAGCCTGGTAAGCCTATCTGCAGTACCAGGCAAAACAGTTGAAAATATAAGGAACAGAATTATCAGCCATGTAGATGAGCAGCATTTCTTGGGAAAAGTCAACAAGGCTTTTGTAAAGGGCAATCATGCCTCACACTGTAGAAGAATTGTTTGATGGGGCCAACAAGCATGAGGACATGGTTGATCCAGGGGTTATAGTGTACTTGGATTTGCAGAAAAACTTTAACAAAGTCCCTTGCCAAAGGCTCTTAAGTAAAGTAAGCTGTCATGGGATAAGAGGGAAGGTCCTTTCCTGGGTCAGTAACTGGTTAAAGATAGGAAATAAAGGGTGTAGGCATAAATGGTCAGTTTTCAGAAAGGAAAGAAGTAAATAGCTGTGTCCCTCAGTGGCACTTCTGGGACCAGTGCTATTAAGTATATTCATGAATGATCTGGAGAAAGGGTTAAACATTGAGGCTGCTCTACACTAGCAAGTTCGTTTGAATATCCTGTGGAGCATCTACACGCAAAAAACATACTTTTGAAATTAAATAAACTGCGGCGCTGCTCTCGAAAATGCTCTTCTGCTCCCATTTCAGGAAGAGCCCTTCTTTGAAAAGCTTCTTCCCAAAGAAAAAGCATGTAGATGCTCCACAGGCCCTTGTTTTGGAAGAGCAGTCCTCACGGCATCTGACTTTTTCCAATCCCTTAACTGGTCTTTCAAAGAGCAGATCACCCTTTTGATCCACTTTTTTGTGTGTGGACTCGCTCTTTTGGAAGAGGTCTTCCAGCAGGACTTCTTTCAAAAGATTGCTGTAGTGTTGGTGCAGCCTGAGTGGCAACATTTGCGGATGATGCAAAGCTAATCAAGATAATTAAGTTCCAGGCGGACTGGAAAGAGCTACAAAAGGATCTCTCAAAATTACATGGCTGAGCAACAAAATGGCAGATGAAGGTCAGTGTTCATAAATGCAAAGTAATGTATGTTGGAAGACCTAACTATACCTACAATGTGATGGAGTCTAAATTAATTTCCACCACTCAAAAAAGAGAACTGGAATCGTTGTGGAAAGTTCTCTGAAAACATCCACACAATGTGCAACAGCATACAAAAATGCAAACAGAACGTTGGGGGTTGTTGAGAGGGATAGATAATAAGACAGAAAATGTCATCTCTCTCTATATAAATCCCTGGTATTCCCACATCTTGAATACTACATGCAAATGTGGTTTCCCCATCACAAAAAAGGTTTATTGGAATTGGGAAAGGTTCAGAAAAGGACAACAAAAATGAGTAGGGGGGTGCAACAGCTTCCCTTTTAAGGAGACATTAACAAGACTGTTACTTTTCAGCTTCTAAAAGAGATGAGTAGTGGGGATATGATGGAGACCTATAAAATCAGGAATGTTGTAGAAGAGAGAGTAAATAGGGAAACTGTTATTTACTCCATCTCTTAACGCAAGAGCCAGAGGGTCACCAAATGAAATTAATAAACATGCTTAAAACAAACAAAAGGATGTGTTTCTTCACGCAGTGCTCAGTCAACCTGGGGAATTCCTCACCAGAGGATTCTGTGAAGGCCAAGACTATAATGGTTCAAAAAAGAACTAGAGAAATCCATTGAGCGCCAGGTCCGTCAATGGCTGTAAGCCAAGATGTGCAGGGATGGTGTGAGGGGGGATGGATCACTTGATTACCTGGTCTGTTCCGTCCCTCTGAAGCATGTGGCCCTGGTCACTGTTGGAAGGTAGGATACTGAGCCAGGTAGACCGTTAGTCTGACCCCTTATGGCCATGGTTGTGATTCCATTTTTTCAGCTCGCCGCTCTGAAATCCGCTAGAAGTGCTGAGGAGCAAAAACTCGTTGTGTTTCAGGAGCAGCTGGAACAACTGGGACCCATTCGTGAGAAGGTAAAGGGTGAACCCTGAGGCCAACCCTCACTGATACTCTATCTTGCCTCAGGCCACCGCTGTTAGTCATCTGGCAGAAGGGAAAAACTTTGTGCTGCTTTCAGTGGCTGATCTGGGCACAGGGAAGGGCAGTTTTATGGCACTGGGAACAAATGTGCTGCTGCCACTAACCTGAACTTGGCCCAGCCAGGAGCAAGGTGTGAAATGTCACTGAAGACCTGTTGAGCTGCTCTGACTTCCTGTGTTCCCTTGACAGTATTCAGCCCTGCAGTCCCATGTTGCTGCCCTGAAGGCTAGCTATGAGAAGCACATCAGAGAGCTGGAGAGGGGCTCTCTGCTGGAGAATCAGGCAAGATCTCCACCTGCGGACTCAACGGAAGAGGTGAGACAACCCAACCAATGTAGTCTGGTTTACCCTCATCGGAGAGCTCATATCTGCTCCCTGTCTGCCCTGAAATATTCCCTTTGGTGGTGGAGAGTCGTTTATTAAACACCCTGACCATGCCCTTTCCTCTGGGGGAAGCTTGTTCCTGTGAATTCTACTGCTCCTATAGAATCAAATAATAGAAAAACTGGAAGGGTCCTCAAGAGGTCATGAAGTCCAGTCCCCTGCCCTCATGGCAGGACCAAGCACCATCTGTGTCATCCCTGTTAGATATTTATCTAACCTGTTCTTAAATACCTCCAGTGATGGAGATTCTGTTCCACCCTCGGTAATTTATTCCAGTAATTAACCACCCTGACAGGAAGCGTTTCCTAATGTCTGTTCTAAATCTTCCTTGCTGCAATTTAAGCCCATTGCTTCTTGTCCTGCTTTCAAAGGTTAAGGAGAATAATTTTTCTCCCTCCTCCTGGTAACACCCTTTTAGGTACTTGAAAGCTGTTCGTGTCCACTCTCAGCTTTCTCTTTTCCAAACAAAACAAACTCAGTTTTTATAATCTCTCATAAGTCATATTTTCCAGACTTTTTATCATTTTAGTTGCTCTTCTCTCTGGACTTTCTCCATCTTTCCCACAATGTGGGGCCCAGACCTAGACACAGTACTCCAGTTGAGGCCTAATCAGTGTAAGCAGAAGAATGACCTCGTGTCTTGCTTACAGCGCTCCTATTAATGCATCCCAGAATCTGTTTCCTTTTTTAGCAACAGCATCACACATGCTCAGCTTGTGGTCCACTATAAAGCCTAGATTCCTTTCTACAATGTGTCTCCCTAGAGCACCTTGGAGGAGGATGCAGTGTGATTCTTACTGTGAAGTCTGACCCCTCCATACAAATTCCACTTCTTAAAAAATGAAAGTGCCAGTAGCCACTTGTGATGTGCCCTGGCAGTGCCAGTGCTGTGATCCGTCATATTCAGTGCAGCTCTGGAGGTCTTCAGTCGTGCAGTGCTGGAGGGGAAAGGTGCATTCTCATCAACATAACGGTGGCCCCTCTTGGAGTGACTCTTGTGCTGTTGGTCTGGTGGCTGATTCTTCTTCTGATGTTGCAGATTACACAGTTGCCATATTTATGTGCTTCTTTCCATCATTCTCAGGTGAAGAAGATCATGAATGGGGTATTTCAGTCACTGAGGGGGGAATTTGAGCTGGAGGAGTCGTACAGTGGCAGAACAGTTCTTCATGTTGTCATGAACACCATCAAGGTACGGTACTGCTGGGCTTCAAACAAGCAAAGGTGGGGAGGAGAGTTGGACCAAAAGAACACACCTGCCTCTAGTCTGGGCCTGGAACAGAGTGAAGCTGTGATCAGCTACCGTGGGCGGGGCGCGTGTTGTGTCTTTGCTGAGCTTTCCAAAACAATAGATCAGGGTCAGGAACCCTTCTTGGCTTGTCAGGGTTCCACTGACCCACAGAAGAATCAATTGGGGACCCCACACAGGTGAGAAGCAAGCGCAAGAAAAACCCTTAGTGACGTGGCCCCCAACTGAGGACGGGCAAAGAAGACAGTCACGTTATTCCCTTGGAGCTGGATGGGGATGCTGCAGAGGATTAACTCTTCTGGGTGGGGTGAAGAATGAGCAGGCTGCCAGCAGCAGGCTGGGGTTGTTGTGCAGGGTCTGGGTGGGGACGTAGGATGCAGGAGCAGGCTGAGGGGGCGTGGGCTGGGCTGGAGATGGGCCACCTACATGGCACAGCCCCAGGGCAGTCGGGGGATGGTGCAGGTGGCTGTCCATGGCCCTGCACTTGCAGGCCTCTCCCCAGCTGCTGCTATTGGCCATGATTCCTGGCCTGTGGGAGCAAGGGGGTGGAGCCTGCAAGTGAGTGCAGGGACAGAGCTGCCACTTCCCTCCTGCCTGGATCCAGCCTCTGAGGCTCGGGACTCTCCCCTTGCCTCATCCCCCTGCAGCAGGGGGGACAAGCCTTGTGGGCCGGGTCCAGGCAAGCCGTGGCATGGGTTCCCCGTCCCTGCAATAGAGGATAGGGCAAGAGGGCTGTTTGAGGCAGGCAGAATGAGCCAAGGGCAGTTGTGTTTGATTTTAATATTTTGGAAAACTGGGCATGAGACTCGGTGGTTTTTGCCACTGAAGAAACTTTCCAGTGCAGCCGTGCTCAGCTTTGTGCCGTTGGGGAAGTAGGCGCTGGAGGTGGGGTACCCAGCCCAGGGGACTGAGTCCCTGCTGGGCGTTTTGCTGACTTGAATCTAAGAAGTTTGCTCTTGCCCTTCCCAGGCCACTTTAGAAAGTACCCGTGGCCCTCCCCAAGCCCCAGCGGCCACCTGTACTTGCTCCTTCCCTCCAGGTCACCCTGACAGGGATTAGATTAGATTTGTTTTAGGCTTCTTCAGCCAGAGAGTCTCTGAGTAGGGCTTAGTTCACAGCTGCAGCCTCATTTCAACAGTTAAGGCAGAAACAGCTTTCTCTATTAATTAGACTTTGTCCAAAATCCCATGGCAGCCAGAAGATTGTGAGCTTAGATTTGGGGCTGCAATGGAACTTGTATATAGCCGCAAGTGAGCTGGACAAGTGCGTCCGGTGCCCTGACTTAGAACTAACCTTTGACCTCCAGGGTCCCAAACATGTCCCCAGGTGGGCTTGAGTAGTGGGAGGTGGGTGGCAGACACGTCAACTCTGTAGCTGCTTTGTCAGCAGGCTCGACAGTCTCCTCTCCCCAGCGTGCGCAGCTGGGTTGGTTTCAAGTCCCATGGGCGGCAGGGAGGACTGTGTGCTGCAGCCTGTGCTGTAACTGGACACGGTGTTTCCTCTTGGCTAGAAACATCCCACTGGCAGTTAGGAAAGAAGTTTTAATTTCCTCTTTCCTCACGTCCAGGATCAGTGTCTTCCTGTGTCCCGCCTGCCTGGGCTTGGTGTTCCCCTTTGCAGGTCATGAGTGGCTGCCTCTGTGGGCAGCAGGGCTGCCTGATGCCTGTCTGGTGTTCGGTGCCATCATCTGAGTCCAAGCGCAGGAGCATTTCTGCCCTAGATAGTTGCCTACTAAAGGACCTGAAGGTCTGATCTGGGAGTGCCTCAAAGGCCCAGCTAATCCCATGACCCTTCAGGCATCCCAGGCTGGATGTCTGCTTTGATACTGAAGCATCAAGAAACTTCCCTTCCTCCAGTGCTGCCGCTGCTGTAGCTGGTACAAGCAGGTGTGGCTCTGTGTATCTCCAGCGGTTAACGCTCCCTTCCCTTCTTCTTGGCATTTGTTTTCCAGACTGTGACTCTGCAGCTGCTCAGCAGGCAAGAGAGCAACAGTGAGGAGGAGGAGGAAGCTGGAACTGGAGATCAAAACCAAGAGGGCCCACCAAAGGCAGAGACCCATACAGGTGATGTCCAGCACGGGCCAGCACCAAGCGCTGTGTGCCCAACTGAGCCAGCAACTGAGTCGGCTGGTATTGCTACACCTCCCCCATCCCGGGTGGAAGGGCAGAGCACCGGGAATGCCGCAGCAGCAGAAGTGAATCTGATCCAGGAGCTACATGAAGGACGTACCTTCTGCGAACTGGGTCAGGAGGGAAAGGCAGCCCAAGGGCTGGTGAACCCTGTGGAGGACGTAGACTGTGTACAGGCTGAGCAAAGGCAGGCAAGTGCTCCCAGTGGGATTGCTCACTGTGAAGGCAGCTCACCAAAAACGGCACCTGCTGAGGCCAGAGCTCTGGAGCCGTCTGGTGTAGACATGAAGCTGGGCGCAGTGGAAGAGGCCAGAGCTTCAGAAACCCCAGCCACCGAGCACAAGACTGAGGAGACTGCAGGACTGGAGCCCCCAGACAGTGCAGAGGGGGGGACTTATTTGGGAATTGTGCATACACCCAGCTGTGGAACGGATTCCAGCATTTGTGACCTAACATCTGAGATGGCAGAGAAGGGTCCAGCCACCGACAAGCCTGCAGAGGCCGCAGCACTGGCAGCTAGCCCCCAGCAGAAGGCTTCCAGGTCAGTGGTGAGGGCAGAGTGCTGTGGCTGTGCAATTTCCCACTGAGGTGCAGCTGCCCCGCCACTGGTGGTGGGTAGTGTGGGACGGCCATCTGGCAGCTGGTGCCTACCCCGCTGGTTCAGGGCACCATGCTCAGTGAGCTGCTGGCCAGTTCTGCAGCTTCTAACCTTTCAGCCGCCACTGCAGGTGTCCAGTGTCAAGCAGGGCTCATGTGGCTGGGACCTAGTGCACGTTGGGGCTGGGCAGCCTCTGGCCTCTGGTCAGATCTGGGCCCAGCTCCCTTCATCCCACCCACGAGGCAGAGGAAGCAGTGGGTAGCTGGCGCAGAAGCCTGTGTGTAGCCGGTGCTGCCTGGCAGGGGAGCAGGCAGCTCCGTGCTGCTATTCCCCCTCTAGCTGGCTGGGAAAAGATGAGTGTGGGGAAGCCAGTTCTTCCCCTGCCACTCCCATTGTCTGGGACTCAGCCAATAGGAGTGGTGGGGGTGGTGCCTGCAAGCACAGAGCTGTTCTAGGTGTGTGCCCCAATCCTCACACTCCTCGCCTGCTCCCGCACTCCATCTTGCACCCCCACCAGCAGCCCCCTCATTTTTGGTCCCACCCCAAAGCCTGGGGGCTCCCAGAAGAGTTACTCTGGCCCTGGGGAAGCCCTGCGCTTCAGTAGCCGCTCATGGGGCAGGCGCACAAAGGGAGTTGCGGGAGGAGTGTTGGTTCCTCACCCCTGCTCTGCCTCACTTGAGGGCCAGGTCAGTGAAAGGTTTGGGGGTTTGCTGTGTGTCACTTGCATGTGGCCCCAAGTGACTTTATCTGTGGGGCAGTGGTCCTGACCCAGAGCAAGTCCCCCAGTGACTGCAGCGCTGCTCTGCTAACGGGGCAGTCAGAGGGTCAGTGTCCCTTGTTTCTAGCTGAATCAGTAGATTCCATTGCAGAGCAGTGGCCAAGAGCCAGCTGCTGTAAAGTTCCATTCTGGCCTGTGATCTCGTCAGGCTGCCTGATGGGGAGTTGTGCTATTTATTTACCGTGTAAGCCCAGCTAGTGTCACACCTCGGTGAGCAATGTGTTACTGCCGGACAGCCCCAGGGGGTGGGACTAGCACGTCTTCCCAAAGGGCAGCAGGCGGCTCCTGCCTTCTTTCCCCTCCGAGAATGAGCCCAGGCTAATTCTGCCCTTTTCTAGCCTGGCTGAGGAGGAGGACAGAGACTTGTTTAAAGTTGGGACCCGTAAAGCACTGAAGCCGCTGGCAGTTCCGCCTGACGAGGAGGAGGAGGAAGAGGTGGTAAGAACTCAGGGTGTGATCCGCAAAGCACCTGGGAAACCTCAGCTCCAGAGTTAGGCCCATAAGTGTCTGTGCGCAGCACCACTGCAGTCCACAAAGCCAGACTCCAACCCCAGCCCAGTCGGGTGTGACTAGGCAGTCAGGTCTGGGCTGTGCAAAAGCAGCCGGGCTCTCCTGGGGCGAGGCGACGTGGCGGGGCTGGGTGAGGGCAGCCCCAAACCCTGACCCCCCTGCCCTTCGCCTTGTGCTGTGCACACCGTGACATGTAGCACGCCAAAGAAAGTTGCTGCTCATGTTGCAGGAGGCACAGCAGGCGGAAGGCTCTGCCGTGGGACCAACAGGTTAAGTGGTGGGTCTGGCTTGAGAACAGCTTGACCCTCTGGGGCTCCCATCAGGTTGGGCCTAAAAGTTAAGGGAGACTCCTGCTTGGCTGTTGCCTGATATCGGGGGTACCTGACTTTCCACTGGAGACATTGGCTAGACACACGGTGTGCTCTGGCATCCAGCTGCCTGACTGAAGCTGGAGAAGATGAGTGTTTGGCTGCCTCAGTCAGGCCTGAGGCCTCTTACGGCAGGCATGCTCAGAGGCTCAGCTTGGCCAGGGACCCCCGCCTCTAGGAGGGGGCTCTCAGCAGTGAGCTGTGGGTTGCATTGTGTGGGACCCCTCAGTGCTGGCTGGAGTGACTGAAACTGGAACAGCCTTCGTCCCTCATGGGACTGACTGCTGGACCGCAGTCTCTCATGGCCTGTTCTCAGTGGGCAGTACAGGGGGTCCAGTGATTAGGACGCCAGCTTGGGAGGTGGGAGACCCTGGGTCCAGTCCCCCTGCTCCAATCGCTGTTTTCATCAGTTATTCCCAGTGGAACAGCTTCAGCAGAGGAGACAGGTCTTAGAATTCGGTTATCCCAGAGCCCAGTGGTCACAGCACTGTCCTAAGCTGAGGGAGCTGCAGGTCCCGGCCTGAAGGGGAGAAGGAGAGGCCCCTCAGACAGACAGGTACCTGCAGCTGCATCTCCCACACCCTGGGTCAGTGCTGCAGCCAGCAGGCTCAAATGGCAAGGTGGGTAGTACCACTGCAGGTGGAGCAGCACCCACCTCCGCATTGCAAGCAGCAGCTAAAGAGCCTCAGCCCCCAGAGTCCCCACTGGGGTGTCCCATACGTGGGTCACCAGCAGCGGAGGTTGGGGCCAGCACCCACCCCTCTGCTTAGTATCTCTTAGTTAGCATCAGTCACCCGCACTTAGTGCATTGACTGCTGTGGATTGTGCTCTGAGGTGCCTCTCCCCCCAGTTGTCGCACAGGGCCCGGGAGAGCTTGGCTGAGCTTTGTGGGTCCGTGTTCCTGGGGGTTTTTCTCCAAAGGGCAGGTGCTGACCCCTCAGCATGACAACACCTCCGTCCCTTCGGGGGCCTCGCCAGCCTTTGCCACCTCGGAAGTGATGGAGACATCAAGCCACAGTTTGCTGTGGAATAACCTGAGAGGTGGGGGCGCTTCTTGCCTGACATCCAGTAGCTTCATGTCATCCCTGCTGACGCACCCGGCATCTCCGTTAGCCCGCGTGAGGTGGGCTTGTGGGAACCAGAGGCTGTCGGGTGAACCCGGGAGACCTCGCTGCGGGGAATGACGGGGCGGTGTCCAGTAACACCGGTCTGGCAACAAGCAGGAAAGCGGAGACGTCCCCAGGGTTAGTGCAGATGTGCTGCCGTGATGACACAAGAGGTGTGTAGGTGTGTTCAGACTCCATAGCCATCGGCTGGGCCTGATTTACAAGGCTGGAGCCCCCTTTCTAGGCTGAGGAAGACAGTCAGCTGGGAGGTTTCCTGGTGCGGTGCCCCTCCAGACTGTGCAGAGACTGAACTCTAATACCCTCCCCTGGCTTTCTGATTGGGCTTTCAGAGCATGAAAGGGCACCCTCCCCCGACCCCTCTCTTTGGGGATGACGACGACGATGACCTGGATTGGCTGGGATGAAGAGCTGGAAGATCAAGCCTGTGAGCCTCGCCTTTGGGCACCTGGCCCCGTCTCACACCTGTTGTACACTGAGCAGCTGCATTTCCTTGGGGTGGAAATGGAAGCGACTTGGGACTCTCCAAGCTGACTGAGGCTGTAAGCAAGTGGCTGCACTGCTGGGCAGTTGGAACCAGTCTCACTGGCCTGGTCAGCTCGCCCAGCTTGTGGGCACATTTAAGCACCTGGCCACTGGTTCTGCATGTTCCTGTCACCGTCCTTCTGTGTGAGCCACTGCTCTGTTCATCGGAACTGCTGGGATACGTAGGTAGGAACTTGGGAAGCCGCCCTGGAATCAGTAAGTCTGGCAGGGTTCTGCGGCAGCCACGGGGACGAAACCAGGGCTGAGGCCATTGCTAAACTCACAGCTGTGGAATTTCAAAGCACTGGGATGCAAGATGAGACCCTCCATTACAGCCACTTCTGGGCCTGCTTGTAGGGGCTTTGCAGCCAGCCAAGAGTGCTCACCAAGCAGCTAGGTGCCAATGGAAAGTACATGAAATGCATTATTAGGAAGTCTGCTACTCGAGTCTTTTCTGCCCACACCTTACGGATACAGAAGTTGAGGTATTGTAGGCTGAGTGTAGAAACAAATGGTGCTCCCTGGGCTGCTCTGCACAGGCTGTGAAGGTACCACAGCTCCGTGGCGTTCAGACAGGCTGAGGCCAGGGCACCAGGAAGAGGAGTCCTCTCTTGACTATAGACGTGTGGCTTCTACTAAGCGCTTTATCAAAGACTCCTCTGGTGTTTCCCATTGTGAGATGTTAAATCCCTTTTACCTCCTCTCTACAAACGAGTCGGCCTGAAGGGTTTCGGTATCTTCACAGGTGTCCATGATGTTCGTCATGTGCACCAGCCACAATCCCTGCCAATGGAGGCAGCATGCTCGCCGCATGGCAGACGAAGCGCGAGACCAGTTGCCTCTCTCCTAGCTGTCTGTATTGGGATCCTTCACCCCCTTACGTCGAGCTGTTCCCCTAGCCTGCAGAAGAGGCAGCCCATCCCTTCCTGAGAGCACAGGTCCCAGCAAACAGGGCGAGAAACTAGCAGCCACCATTGCCTAACTTTGCAGCTCTGGTAAGATAAACGCCTGCAGCACAACACTTCCATTCACTGCAGTCTGACAGGGTCGAATTACGGTGTCTGTGCTCCCCACCTGTGTCGCTGCACAGTCTGCTTACGCCCATGTCCTCACTTAGTTCACATCCCATAGGTCCACCTCTGCGGCAGGTTGGGTCCTGGGAGACTGCACCTTGCCATTAGCAATAAGAACCCCACAATAACAGCACTCCAGACAAGGTGTGCTGGGGCTCCCTGCCCAGACCAAGGAAGGGGAGTTACTTGGGGGGAGTCACTGGCCAATCTACTGTGCCTTTCTTCTTTGCTGCTAACAATGGCAGGGTCACAGTATAAACTAGAACTCTTCTGATTAAAGGGCCACAGTTACACTATCACTGAGGGTGCTTATATCTTACCGGCATTGCACTGGAGCAGGACTTTTCAATCAAATTTTCATTCTTTGTGCTCGGCTTCCATCTGTTTTTCACTCAGTGGGGAAACTCCAATTGTATTCTGTTCATTTTCTAGTCATGTCACTTCCAGGCGCTCTCTCGCATAAGTGTGCGGTGTTTGAGTTGCAAATACTGCACACGAGGGGAAGGAACAAATTGTTTTGAAAAAAATAAACGTTTCCCCATCAGTTATAACGGCCTGGTGGAGACTTGCATGATGTGTCCTAGGTCCTGGAACACTTTTACCCCATTGGAAAGTGGCCCGTTAAACACAGACCAACATGTTTCAGTTTGTGCCGTGCCAAGTACAGACCTGATTGACAGCAGTGACTTGTACCCAGGGCTGCTTTGCTCTGTCGAATGAAAATGGGATAAATAGCCAAATTTAACCGAAGTGAAGAGAAGAGGAGAGAACAGCCGCGAATCAGCCAGTGTGCCGACGTGCAAACACGTGCGGTGGAGCACTTCTGCTCCCAAGCAGAAACCGTGTGAAGTCAAAGTGGGGGATAAATGTGTCAGAGCAAAGTGATTCCCAGGAGCCCCCTTTGTTGCGATGGCGTCCATGGCTCTGTCGTGTAAGGCTGCGCTTTGCAGCGTGGGGGAACTGTCCCCCACTGGGAAGTCCACTACCTGTGTAACACATGCCACGTCTCGTCTCCCAGACAGTTTTGAGAGAACCTGAAAAATAAAAGTGCAATTAAACAAATCTGTTTCTGGCTCACTGGGCCTTTTCATGGACCTGCCTGCAGAGCTCACTCAGCTAGTTGTAAATCCAAACACCTCATTGTATTTATTCTGTCTAATTTCCCTGCAGTTCCGATCAGAAAGGGGAACTGGGCTCCTGTGGAGGTGATCCCAGGTTTCAGGTGGTCTCTCCAGAGTGCGCCTAGAGCCCGTGCAGTTTAGTCCCAGAACCGGGAAAGAATTCTGTTTCTACAACATGCATTACAGTTCCACAGAGATCAGCTTAACTGCTGCCTGTCTTGACAGTCCAAGTTAAAGCTTCCATTGAACTGGCTGCCGCCGTTCCAGAGAGTGGGTTACCAAAGGGGGACGACTTCCATGTCTGGAACAAGTGTCTAACCATAGGCACAGACTTCCTTTTAGCTGGGAGGTGGTTGGACCCCACCCCCTTCACCCTTTCCCACAGAACCCTGGTCCCACCCCACCTCTTCCTGCTCCCTCCTCTCCAGCGCCTTCTGCAAGCCGAGGTGCTGGGAAGGAATGGTGGGGAGTTGATCCAGGGTGCTGAAGGAAGCTTGACCACCGAGTGCTAGGCACCAGGGTTCCCTATAAGTGGAGCGCTTGGGTGGCTGCCCAGGAGAGATTCAGGTGCTGGTCAGCCGAGTGCCAGAGTGCGCATAGTTGGCAGCCTGTTTCTATGGTGGTGCACATCTGCACGTGCTTTGGTGCACAGAACAAACTTTATTCTTCCTATGGCTGGGGAAGAAGTTAGAGGGAACGCTGCTAAGCACCCACTGACTTTTCTTTTCCTCTCCCTGTGGGTGCTCCAGCCCTGGACAGTCAGCATCACGGACAGGAAGATAGCTGCAGCACCAAGCCTGCCTCTGTGGGGTGGACATAACCTCAGGGGTATAAATCACCAGGTCAGGAGGGACCCCTGTAATTGTCTCGTCTGACCTGTGTGACCGAGGCCCAAGCCCTGTCCTGAACTAATGCCGACCTGAACCTTGGCATGTTTCTGAAAACCCAGTCTTGGGTTTTAAACATTGCCAGGGATGGAGGATCTGCTGCAGCCCCAGGTAAGCTGTTCCAGGGGCTACTTACCCCACCTGAGTCCATCCAGCTTTAACTGTCCAGCCACAGGTTGTGTTAGATCTTTGCTAGAGGGAAGAGCACATTGTCCTCATGTCAGTGCTCAGACTCTGGTCAAATCCCTATTGCCTTTTTGTTGTTAGTTCGTCAGAAGGGTGTTTTCTAAGTCTTTAACCCTTTACGCAGCTATTCTCTGAACCTTTCGAGCTTCTTCAAAGGGCCGAGAGCAGAGCTGGCCCCAGCATTCCAGGGATTAGACCCCCGTTCCAGGCACAGAAGTACTGTGGCCTCCCTGTGCCATGTTTTGGGGTTCACGTTCCATGCAAATCTTACTCCTTCCCAGGCGTCCCGCCCCCGCCCCCGCTTTCCCAAGAGCTGTGGATTCTCCACCAGCGGCAATGTCTACATTAAGACTCGATGCTTTCCCACAATGGGCAGGCAGAATATGGCCTGGGGGCTGGATGTGGCTCATCAAGCTGCCCGCTCTGGCCAACAGCGCAGCAAGAGCCTCTGCCCCGTGTGCTGTTGGGAGGAGTCCTGTGCAACGCCACATGCGTGTGCGAGCACTGCCCCCGCCCCAGCCCAGGGGAGCTGCCTGCTTGCAGGACGAGCACTGCAAAGTAGCCCCTCTGTTCCCGCCCCTGGGCTTGCAGCTTCAGTGCTGCCCATGCCTGGGGCTGACGGCTCTGCAGGGAGCCTGGCTGAGCACCTTTGGGGCAGGACTGCTGCCTATTAGCCATCCAGGTAAGGGCCCTCTGGCACCTCTCCCCCTGCACCCTACCTCCCCCCAGACCCTGCCCCGGGTCACAAACCCCCCCCCAATCCTGCACGCCCACCACCCCAGATTCCTACCCTTCCTCCTCCCAAACCCCGCACCCCCTCCTGTAACCCAGTCCTGGACATGCTGGCCGTGCCATGCTCCCTTCTGCATCCAGACTCTGCCCCTCCTCCACTGGGGGCACACGGGGAGCAGCAGCCCCCTGTCACAGCAGAGCCATGGCTACTGCCTCCCCTCTACCCAGCACAGGAGAAGTTACCCAAACGCTTTTGCTTTGCAGTTGCTGGCTGAGCAGGAATCCTCAGGGGCTGCCCTGTTCTTTAACTATGGGCACCGTGAATTCCTGGGCCTTGTGCTGACTCAGCCTTTGGGGAGCTGCAGTGGGGAAGGACAGACCTTACTGGTAAATACCTCTTGCTCTGAGACTGGGGCAGGACCTGACTGGAGCGAAGGACCTTTCGAGAGAGGAATAGCCCAGCTGCTGGGTGTTACCACTGGGACCCGCGCCCTGACTGCCCGGGCTGCTGATTTAATTACTTTTGTTTGACCAGTGCCTGCTTCTGGAGTGCTGCTGGGCCTGGCTGTGCCCTTCCGAGCCCTGCTAAGGAGGGGAGACCAGCCGAACATGCCAGCTCGTGCCCTTTAGTGTATCAGCCCTTAGCGATTAAAGTTCAGCCAGGCTGAGCCAGTGACCATCCACTCTGTCCCAGCCTTTATCTCAGTGCAAACAGTGCTCTGCCTGGGGACTCCCACGCCTCAGTGCCGCCTGTTACTCAGTGACTAGGAGAGCTGAAGGCTACAAAAGCAGCTGTGCTCTTTGGCTGGGCTCAGAGCGCTCTGGGGCTTCTCCAAGCAGGTCTTCCCCACTCTGTGCTTGATGCTGCTGGTGCCCAGGGCCCTGGACAGCACAGGTGGGTCACAGCAAGGAACAGAGGCAGACTTGCTGTGTTCTGCTCAGGCTGCGTGTGCCGCTTGCCTCTAGGGCTCTTGACCACAGCCCAGGCCCAGGCCCAGGCCCAGGCCCAGCTCAGCACAAGCGCTGAGGACAGGCACCAGGACAGGACTCTTACTGGCTGATTTCACCCCTGGGGTGGGGCCAAAGCCAGTCCTGCTGCTGCAGCCCTGCAGCTGGGCCCTCAGTAACAGCTGGAGCTCGTGAGTCCCCAGGCCAAGCCACCAGGCAGCAGCCCCCACCCCACCTGGGCCACATGGCGCAGACTCCTCCTGATGTCCTGGTGGATGTGTGCACCAGGGAGTGTGGGATCTGCTATGAAGCCTACAAAGCTGCTTCCACGTGGCGAGTGCCTAAGCTGCTGCTGTGCCACCACTCGCTGTGCCTTGCCTGCCTCAGGAAGCTGGTGTGCCAGACCCAGGACATCTCCTTTGTGGTCTGCCCCTTCTGCCGGATGGTGACCCTGGTGCCCGAGCAGGGGCTGCAGGCCCTGCAGGATGACGAAGATGTTCTGCGGGAATCGTCAGCCCAGAGCAGCCTGGCGGGGGCTGGCTCAGCCCCAGGGGGAGAGGAGGAGGAGGAGGCGGTGGCGGCGGCAGCAGCAGCAGCCTCCAGCACTGTGGAGGGCTCTTCCCATGACTCGTCGCTCTCCCTGGATGTGGAGTTTAACTACGTGACCCATTCATCCATCTTCACCATCAGCAGCATGGTGGCCCCCTACGGCTTGTCCGTCTCAGGGAGCCCCCGGCCCTGGGGCGGGCTTCACATGCAAGAGGTGCAAAACGCCTTCGTTGTGGGGCTTCCGGGCCGAGCAGCACCCCCCGAGGTTCAGCCACCCATCACCTCCGTGGAGAACCTGCGCCTGTGCTTCGCCATGGGCATTCTCATCCTCATCATCTCCATCTTCTTCCTGCTGCTCTTCCTGAAGTAGGCCAGGACCTGGGGGGGAGCAGCCTGAGGGCAGCCAGATCTGGCTGCGGATGGAACTGGACGCAGGAGCTGTGGGCCTCAGGGCCAGGCTGCCCCTAGGACAGGGGCCTCATTCCTGGTGCCCTATGCAGCCAGAGCAAATGCATCTTCCCTTTGGGGGGCCCAAGGGACGGGGGCTGTGGGCGCAGAGCAGGGCCGACAGGCTGGTGGAGGAGCAGGCATAAGGCAGCCGGCAGTGGCATGAGATATGGTGTAGGTGGGATGGGTTGGGGTGAGCAGCGGAGGGGAGATGGGTGGCAGTTGGGGATCCACTACAGCCACCCAGCAGGACTATGCCTGGGAGTGAGGGGCTGGGGCCAGCACTGCCCCTGTGTAGTGTGGGGTCAGGTCGGCACTGGGAGACACCCAGGCCTGCAGCAAACTGCCCAGGGCCCCAGCATGGGGATTGTGTACATGGAGTGCAAGGGAGATGTCTGCACAAAGAATAAAAGCTGTGTACCCTGCCCCCCTGCTTGGTCTCTGGGAGTGCCAGTGCCTGGGACGGGATCCACGGTGGAGCCAAGAGCCCAGGCCAGGCCAGCCACTGGGGCAGAGGAAGCTGGAGCGGCAAAGCCTGGGCCCAGCCTGAAAGCTGCCCACTTCCCTGCCTGGGTGCAGGGCCCTGGGGCAGGACCCATGAGGGGAAAAGCTTGAGAGGATGTGGCCAGAGATGGGTGAAGGCCCCATTGCTGAGAGAAGCACAGCTGTGGAGCAAACAGCCAGTCAATCAACTCCAGGGTGATTCCCCGCCCCGCTTCCTGGGCTGCTGCCTCCCCCTTCACTGGGGGGGGCATAACCCACAGCCTCCTCCATGAAACCCCCCAGGCACCAGTTCTGCCCCAGGGCTGGTTCCGCTCTCCAGGCCCAGCCTGAGCTGCAAGGTCCTGTCCCTCTGCCCCCACTCAGAACATGCAGGCAGCTGGGAGACCTCAGAAGCCCTGAACCTACAGGCCAAGGTCCCCACTGTTGGGGGTGGGGGGGCAGGGCCCTGTTTCTGCCTCTGCCCTTCCTGCAGTGCCCAGCTGCTGAACAGACTCAGCCCAGCCAGCAGCAAGGGGCAGAGGAAGCAGCTTCCTGGTGCTGGGGGTGGGGGGGTTGTCACTGGCTGTGCTGCCCTGAGCTGCAGCCCTGTACCCCCCCCTCCCCATTTCTATGCTTGGCACAAAGGGCAGAGCCACAGGGCAGCACTAGGAGGAGCTGCTCACACTCGGATTGCCCCAAAGCAGCTGCTGGGCCCGTTCCACCTTCCCCGCTCAGCTCCTGCAGGAGCCCTGTGCTGCCCTGCCCCCCAGTGCCTCAGGGCTCAGCAAGGCACCCACCCCAGCAGGTGCTGTCACACAGACTGGAAGGCATCACGCCTGCCATAAGGGGCCCCCTCCCACACCACAGCTGCAGTCAGAGCATTATGCCCCAGCTGTCTGCCCAGGCTGGCCCTGACACGGGGTGATGCCCCCACCCCTCTGCCTGGCTGAGGAGCTGCAGAGGGCAAACACGGTTGCTGGCTCTGTTTGCGCCCACCAGTCACCTCCCTGGCAGCTATGGACAGGAGGCTGTTGCTAGCTGGGCTCTTCGCCTAAGGCTTGTCTGCAATGACCCATCCGTGTGGCAGCTCGTACAGGGCTTGGGCTAGGGGGCCAGCATGGCGCTCCCAGGCCTCAGCTTACCCCCGGAGTTAATGGCTGTGCCGAACCATCTTCATCAGTCATTGCAGCCAAGCTGCCAGCGGTGCTGGGACAATTCAGCGTCCGTGCCCCAGGGACTGGGCAGCTTCAAGCAGCTGCTGCCCAAGGCCCTGGGAGGGCCCAGTTGAGCAGTCGGAAATCTGCAACAGGCCCAGTGGAGGTGCTGGGGCTGCCTTGCCCCTCCTCTGGGCTGTAAGCACCAGCTGCAGCTCTCACTTGCTCGCAGACCGCTCCCTAGTCCGTTGAATCTGAGCCCCTGCACGTTTGCTAGGCAGCTGCTCATGCACCAGCCGTGCGTCACAGGTACTTGTGACTTCAGCATCACACCACCACGTGCAAACAGGAAACAGCCCCCCCAACGCTGGTGTTGCAAATTTACAGCACTGAAAAGAGGGTGTTCTAAAGGGGCACATTGCCCCCCCCCCCCCTTGATAATAGCGGGTAACTGTAACAGCATTGCAAGGACAGGGCTGGTGGCGGCGCCTCATTCCGAGCCTGAGCGCTGAGCCCCCCCCCCCCTCTGGCTGCCCCCCACCCCCAAGCCAGGGTTTGTCAGCTCAGGCAGGCGGCACAGCCAAATGGGAACCCCTCTCATGAGGCCAGGTTCTGCAGCCACCCCCTCTGTGTCCACAGCCACCATTGGTGCTATGAGGGCAGCAGGAAGGCCCTGCAGAAAGACCGCGGCGAGCACACCCAGTGCAGCTCTGTGGGCTACCACCAGGGCACACCAAGAGTAGGGGTATGTGCATGGGGCATGGCCTGCAGGAGCCCACCCTGGCCACTGCAGCTCACCTGGCTGCACTGCAGCGAGGGCGTTGCCCTTTGGGAATGGGCAGGGGAATGGGTCGGCCAAGCCCTGCCCAGGGGTCCCCCGAATGGGATTGCCATAGGTTGGGCATCAGTGGCTCAGCTTAGCTGACGCGGGGGGCGCTAGCAGAGCAGCTGCTTTCGCATCAGTGCCACGAGCCCATCTTGTCTTTGACAAAAGACAGGCGCCGCCCGCCCCCCCCCCCCCCCCCCCCCACACACACACAGCTGAACCACCAGCACTCGCCCCACCCTGGCCAGATCACACCAGCAGCACTACCCCCAGCTACAACCAGGGGCTGGAAGGTCCTTCTGGCTCTGTATTTTCCCAGCCCCTGTCACTTGGGGTGGGGGGGGCTTATTTATGGGCAGACTGTGGACCTTGCTGCTTGGGTGGGTCATTCGTTACCATGTCTGGCATTACTAGGACACCTGGAGTGCCACGGTGCCATGTGCCAGGCTTTGCCCTGTCTGTGTCTTTCCCAGCCGTGGGGCTAACACAATGGAAGATGGGCCTGTCCCAACAGCACTGAGCAGCACCTACAGCCACCGCCATGTCGCCAACCAACGGCTGACCAGGAGGGTTTGGGTGACCCGTCTCTTCACTGGAAGCCGCCCTACCTGGCCCAGTTCACAGCCTGCGAGAGCCCCACCCCATGAGAGTCAGAGAGTTGCTTTCCTCCTGTGCCTCAGTGCCTGGGACAGGAAATTCAAGCCAGCCCTCGCCAGGCTCTGCCCTTCAAAGCATTTATTCACATACAGGCTGCATAGCGAATACACCCATCCAACAGCCATGCTGTGCTCTTAGCCTTCCCAAGGGCTTTGGGCATCTCAGTGCATCTGGGAATGGGGTGGGGTGGCTCACGCAAGGCCCAGCTCGCAGCCTGGGCTGAGTGTGGACGGAAAAGCCTTTCTGGGGTGGATGAGTCTGGAATCAGCTAATGCAGGGGCTGGGCACCCATCTACTGCACTCACAAGGCCCAGGACCATTGCCACCGCCCCCCCGCCCCCGCAGGCTCCACCATGGCGTCCGGGTCAGCCCCCGGGGGCTGGGGATTGTGGGGCACAGTCTCCAGCTCACTGGGAACAGAGCGCTGCCCCCCCCCCACCCCCACGCCAGGCCGTGTGAGGTGCTGTTGCCATGATCTTGTCCGCCCCGTTGGACGCCTGCACCACACAGCAAAGGTTCTGGGAGTGGGAGCCCTGGAGAATGGCCAAAACCTCCTTCCCCAGGGATGGATGTCCCACGATGGACCTCTTCAGCGTTCCAGCCTAGAACCGCCCCCTCCTCTTCAGCGCTCCAGCCTAGAACCGCCCCCACTTCTTCAGGGCTCCAGCCTAGAACCTCCCCCACCTCTTCAGAGCTCCAGCCTAGAACCTCCCCCACCTCTTCAGCGCTCCAGCCTAGAACCGCCCCCACCTCTTCAGAGCTCCAGCCTAGAACCGTCCCCTCCCATGCTGGGCCTGGAGCCTCGGGAGAACTGGACATCTGGGGACGAAGCCAAAGGACGCACCAGCACGTACCCGCTCTTCCTGTGCTGAGCCTGTGTCAGGAAGGGAGGGCCTGATCCTGCTGCTCCACCTGCACTGGCGGCCATGGGGGCGAAGGTGGCTCAGACAGCAAAAGCATCAGGACCCAGCAGTAAAGTCCCTGAGGATGGGACACGTGGGTGGGAGAGATGCCCCCACCCCCCCCCAGCCTCTGCCCCCTTTCTGTCCGTTAATTAGGTAGCTCTCCATGCCCGTGGGTGGTCGTGTTCCCCTGGTGTTCAAAAAATCCCCTGGGACCCGCTGACACAGCCCTTCTTCCAACCCTGCGGGGTCCTCCTGATAGGAAATGACCCCTCCGACAGGGAGGCTGGTGACAGCAGCTGGCTGTGGCACCCAGAGCTCACGCTGCTGCCCCAGGCACGCCCACCTATCGGCTTCCTGTCGCTGCCCAGGCCTGGCCTGAGAAGCAGGCCCATGGCCAGGCCCACTGGTCAGGCCAGGGAGGCAACAGCCTAGTGTTGCTCTGGAGAGCCAGGTCTGGCATCAGCAGATCTTCCATCCCCTGCACCTGAGTCCTGCAGCCTCCTATGCCAGTCCATGTCCCACCTTCCCCCGCCCAGCATGGCCACTGCCCGCGGCGCCCCCCTCTGCTGTCTGGGAGGGAGGGGGTCAGCTCCAGCCCGGAGGAGCTGGGCCTCACCATTGAAGGCAGTCAAGGATACCAGTGAGATCCCAGCAGTCCCACTGCCACTGGGGACCCAGGTGGGCTTTGAATCTCGGCCTGCAGAGGCAAAAGGCCGGCACTCCCCGAATCAGCCTGCAATGGCCCGCACAGGTCTCCAGAGAACATGTCTTAACAGTGACTGGCGCAAATCAGCTGTGTCCAGGGCCAGTGTCACAAGGGGCTGAGACTGGCTGGCTCAGCTTGGAGGGTAAGGTCTAGCCAGTGGGGACTTTCTGACCTTGTTACTAATTACACTGGAGAAGTAATTAACCAAGTGCCTGGCTACCTCCACAAAGCTGCCACCAGGGACGCCCCCCGCCGCCATGCCTGGCCAGCTCCTCTGCCCAGCCTCACTGGCTTGGGGTGTCCGTGGTGCTCAGGAGCCAATCAGAGCCTCAGCTCTGGGATCCCTGGCAGGGCTGCACAAATGACTCCTCAATTCCAGCAGGTCGGCCCAGGCAGAGCAGCTGGGGGCCCCACCCTGCAGGCTCAGCTGCAAGCTCCCCACCTACCGCCCTGCCACATGCTGCCTGGTTTGTCCCAGCAATGGCCGTGGGCCCTGACCCTAGCCAGCTGCAGCCCGAGCTGAGCAACTGTTCACATCCAGAACCAGCCGCCTCCACATGCAGATGGCAGATTCCACCTGGCAGCTCCTTGTCAGCAGAGCCGCTGGCCCCTGCTGCCTCGGGAGCTGGGTTACAGTGTGCGTGTGTGGGGGAGGGATCCCGGCTCTCCTGCTCAGGGTCAGACCCTCCAGTGCGTGGTGCAGAGGTGAGAGCTCAGCGCAGTCGAGGGGGGAGGGGCAGGCAGGGTTCCCAGAGACTCACATGCTCGCTGCCAAGTGCTCGTCCTTTCCTAGCAACAGCATCCCACCACGGAGCCCTGTCTCCCAGGGGCCGGGGCTGTGCAGCCACGCAGAGCACCACCGGAAGCTACTGAGTGAACCAGTCTCCTCTGGCTCGCAGGGAACACCGTAGGGAGGTCACCTGGCTGAAGGCTGATAAATACGGTAGCCAGGTGGGGACAGCCTTGCAGCCCCGACGCCCTGGGCGCACACAAAGGCAAGGGAGGCAGAAATCCTGGTGAGACGGCCCAGAGTCCGTCCCTGCACAGCGCTGGGGTGACGGGTGGGGTGGTCCTAGCCATGCCTACAGGAGCTGGGGCGCACATTCAGCACAGCCCTCCCCAAGGCAGCCTCTCAGTCACAGGCTCTGAGCGCTGTCAGGCTGTGACGTGGGGACGAGCAGACCTCTGCGGAGCCTCGGCCAGCAGGCCCTCCCCGCTCACAGCACCGGGGGCCCAGCAGCGCCCCCCGGGCTAGCTGCTGTGGAAGATGCGGACACGCTGCACAATGTCCTTGCGGCACAGGGGGCAGGTGTGCAGGGCCTCGCAGCACGGCTGGCAGCAGCACACGTGGCCACAGGTCAGGAAGATCATCTGGGCCTGCGGAAAGGAGGCAGAGTGGAAATGGGGACGTGCTGCTCCTGCACCGGCTGTTGGGCAAAGCCTGGTGCACAGCGGCCCGCCAGGCCTCACTGAGAGCAGCCTCCAGGCAGAGGAGCAGCCCTGCTCCTCTTTCAGCGGGAGACTGAGGCGCAGAGCAGGGCTGTGACAGGCCCAAGCTCACCTACTGAGTCCACAGCAGAACTGGGACAAGAACTCAGGCGTCCTGAGCTCTGGGCCCTTCCTCGAAGCAGGGACAAACCTAGGTGAAAATTCAAACCACTCCCCACCTGCCAGGTGACTGGGCCTGCTCTTGCCCCCGGCTGGTTGGTGCCCCCTGGGGATACCAGCAGGAGCCAGTGCCCAGGGGAGCCAGCCTGCCCCTCCACAGCCCAGCGTTGGGCTTGCAGGCCTGAAGAGGATGTAAGGGCCACAGATCCACAGCAGTAGCTCTTTATAGCTGCCGGGGTTGAGCTGGTAGGTGGGTGCCCTGTGCCTTGCAGGAGAGAGCCCAGCCCCAGGCTAGGCAGCTGGCCCACAGCAGGTCAGCCTCTGGGAGCTACCTGCTGTACGCCACCCAACCACCCCTTCGCCGGCTCTGGGCTCTCACCTCCCGGTCCATGCAGACCACGCACTCCGACTTCCTCTCCGCCAGCCCTTGCCAGGGGGCAGAAGGCAGGATTTCTTCTGGGGGGGTGCTTGGCTCTCGGGTGGCAGGGCCCTGGATTTCAGCACTCGTCAGCAGCTCTGCAGTCAGCAGGAGAAAGCATGAGGGCTGGCCCTAATCTCGGCCCCCAGGCCAAGCAGCACTGCCTGGTGCTCTGCCATCTGAACGGGCTCTGCAGCTCTTCCCTGGCCTGCCTCATTCCTCCTCCCCCTGCACATCCCCTTTCGCCACCTGAGCTGTCCAGGTTAGAGTCCCCCTGGCCAGCAGTCAAGGAGAGGAACAAACTGGTGGTACCTGGAATTGATTTATCCACAGCCAGGATCTCCTGGGCTCGCCTGAGGATCGCACGCTGCAGGCCAGCTTCTGTGATTCCCATCTGCAGCACAAGGAGAGGCCAGTTAGCTCTCGGGGGGCAACTGAGACCAGAGCCACCAGGGAGGCAAAGTGAGAGAAGCCCCAGTAGGGTACAGCCAGCCCAGCCACAAAGCCAGGGCCAAGCTTGCCAGCGTCATGCTGCCAAGCCTGGGAAGCACGTGATACCTTCCTGTGTCTCCACTAAGTTGGGCCCTGGAGCAATGGCCAAGCGGTTCTCTGCGAGGCCAGCAAAGCCCAGAGCACACTCATGGGAAGACAAGGGCCCAGGTCAGCCGTACCGATTCCTCCCAGTGCATGCTGATGGGGCTGGCTTCTGTGCAGCAGCAGCCTCAGGACATGGGCCTTGGAAGAGCACCCAAGTGGAGCAGGCACACAGGGCTGCATGAGGCACTCCTTCCAGCCCCCCATGCACAGCAGTAGGCACAAAACCCAACAGGGTCCCTCCCCATGCTTCCAGGGCCAGCGCCAGGGCCACGCAGGATCCCCCCAAATGCAGGGCAGAGGCGGGGGTGGCACAGCAGGGGTGTTTGCTGTCAGACCTTTTCCAGGTCCCCATGGGTCATGGTGCTGAGCACTTCCAGAGACAGCCGATGATGGGCAAAGATCGGCAGGTACTGTTCAGCCGACAGCTCGATCAGCAGGTTCATCAGCTGCTTTTCCAAGCCTTCCTCCTGCAAAAGACAAGGCAAATCCCAACCATGCCCAGGCAGGAGGCATGCAGGGTCAGCCCAGGCTGGAGTGAGGGGAACAGGTACCGCTTCCCCCAAATGGCTCTCTAGACCAAGCCTCTGCTCTAGGCGGCTAGAAGCCTCTGCAGGGGAACGTTTGCTCCAAGCAGGCTTTGCGCCTTTGCTATTTTACACGCTACGACCCAAGCGTGCATTTCTGGAAAAGCGAAACACAGGGTTGGACAGCTCCCAGCCTGGCAGGCCCTGCCCTCCCAGTGCTTTACAGACCCAGTGGACATGCCAGCCAAGAGGATCGAGTCAGCCAAGACTGACCCTGGACGACTCCAGCAGCCACGGCACCGAGCACAGCACAGTGCAAAAGCTGTAAGACTTCTGCATTCAACTGACATTGTAGGGGATTGTGGGAAGCTGATTGCAGCCACCTTAGCAACAGCTTGGCAAAGACCAGAAGTCCTGTACTTAAAACACAGCCAGAGTAACCGCAGGTGCTAAGACCTCAGGCTCAGGCCTGTACCTCCGGCAGCACGGTGCTCCCCATGGCAGGGGGAGCCACTGGCTCCCTGCAGACGCAAAGGGAAGAGCATCTCCTCCTGCAGCTGGGATTTTGGCTGGGTGCTGCGTAGCCACACCACTGCGGAGGGCCAGGAGGACTAGAGCGAGGGGATCAGAGAAAAGCAGACCTGGCAGCACTTCAGGGGCTCTCCAGCCCTAGGTCCAGCTGAACCCATGGGCAGGACAAAGGATGGGGCTTGTTACCAGCTTAGATCTGGGGCAGCGCCTACTACCTCGGGCCCCGGGCACAACGGCAATCCCAGCATCACCCAGCACTGACCTGGAGCTTCAGCGAGAGGGGCTTCTGGTTCAGCAGACGCTGGTACTGGATCAGCCAGTAATTTTCCTGCTTTGTTTCACTTTTTGCCTCCATCTCCAGCTGCAACAAAAAAGAGATTTGGAACCTGCCCTCCAGGGTAGTTTGAATTAGAGACAAAGGAGAAGCCCTCCACCCTGGCAGCAGGAACCAAGCTCAGAGCCAGCAATGGCAGTGCCCGGCCTGGGCACAGTCCGAACTAAACAGCCTCTTGGGCCAGGATTCTCCATCTCCCTCTCCACCCTGGTCACATACACTGGGGTCCCCAGTGCTAAGGGGCTGCCAGCGGCTCCGGCTTGAGAAGACGAAACATGATGACAGGCCATGGATACTGCATATTATCCCTAGGGCCTTGCTCCCCTCCTGCCCCATCTCTTCTCTTGAAACAGCCACCGCCAGGGTTGCCACCTTCTGGCAGGCCAGAGGACATGTGCCAGCCTCGGGCAAGCATAGCCCCACACTGGGCCGGGGCTGCGGGGAGAAGGGGCAGAAGAACCTGGAGCAGAGCCCTCCTAAGGGACCTAAAAAGCTCCGGCCAACGGGCCCTCCCAGCAGGTCACCCCTCTCGTCTCGGCGCCTTTTCCTCCCTGTAGCCAAGCGTGTCAAGGGCCACCCCCCGCGCTGCCTGCTGCTCCAGGCTCCACAGAGCCGTTGGCCAGTCCCACTGCGTACCAGGAGTTGTTGTAGTTCCTCCTCCCTTTGCTTCTTCTCCTTGAGCAGCTGCTGCAGCATGTAGCTCAGGGCGCGGCGCTGCTCTGCGATCTCCTCCTGCAATGCAATGAGAAGCACGCTGTCTCCACGCCACGTGGGAGGCTCCGGCAGCGGGGCAGCTGCAGAGCTCTGGCCCTCAGCCACAGCCAGGCCCACCGGTGAGCAGGGCCCTTGTTTTGCCCAAAGAAACACCCCAAATTTCTGAGCCAGGGCAAAGCTGGGCAGATGCCCACGCCCACTCTTGGGGCGATCTCTGCCGGGGGCCAGGAGTCTCTGCCCTGCACCCACCCATTACCCCCAAGCACCAACTCCCAGTCCTGCCGCACACTGCGCAGTGCCCAAGCTCACCGAGGCAGTCCTCTGCCCACAGCCCACTGCAACGCCTGCTCTCTGCTTCCTCAGGGCGAGCTCGGCAAGCCTGCGGGTACCCAGCTGGGTGGGCTGGCCTAGGCAACAGCTCCTCTGTGGGATCTCATGAGTACCAGGTCAGAGCCGGCTCCCCGGAACAGGCTTATTTGGTTTGATGGAGCAGCCCATCCTGGGGCTGGGGTTTTGTCTTTGTTCTAGTGTATGGTGCCTGGAGCTTGGGCCTGGCACGGGAGGATACCACAGAGGTGCAGTCAGCACAGTAATCTGCTGTCATCAAGGTTCAGTGATGACAGCCATTGAAAAGCCGGAACACCCCGGGATGTTCCAAAGCACAGCGCCTCCTGCAGGCCACGACAGGGCGGCTGCGCGAGCTCGGAGGAACATGGCGTATTGCGAAACCAACAGAGCACTGAATCTGGGCCGCCGAGGCCAGTGATGCTATTAGAAGAGGGCCGGGGAGCAGAGAGACGCCCTCACTGCCCGTGGCCGTCCCAGGGTTCAGCCCGCATTGCTGCTGACACGCGCCTGAGGCAGGGCCAGGAGCAGGCTCCGCTCCAGGCTGTCTCGTGTAACTCTGGAGGGTTATTTCTCAGCAGAGAATTTAACGACAGCCGCTTAACCCTGGATGGTGCAGCAGGAAACTGCAGAGCAAAGGTGGGCAGGTGATGACTGTCCTGCATGTCCAAGGTCTGTGAAATACGCCATTTCCTCTGGCCTAAAGCAGGGGCGCTGGGCTCCAGCCACAAAGCTCCCCATTCTGGGGCTGATCTCACCGGGGGGAGACGCTGCCCTGGCGCAGAACTGTTGGGTTCCTGGTTGTTCGTAACTCTCGGTTTCTTTTGTCTCCCCTGCACGCACATCAGGTGCAACGCTCGGGCTGCAGGCGAGCGCCTGCCGCAGCCCCCTTTGAGCACTGACTCACCTTAAGGCTTCAAGTCGACGCATGAAACTGCTGCACTGTGGGCTGGCCAATGGGTTACACCCAGGGGACAGCGGATCACTCCCTTCTAGTTTCTAAGCAGGCAGTGCCAACAGCAGCTGCCCGATCAGGGTCCAGACACCGTCTCTGCCCTTTACCGCCATTCCTGGCATTGCCACAGCTCGCCGGCAGCCTAGTCCTGGCTCGGCTGCTAGACCCCAGAACCGCCCATCCTTCTAGCTCCCACCCAGTTAGCTGCACCCGATCCACAGTCCATGTACCAGGGCGCACAGCTATGCATCCAGCTCTTACAAGCCGCTCTGAGCCCTCTGGCAGCCACCCTGCAGAGAAGATGTACAACTGGCTTGCTTCCTCCAGGTGTAACCAGCATGGAGGGTTCCCTGCCGCCAGAGCTCAGTTACTGGGTGGTTTTCTCACTAACGGCATTTACAGTCCCACACTCATCGCAAGGGGCGATGGAATCTCCTCTCAGGGGGTCAACTGCAAGTGCAGGGCCCGTGATGCGACTCCCCACGACCCCTTGCAGCAGCCCCAAGCAAATGATATTCCTCTGACTCGTCAGCTACTGGTGATGGGCCCCAGGCTGACTGGACCAGGGACCTGAACTGCCACACCCTGGGGGGTAATTCACCTAGGAAGACAATTCCTGCAAACCAGAGCTAGGCGGCTTTGACCCAAGCTGAGCTCCCTCTGCAGCTGGAGGAAAAGGGGCCTTGGGCTGAGAGGCTGCCCTGGCAGAGGGGATGCTGTCATGGCCTGGGCGACACAGCTTAGAAAGGAAGGTGAGACGGGGTGGCTCGTTCCCAGCGGAGAGTTAAACAAATTCAAATTAAAACAAAACAAAACAATGCGAGAAAGTATGAGATGCTTGGAGGATGCGTAAGTCCTAGTCCCTGCGCAGCTCCTGTCCCACCCAATGAGCCAAGGAGCTGCCTGCTTCTGCTACTTTTTCAAACTGGAAATTACTCAAGCGCTTCCAGAGCAGCAGCAATGTTTGCAGGAAGCAGGCGGCCGGGGGAGTTTGGGGAACACCCCCTTCTGACTAAGCATGAAACCACCTCAAAGCTGGAAAGAGCACAGGAAGGGAGCAGAGCCTCAGAGACCCAGAGCAAAGGTACAGGGTGAAGGGGGGCAGCTCCATAGCCCTACATACCTGCAGTGCCTCTGTGTCCAGTTCTTGCCTCTTTAACTCCAGCTGTGTCAGCTGCAATAACTCTGTCTCTATTAACTTAATCTAAACAGAAGACGAAACAGTTTTTTACCGACATTTGAAATGACTTTTCTTTAGCTGCTGTAGCGCTGGCCCTAACTGCCTCGGGGAGACAGGGGCTGGACTGCCCTTAGGAAACCTGGCTTCTCCCTTCGTTCTGCCAGCTCTCCAGAGCTGAGTAATCAACCCCCAAGCTGCCTGCTCTGCCTGCACGACTGCGCTGCTAGCTACTCCTGCTGAATCTCTGGCCTGACACGTAGCCGATGAATTTCCATACCCTCCCCCAGACAGAAGGAGCTCTCCATGCCCTTCTCTAAGCACCTGCCACCCAATGGTCTGGAAGTGTTTTGCAGTCAGTCCATCCAAGCCTCTTGGCCAGCAGGGAAAGCAGGGACACATGAACTGTCTTAACGCAGCTCCTTAGGTGTAAGAGGGGCGGGGCAGGGCCCAGCTCTTTGTGACACATCTGTAGAATGTACCCAACACTTGGCTTCCAGGGGCTGCTGCAATACAAATGACAGCTGCTCTTCCAGATGGGGAAACTGAGGCACGGAGAGGCAAAGTGACTTGCCCAAAATCCAACAGCAAGTAAGCAGCAAAGCCAAGAACATAGCTCAGATCGCCTGTGGCTCAGGCTGGTACTCAAACCCGACGGCAAGCCAGGCAGGACACCCTTGGCATGCTCCAGGGGCACCCAACCCCTCCCTTGGGTGCCGAGCATGCCAGTGGAATGCAGGGGAAGTGGAGGCCCAGTAGCAAAGCGTTTCATAGAGGGGCACCCAGCTACGAGGCCTGAGGACCAGACATGTCCCCGTGTCTCCCCAGCGCTGTAGACCAAGGAAAAGCAAATTGATCAAGCGCAAGGTTCTGGTTACTGGTGAACTCCAAAACCTTGCAGGGAAGGTACAACTTCAAGCAAAAAGCCCAAGGGTGAGATCTGATCCCTGCTGAGGGCCATAGGTATGTGCAGGGCTGTCCTTGGGCTGCAGGGGCCCCTACGCAGTACGGTTACTATGGCGGTCAGGATGGGGATGATGAGCTTTTCAAGCTGTGATTTTCTAATCATCCGCAATGCGCTAATGAAATAGCTGCAGAGCCCATTTCACACAACGGTGCTGTAGACTAACCCAGGAAATTCAGAAACATGGTAACTCCCTGGGGTTGGCAAAGGCCTGTTAAATGGCTTCACTACCACTTAACTGTCTCTTTCCCTGGCTCAGTGTTCCGCTGATGGGTCTGGCAGGCTTTGCTCACTGTGAACTAGATCCTCTCTGGAGGAAGCTGAGCCCCAGAACAGGGATAGGAAGGGGCAGATGGAGGGACATTGGGACCCAGCGGTGCCCCACATTCCTGGGTGCCCTATGCAGCTGCGTATTGCGTGTATGGCTAAGGACGGCCCTGTGTACGCGCAGATCAGATGCAGTCTGTGGACTTTCCCCAAAGTTGCAAAGACTGGCCTCATTTAACTTGTTATCCCAAAGCAAAACTGTTCAGCTTCTCCTCCCCATCTCCTGGCAGGGCCGGCGGGGTGTCTGGAGCACTCTGCTGGGAAACTGGCCAGGGCCTCTGTCCTTTAACCAGAGGGGTGTCCTGTTGCTGTGCTCTCCTGAATGGTCTCTGCCACCCACCCACACTAACACGCTTCATCTTCAACCCAATGGAGCTCAAACAGCAGGCTGGCAACAGAAACAAACAATAAAGAGCTCATGCGGCAAGGTGCAAGTCTAATGGTCTGGATGGAGATGCAATGGATTTGTGTGGAGACAGCACCCCGCCCTGTGCAGCCTGGTTCCCTCTGGCTCGTCCAGAGAAGCCAGTGCTGGATTGCCCTGTATAACCCAGGCGCTCAGGCTTGGGCCAGTCCAGTGTTAAATGACTCATTCCACCCTTTCCCTTGGACTTATTAGACATCATTGTCGCGCAGTGCTCTGAGGGCAGACTGCTGAATCAGCGCAGCGTGATTCCATGTTACACTGCCCTACAGGAGCAGGAGGGAGTCTGCTTTTCCTTTGCCCCTGTTCTGCGTATGCAGCACCACAACTTCCATGGCGGTGGTCTCACCACTCAGATGAACAAGCTGTATCTTTGGTAGCTTCTGCTCTTCTGGTGCCAGCTCACCTGGTTCCTGATCTGCCTGTGCCAGAGATCCTTCTTCACCTGAAGGGCTTCGAAGGCCGCCTTCTGCATTTCGCTCTGCAAAACAGATCATGCTGTGCTTGGCGCAGGAACCAGGCCCCATAGATCTCACCGCACTGAAACGATTTGATTTACAAACCCTTCCCGGGCACTCACCCTGCAGGATCCATATCCTTCCTTGCAATCCCAAAAGGTAACTCACAAGTGACACATTTTGCAGCTGGTAAACCAAGGCCCAGAGAATTATCATACATTTTCAAAGCAACACCCAGGGTTTGATTTTGTGCACGTAAGCTCACCCGTCTCAATTTGTGCTCAGCACGTCTGAAAGACAGGTCCATCTCACCCAGCACCCAGAGCTAGTGGGATCCTTGCAAACTCTGGCCTCTGGCTCATTCTAGGTCCCCCAGTCCCAAAGGCAGGTCTCCTGCCTTGGTCACCTGTCTATACTCCCCACGATCTCCACCGCCTGCTCTCCTCTCACAGCTGCCTCAGTTTCCTGCTGGCTCTCTCGGTACAGAAGAAGTCATTACGTAGCTTTTCTTTAGCCAGTGCCACTCTCCAGCTTCCCAGAGATTTCAGACCAGTTGGAACAGGGCTTTCGAGCAGTCCATGTGCTTGTCATGGCCACTCTGCTCCCCTCCTCCACCAACACGCACTTCACGTCCCTGGTCACAAGCCTACCTCCTGCAGGATCCGGCTAGTGGCTTTGTTCTGATCCAGCTGCTGCCATGCCAGGATTTGCTGGAACTTCTGATCCATCTCTGCTAGGCTGCAAGAAACAGGTGGCCAGAGGATTAGGAGAAGATCTCAGACTACAATGCATGTACGAGGGCGAGCTGGTCGTGGAAAGGAAGCCGGAGAGAATCCAGGAATGGCGATTTCCTAAAATCATAGAATCATAGAACACTAGGACTGGAAGGGACCTTGAGAGGCCATAGAGTCCAGCCCCCTGCCCCAATGGCAGGACCAAGTACTATCTAAACCATCCCTGACAGACATCTATCTACCTGTTCTTAAATATCTCCAGTGATGGAGATTCCACAACCTCCCTGGGCAATTTATTCCAGTGTTTGACCACACTGACAGTTAGGAACTTTCTCCTAATGTCCAACCTAAACCTCCCTTGCTGCAGTTTAAGCCCATTGCCTCTTGTTCTGTCCTCAGAGGCCAAGAAGAGCAAGTTTTCTCCCTCCTTCTTATGACACCCTTTTACATACCTGAAAACCTCTGTCATGTCCCCCCCTCAGTCTTCTCTTTTCCAAGCTAAACAAGCCCAATTCTTTCAGCCTTTCTTCATAGATCACATTCTCTAGACCTTTAATCGTTCTTGTCGCTCTTTTCTGGACCCTCTCTAGTTTCTCCACGTCTTTCTTGAACTGCGGAGCCCAGAACTGGACACAATACTCCAGCTGAGGCCTAACCAGCGCAGAGTAGAGCGGAAGAATGACTTCTCGTGTCTTGTTCACAACACACCTGTTAATGCATCCCAGAATCATGTTTGCTTTTTTTGCAACAGCATCACACTGTTGACTCATATTTAGCTTGGAGTCCACTATAATCCCTAGATCCCTTTCTGCTGTAGTCATTCCTAGACAGTCTCTCCCCATTCTGTATGTTTGAAATGGATTATTCCTTCCCAAGTGGAGCACTTTGCATTTGTCCTTATTAAACTTCATCCTGTTTACCTCAGACCATTTCTCCAATTTATCCAGATCATTCTGAATTATGACCCTATTCTCCAAAGCAGTTGCAACCCCTCCCAGCTTGGTATCATCTGCAAACTTAATAAGTGTACTTTCTATGTCAATATCTAAATCGTTAATGAAGATATTGAACAGAACCGGTCCTAACACTGACGACTGTGGAACCCCACTTGTTATACTTTTCCAGCAGGATTGAGAACCATTAAGAACTACTCTCTGGGTACGGTTATCCAGCCAGTTATGCACCCACCTTCTAGTAGCCTTATCTAAATTGTATTTGCCTAGTTTTCTGAGAAGAATATCATGCGAGACCGTATCAAATACTTTACTAGAGTCTAGGTATATCACATCTACTGCTTCTCCCCTATCCACATGGCTCATTATCCTATCAAAGAAAGCTATCAGATTAGTTTGACATGAGTTGTTCCTTACAAACCCATGCTAGCTGTTCCCTATCACCTTACCACCTTCCAAGTGCTTGCAGATGATTTCTTTAATTACCTGCTCCATTATCTTTCCTGGCACTGAAGTTAAGCTGACTGGCCTGTAGTTTCCTGGGTTATTCTTATTCCCCTTTTTATAGATGGGCACTATATTTGCCCTTTTCCAGTCTTCTGGAATCTCTCCTGTCTCCCATGATTTTCCAAAGATCACAGATAAAGGCTCAGATACCTCCTCTATCAGCTCCTTGAGTATTCTCGGGAGAGTTTATCACTGAGCATGGCCAACCAGAACTCTCACACTCTGGCACTGCCCGGCACTCAGCAGGCATGCAAACTCCTTCCCACCAACCAACTCTGGCTGGGGAATGAAACCAAGCCAGGCACAAAACTGACTGGCACACCTGCCACGAGTGACCCTGTGTCCAAGCCCAGCAAACATAAAAAGTCAAAGCCTGGGAACTGTATTCCCTGGGTGTAAAGCAGGGACTTTGTCCAGCTGGCCCAGTGAAGTGTATTGCCCCAGGGATTGCAGAGGAAATGGTCTCAGTTCTCAAGACATCCAGCAGATCATCTGTAGTGTCACCGATTGATCAGTTCTCTCACTGATCTTCAGTCAGCTGCCCTGATCCAGAGCAGAACTGCACTCCATATGCAACCCAGTGAAGATCAATGAGAGACCTGCTCTGGCTGCTTCAAGAGACAAGAACCAACATTTTGATCCCTTTCCGCTCCTCAAAGTGCCCCATACGTGTCCCATGTAGTGGAGGATCCCAAAGAGCACTGTAGGGTTGCATGTAAGTGACAATGACTGGCTTAATTTCACCCTCCGGCCGAGGGAAATGTAAGAAATAAAATAAAATAAAATAAATCTGTGTAAACAGTGAAGAATAAATCAGGTATGTGCCATGTGGAGAAACGGTCTGCAGTAAATAGGGTGACATTTAATAAGGACAAATGCAAAGTACTCCACGTAGGAAGGAACAATCACTTTCATGCATTGGCTGTGTCTACACTAGCCCAAAACTTTGAAACGGCCATGCAAATGGCCATTTCAAAGTTTACTAATGAAGCGCTGAAATACATATTCAGCGCCTCATGAGCATGCCGGCAGCTGTGGCACTTTGAAATTGCTGCAGCTCACTGCCGCTCGGCTCATCCAAACGGGGCTCCTTCTTGAAAGGACCCCAGCAACTTTGAAATCCCCTTATTCCTAACTGCTGTTAGGAATAAGGGGATTTCGAAGTTGCCAGGGTCCTTTCGAAAAGGAGCCGCGTGGTGGCGAGCCGCAGCAATTTCGAAGTGCCGTGGCTGCTGGCATGCTCATGAGGCGCTGAATATGTATTTCAGTGCTTCTTTAATAAACTTTGAAATGGTCATTTGCATGGCCATTTTGAAGTTTTGGGTTAGTGTAGACACGGCCATACAGAATGGGAAGAGACTGTCTAAGAAGGAGCATGGCAGAAAGGGATTTAGGGTCATAGTGGACCACAAGCTAAACAGGAGTCAACAGTGTGACGCTGTTGCGAAAAAAAGCAAACATGATTCTGGGATACATTAACAGGAGCGTTGAGGGTGAGACACGAGAAGTCATTCTTCTGCTCTACTCAGCGCGAATTAGGTCTCAGTTGGAGTACTGTGTCCCGTTCTGGGCACATTTCAAGAAAGCCGTGGAGAAACTGGAGAAGGTCCAGAGAAAAGCAAGAATGATGAATGGTCTAGAGAACATGAGCTAAGAGGGAAGACTGAAAGAACTGGGCTGGTTTGGTTTAGAAAAGAGAAGGCTGAGAGGGGACATGATAGTGGTTTTCAAGTACCTAAAAGAGGGTTAACAAGGAGGAGGGAGAAAAATTGTTCTCCTTGGCCTCTGAGGACAGGACAAGGAGCAATGGGCTTAAACTGCAGCAAGGGAGGTTTAGGTTGGACATGAGGAAAAAGTTCCTAACTGTCAGGGTGGTTAAACGCTGGAATAAATTGCCCGGTGAGGCTGTGGAATCTCCATCACTGGACATATTTAAGAGCAGGTTAGACGGACACCTGTTAGGAATGGTCTCTACATGGTGCTTGGTCCTACTAGCTGTGTCTACACGTGCACGCTACTTCGAAGTAGCGGCACTAACTTCGAAATAGCGCCCGTCGTGGCTACACGCGTCAGGCACTATTTCGAAGTTAACTTCGACGTTAGGCGGCAAGACGTCGAAGTCGCTAACCTCATGAGGGGATCGGAATAGCGCCCTACTTCAACGTTCAACGTCGAAGTAGGGACCGTGTAGACGATCCGCGTCCCGCAACGTCGAAATTGCCGGGTCCTCCATGGCAGCCATCAGCTGGGGGGTTGAGAGATGCTCTCTCTCCAGCCCCTGCGGGGCTCTATGATCACCGTGGGCAGCAGCCCTTAGCCCAGGGCTTCTGGCTGCTGCTGCGGCAGCTGGGGATCCATGCTGCAGGCATGGGGTCTGCAACCAGTTGTCGGCTCTGTGTATCTTGTGTTGTTTAGGGCAACTGTGTCTGGAAGGGGCCCTTTAAGGGAGCGGCTTGCTGTTGAGTCCGCCCTGTGACCTTGTCTGCAGCTGTGCCTGGCACCCTTATTTCGATGTGTGCTACTTTGGCGTGTAGACGTTCCCTCGCAGCGCCTATTTCGATGTGGTGCCGCGCAACATTGAAGTTGAACATCGACGTTGCCAGCCCTGGAGGACGTGTAGACGTTACTCATCGAAATAGCCTATTTCGATGTTGCTACGTCGAAATAAGCTATTTCGATGTTGGCTTCACGTGTAGACGTAGCCACTGTGAGGGCAGGGGGCTAGACTTGAAGGCCTCTCAAGGTCACGTCCAGATCTCGTGTTCTATGATTCTTTCAGTTTTTACTAATCCACAGCGTTAGGAATACTAAGATTAGTCAAAACAAAAAATCAGCCCTATAGCACTATAAAGACTAACAAAGGGATTTATTAAACAGGCTTTAAAGTGCTACAGGACTGCTTTTCATTTTGTGACGAGACAGACTAACACAGCTACCTCTCTGGGACTAGGGTTAGTCAAGTTTAAACATGAGCATTCTGTCTTTAGGACTGCTGTGTGCTACTGAATAGCTGCTGTGTGCTGCTCTAGGAGAAGCTGCAGGTACCCTGCATGTCTGTCTCAGAACTGTTCTGGAACCCTTTGGCAGGAGTAGTACCTGGAGCAGGCCTGGTTGACGAGGTCTTGCCGACGAGATTCATAGGTCATGTGAAGGATCTTGTTCTTGTAGCTCTCAGCCAGCATTTCCTGCATGGCAGCTGGGGGACACAAAGAGGAGCTGTTAGTGCTTAGCAGCAGGTTAACTCCCTGTCAAGCAGCACTCCTGCTCCCTGCTCAGCCACAAGAGCTCACTCGTACTGGGGTCCTCTCTCCAATTTTCAGTCCATCCCTGTTTCCATGTGAAGTGTCAGACAGCTGCACCCTCCCAACAGGCCATCCCAAAGCAGCCCTGCAGTCTGCCTCACACAAATAACACACTCTCCGTCTCTGTGGAGCACCCCGAGCTATAGCCCCACCGGCGTGAACTGGGGTGGAGTGTCGGAGAGGCTGCAAGTCTGAGCTCCCCACTGCAGCCTGGGGTCTCCACCTAGCTGCTGAAGGACAGCAAATAGAGAGATGGGTGAAAACTTTGCCATCCCACTAAGGCAGGTTTAAGTCACTGCGGAAGGTGTGAAATACCTACAAATAGGGACGGAGGCAACTTCAGCACAGAGATCTCTCGGCCCCCCACCTCCAGGGGATACGGCCCTGTCAGCCCCCCGATGACCACCACAGCCTCCTTCCCTTGGACTTACAGGCCACCTCCCTTCTGCGGAGCTGCTCTGTCTCTTCCTGGGTTATCGCCATCAACTGATCCACCCTTATCCTAGGACAGAAGCAGGTCCATTCAGCCAGCGCTTCCATCAGAGGCACATTTCACACACACCCCACCAGCCAGACACTACACACATCAGTGGTGCTGCATAAACAACAGGCTGGTGGCGATCAATGGCCCCAAAGTGCCCAACCCAGCAGTGTGGCACCTTCCTGGAAACCCTCTGCCCTGCAGCAGCCAGGGGATGTAGCTGGGTCCTCTGAATGGAGACCCCTGAGCCAAATGCCAGAGCTTCAGGAGACTGCAGGCGACAACTTTCCAGTGGGGAGAGGAAAGGACAGAGCTCCCATAGGAAGAGGACTGGATCAAGCAGGACCAGCTGGTATCTGGTCTCTGGCAGCACCCAGAGCCTCAGAGGATAATCAGGCCCTACAATAGGTCTGATCCTGACTCCGTTTCCTCTCCCTTCCCATGCTGTTAGCGGTAACTGGGGTGCGCTGCTTATCCGCAGCACCGTCCATAGCACGCTGTGTCCCTGAGCTCTGCCGAGCCTGCCTGTGGCCAGACCATTTCCTGCTGACTGCAGAGCTGGGGCTTGTGGCGCGGACTCCTGATGCACCAGGAACCAGCCGAGATCTTGCAAACTCACCGCACACAGGCCACCCACCGGCTGCCGTATGCAAACGGCTTTTGTCCCTGCTGCCCTGAGCTGGATGCTGAGGCAGGACTTACAGGTGAAGGAGCCCAGCCCTCCCTCCCACCACTTGCACTCTCCTGGGGGAGCCTGCCCGAGGCAGGGCACTTACCTCTCATTCTCCAGGGACTTCAAAATTTCTGAGCTTTGTTTCTGCCTAGGAAAACCAAGCAGAAGATCAGAAAGTGTTCCAGCAGAGCAGGGCACCCTTCTCCCCAGGGAGCAGAGCCCTTCTTGTGCAAGCCCCATGCCAATTACCCCGCCCCGGCACTCCCTGCCTCCAGTTAGCCACAGTTCCATTACGTGCGGGAGCAGCAGCCGGAGTGGAAAAGGCCAGGGGTGGGGACGCTGCCTCTTGGCAGAGCTTCCCATCCTCAGCCCCCAAGCAGAGCACTGATGGGAGAGAGGGGAGGGGCACGGGATGCCTTCCTTGCACCATCTGATGGGGCTGGGCACTGGCCCAAGGATTTACTCCTGGGAGCGTGGAGGAGCTTGGCAGCCTTGTTGCAGAGACAGACAGACAGACAGACACTGGCGCCCCCCTCTCCGGCAAAGCAAGAGGCCACATGGCTCCTGGCATACAGTGTGTGCTACAAGCAGCTCTGGCCAACAGTGGAAGCGCAGATCCCCAGAGGATTGGCAGGCATGTGGCTTTCAACCCGAATCCCTGGCTGAAAAGAATGCCTGGCGGCTCTGGCTGACGCTGCCAAGCAGACCGTCAAGTCTGGTGGGTGGCACAGAGGGGGCCGGCACTAAGGCAGGTTCCCTCCTGCTCTGGCTCCACACAGTCCCCAGAAGTGTCCGTCAGATTCCTGCAGCCAGGGAGGGGCAACCAGGGAGGATCCACACACTGGCCTCATGCCCTCGGGTAATGCCCCCATGGCTCCCACTGGCTGGGAACTGCAACCAATGGGAGCTGCAGGGGCAGTGCCTGCAGATGTGAGGGCAGTGTATGGAACATCCCTGGCCACCCACCATATGGCTGGGGTTACAGGCTCCAGGTCGCCACATCCTGGGTGCTGTAGTAACTGTTGCCAGGGCCCTACACCCCCACCCCTTCCCATACCCCAACCCCCTGCCCCAGCCTGGGTTCCCCTCCCACATCCAAACTCCCTCCCAGACCCTACACCTTGCACCCCAGTCCCAATCCCCAGCCCTGAGTCCCCTCCTGCACCCCCAACACCTCATTCCCAGAGCCTGCAGCCCCAGCCAAAACCCCACTGCCACGCACCCTACCCCAGCCCAGAGCAACCCCCTGAACCCCTCATTTCCGGCACTGCCCAGAGACACGCCCCAGCGCAGAGCCTGTACGCCTGTCCCCTCCTGGACTCCGAACACTTATCCCCAGCTCCACCCAGACCCCTACTTCCAGCAGGAGCTCAGTCCCCTCTCCCCATGTCCCAACACCCCAGCCCAGCCCAGAGCCCTCCTGTCCCCCAAGCCCCGATCACCCACCACATCCCAGCGCCCACCCCCAGTCCCCTGCCCTAGTCCAGTGAATGGGTGTGAAGGTGGGGGAGAATGAGTGATGCAGCGGTGGAGCGAAGTGAGCAGTGGTGTGACACTGGAAATGGGGCAGAGCGGGGCAGGGCCGAGGGGAAGCAGGGGTACTCTATTTTGTGCCACTAGAAAGCTGACAGCCCCCGACACCCCAGGGTGCAGCACCTCCCATCAGGGCCCAAAGTCTTCTGGTCCAAGTCAGTTTTGTTACAAGGGACATGCTGAGACCTGTGGGTTGAAAGTTTAGGTTTTGCAAAATGTCTCGTGCCACCCTGGCTACACCTGTGCGCTCCCACTGCCCTCCGGTGGCAACCACAGCCTGCGCCTGAGTCACCCCTGGCAGGACTCACTGAGTTCAGAGGTGAGCTGGCGGGGCCATTGCCATCACCCAGCCTGACCTCCAAAAACTTCACAAAGGCCTGGGGAGAAGCGAACCCAAAGGTCAGCTCCCCTCCAGTGGGTGTCTTAAGCCCAAAGCAGCTCTCTGGGTCCACAGCACAGTGGTATCTATGTAACTGGCCACACAATGGGCTTGAGACAACTCGGCTGTGCCTTAGGCACGTTGGACAGTTTTACCCACAGTCTCTGTGAGGAACGCTGTGGGGTGGAAGACGCCTGAAAACAGGGATTCACTGTGCAATTACCCCCCAGGCTGACCCTGCCATACCATCGCATTAGAGGGATTCACCCTCACCGCCAGGACATTTCTGTGCTGCTTTGGGAGTCTGACTATGGGAGAACCTCAGAGAAACGGAGGGGTCACGTTCAGCAGACATACAAGAGCCCAGAGCAGAATACAAGGCATCCGGGGGGAGGCCAACCTCTGATTCTCCTCCAGCAGCTTCTGGATTCGGCTGGCAATGCCCTGCTCCGTTTGCTTCAGCTGCTCTAGCAGCTTCAGGCGCTCTCCCTCCAGGTTGCGCTGGTGCATCGTCAGCCCCTTCTCCAGCCTCACGTGCTCCTGCGGCGCAGGGAAACGAGCAGGAGAGAGAAGTGACAACGCCTCCACTGGGCCGTGCCCACAGACAGGGAAACTCAACAAGGGTGCTGTTTCATTACAAGGAGCTGAACAGTTCCAAGAGGGTGGACAGGGAGCCCACCCAGAGCTTACACCGACACTCAGAGCATCCCAGGAAAGCCAGAGACACCAGAGAGAGCAGAGAAATGCTCTGAAGCTGGGTCTCTCGCTAGCTCTGAAGCTGGGTCTCTCACTAGCTCTACTGCAGCGCAAGAGGCCAGAGCCAGACTGTTCCCACAGTCCCTGAGGGACCCAGGAGAGGAGAAAGGGGACATAAAAATGGCAGAGAGCTGAGAGGAGAAACCCGTCAGTGCTGCCTCTGGGGCCCCCTCTGCATGAGTGGGGCCCACATGTCAAAACAGGAAATGCCTGTTCTGAAAGGGAGCAGGTGGGCAAGGGTCAAGTCCATCCGGAGCAGGACAGATGAAGAACCCTGACCAAAGGCACTCCTCAGCCACTGGCCGGGCAGCAAGGTCTGACGGACCTTCTTCACAGTCTGCAAAATCTCCTCCTTCTGACTGCTGCTCTGCTGCACCAGCTGTGCGTGCTCCCTCTGCCCCAGGTCCAGGCGACGCTCGAACTCCAGCTTCTCCAGCATCTTCTCTTCCTGGCAGAGGAGCGAGACCAGAGCGAAGGTCAGGATCTGCAGCCTGCAGGCTGGTCCCGTTCCAACCAAGGCCCAGACTGATAAAGCAGCATCAGTGCAATGAAATCCCAATGGTATGTCCAGGCTAGACCAGCCTGGAGTGAGACCTACACAGGAATCCGAATAGCATCAGCAAAACCTGCTGTACCCTGGACATTTCGGCAAGGGCAGGAAGTCGTTTCACTCCCAGTGAACCCCCTACTCCCCTGGCCCCACGTCTCACTGCAGGGAATAGAGAGATGCTGCCGGTAATGTTAGCCGCTGAAGGCAAGGGAAATCCCCAGAAGGTCCAGAAAGCCAGCAGAGAAACCCTGCAGCAGAGCCAGCCAGTCAGCGCCTGAGCTGAGGGGGACACAGCGTGAACAACTGTCAGAGGTCAGTGGTGCTGACACACCAGTCATGGAATGGCTTAGCAGCAAGGATGGGCAGGGATTAGAGAGAGGGGCTGGGAAAATACAGCCAGTCCATGCCTTGAGGAGAAAGAGTCCCAGAGCCAGAGACTCAATCAGAGGGGCAGTAATGCCAGTCTGACTCCTGCGGTGACCACTGACAGCAAATCACATTCTGCTTGCAGAAAAGATCCCTGACGCTCTGTCTCGGTGTACAACAGCAAGAGTTCTCACTGCAGCAGCAGGTCTAGCTTGGAGGCGCCCCCGAAGGGCTGTACAATGGGAGGGAAGGGTCAGAAATATCAGCCATGTGGGGCAGTGCTGAGGTACCTCGGCAGAGTGGTCTCAGGAAGTGAGTAGCAAGTCAGAGCTGGGCACTGATATATTTATATGCTGTGTTTGCATCTAGTGAGGGACAAGAACTCCTGAAGCTTTGAGATGTGACCAAAGGGGCTACAGGGTGCCAGGGAAGAATGTGAAAGCACTAACAACAGTCTTGCTTCCTCCACTTGGCCATGGACATGTGTATAACTTGAGCTGGGACTTCCCACGTAAAAACATTCCAGAGTTGCCAAAACAAACTGACTTGAAAGGAAAGCAGCTAATGCCTACCAAAGCCAACAAGAAGTTCTGGGGCACCTTATAGACTAACAGATATTTGGGAGCATGAGCTTTCATGGGCAAAGACCCGCTTGGTCAGATGCCTTTCAGGTACTTCCTGGAGTCAGGTGCGGCCTGATGTCCCTCTCACTTGTGGGGGCAGGAGCTGGCAAAGTTCCAAGTTTCAAGCTATTCAGGCTGATTTTCTCAGCCAGACAGAAAGAGAAGCGAGCACACTCAGGCCTCTCCAAAAACACCTCTGCCGGGCCTGCTCCTTACCTTCCTCCTCTCGTAGTCCAAGAATTTGTTCTGAAAAGTAAATGAAACCATTAGGCAGGAGGTATTTAATCAGGGGAACCACATGCTCTAGGTAACATTAGGCCACTCTGTTCCCTTTTCCCCAGCTGAGGCTATGTCTACACTACCACTTACAGCAGCATAATATACGCCTCTCGTGGGGGGAGTAACCCCTCCCCCAAGTGACATTAGTGACACCGAGGTATGGACAGGACTAGGTTGGCAGGAGGGCTTCTCTCACTGACAGCACTAGCACCGCTTGGTGGTGGATTCGTGACAGTGGCTACACTGGAGATTTTGTAGTGGCATAGCTGCATTGGCACAGCTGGGCCAGGTTCTCTGCTCATCCTCATGTACGTCAGGAGTAACTCCACTGCCATGTAAGCAGTCCCACGTGGTGCAAAGGAGGAAACCCAGCCCCTGTCCCCCAGAGCAGCCCTACTCCATGGAAAGGGTGGGCAGGGGCTTTGAACACGCAGAGCTCCTCACCTCCAAACTGGGGATAAGGAGGCTCACCCACTTTGCAAAGAGCACCGTAACCCAAGGGGGACAGGCGGGAGCTTGGCACCACAGCAACGCGCACAGCCTGCAGTGGAGCACTCAGCTGGCTTTCCAGTCACCCGCAGGTTCTCGCGCCTTAGGACAGGGATGCCATGTTGGGATTGCAGACGTTGTCAGGGAAAACCCAGATACAACCAAATCACGTCATTTCTTACACACAAATAAACCCAAAGGGGGGTCTTCCTGCTTTCACACAGTAGGTTTCCCAGCTAAGCTCCCAGAGAGAACCTGTAACTGAAGAGTTATCTAGCCCTATATGAATAGCTAAAGCTGGGTCAATGGAAAAGCTCTTCTGCACACAGCCCTGTACAGGGTGGACCCTGAATGCCTTATTATACCTTGTGTAGAAATCTGGGTCCTTGGCTGCAGTACTGTGACCCATCTAAAGCCAGTGCCAATTAGTTCCCATGGAAGGGTTTGAGATGTTACAGACAGACATCGATGGGTCAGATTCTGCTCTCATGAATCTGTTGGTCACAAGTTGTAATTCTAGATTTAGGTGAAAGTCAATGAAGTTTAATTAGGCACACTGGCCTCAGGTGCAAGCAAGCAGCAGGATGTGCTGGTTTGCACACAATGTCCCAGGTGAGGAAAGGGTTCACTAAACCAGAGTGCAGCTAATGGGAGAAGGATTCTCAACTGACTCAGCACACTCGTGCGGCATTGGGAGCTAATCAGTGTCAGACTGAGACCTACCGGAACTGACTCCATGCCTCCTGGGCAGAGCTGCTGTACTTTCCATTCTAACGTCCAAACTCAAACGGGACAAGTACCCATCTGGAGCCTTAATGCTCCCACTGATGTGCTGGGGGATAACTCAGAATTCCCTGGCACTGTGCGCTCTTTACACTCTGTGCAGCCCATTAGCTATCCTGCCTCCTTGCTTGTAAGATACTGACCTAAAATGAATGCAGTACAGGAAAATGCTGATATGAATACCTCTAATGTGCTCTGGGAAACTGGCTTCCAGGGCGCTTGAACCCTCTGCACAGCAGAGCCGGGGCTGTGTTCCATGGCTCAGATTGGTGGGCTGGGCATCAGGGTTCCACCACTGACTTGCTGTTCCCCGGGGGACACTGCTTTGGCAACGGCAGAAGGATGATCCCTCCATACTTCCCAGGGTGGGAGCTCAGAAGGTTCGTAAGCGAGCGCTGAAGAAGTGCAAAGTGCTGGTATTTCCGCACTGGGCGTGGCCGAGATACTCACCTGCCACTTGCTTTCTTCTTCCACGTATTTGTGCACGACCCTGTTGACCCCGTCCACTGATGTCTCTCCCCCATCACTTTCCAGCACCGGAAGCAGATACTGGGAGGGAGGGCAGTATTGGATCCCAGACTCTGGAAGACACCAGACCCAAGGCAAATCACACAGAGCCATCCTGTTACACAACACGTGGGGCAGGGCTGGCCCAGGGAGACTGCTTACAGTCATGGTCACTCCCTCCTACCCTAGATGAGTGCCTGAAGGAGCACGTTGCTCCCCAGAGCCTGCCAGGGGTTGGCAGTGGCAGGCTCTGAAGGGAGTGCTGGCGCTGTCTTCTCACCCAGAAGGATGGTGGCTGTGAGGCACAGCCTCAAGCATTGGGCCGGGATGTGCATTTGCACCTTCTCCTTATGGATGAAGAAAGCTCTGTGGGGAGAGATTCTTCCTTCTCCTGGTGCATGCACTTGGATGGGCTGCATGGGGAGCAGCTGAGGGGTGATTTCTCAGGGAATTACAGTAGCATCACTGTCCCGACTCTCACTCTGATTGCTCTTACTGCAGGCAGTTTGGCTGAGAGTTACCAGGGGCCAAGCTGAGCTCAGCAGGTCCTGAACAACAGAGAACAGGCTTCCAGCTCTCACTCAGAGCTGTGCTTGGTTGTGGCTGGGGGGGCTGCTTCAGAGATGACCCAATACCTCCATTTCAGCCCCTCCCCCACACTGATGATACAGCTTACAGGCACAATTAGCACTCCCTGCCCTGCCCCTTTTGCAGGGTTTTGTATTTGTGTTGTAATACCAGCCCCTTGTCCTCCTCCCAAGGCTTCCAAGCCCTTTGTGAAATCAGCCTGACAGCCTCCCGTGGGGAAGAGAGATCAGATTGTCCCCATTTTCTGGATGAAACACCAATGTGCAGAGGGGTGACCTGGCCTGCCCATGGTTACAGTCCTGGGGCTTGCCCGGGACACAGCTGGGAACAGCTCTCCTGACTCCCCATACCTGGGTCCTTCCTGAGCGCAGGACAACTCTCTAGAGTCCTTGGGCAGGCGTAAAAACCAAAAGGGTTTTATTGGGCTGTCACACCCTTCGGGTGGGGCAGTATCTGCAGCCACCTGCTTCTGCAACTGCAGGGGATCCACCAGTAGTAAATCAGAACAGCTCCACATCAGGCCACCTTCCCCTGGAAGCCCTGGCAGCCAGCCAGCTCTCAAGCAGTCCAGGCACATGAGGGTGGGAAGGTTAGTCTCTGTCCCAGTCAGGCTCCACTGAGCTGTGCTTGTCCCCTGGCAACTCTCCTTCAAGACTGACACCTACGGGAGCAGGGCAGGACCGACTGGACCCACAGATGCTCATTCACCCTTTTCTGGCCAGTGTGGGCTCCACCTACCCCAGCATCCCACTCCCTCTCCCTTGCTTTAATCCCAAGCAATTCTTGTCCCCTTCAGAAACTGGTTGTCACTTTCAGGAAGTCAGTAAGGTGCCAATACCCAGCAGGTGCTTTGTACCCGTGTGCCTGCCAGCTACAGCTCCCATGGATCTGTCCCATGAACCAGAGCAACCCCCTTTGGAACACCACGCCTTCCCAGATACCCTCCTGCAACTTGGGCCCAGCCCTGACTGTTTTAGCCCCGTGTACTTTTGACCTCTTGCCCCATCCCTGGCTGCTCCCCCTCATTTACCTTGGCATAGGAACCGCTGGATAGACTCTGTGCCAGCACTGCAAACCCCAGAGGGTGGGTACGTCATGGTCGAAGCATCCAGGGTCAGAGTCTCCAAAACAAAAGAACACACAGGGCTCCAGGTTTCATTCCCAAACTAACGATGCAGAGACAGGCTGGCTGGGGGCAAAGGGAGCAAAAAGGGGGCAGAGAGGGGGGTTCACCCTGGGGATTTACCTGCCAGACTTGCATTGCACCCCAGTGTAACTGAATGGTGGAGTATTTCTGCATGCGCAGTATCACCCCCAGCCAGCAGGATCTCCTGGGCACTGTGCACGGGGGGTGCCATTCTGTGGAGTAAAATGGCTCCATCCACACCGCTAGGAAGTATTCCAGCTACACTGCAACTGTGTTTGTCAGTGGGGACAAGTGACTGAGTCACCACACCAGGGGCCTCTTCGCTGCCTCAGGGCTTCTGGCAAGGGCCTGAGGCTGCCATGGGTACGTGTGCGGGAGTGGCATACCTCCAGCGTGCGGATGTGAGCCAGACCCTGGGGCAACTCCCGCAGCTGCAGGTTCTCACTGATGTCAAGGGTGCGCAAGCTGCGCAAGCCACCCAGGGTAGCAGACAGCTCCTTCAGCTTATTAGCTAGGGAGAAAAGGGATGCCGATTAGTACACCCCCAAATTCATCCCTCTGAACTGCAAGCCCCAGCCTCAGCTGTCAGCTAGGTAGCTATTTTCAACACACTGACTTAAGTTTATGCTAGTGTGTGTGTGAAAATCACTTCGTTATCTATCTCACTGGCAGAAAAGGGGTTAAAAGCAGGCTTAAGGAGGCTGGCCCAGAGGCAGCCAATAAGAAAGGGGTTGAGATGATCAGCCAATCATGGCCTAGTGGGCTTACATAAGAAAGGTGGCAGGGCAGAGCAGAGATCAGTAGCTCCTGGGAGCTGTAGGAAGGAAGATCAGGCAATGGAGGAATGCTAGTACCATGGACAGAGCAGTGCTACAGACAGCTCCAGGTTGATTGGCAGGCTGAGGCTGTGGGGGAAATAGCCCAGGTAATGAGAGGTGTGGGGAGATGCAGCATATGGCTGCTATCTACAGGGGTCCATGAGCTGGGACCTGGAGCAGTGGGTGGGCCTGAGTCCCAGCCCACCTTGCCATTGAAGAAGTGGCCAGATGGGCATAACCACTGAGGAAAGTAGCTGGAGAACAGACTGCAATACTATCTTCAGCAGGGGTGAGCACAGAGCACAGCCATTGGTCTGTGTCCCAAAGAGGATGCTGCCCCCTTGGAGTGACGTGTGTCCTGGAGCACAAGTGACTGTGGAAAGGTGCCCTGAGAAGAGGGCGCATTGGCTAGCAGAACGAATCTGGCCAGCAGGAGACGCTGCAGTGGTGAGTTGCACCTTGTCACAATACCGCACATGCGGGAATCTCAACACTTGGTGCAGTCTTGGCATGAGTGAACAAATATCATCATATAGACACATCCCTCCCAGCCAAGACTGCTCACCAGCAGCACCACCTACCACCCCTGGCATCCCGGCAACAGCCACTTTCCTAGGAAGCTACCAGTGGAATGGCTAACTGCAATCTGGCACCATGTGACCAGCCAGCCCCTTACAAAAACATTGGAGGATTGCCCCTGGCCAGAGAAGCTGATGAGCTAAAACCCAGACCTCTGCTGTTCTTGGTTAAGGAAGGGCTTAGCAGACTGAGCAGGAGGGGCTGTGTGGAGAGGCAGGGTTTGATACCCAAGCACAGCCTTGAGGGTAGGCACAAAAAAGAAGGGTACAAAAGTGAAACCCCATAAAGGGAAGTCAGGAGGCAAAAGGGGAGCTGGAGGAATGGCTGGAGCTGGTCAGGGCCTGGCAGGTGCGGAGAACAGGGCAGTGGAAGCTAGCTGAAGCATTCCGAAGGGGGACGTGCCCAGGGCTGAGCAGCCAGGGGCAGGGGAAGGATTTTGGCAGCAGTGTCCAGAATGCAGAGGTGCCAGAGGAAGAGCTGGAGCACAGAGAATGTCACCACATGGGTAACAGCAGGGGAGAGGCTGGGGCACAGACTGTGGATAGCCACCAGGACTTGCCAAGAGCTGTGATGGGAGAGAAGACGACCTTTAGCACAGCTAAACTGCTGCTCTTGGCCATCTGAGCAAATCGCTAGGGGTGACCCTCCAGATGTCTCGTTCATGATGGGACTGAGTCTTTGAGCTCACATGCCTCTTGGTTCCAGCCTGTTTTTTAAACTGCACAAACTGCCCACACACTCTGGTATGGCTAGTGCTTTGTTATGCGCCTTAGCTGGTCATGCGGGCCAGTCCCAAGTGCCTGAGACTTACCAAAATCAGCTATTTCTAAACACTCCAAAATGCAGGGCAGTTCAGCACATGCAGAACCTCCTTCCTCAGTTGCTCTTACTGAGACAGAGCCAGTGGGGACATCTGGGGACAGGGGAGGATCTCCAGCCCAGGAGGGAACATCTGCACTGTCAGCTTTAGCCCTGCAGCATCAGCCTAAGTTGAGGGACCTGGGTACTGCCAGGTACAGGGGCTGCTCTGTAGATGTACCCTAAGAGGACTCTACACAGGGCTGAAATATCTTAGCTCCACCGGAAAGGTGCAGGATAGGAGGTAACAATACTGATTATGGGGCAAGAGACCAGAGTTTCAACTCAATGCAGAAACTCCTGAGCTTTTCCTATCCGCCAGTCCCTTGCCTGCTTTGCAATGTTCCCCTTAGCAGAGTGTTCTCAGGGGTTCTCCTAAGTGGATGCTGCCCTGTAGGGAGGGAGGGCTGGCTGCAGAATACCAAAGCTCAGATAGGGGCCTGGAAAATCCAGGAGGATTCTCTGGCTGCTGCATTCCAGTGGGCCAACCTTAGAGCTTGGCTAGCATAGGCCTAGACTACTGCTTCTGCTTGTCACAAGTCCTGACTTCCCTCCGCAGCTGCCTACCCTCACTTCATGCTGTGCTACAGGAAATGTGGGAGACAGGTTTTCTGAGAGCCTTCTGTGTTAACAGCCCTGCACATCTCTTGTTCCCAGGAACCAATCTCAGAGCACAGAATCCTGCTCTTCCCATCCCCCACAACACACCACCAACAGCAATGTCACCCCCAGTTTAGCTGAGTTGTATTTCATATCTGCCAGTCCTACTTCCTTGCCCCCTCTACCAGGCTAGTAGAAAACTAAACTGTCCTTGTGCAGCACGGGGGGGGTACCACAGGCGATCAAGGACAAGAGGTGCATCAACCTGTTTGAGAAACAACCCCAGCACACAAATATTTAAGTCATCATCTGTGTGCCTGACTTCTTGTGTTACCTCAGGCATCTGTGTCAGTCACTACATGCTCTCCCAAATTCAACTGTTTAGCAGAGTTTATTCAAAGGAAACTTCTACACAAACGTTAACAAAGAGATACGGTGTTAACGGGCTCTGTACGTAAGTAACAAGCCCATAAAATCTAGGCAAACACCAGTTCAGGAGACAAACAGCTCATGAGATCCACACTACCTCCAACCGCTCAATAGTCCATCTCCCGGCAGATACCACATTCTCACTCCCCTGCCCTCTGGACCTTCTCCCCTGGCTCAGCTCTGCTGGCATCTGCAGCAGGCAAAGTCTCCATGCACAAAGAGCTCCTTTCGTTCTCTGGCTGTACTTCCACTGATGCAGGCTGCCCTGATCTCCTCCCTGCTATGCGCAGGAGACTCGAGACTTGTATAATCTAAACCAGAGTGCCCGAAGTGCAGCCTCAGGGCAAAATACGGACCTAGGAGGTCTAAAATGCAGTTACCCATTGCTAACTACTACTGGCCTGAGCAGGCACAGGACCATGATTTTTTTTTTAATTGCTGAAGACCTTGGACAAGCAACAGATTCTGGTCATCCAAGGAGGAAGATGTAAGAAAGAATTGTAGGTGTGAGTTCTATTTGTTTTTGTTAAATACATAAGTTACATGCAAATTAGGAATGGCCTTCAGGCTGTTGAGAAATCGTTACTGCAGCTCTCCTGGTGGCCAGCCTTGGGAAAGCTTACCCTACCTTTCACATTGAGGGTCTGGAGCTGGGCGAGATCTCCTATAGACCGTGGAAGAGATTTTAAGAGATTTCTTTCAATGTTTAGGACCTAGGAGGTTAAGACAGAGAATATATTCAAGTAATTCATTCCATAACCCTCAGAATCCATGCTTGTTTATGCTGTGCCGTTGGGCCCACAAGTCCAATGGGTTTAGGAACTGCTGTTCGGGTAACAAAGCTCTTGGAAAGAACCAATGGCCAATCACTCAGGAAGCCTCGTAATCTGCAGCTGACCAGAAGACAAGAGCAGAGTTTTGGCCTAAGTGGGAAAAGTCATTACTGAGTCACTTTAAGAGGGTTTGTCAATTCGCAGTCCCTAAAGCCATGTCTACACCTACGGCAGAGAAGTGGTGCAGCCGTACTGCTGCAGTGAAGATACTCTACAATGACGGGAGAGAGGTCTCCCGTTGGCAAATAAAATCACTCCCACTAGCTTCATAAGCTCTGTGGTTGGGAGAAGCTCTCATTGAGAGAGCACTGCACACACACAAGCTCATGTCAGGGTAATTCATGTTGCTAGGGGGCATGTGGAATATTCACACTCTGGAGTGACAAATTTTGCTGACACAGGCTATAGTGTAGACATCGCCTAAGTGTCCAGCTTTGCTAATAAGAGACCCTGCAGAGTTGTGCTTTACTAGCACAATCCAGAGGACGTCCAGTCACTTAGAACAATGGGGATTCCCATGTATTGGGGAAAGCAGAACACAGAACTGAGGCCAGGTGCAGCAAGCAGCAAACAGGCTGACCTCCTGCTGGGGGCCAATGCCCATCTTTTCCCTGTGTTTGCCCAGAAAACAAGCCAACTAAACATAACATCTTAGAGCTGAAGTCACACCCAAATCCGAGGGGAGGTGGTGTCACTAATATGATCAGATGGCTGCTCTATACTGATGTACAGGGATTCCTGGGACCTCAGCCTAACTGCCTGTGGCTGAACAGTAACAGAGGAGCCGTGTTAGTCTGTATTCTAACAAAACAAATCAGCACTGCTGTAGTGCTGCATTGTGTTAGTCTAACGTGCTACGTAACTGCTGTTTTGTTTTGCCCATGGCTGTCCCAGGCTCCTCGGGGAGCTCTGCCCTAGCTGTTCCTGCCTTCAAGCAGCCTCTCATGGAGGAAAGCTGGAACTGCAGCACTTCCGCAGGGGGAGAACATTCTCCATGAACATGACTTCAGTGTGCACACAACAGTGCAGAATTCCCTCAGGAGCATCCGGACGCCAGGGAAACATTTTCGCACAAGTACCCTTGTTCAACAAACGCAAAGTGTGTAAAACCCCCAGGGCCTGTACTGCTTATTTTGTTAATAAAATCATTATAGGCCTAGAACCCCACTTGCCCCTTATCCAGCCCCTTCCCCAACCCCTCGATTGACCCCACCCAGCTTAATGTTACCATATTTCAAGTTCCCATGCAGTGTTCTCTTTTTGGAGGAAGGGGAGCAGGAACTGGGGGTTCAGCTGGATGTGGATGGGGGGTAAGTGTGGGGGTGTGTGAATGGAGGGGATATTTGGGGTTGCTGGAGTGTGTGTACTAGGAACAGGTTTGTGGGAGTGCAGAGGGGTGTGAATGCTGGGTGCTGCAGGGGTCTCTGGAGGGTCCATGTGATGGGAGGAGGTATTTGGGGGTTGCTGAAGAAGACACCAGGGTCCTCGCTCCGAAGGGCAGAGGCAGTGTTGCTCCCTGTCACGGTGGAAGGGTGGCTAGTGCAGGCCTGGCCTAGCTGACTGGGTCCTCTCTGGCTGGAGGGAAGACATAATGCTCTTACTGGCTCCGGCCCATTTGACCTTTACAGTCCACTGAAAATTGTGTGGATTTGGCCCCTGGTCTCCTATTGACTACACCGGTCTAGGAGCATGAAACCCAAAGCTGTTGTAATCAGAATTAATTGCACTGGTTTAGTCAGATTTTATCTGGCCTCTCACAATAATGGAACTAATCCCACATACCAGGCTGAGAACTTCCAGTCTATCATCATTAACATGTACAGATTAATTAGGCATGGTTTAGTCTTTCTTTCAGGAGACATTGCTTTCATTATTTCCTGCCAGAGACTGCTGTGGGATCTCAGTGTTTACTAGGGCAGGCTCTTATCTAGGCCCCTTCCCCCCACTACAAAACATGGAACAAAGCCCCACCCCTTCAGACTGGCACGTGCTGATTTATTACTCCCCCACCTGTAATGTATTTTTTTCCTAGCCTCCATCGCACCAGCATCACCTTCCCAACAGAGCATATAACCTGATCAGTGCATGCTGCTGAGGCCTCAGTTTGTTTGTTCACATAATGGTCCAATCCTGCCCTTCTCATGAATTCCATCGCCCTCCCCCACAACACACAGCTTCCCAGGGTCTATGGAACAGGGCTCCCAAAGCCATTGCTAAAGGCAGAACTCTCACAGGCTGCATAGGACACCTGTCCCTTCCATATTATGTCTCTCTCTCTTGGCGGTCACTCACTCACGAGTAGTACATCCATATTACACACAATACACACATACTTTAACCCTTATAATGCTCCTTCTCATTCGCAGGAGACAAGGTCCCTGTGCACCAGCAGATTCCCAGCGTGGAATGTCTGGTAACTTCCTAGAGCGACAGTGAGCGGGGAGGAGAACACTTCTCTTTCTCCAGAGGCGGCTGGACGTCCGAGTTACAAGTGGCGCACTGGGACACTCGCTCACAACACATTCACATCAACGGGTGCTGCAGAAGCTGAGTACTTCAGAAAGGCAATAGGATGGCAACTCCAGCCTCTCTCTGCCTCTGACATGTGCTTGGTGGCTGGCCAGTTTGCCAGTCATTGCTCTAGCCTGAAGGCCAGTTACAAGTGAGCAGTGTTAAACTTGGGCCCAAGAATGCTACGCACCAGCTGTGCCCCACACTGCAATGTTCCACTGTTTTTAACTTGGCTCTTGGGGAAAGTCAAGTCAGTGAGGAGGTTCCAAGTCACTGATAACTATTATGTAAAATACTAAGTAGCTACTTAATAGCAATACAAATCAATTATGCTGTCCCAGAAAAGATCTTAAAAGCAGGCCCCCACGACACACGCTGCATCCCTTTACCTGGAGATGTGTCAGCTGGCCAATATCATCAGGAAGTGATGTCAGCTGGTTGTCATGAAGATCTAACACCTTGGACAAGTGGAGAAGATTCTGTTAGCAACCAGGCTTGATCACAGAATGCTGTCCTCCTGTGAAGAAGTGTCACATCCCGAGCACACAAGTAGAGGAGCTACCCAGCAGTGAAAACCAGTCTGCAACCTTCCAAGGGCCTTAGGAACATCGTGCATCCAACTCCTCTTGACTCCCCTGGGAGCTGGGCACCTAACTCCTGTCAGGGATTCAATGTCTTGTATGTCCAGCAGAAGAAGGACAATTAGTAATGGACTCACATGGGACCAAGAGAGATTTACATTAGCCATGAGGAAAAGCTTCTTAACTCTACAGATAATCACGGGAACTGGTCACCCAGGAGTCTTGAGGGGACCCCTTATCACTCGAGGCCTTTAAGAACAGGCTGGACAAAAAGCTACAAAGGATGGCCAAGGTACATTGGGCCCTGCCTGAGTGCAAGAGGCTGGACTAGATGAACTCTCCCAATCCCTTCCAGCTCTGCATTTCTATGACTCTGAGAAAAGCCCAGCCTCTGCAAACAAATGGATTCATGGGAGTGCCGGTGACAGGAGCTCAACAACTCCAAGCTGTCAGACTTCTGGCACCGCCACCCATGGATGGCAATGAAAAAGTGAGCTCAGGGAAGCCTTTCCATTTCATTGCCAGTCCCCTGGGTGAGAATCAGTTTGATGGGGGGCATTTAATTGGTTTACTCTGCAATTTACCCCGACTAAATGCAGAACAGGGACACCGTTCCAGGGTCACAGGTTACCTTCACAGTTATGAGATTCAGGAGACTGCAGGACTTGGGAACCAGAGATGTTAGATTATTTGTATGAACAATCAGCACCTGGAGAGAATAAAATAAGACAGCAGGAGATACGATTCAGTAGAAGTTAATTCCCAGCGAGGCTCAGTAAGGATTCTTACACAAATTCTCTTGTGACACAGAGGCCCAGTGGTGGTTCACTACTTTCTCTCAGCAACTGCTATCAGGCCTGAGAAACTCACCACACCTAAAATATTGCTGTCGTAGTATTTGTCTGTAAAGAAAATCACGTGAGATGATAAAGCTTATGGCAGCGAGACCCCAAAGTGGGCAGCAGTGGGGATACAGCTTGGGAGGAGGCACGTGGATGGGGTAAGAGGGCTGAGCTGGGGCCACACCTGGGGGGTGAGCCTGGGACCAGGAGTGGTGCCAAAGCCAGAGACCAAAACTGGGGGCAGGAGCAGAGCCACAGCCAGGCTGTGGTGGGAACCAGTAGCCAGGCTCACAGCCAGATGTGCCTCTGCTTCCAAGCTTGTCTCCTGCCTCCTCCTTGGGCCAGGAATGGAGCCAGAGCCAGCAGCCAAGGCTAGGGTCTAGTGCAGAGCCAGGAGCAGAGCTGAAGCCAGGGACAGGTCAGGTGCAACGCTGGGAACCAAGGATACAGCTGTGAGCAGGACCAGAGCACAGGCAGGGGTGGGGAGGAGCTGGGGAGCATTTCTTCCCTGTCCCCAAGGGAGCTGGCCTGAGGCCCATCTTGCCTCTCCAAGAGGGGTTCACCCAATACACTGGAGACCTCTAGCTTATATTAAGTCATCAGAAGTGTCACAAGATGTATGTATCGGTATGCATGTACTAGAAATTTGTTCCGACCACGTAACCAGGCGGGGCTGATGAACACATTGTCCCAGACCCAGGAATTGTGGTTCACATCAGAGACCTCAGCAGGAAAGTTCAAGCAATGCAAAAGTCAACCTGATGGGAGCTGCACTTAAAATTACAGAATCATGGGGCTGGAAGGGACCTCAGGAGGCTATCTAGTCCAGCCCCCTGTTTCAAGCAGGATCAACCCCAACTAAGTTATCCCAGCCAAAATTCAACAGGAAAAGTCACGCTGGGGAAGCAAGGAGGGTGAACTCAGCTTGAGAAAAAACCAGAGACTAAAATCATGGGCGGTTGTCTTGTCTCTGGGATCAAAACAACACTTTGGCTATGTCTACACAAGCCCAAATCATGCAAATGGCCATTTCAAAGATTACTAATGAGGCAGTAAAATACATATTCAGTGCCTCATTAGCATGCCTCTGGCTGCCGCTCTTTGAAATTGCCACGTTTCGCTGCCATGCGGCTCGTCCAGACGGGGGTCTTTTTCAAAAGGACCCCGTCAACTTCAAAATCCCCTTATTCCTATCTGCTGCCCTGTCTGGATGAGCCCACGGCAGTGTAATGTGGCAATTTCGAAGACCTGCAGCCGGTGGCATGCTAATGAGGCACTGAATATGTATTTCAGTGCCTCATTAGTAATCTTAGAAATGGCCATTTGCATGCCCATTTTGAAGATTTGGGCCAGTGTAGACATGGCCTTTGAGGGAAATATAAAGAGAAGCAAAATGACATTTTATTTTCCATGTCTTTGAGGAACACATCGGGCATTGGGGAGTGATTCATGACCATTAAAGAAAGTGGTTTTGTCTGAAAACCAGCAAGCTCTGTAGACAAACTTTGGCGGTGAAAAAAACTGTTTTTGCCAAAGGACTATAGCCAGCTAAAGTGATGTTTAGTCTAGAATGTGCTATACTTTGATTTTATTTTTAACCTATTCTGTTATGTTTATGTCACTTAAATCTATCGTTGTTAGTAAACTTCTCTTGGTTTTATTACAAGCACATCTCCATGCTGTAACATTAAGCACAGGGTGAATCCTTAGTTGAATCAAACAGGCTGTTAGGTGCGCTCTCGCTCTGGAGATGGAGAAATTGGTCATTTCTGCGTGTGTCCAGTGAAAGAATTGGAGCTGAACACTGCTAGAGGGAACTCCTTGAAGTGGGACTGGAGTGCACCTGAAGTTAACAGTCAAAGCAAAGCAAAGCTGGCAGAGCTTCTGATGGGATTGTTTGTGTGGCTACCAGAGTAGAGGACAGGCAGCTGATACCACATTTAGCACCAGCAAGTCTCTTTTGTACTGAGGCTGCATCTACACTACGAGATAAATTTGAAATTTAAATTTGAATATTTAACCTCAATATTATAAATTCGAATAACGCATCTACAAAACTTGAAATTCGACCCACCTTTTTTCCATGTTGAACCGCTGTATCCCCATCGCCCCATGCAAGTTCGACGGCATGCACACTGCATTGTGGGTACCTATCCCACAGTGCCATAGCACCAGCTGCTTGTGGGTGTTTCATGTTGGAATCCCAGAATTCCAAGCATCAGTGACTGCGCAAAAAAGAACTGGAGATCATGCCATTTCCTGCTGCGGCATTCCAGCACAAGCATGGATCCACAAACGCTCCAACTCACAGCACAGATCATTCTGGCAACCGCAGCGGCTGTCGCACAATTTGTCCTTCAGTTCCAAAGCTCAGTGATGGTTGGCTATTTAAATGGTGCCACTGATGATGATTATGAGGACGGTTTGGAAGAGCAATCTCCCAAAAGCAGCCCCAGAACTCTCAGCTGCCATGAATGCATTGCTGGCAGTGGAGCAGCAGTTTTGGACTCATGAGACCAGCACACACCAGGGGGACCACATCCTTTTGGAGTCCTGGGATGACCAGCAGTGGGTGCAGAATTTTCATATGCACAAGTCCACTTTTATGGAACTTTGTGATGTGCTGGTGTCTGCCCTGAAGCACAGCAACCTCAAAATGAGACCAGCTTTAATGGTTCAGAAGCAAGTGGCAAGTGCACTGTGGAAGTTTGCAATGCCCAAGTTACTGGTCAATGACAAATCAGTTCAGGGTGGGCAGATCTACGGAGAGGTCCATGGTGATGGAGGTGGCCCATGCAATCTATCGTTGTCGCCTCAGGAAGACTGTGACCCTGGGAGATGTACAGGCCATAGTGGATGGCTTTGCTGCACAGGGCTTTCCTAACTGTGGTGGGGCAATAGATGACACGCATACCCCATCATGGGCCCAGACCATCTGGCGTCGGAGTATTTAAATCAAAAGAGGTACTTCTCCATGGTGACGCAGGGGTTGGTAGATCACAAAGACTGTTTTACTGACATCAGTGTTGGGTGGTCAGGGAGGGTTCATGACACGCACATATTCCAAAATTCAGGACTGCACTGAAAGCTCCTGGATGGGACTTTTTCCTCTGTTTGGAAAATCAAGATTGGTGATGTGGAAATGCCCATTGTTATATTGGGTGACCTTGCTTACCCTCTGCTTCCCCGCCTTATGAAACCCTACACAGGAGCCCTGGACCCCAGCAAGGAAAACGTTAATCATAGACTCAGCAGGTGCAGAATGGTGGTGGAATGTGCCTTTGGACATTAAAAGCGAGGTTCAGATGTTTATTGACACGTTTGGACCTTTCTGAAGGTAATGTCCCCACTGTTATTACAGCATGCGCTATTCTGCACAACATATGTGAATCAAGGCATGAGACTTTCCCAGCAATCTGGAATTCTGGAGCGGAGGCCATAGGCAGGGCTTACTCACAACTGCCTACACAACCATCCACCAGGAGCCACGCTCAGGCAGCAGCAATAAGGGATGCTTTGAAAAACAGCTTCATGACTGATCTGTAACACACATGCTACTGATGTACTTCTCTGCTATAATGCTAATGCATCATACTGTGCCATAATGAATGAATGCTTTAACATGGTAGGAGGGAGTGAAGTTGCAGTAAGTAGAATTCATGTGGTGGGCACCTGTGCCTTCTGCCCCACCCCCCTCAAACCCACCTGGTTCCCTCAGTTGTGCGTCTGCTGTGGACCAGGGAGTATCACTGGGCAGCTGTGCCTTCAGCACATCCCCCCACCAACAACCTGCTCAGTTCCCTCATCCAGATGTCTGCTGAGGACCAGCCAGTAGCACTAGCCTGCTGTGCCTTCAGCGCCCCACACGCCAACCCACCTGGTTCCTCAGCCGTGCATCTGCTGCAGACCAGGGAGCATCACTGGGCAGCTGTGCCTTCAGCCCCTCTCCCCCAACCCAACCAGTTTGATTTGTGTTTCCCCCTGTCACTCCTGCATGACAAGAAATCACACCGAGCTCAAAGGAATGATTTTATTTTGGGGGGGAGGAGAGATTTAAGTGGCCGGGAAAAGAAGGCTTCCCAAGGGTGCCTGAATAGCCTTTTGCAGTGGCCCTTGGGGCTGGAGCGGTGGGGTAGCCTTGCCCACCCTGCAGGTGGGGACAGCCACAACAGCAGGTGGGCAGCCTCTCCTCAGGGGATTCCAGCCAGCAGGTATCAGCTGCTGCACTGCTGGGTTCAGAGTCCCTCTGCAGCTGCAGCAGGGAGTGCAGTACCTCTGTTTGCTCAGTAACGGTCGTTACGAGCTTTGCCGCGACCTCACTCATCATTGCCACTTGGTGCTGTTGGAGGTCATGAATTCTCTCGTTAAACTTCGCTTGACTGTGACGCCACTGAGCAGCATCCTTTGTCAGCTTGGTGTGCTCTGTCTCAGTCTTTTCCATATACTGCAGGACAAATCTTGTTTGCATTTCTTGTGTCTCTGTTTTTTCACTGGAACAGTGGACATTAGGTCTGGAAAATTAAGGTCAAAATTAAGATACAATTCACATAATGTGCACTGAAGTGCAATGAATGGGTGTTTGTGTGTAATATCAGTGAAAGTATACTTTTGAAGGACACTCATGGATTATTAAGGGTGGAATAGTAAGCGTGCATTTCACAATACCTCATTTGCCATCACTTATCCACCACATTGCTTTGTGGACATGGTAAGCTATAAGCAATTCTCCTCTTTTGTGGGGAACGGGAGGTCTGCAAAGCAGGGGAAGCCACCAGGTGTCCTGGCTGGGTGTCCTGTGGCAGTGAAAAATGGATGTGGATGGCTGAATGGGGCGGGGGCTGATGTACAATAAAAGTAAAGAAAGTTAAAAAAAATAATCCAAAGAAAGGCTGGATGTGAAGGGACATGGGAGGAGAAAAGCACAGCAGAGGAAGCCTCTGCGGGATGCAGGGGATTCCTGAAAACAAATGGTGCTTGGAAAGGGACATGGGAGGGAAAATGCACAGCAGAGCATGGAAGCCATGTGGAGCTGGGGAGTCCTGGAAAAAATCAAAAGAAATGCTAGGGAAAGGGACATGGGAGGGGAAATGCCCAGCAGAGCCTGGCAGCTGTGGGGGAGTCCTGAAAATGAAGTGCTGGGGGAAAGGGACACGGGAAGAGAAATGCCAGCAGAGCCTGGCAGCTGCAGGGTGTGGGGGAGTCCTGAAATATGCAAAGAAATGCTGGAAAAGAAGCGTTGGGGGAAAGGGACATGGGAAGGGAAAAGCCCGGCAGAGACCTGCACCCATGGGGTAGAAAGCATGTTAAAAAACAGATGCGAATTCCCCTGCTTCTGCAGGTTGCCAAAGAAGACATCACCCTCCTAAAACTAGGAGATATGGACAAAGATGACCTGCTCATGCTGTGTGACTGAAAGCCTAGAAAATTTGCTAAAATGCTGTATGGAGCCATGACACCAGATCACTATCTGGTTGCCTGGCGTGGCAAGGTGTGTTAGTGTGGAAGCCGCAACAAGTCAGGCCTTCCCAAGAACCTCGTGAAAACAATATAAGAATGCTGGATGAGGCCGTCAAGGAGATCTCCAAAAAGGAGAGGTGCTCTGCCCAAGAAACATTAATGTGCTGTTCTGAGGGGCACAGAGCCATAGCTAGCAAACGTGTACCCATGCAGAGCCCTATAGCTATACCCAGCCCCAAGCCGCTTCTAGCATGCAGAATAAATACTCACCCAAACCGCTTGCTTCAGGGGACTCGGGGCCTGCCGTAGAAGGGAGCAGTTCCATGTCTACGCTGAAGAGCTCCGGGCTGCCTGGAACAACTTCCTCTATCCCCTGCTCATTGCCCCTTTCCTCCTCTCCGCTGCTCTCTTCCTCCAGGGCCACCCTGCTTCTCTGGGATCAGCCCAAATTCCATACCTGGGCCTCCACAAGTGTCATAATTCAAACAGAGCTCCGTGGTGAGGTCGCTCCCCATAAACATGTGCAGCTGTTGATAACAGCAGCAGGTCCGTGGAGTCGCCCCTGAGCGCTGCTTGTCTTCCCGGACTTTTTGATAGGCCTGCCAGAGTTCTTTCACCTTCACCTGGCATTGTACGGAGTCCTGGGAATAACCTCAGGTGGTCACCTCGCACGCCATCTGATCATACACTGCCACGTTTCTCTTGGCCACCTGAAGTCTCTTCACCACCGATTGCTCTCCCCAAATGGCAATAAGATCAAGAATCTCCTGGTGGGTCCAAGTTGGGGCTCTCTTGCAAGCCTGAGAAGTGCTAGTCAGAGCACTAGCCTGAAAGCTCATAATTACAGCACAGGGCTACCGAAAATTGCTGCCTATGCAGTGCGACGCGACGGGCAAAGGAATTTTCTCATAATGGACACCCTTTATATTGGCAGGGCTGGGCGCTGCTGAATTCCAGTTCAAATTCCACTTCAAAGTCAATCAGAACTTTGCAGGCTTACTTTGACCTTCTTCCTGCACACCTGAGAGCAGCACACAACAAAGCGGCCATACTTGGAGGGTCACCGCGTAGCTTTGTGGGATACATACAGGACACTTCTGGAGGCTAATAAATTCGAATTAAGGACATGGTGCTTCCACACTAGCCTTAATTCAGGATTTTAAATTCAAATTTGACGCTATACCCACCCCGTAATATCAATATTTTGTAATCAGTATTACGGCTCAATAAACTGAGTTAACAGTAGTAAGTGTGAAGACAGTCACGTTTTAATATCGACCTAATGCCTTGACATTCGATTTTATCTCATAGTGTAGATGCAGTGAGGCAGGGGAGTAACAAAATAACAGAATGCTGAATGCCCCAGAAGAGCATCACAATACTGTCGATGTATAGCACTGCACATTTGGCCCAGGGGTACATTAAGGACAAAGATTTCGCCTTCCTTTGGAACACCTTGTCAATGCCCATATACGCTACATAGGCCCTTCAGAAACTGTAATAATACTTAGTATGTAGTCTCCTCTTACCTTTTTTTGCAAAACTTTACATGTAGCAAAAGCCCCGTAAGGAATCTAAAATCAAACACAAAGTAGCCCAATACATTATAAAGGTGTCACAACAATGGTCATGCCATTACCTTCCTAAGCTCCTCAGAAGTATGCATCCACAGGACTGGACAATCAGCTTTCATTAAAAGCTCTAATGATATGAAGTTTACAGGTCTCTGTCATAATGCAATAGCTGGTCCCAGCATGGCCAGCACTGCTGTGAACAGCAACCAGTGGCTCTGGGCAGCACGACAGGGGAACAGACTGTTCAGTCTGGGCAGTAGGCCAGGACTTTGGTGGCTTAAGAGACAGCACGCAGGTCCCTCCGAAGCCCAGGCACATTCTAAATGAGTCACTACACAAATGCAGAGCCTGACATGTCTATGTAGCCCTTGGCATACACCCACACTGAATGGGAAAAGATAGATGCCTTTATGTAGGTTGGCAACTGTACGTAGCGGACAGTCTGAAAATGGAGATCAGCATGCACATCTAGCCCGTACCAAGCATCATGGCACAGTTGTGCAGTGTAGTGCTGCAGGGAATGGAACCACTCATGCTTTGACCTGTCCTTTTCACACAGAGGTGAAACATCAGTGGGTCTGCATCTCACAGACTGGCAGGAGGCAGAACATAAAGATGTGTCTCTCTGAAGGGCCCGGCCATTCCTCACTCACTATCACTGTCCTTGCTTTTCGACGTCTGGTTGTTCCAAGTTTGTGTGTCAGCTTAGATTTGGAGAAACAGTTAGGAGAGGGGCCTTGCTCAGGCTTATGGTTCTCTCTCCTCTTAAAGCAGCAGCCTAGGTGTATTGAAACCAGGGATTCTTACCTGTATAAGTAAATAAGTGCTGGTGGCAAGATTCCTAGGGCTAGCACTAAAGGGATGAAGTTAACAAAAGCAACCTTCAGCATTTCACAAATACATATCCTGACAATGAGATACATGTAGCCACGGCTTTTTAACTTTGGTTCACAACAAGGTGTTGAGGAGTTTTGACCAGCTTGCCCTTCCCAACTTGCTGTGGTCCCCGTATATATGTTGCTGGAAGTTGTAAAACTACTGGCTTAGGCCTCAGAAAAGACTTCCCAAGAAAGGGGCAGAAGCCTCATACTTCAAGAGATGTACCAGACTGAACCAAGAAGGAATGATTCTGCCTGGATTAGGGGTAGCATGGATATTACAAGGTTCCTCTCTGCCTCTAGACTCAAGAGTCATGACAACTCCAGAATTTAGTAGTAGGTGAGAAATGAGACAGGAGGATAGGTCTTTTCACTCTGCAAATCATATAGAGAACATACCTCCGAGAGTTCACATTTAGATATATCTAGAATGTCATCAGCACCAGCTTCTTTTGCCTAGAGAGAGAGGAGGGAGAGAGACAATGAAATTTGTGCTGCAGCTTTAGAATGCCAACAGAGACAAATGGCCCCTTGCTGCAAGTTAGCTAAGCTACCTTGCTGATGTCTCTTTAGAAATTTAATCACCGCCGTTTGCTCTGGTCACCACAATCAAGGATCTGCAGGAGATGCAAAGTGTATTCCACAACCATACCTGCAGCATTGCTCATGCAACCAAGAAACTATGGTGGCAAGGACCCCTCTTCCTCAGGCCTCCATTCAATCAGTCTCTTGCCCCTTTCCCCCAGGGGCTGTGATTTTGCAAGGTGTCCCCGTTGTAGGAAGCCCAGCTACTCTTCTTTGGACTTACTCCCCTCCTGGGCTTGAGCTGGAGTTGGTCTGACTCCCTCTCACGCTTTTGCTCTCTCTCTCCTAAAACTCTTCTCCCATCCACACTCTCTCTCTCCCGACCTTCCAACTGTGGAAGGCTTTTAAAGGCCTTCATCCAGCCAGCGGTGGAGTCTGCTGGCCCCAATCGGCCTTAGTCAGCTCCCTTCCCAGCTGCTTGAAATTGCCCTGCTGGCCCCTGCTTATATTTAGAAGGTCTTTCTCCCTTGTGGGCTGTTTTTTTCCTATTCTGCTGGAGCCCTCTGGCCTGAACCTGACACACTATATTCTACAATACAAACACTGTGTAGCAAAAAGAATTTCTGCATCAACAACAGAGCCATCATTTACTTGTGCAAGAAGATTTTCACAGAAAGCATACAGAAGTGTTTTAGCGCATATAATTATCAGCTCTAGAGAGAGAGAGATCACACCATCAACGAGAGTGAGGCTCTACAACACTGGAAAGGGACTACTGTCCTTTCGTGCATTCCTCCCTTTATGCATTCAGAGTCTGATCCATTATCTATGGGAACAAAAGTAATTGCTGCTGCTTTCTACTCTTGCAACAGGCCTAACTCAGCTGCAAGAGGAGCAGCCAAAGTTCATTGTCTCCCATAAAGCAGTTATTATGTTCCAGTTGGTAGCCCTTGTGTAAATCTGTTGCTATCACTAAAAACAATAATGAGATTCTACAAGTGAGGCAGGTAGACAACTATTCAACACCACATTTTACAGACCTCTTTCCTCAGATCCCACTGTGGAATTCCAAAAGAAACTACATCATTTACTTAAAGAACTCCCTGCCTCTACTCAAGGCTAAATTCATTCAGACACACCACCTGAGCCTCGACCTGAATTATTCTATTTACTGCCTAAAATCTATAAACCTGGAAACCCAGGATGCCCTATCATTTCAGGTATTGGCACCCTTACCACTGGACTGTCCACCTATGTAGACTCCCTCCTCACACCCTATGCCACCAGCACTCCTAGCTATCTCTGAGATACCACTGACTTCCGGAGGAAATTACAAAACATTGGAAACCTTCCTGACAATTCCATCCTCGCCACCATAGATGTGGAGGCTCTCTACACCAATATTCCCATGAAGATGGACTACAAGCTACCAGGAATACCATCCCTGATGTTACCACAGCAAATCTGGTGGCTGACATATGTAACTTTGTTTTCACCCACAATTATGTCCAATTTGGGGACAACTTATACCTCCAAATTAGCAACACTACTGTGGACACTCACGTGACCCCATAGTATGAGAACGTTTTAATGGCTGACTTAGAACAATGATTCCTTAGCTCTTATGCCCTGTTACTTCTCCTTTACCTACGCTACATTGATGACATCTTTATCATTTGGACCCATGGTAAAGAGACTCTGGAAGAATTCCACAGAGAGTTTAACAACCTGCACCCTACCATGAACCTCAGTCTTGACTATTCCACACGAGAAATACATTTCCTGGATACCACAGTACAAATCACTGATGGCCACATCGACACCATTCTCTACTGGAAACCACGGACTGCTACACTTACCTGCGTGCCTCCAGCTTCCATTCAGCACACAACACACGATCCATCATTTCTAGTCAAGCCCTTAGATACAATCGCATCTGCTCTGATCCTACTGACAGAGACTGAAAACTACAAGACCTCTGCCAAGCATTCATAAAACTTAATTACGCATCAGGAGACGTAAACAAACAAATTGGCAGGGCCAGATGAATATCCAGAAACCAACTACTTCAATACAGACCCTGAAAGATCAATAACAGAACACCACTTGTCATCACCTATAGCTCCCAACTCAAGCCCCTGCAATACATCATTAAAAACCTACAACCTATTCTGGATCACGATGCTATACTCCAGAAGGCCCTAGGTGACAGGCCTGTCCTTTCCTATAGGCAACCTCCTAACCTGAGAAACCAGCGATCACAGGCTACACCACAGTAATACTAATCCTGGAACTTTTCTTTGCAACAAACCTCGCTACCAACTTTGTCCACATATTTATTCTGGGGATACCATAACTGGACCTAACCATGTTAGTTACAAGACCAAAGGCACATACCAAAGGCACATTCTTGTGCACTTCCAGCAACATTATATATGCCATTATGTGCCAGCAATGCCCTGCCACTATGTACATTGGACAGACTGGGCAAAACCTTCGCCAAAGAATAAATGGACACACAGCAGACATCAAGAAAATCAATACATGTAAGTGGGTCAGTGAACACTTCAATAGAGTGGGCCATTCTGTTAAAGACCTGAGAATTTGTGTCCTGGAGCAAAATGAATTTAAAAACAGATTAGAGCGAGAAATTTATGAGTTGGAATTCACATTCAAATTCAACACATTAACACATGGTATAAACAGAGACATCAATTACCTCACACATTACAAGGACTGCTTCCCTTCCTTTGATGTTGGTAATTATCTCAGGCAGGACAATTAACATCCTCCCACCCCTCATCCCCCTGTGTCTGTTTCTGTTGCAATTTTTTTTTGGTCCTCTGTGCTTGTAAATGTCAGTCTGTATTGGAAAAAAGATTGATCTGATGAAGTGGGTTTGTCCCACAAAAGCCCATCCCAAATAAATAATTTTGTTAGTCTTTAAAGTGCTACATTTCTCTTGTTTTGTTGGCGTACAGACTAACACGGCTACCTCTCTGTTACTGAAGTAAAGGCATCTTACATGAAGTTAAAGGAATAAAGGCGTTGTTATGGGGAACTGGACAGAGAACAGTAACTGCCAAGTCAGCCCAATTAGCTGATTGTAGGTATGCTCATGGTTAACCGGTTAACCTAAACAGATGAGGCTTACTGGTTATAATTAACCAGTAAGGGCTGCAGCAGCCTCGCTTGCTGTGGGTTGCTCCAGCCTGGACGAAGTGGTTCCCATCCACAATGGCTGGGGGTGCGGGGTAGGGTGGCTGGACAGGGGTGGTGGTTGGAATGGCCCTCCTACTGTGGACAGGGGCTGCTCCAGCAAGGGTGGAGTGCCCCCCGGCTCACAAAAGGCTGGAGACCAGAGCTGCTCTACCCCTCTGGAGCATCCCTGGCCGCGGCATGCCAGGGACTGGGGCTGCTTTGGCTGTGCTGGAGCGCTCCCCACCTGCATCAGCATCCCTAGCTGAAAACAGAAAAGGGAGAAGCAGCACCTCAAAACTTACCAGACACATTTGGTACTCAAGGCGTTTGCGAGCCTCCTCACTGGGTTTCTTTTTACGGAAGAACAGCAGCATCTTTCACTTTTCACTCCAGATCCGTCTCAGTGGCAGAAACCAATCAATGTAAACAAAGGCAGCAGAGGCAGAGAGCATATGTAACAGATGTTGATCAGGAGGCCAGGTTGCAGAATTGTACTCTAAGTAAATAGAAGAGAAAATTATCTCTGTATTTGTTCTCATTTAGGCCCTGATTCTGGCAGACAATCTCCTGAAGTCAGTGGGGCTCCATATAGGCACAAGGATCCAAGTGTCCAATAGAGTCTTATTCTGGATCTAGGCAGGGCCTGTCACTATAGCAGGGTGGATTAAAAATTGATTGTTTTTTTAAATTTAAATTGGATTTTTGGGATTTTTTGAAATCATCAATAAAATACTAAATTTTTCATTTAAAAATAACAATAACAAATCACATCACAAACATGCTATATGCACATAAGGGCTCATAAAAATTCATTAATGGCTCTAATCCAGAGGTGGCCAACACACAAGCAGTGGGCCAGAATCTGGCTTGCAAAGCCTTTTCATTTGGCCTGTGGAGCCAGTAGCAGCACCATTCTGAAAGCCGGCTGCATGGCTCTGAGCCACATGTGGCTCTTTAAGGAGTCATTTGCAGCACTGGACGCTGCCACCACTCACTCCTCCTCCAGCTCCCTGCCCTGCCTTGCTGAAAGAGTAGAACTCAATTTAATCGGTTTAACGGCCGGCAGGAGGGATCCGACCGTTAAATCAATTACATCAAGTCCCGTTACTTCAGTGCAGAAGGGCAGAGAGCCGCATGCACTGTATGTGGGAGAAGGGAGTAGGAGGGCTGAGGGGAGCCACAGAGCTGTGGTGAGGAGGAGACAGCAGCCTGGAGAAGGTGCAGCAGGGGGTGGCCTCATGTGGAGTTCCTGTGTGAGGTAAATTAATCCTGGGTTTGGGGCTATGAGGAGTTAAAATTGGGGGTTGGGGGGTCAGCTTGGGGCTAAGAGGAGTTAAGTATGGGAGCAGTTTGGGGCTGAGAGGGGTTAAGTCTGGGTGTGGGGGGATGGTTGGGGTCTGAGAAAGGTTAAGCCTGGTGATGGGGGAGTGGGTTGGGGGCTAAAAAGGGTTAAGCCTGAGGGTGGGGCAACGGTTTGGGGCTGAGTGGGACTAAGCCTGAAGGCGGTTTGGGGCTGAGAGGGGTTTAAACCCGGGGTTGGGGGTCGTTTGGGGCTGAGAGGGGTTAAACCTGGGGGTGGGGGGATGGTTGGAAGCTGAGAAGGGTTAAGCCTAGCGGCGAGGGGGTGGTTGGAGCTGAGAAAGGTTAAGCCTATGGATGGGGGAACAGTTTGGGGCTAAGAGGGGTTTAAACCTGGGGTTGGGGGTCATTTGGAGCCGAGAGGGGTTAAGCTTGGTGAGGGTCAGTTTGGGGTAGTTTGGAACTGAGAGAGGTTCAACCTGAGGATTGCTGGGGGGAAGGTTTGGGGGTATTTTGTGCTTGGCCCCCAGAACATGTAAAAGATTGCCATGTGCCCCCCACGAAAAAAGGTTGGCCACCCCGCTCTAGTCTGTCCAGCCTAACTACCTATTAAGGTTGCCAGAACACACTCCACTGTATTTTCAACAGCTTTTAATTTTGGCAGATTTAACCATTTAAGGTCAAGTTCTCCATGCCAGGTGTCTGCCTCAGACTGAATTATTTTGGAAAATTTTAGCCAAAGTGCTCCAGCCATTTCCAAGACACGGGTAGGGAAAATACATCTCTGTTCCATGGTGTTTTCTTCTGAAATTGATGCTCTTTTAACATGCTCTAGCGCCCTTGTGCTTTGGAGCTGGTGACACTCGACCCAAGGTGGCGCATTGCTGACCCAAAGGCATTTTGCTTTCTGCATGAAAACCCACCCAAACATGGCTGAGTTATAAGCTTTTGGAAATATATCAGTACACATAGGCCAGGTATGCTCTAGGTGTGACCAGACTGCCCTTAGACAAGCCTCATAAAGTGACTGAGCATATGCCAATTCAGTGCTACCTGCAAAAAGTGGGGGCTTTACCTGTAATTACTGCTCCAGACTGGGCTGCAACACGTCACTGGAACTGAGAGCAGGGAGCCTCTCTCTCCTATGGTGTCTCAGACTCTTTGCCCCTTCCCTGCTGCCACCCAGGCCACTTGGAGGAGGAAACTGCCTGATCCAAATACGGAAGGGACAAAAGCTGGATCATGACAGTGGAAAAGGAATCAACAAGAGCAAGAAGTCTGGTGAGATTGGGGATGGGTGGGTAACAGATGTGACAGATAGTTAAGGCGAGCCTAGAACTGGCTGGGCCAGGAGCTAGACAGAGCATCAGGAAGGGAGGGGAGATTAGGACTGGTTGGGCAGGGAAGCTTGTTGGGTAAGGAGCCCAGCCAGGAAGAGGAGGGCAGGCTGAACTGGGTGCACAAGGAGACAGGCTCTGGGAGCCAGGGGATTGACGGGAAAATGGAACTGAGAGTCAGTGAAGAAAACAGGGTGAGACAGTTGGGAGCCAGTTGGCGGGGAGAGTGAAACACTCAGATTGCATGAGAACCACTAACTGTGTTAACCTACCACTGAAATCAGCCTCTGGACCAAATAGCAATGTGAGGCCAATTTAAAAAAAAGATCCAGAAGCAATCCCTGCAATTACAGGCCAGTAATCTAACTCCGTACCAGGCAGATTGGTTGAAACTACAGTAAAGAACACAATGATCACACACACAGATGAATACAGCTTGTTGGGGAACAGTCATTGTGCATTTATAAAAGGAAATCACGCTTTACCAATCTATCAGAATTCTTTGGATGATCTAGTGGATAGTGTGTATTTGGGCTTTCAGAAAGCCCTTGATAAAGTCCCTCATCAAAGGCTCTTATGCAAAGGAAGCTGTTGTGGGAAAGTCCTCTCTGGGATCAGTAACTGGTTAAAAAATAGGAAACAAAGGGTAGGAATAAATGACCACTTTTTACTACAGAGAGCGGTAAATAACAGGATTTATCAGGATTCCCCAGAGGCCTGTACCAGGACCACTGCTGTTCAACATATTCAGAAATTATCTGGAAAAAGGTATGTACAATAACGTAGGAAAATTTTCAGACAATACAAAATCACCAAGGATATTTGAGTCCAAAGTCAACTATGAAGAGTTACAAAGGTACCACACAGAACTGAATGACTTGGCAACAAAACGGTAGATGAAATTCAGTTTGATAAATGCAAAATTATTCACATTAAAAAACATAATCCATGCAAAATAATGGGGTCTCAATTAGCTGTTACCATTCAAGAAAGCTCTTGGCGTCACTTGGACAATTCTCTGAAAATGTCCTTGCAATATGCAGCGGCAGTCAAGAAAGCAAAACAGAATGTTAAGAATCACTAGCAAAGGAGAGAAAAGGCAGAAACCAGTGCCTTTTTTGGGGGGGAAAAAAAAAAAAAAGAGAGGAGCTGGTACTCAGCTGGCTCCCTGCCCCTCCCCAGATCCAATCCCACAGCTGGGGCTGCTGAGGTGCTGGCACAAAAAAGCATTAGCCAAAGCTATCAAAATGCCTCTATACAAATCCATGGTGTGCTTACATCCTGAATACTGTAGGTAGATTTGGTTGCCCCATCTCAGAAAAAAATATATTAGAATTGGCAAAGGGCATAGAGAAGTCCAAGAAAAATAAGTAGGGGATATGGCACAGCTTCCATTTGAGAGAAATTAAAGACTGTGACTTTTCATCTTGAAAAAAAGAGACTAATGGGGATATAATAGAGGTCTGTAAAATCTTGACTGGTGTGAGGAAAGTCTTACTTACTCCTTCACATAAGAACCAGGGGTCAGCCAATGAAATTAACATGTGGCAGATTTAAAACAAACAAAATAAAATATGTCATGCACCACACAGTCAACTAGTGGAATTTGTTGCCCAAGATGGCGTGAAGACCAAAACTACTACAGGGTTCAAAAAAATAATTCGGTAAGTTCATGGAGTGTAGGTCAATCAATGGCTGTTAGCCAGGATTGTCAGGGAGGTAACCCTATGTGCTGAGTGTTCCTAGACTCAGCTAAAAGGATGGATCACTCAGTGATTGCCTAGCCATTCCCTCTGAAGCACCTGGCATTGGCCACTGTTGGAAGAGAGGATACTGGGCTATGCAGATCATTCATCTGACTTAATATGGCCTTTTTACACTCTTATTTCCCTCCAGTGCACAACATGCTATCAGTTACTCCATTAGCTCAAGTGGCAAAGCTCTGTGTGGTGGAGCTAAAGGTTCCAACTATGCCAATGACACACGTGGGTATCAATATGTCAAAGAGGATATAACCATGTCATAGACGTCAACTCCATAGGCTCCAGGGCTGGTGCATACATGGAAAAAAGTTACTCGGTGCTCAGCACCCACCAGCTGCCAAGCTCCTTCCTTCCTTCCAGCACTGCCTGCCCACTGGTGACACCACTGACCAACTCCTCTCCATCCCCCTCCCTCCCAGCATCTCCCACTTGCCACAAGCAACTATTTTGCTGCACACAGCATAATCCAGGAAGAAGGGGGCATGGGTTGAACTGGGGGGCAGGGGGAACTAGGCGGTAAGGGGTGGAATGGTGGCAAGAGTGGGGCAGGGGCAGGAAGTATGGGGAAAGTGGGGCCAGGATCTGCAAGAAGGGTTGCCAAGCACCTTCATGCCTAGAGAGGAAGTTGGGGCCTATGGACCATTTAAGTATAGATTGTATCAAGATCCATGCAAAGAGGCTGAATTAAGGGTGCACAAGCATTCCAAGACCAGAGGGGATCACTGTGTTTACAAACAATAATCTGCCCCAAAATTACCCCTACGGCAGATCTTTCAGAAACATAGCCACTCCTCTTTCCAAAATGATCAGCGAGGAATCCCCCGCAGCCCTTGGCAAACCCTCTGATGATTAGCTACTTTCACTGTCAGACACCTACACCTTATCTCCCGTGTGAACACAGCATGTGCTAAGTTTGCATCCTGCATGAGCTCCTCGACCTTAATAATGTGCCTGTAACCCTTTCCTGTGTCTTTGGGCACAGCACACCTGTGCCCATGCTAAGTTAGATGCACTAACGTGGGAATTACCACAAATTTCCACTCCAACGCACCTGACTAAGTGGGTGTTACCCAGGGAAGCTTGTGCCCAAACAAAGCTGCCAGGCCGTGAGGTGCCCCAGGTCTCCTGGGCGCGTTGCAGATACAGACGGGCAGGGCTCCCCGCGAGACGTGCTGCGACGCGCAGCCTCGGGAGGCACTTCTGCCGCGCACCTGGGCGTGCAGACGGGCCTGTCGGAGACAGCCGGGCTCTGAAGACCCCGCGCGGCCGGAGCCAGGCGCTCGGCTCGGCTGTGCACCGGCCCCCGGCACGCACAGGGGAGGCGGGCGGGCAGTTTGCAGCGGGGCGATGCCCAGGTCACCGGCCACTCCCTCCCCTCAGGCCGCACAGCGGGGCCGGACTGGTCACCGGAGCCGCGCGGCGGCGGAACGCCCCTTGGCAGCCCCCCGGCCCGGCCCCCACTCACCCGCCGCGCCCCGAGCTCTCTCCCTCGCTCTGCGCTGTCAGAAACCCACGTCCGGGTCCCCGCCCCCTCGCCGGTGGGTCACGTGACTTCCGCGCCACCAGAGACGAGTCACAGGGGAAGCTAGAGCGTCCCACGCGCCGGCCGCCGGCTGAGGGCTGTGCTCGCGTGGCAAGCCGCATTCCCAGGGGTGGGGACACATGATCTGCAAGTGTCCGGAGGAGAGTCGGCGCCTAAACTCAGGGCAGGAACGAGACTAGGGCCCAGCTGCGCGACCCCGGAGCTCTTTGCCCACACCTAACATGGCGTGTAGGGCGCTCCCTCCTCTGATGTCTTGCCCACATTTAACATGGTGGTCGGGGCCTCATCCCGTCTTCCCCGATTCGTCCTCCTGGGGCTCTTGACCACACCTACCATGGCGGCCGGTCCTCTCCCGCCTTGGAGCTCTTTGCCCACAGTTGACATGGCAGCCGGGGTGTGGCTTGCACACGTCTCGCGAGATCTGGGACTATAAATTGCGCGAGCGAAGGCGGTTCTGGTCTCTTGCCGCGCTGCCTTCGTTTTGCGGCCTGAATCTGTCTCCATCCGCCTCGGGGCTGCCGCCGCCGCCCGCGCCATGCCGCCCAAGTTCGACCCCAATGAGATCAAAGTCGGTACGTGGGCGGGGGAGCGGCGCCGGGGCGGTCCGTGAGGGGATAGGCTGACCGGGGGCTTGGGGCCGCAGCTGAGCGCGCTCCCGCGGCGGGTGTCCGGCCCGCGCGGCGGGCGTCGCTTCTGGCAGCGCCCTCCTGGGCCCGGCTGTGTTGTAGTCTCTGGGAGCAGAGCCGGCCGGGGCTTGAGCGGTGGCCAGTGGGTGCGGCGGGGGACGGGGACTGTGACCGGCCTGACGTGTTCGCTTTCGTCTCAGTGTTCCTGAGATGCACCGGCGGGGAGGTCGGCGCCACTTCCGCTCTGGCGCCCAAGATCGGCCCGCTGGGACTGGTAAGTGCTGCTGCGACGGGGCTTTCCATGTCCCGCGCCCGGTGCCGTCCGTCGGCCCGGCCCGGCCCCAGCCCAGGGGGACCTCTAAGTCACTTCAGTGTAGTGGGTCCCAATCCTTAGACTAGTGCGGACCCCCATCAGAGCCCATTTTAGCACCTACGTACACCTCATTAAGGGAAGAGGGAAACCTGGCTTTTTGGAGAGTAATTAATAACATTATTAGAAGATAGTGAATTTAAAGTAATTGATTGCAACTTTGCAATTTATTTGAAGCTTATTTTTGTGGATCCCTGGTCTAGATAGTGCTTTTTGTCCTCAAATGACTGGAACGGCCCTTCACCCCCTATGGTGTATTAGTCCTAAGGCGTACTGAAGTCAGCTGCCTCTTTAATGAGAGCAGTTCAGTGTTAACTGTGTCCATTTTAGCTGGAGGCTCTGTCTGCAGCCTTCATAGCTTATATATAGCGTGTTCAGTTAGTTTCTGGCCATGGAAATTGCTCACTATAAACAGCTGGTTCTTGTAAAATGGTGGAGGGCTTTTCCTAGGTAGGAGTTTGCTACTTAGTTTTGGCTGGGCAGAGAGCAAATAGGCAAGACATTGAATTTAGCATTTTTACATAATTGCATTCATGATAATTACCAGGTGATCTGCTAAAATAGGTGTCCCTTGCCATGTCCCCTTTCTCATTTATCTGTTTAAGTCACAAGAACATTTCATTGAGTGTGGTGTGTGGCTGTGGTAGTGCCTAGCTCTTCTCCTTGGGTGTGAGGCAGGGCTGTGGTACTGAAATTTGATTTTGGAGGGTGGGGGGATTAGCAAAATGAAGCCCCATATAGGGGATGAGAGATGACTGAGGATGGGAGTGGATTGGAGCAAATGGTTGGTGAGTGCAGATAGGTACTACAGAAAGTTACCTTGGGTGTCCTGCAGTCCTCACTGCCACTGCTTCTGTGTTTAGTGGCTTGCTTTCTCGCTCTGGCAGATTCCAGGGGAACACTGAGAGGTTTATAGCTGCTTGTATAAGGGAATTCAGCAATAAGAGTAATCTTAGGTGTAGGTCATGAAAAGTGTGTGTGTGTTGGAAAATGTCACTGTGAAGAAGGGGAAGGGAAAACAAATAAATGTGTTTTCTTTGTCTTCAGTCTCCCAAAAAGGTTGGTGATGACATTGCCAAGGCAACAGGTGACTGGAAGGGGCTGAGGATCACAGTGAAACTCACCATCCAGAACAGGCAAGCTCAGGTACTAAATGCCGCAAGGGATGGCTTGGTGGTGGAAGCACCAGGTTTGAAACACCTGGGTTTGCTGGAACCCCAAGTGTCAATCCCGGCAGGGTCGACTCAGCCCTTCATCCTTCCGAGGTAGATAAAATGAGTTCCATGCAGTTTACTGCGTGGGGGTCTTCTGGATGAGACCTTAAAAACAAAGTCCTCATCTTTGTAGGCTCCGAAGAGCCTCTGGCATGCTTGAGAAGAGCTGGGGCAGATCCAAGGCCAGAGTGGCTTTGAGCCAGCTGTTCAGAGGCACTGCATTTCGTTGCACAGTTTACGGCTATGCAGGCCTGTGAGGGTGCTGTGTGCTTAATTATATTCTGAGATTAATGGAGTCTGAGTCAGGACCACACATTAATGTGGTTGTCAAGACAAATAACAAAGCCAAGATGAACAAATGGGTTCACCAGTCTCGCAGGCGTGACCTCATATTGTGGTGTCGTGGTTCTAAGATGTGGGATCTTTTGAGATCAAGGGAACACTGTTTAAATAGTAATATTTCAACTGGTCTTTAGTCTATTTGTAGCTATACACCACCATGCCTGTTTTGTGCAGAAGTGACTACACCCATGGTGAGCTAAGAGGAATTTCAGGCTTAGGAAGCAGGGCTGTTTTGATTGTGGAGAGCTCTGTGCAGAAAATCTGGGAACTTGGGGTCACACATCTCTTCCCATGGAGAAGAATGGCGGGCATGTCAAAGATGCACAGAGAATACAATACCTTTGTTAAATACAATTCTGTGTGCTTGAGATGGGGAGAATGTTTAGTTAACTTTGTGACTGACTGGTTTGTCTGTCAAGGATTCTGGATTTTCTTTGTGGCTTCAGTATCTCCTACACAAAGCATGTCTCTTCCCCCGATTCAGATCGAGGTTGTCCCTTCTGCCTCTGCCCTGATCATCAAAGCCCTCAAGGAGCCTCCTCGTGACAGGAAGAAGCAGAAGAACAGTAAGCTTCCCTCTTTAACTTCAGTTGATCACTGCTGCTGCTAATTGGGGCAGTCCAACCTGGCTGGCTGCCATTTAACCTCACTGCCACTAGGGTACTCCTGCAAAATGGGGAATATTTACTAACCTTATACGTCTTTCATTAATGTTGTGAAGTATTTCAAGATTCCAAACCTGCATCTGCGTGGGGCTCATTGTATTTAAACAGGTAGCTCAGTGGTTCTCAAGCTTTTTTGTGGTGGTGACCCTTTCACACACCAAGCCTCTGAGTGTAACTCAGTCTTAAATATGAATCTTTAATTTATAAGACTGTTACGAATGCTGGGGATAAAAATGGGGTTTTGGACTGACTGCTTGTGATCTCAAGGGGTCATGACCCTTGGTTTGAGAACCCTGGACTAACTGGATGTCTGTCTTGTCTAAAAGTGCAGCCACCTGCCACTGTACCTGTCTAGTATAAAATGACTGGTACAATCCAGTGGTGAGCTGATAGCAAACTCCAACTTAGGAAACAGGGTTATTCTCTCTGTGGATAACTCTGTGCCGAAGTCTGGGAACATGAGGTGATGAAACAAGGTGTTGTAAAGAAGTTTGTGCTGCTTTAGTGCCCCTTACTTCCTCTGTTTACCTTCTGCATTCTGTGGCTGAGATGTTGAACTGATTTGGTTAATGGTCTTCGGAGGACTCACTTGTGGCTTGATTTTGTTCACAGTTAAACACAGTGGCAGCGTCAGCTTTGATGAGATCATAAACATTGCACGCCAGATGAGGCACAGGTCCTTGGCCCGGGAGCTCTCTGGTAAGAGGAGTATGCTGTTATGGGGCTACTAATGTGACTGCCATAGGCTGGTCTTGAGTGCCTGAGCCAGATCCCCATCTGTACTCAAACAGCTGCAGACCCCCTCATTCTGCCTGTTTACCCACAAGGTGGCCTAGAGTGCAGCTTTGTTCTCTGTGCCAAATGCCTTAGCCTATGTTGTATATTCCCACTTAAGGTATTTCCCAAGAGGGGCAATGCCCTGCAGTTGCAGACAGCTCTCAAAGCTGCCTGCCCCTGTCGCCAGCAGTGGCTGCTGGCTGCAGCTGGGGGTGACAAGGGGCCAAGACGGGGACAAGGGATGCCTTAGCTGCTGACCAGGAGCTGCTGGGGTAAATACTGCTCAGCTGAAGCCTGAGCCCCTCCCCCATCCCTTCATGGCCCACTATAATTTCCCTATGTCAATGTGGCTATTAAGCCAAAAACTTTGCCCACCCATTGTCTAAATTCTTGAGTAGTTTCAAGCTAGATCCACTTAGTAACAAGCCTGTCATACAGAGGAGTTTAGTGAAGGCACTATATACTGAGAACTTGTATGTGTGACCTTTCAGGACATCCACTACTTACCCTCTGTCCTGAAACATCAGGGACCTTTCTGTGTTGTGGGTATGTTTATTCTCTGCATTTGTGCAGGAGACCTAACTTCCAGGATGTGCCCATCGTGTCCTCAGCTGTGAATCCCACTAAAGGACATTGCAGTCCTCTAGGGATGGAGGTTATGATGCTTATAGATAGAAAAATGCATAGGGCAATGGTTTTTAGCCTGTAATTTTCAGGTCTCTGAGATTCTTTATAATACAGCTAGATTTCTAAAGGCTCCTGTACATCTGTTTGAAATGTTTTAGTCCTCTTTCCACCACTCAGTATTTAACAGCTTTCCACCAGGAGGGAGACTTACAACGGCATGCACATCACTGCTACTAGAATACATAGAAGAGTGTCCCTACTAATGGAAAAAAGCTACACTCTAGCAGCAAGTCTGGTTTGTCTGTGTCATGGATGGTTTTAAGATGCAATGTCTCTGTTACAGGAACCATAAAGGAGATTCTTGGGACTGCTCAGTCAGTTGGCTGCAATATTGATGGCAGACATCCTCATGATGTCATCGAGGACATCAACAGTGGTGCAATAGAATGCCCAGCTGTAAGTCTCAAGCTTTAGTTGAAATTGACTAGTGTTGGTCAGAATAATTGTTACTAATGGGAGGCTTGTTTTTTTTTTTCCAACAGAGTTAAGATGGAAGGCAAGAACAACACTCAAAACAAAAGCTGGTTACGATCTTTTGTAATAATTAAAACCTACATTTGTCTGAGTGGTCTGGTATTTTTAAATACAGGATCCAGGTTGTCCTGTGAAGGTGCAAAATGCTGGAATCTGAACACATGATTTCACAGAATCCCAGAGCCAGAAGGGAGCACAAGGAGGTTAAATCCAGCCTGGTACCTAAAGCATGATCAACCCCAACTAAATCATCCAAGCTGGGACTTAAATCTCTAAGGGTGGAGATTCCATCACCTCTTTCAGTAACATGTTCCAGGGCTTCACTACGCTCTAGGTTAAATAGTTTTTCCTACTATCCAACCTATACCTCTCCATCCTCTTTAGAGCTCTTCTGGGAAGTTGAAGGTTGCTATGAAATCACCCCTCAGTTTTCTGTTCTGCAAACTAAACAAACCCAAATGCCTCAGCCTCTCCTCACAAGTCATGTGTTCCAGCCCCTTAATCATTTTTGTCACCCTCTGATGAACTCTCCAATGCATCCATTCCCTTCCTATATTGAGGGGCCCAGAACTGGATACTGCAGTCCAGATGAGGTCTCATCAGTGCTGAGTAGAGGGGAATAATAACTTAGCTAGATCTTCTGGAAATGCTTTTCCTAATTCATCCCTATATGTCATTGGCTGTTTTGGCTGCAGGGTCACACAGACTCAATGTGGTTCTAGGCAATCTGATTAGATTTTTTTTTTTTTCCCCCTCCCCTCATCAAGTAGTGCAGCTAATAGCATTTAGTTCAGTAACTGGTGGTTTGCCAGTCCCTGACTTTTGGAATGGAGAAAAAGATGCTAAAGCAATGCTACAGAAAGCAAAAGTGGAAATTGCCTCCAATTGTAATAGTGACTAGTGCTATGTGGAACATAGCCTTGCTGTGCTCTTGCTAGCATTGGTTAAGCGTGGTCCCATGTACCACATGACAGACCATAATCAATTTGCTATGCCAGCAGTAGGAGGCTTGCACATATTTATTGTTCTGAATATCTTATGCTTGCTGCTTTGTGTACCTATCACCCTTAGGCCCTCCAGCTGCTAAGTTTTCCTGTGTAGACTATGGAGAAGGGCAGATTTGGTTTAAAATGTAATGCACTCCGCAGGCAGGCTGTTTGGGTGGCAAGCTTAAGTGTCATTGTTTTAAATTATGCATTTTTCACCTGTGGTAGTGATGGATACAGCATGATTCTGCCTTCTTGAATTAGAAGAGTTACTGCTGAATGCCCAGCCGTGTTAAATATACAGACAAAAACAGGTTAAAAAGTGCCAGAGGTAGCTGTGTTAGTCTGAGAGCACTCCTCAGCCTGAGCTCCTGTGATGCGCTTCCTCGGGTATAATGGGTAATATGCACCTAGTTGAATTCAATCTTCAGGCCTTTAATAGTAAAAGTGGCTAGAGAATGGTACTACCCTCCATTGCTAGCAGTAAAAGCTCCTTGTTGTTACAGTACAGCTCCAGTCTTCAGAGGTGCACTGGCCTTGTTCTGCTGTTTCTTAAACAGGTTATTTCAGATCAGAATCAGTGCAAGAGGTAACTTGGTAAGAGCATACATGGCCCTATGAATCTTAAGCTGTTAACTGTTGAGGGGCTAGATGAATGTGCTATGTCGGCTGCTCTCAAGCAGAGGGAAGTTGAGCAGCTCTCTGTAGCCCCTCTTCAGAGAGTGGAGAAGGGCCCGGTTTCGTGTCTCTTAGGTCTCCTGATGCCCTGAATGATGACACTTGGGGAGCTGGGCAGATGAGCTGTGTACCCCTTTTCAACATCATATGTGCCAGGTCCTGGTGTGTGCCCTGAAAGGAAGAGAATCCCGCAGCCTGTAAATTAGCTGCCCTTGTGTGATATTAAAAGGCTCCCTCTAGGAATCTGCTCAGCATATCATGGGCTGGATGTTAGTGGTGTGCTGTGTGCCCCCTCCTCTCCCCCTGGTGTTTTTTCAGTACTGTGTCCATGAATTAGTTACTAACCTGTGACAGGGTGCCTGTGGACTTGAGGGTTTTGCCTATGGCTTTAATAAAACCATTTCCATGGCTGCTGCCATGTGTGATGTCATGATAGGGTTGTTCAGACTTGGACAGCTCTCCCCCCGCCCCCCCCGAGGTTCAGCTGCAGTAGCTTGTGAATATTTTAGCTATGAAGATGTCTTGGCCAGGAGCCCATGCACTGAAAAGAAATGTTAACAGTGAGCACTCCATGGGCTGAATCTCAGAAGAGCTTACTATCGCCATCATGAGCTCCCCTAGGTAATGGCTCAGGCCGATAGCCAAATTCAAGAATAGCAGAGGAGCATGTGCATGGTGCAACTGCAACTTAACAGAGGGTTGTTCTCATGCTGGGCAGTGCCAGATTCATGAAAACGAGTGTTATTCCTAACATCTAATTCAGCCCTGTGTAAACTAGATTCTGCCCCTAGTCTTTGTCCTGGTTTCCTCTTGTGTATCATCCACTCCAATCAGGGCTGTTCTGTAGTCTGAGCCAGGCTACAACGTGTAAATTAAAAGCCCAGCCTTTTCTGGGTAATGAGTGAGCTGAAACAGTCTATAGGCAGAAGGCCAGAGTTACTGTCTTGTGTGCAGTGCTATGCATGTCCTAAATATGAATAGTCCACTGTCTTGCTGTTCACGTTCAAAATGCTTTGCAGCTGTTACTGGTGCATCTGGGCTCACCTTCCTAGTTCAGAAGGGGAAATTGAGCCAGAGGTCATGTGATTTATTTAACCTGGGTGCTGACAGCTGGGGGTAGGAAAGAGCAGTCCCTATTTCCTTTCTTGTCCAGTTCCACTTTGAGGAGAGAAATTAAATATGGGGAGATAGATACACACACACCCCCTGCTGGAAGGGACCTCAGGAGGTCATTGTCTAGTCCCCTGCCCTCTTGGTAGGAGCCCCCCCCCCCTTTTTAATTATTTGCCCTAGATCCATAAATGCCCCCCCCAATTGAACTCACATCCTGGGGTTTAGCAGGCCAATGTTTAAACCACTGAGCTATCCCTCCTGCTTCCTTCCCATCTTGGCTGCTGCTGTCATGACTTTTCCAAGAGTGATCCTAAAAACCTGACTAATCAGAGGTAAGAGGAGAGAAACCTGGAAATTCAGTTTCTGAATCTAGCCAAGGCCAGATCAATACTTGACATTTGCCACTATTCTAATGCCCATGGAGAGAAGGACTTCTGGTTTTGGGTGGTTCTGGGCAGACACTGATAATACATCAAAGTATAGACTGAGCAAGTGTTTCTCAGACTTTTTGAGCTGGCAACTGCCTTTAACCTCAAGTGGGCAACCATCTCTTCCCTTGCGACATCCCAGGGGAGAAGAGAAATGACGTATGGCAAGAAGAATAGGGGAGAGAACTGCAGTAATGCAGGGAGTGAGTGTAGGTGCTCTATCGAATTGCTTCTCAGCTTGCATGGTGAAGTGTGTATGCAGCCAGAGATCAATAGATTTAATTTCACAGGACTTTTTTTTTTTTTTTTTACCTGTGCTGCCCTGGTGAGTCTCTCGGGGACGGTTTCTTATAGAATAAGATGGTGACGTCTGCAACACCTGGAAATAGGCTGGGATTGTGTCATATTTATTTGGTGCAGGATCAACTGGAGCATCTGGAAAAGGGGGAGAAGTATAACCCCAAACTCTGGCCTAATACACAACCTGGAGAAATTGCAAAGAAGCAAGGGTATGCTTTGCTCTTTAGCTCATGTGTGACATTTCCTGCCGTGTGGCCGACGCCCCCCCAAAGCTACAAAGGGGTAGAGCAAGTGGAGTTTTGGGTCTGTTACCTGCCTGGTTGAGCCGTGCCTTTAGCTCTGGGCAAAATTTTACAAAGCTGAGCAACAATGACGAGTATTTTGATCATTTCCTTTTATGAGAGGAATGCCTGCTCAGCTCAGGGTGCAGGGGGGATAGCTAGAGAATTATGGGGTAGATGTGATCAGAACTCCCCATTAAGTGCTGTTAATGGGCCATGTCCTCTGTGACTGAACAGACCTTGTCAACTCCGGCCCTTCCCTTCACTGAGGCTCCCTCCTTTTCATAAGCCCCTATATTTAAACCTTTTGGAACCTCCCACTGATGCACCTGATGAAGCAGGTCTTTGCGCACCAAAGCATCTGCTCCAAAATATGTTAGTCTATAAGGTGCCACAGGACTTCTTGTTTTTAAAGACAGACTAACTCAGCTACTCTCTGATACAGGGTATACATTATTAGAGGACAGTAATGAGAAGGAAACTTGAACAACTGGCTACTCTAGGCTGAGTTGCACTGAGATCAATTGAGCCAGAAGAAAGGGGCCCCTAGCAGTGAAGTGTGGGCCTTTGGCTGCCATGAGAATGAGTACACCTGAGTCTGACAGTAGCCCAGAGAGCTGTGCTGAGGCAGATGGTCTGAGCTAACAGACCACCTGGAACTTGGATGGAGTAGTTGGTGTTAGAGCTGTAACTAGGCATTTTAGCACCCAGCATGGATGAGCATGTCTGTGCAGCCTACTGTGTGGCTGTCCTGCTTACCCCACCCTGCTCTGGGCTGGGAGCAGAGCACTTACCTTTGCTGACCAAGCTGAAATTCCCCTTTCTCCCAATGCTGTAGCTTGGGTACCCTGGTCTGCTGACCTGCTGGGGGCCCAGCGTCGAGGGCAGCTGGTAGTGGAACGGAGACGGCCACTACCAGAAAAGAGTTAGTCTTACAAAACAGAGCTAAGTAAAGTGAGAGGTTACTGTGCAGGGCAGCTCCAACAGCAGGAGCCTCACAATGCAGAAGTCTCACTAGGGCTGCAGGGGAAAAAGGCTTTAAAATGCTCGATTACCCCTGTGTTTCCAGAACAGGCACACTTGAGCGGCTGAAGTACAACCGGGGTAGATGTGCAGAGGGGCAGCAGCCTCCAGAGCTCCGCTGATGTTCTTAAGCTGAGGCTCCAGGTGGCTCCAATTCTGCTTGGTTATGTAGCCGTCGCATGCTGTGACTGCATTGTGTCTCCCATCTGCTCCCCACAGTGCTTGAGATGGCCTCCCTATGTGCCTGTGTCATGCTGTGTGTCCACAGGCTCAGCAAGAGTCGGCCCAGTCCATCCATTCTCTGCACCTTGGGCAGCCGTTCATAGGAGTGTGGAACAGGCTGAGTGGGTATAAAAAACTACCAGCTGCCAAGGGCAAGCATTTTGCACAGCATCTGCGGTGAATGGCTGCCCAAGGTGCAGGGCAGTGGGTGGGCTCAATCCAGCTGGGTCAGCAAAGGTAAGTGGGGTCGTACACAGCGTGACAGGCACGGCAGGGGAGAATAGCTTGGGGAGTAAATGGCAGAGACAGTGTAATCACAGCAATAAAATACCCTCACATTGCCTCTTTTCCCCACAACGGGGACTTTGCACCCAGGGGCTGAGGAACAGAGGCTTGTTCTAACATCCCAGTTGGACAGAGCTGATGGAGAGCAGCGCTTGGAAAAATAACTTTTTTCCCCCCCACTGTAAGCTGTGGGAGCAGGAGGAGTGTGTAAAGATTCAACCCCGGAGAAAGAAAGGAGCATCACCTACGTTACTCTCAGTGTTAAAATCTGCCTTCCTGGTGAAGGGACTTTTGCTCTGGAACCAGGATTTCTGCCAGGATCTGCGGCCTCCACCCTCTGGAGAAAACATGGCAAGGAGTAAGTTGCCTGGGCCTAGCAGCCCTTTGCTCCAGCTGTGTGGGTGCTTGGTAGGGGTGTGAGAGAGCTGAATGAAATAACAAACCTACCCCAACAGCCTCCTGAAATGCCACAGCTGAATAATTCACTGCTCTCACCCCCACTGTGCAAAGTTAAATTTGCCACTGTTTCTGATATTGGAGTAGGGCCTGGGAGGCCCAGTTCTGGACTAGAACACAATTGTGCTAGGTGCTGCCTCACACAAAACAAAGCTACAGCTGCTGCCCTGATGTGCTAGCCTCGCTTACAGTGGGAGAGGCAATAAAGGACAACCACCAGGGACACCCCACACTCCTGCAGGTGTCTCTCACAGGGAGGGCGTGCATAAATGACTTCTTAGACGCAGACTCTCATCGGAACCTGAGTTTCTGACTGGCTCTGGCTCACTGGGTATCTCATAGCAGATGTCTTCGAAGTGCAGCACAGGTGGTCATTCTAGTTGTGGCTTTAGTGCAATGGGGTAAAAGTACTATGGGAGAAGAAAGGAGCATCCCTTTTGGCAGAGACAGGATGGGGGTGATGTGCTCCACTGGGGATCCAAGCCAGTTCTCAGCTAGCAGGAGAGGAGGGGCCCAAGGAGGGCAGAAGGGTGGTGGACGAAACCAGTGTGTTAACAAAGGGATCATCTTAGTTATTCCGCTCCCAAGACCCGTCCTGTAGAAATGAGTTAACACTGCTTTCTGCAGAGCAGCCTTTGAAACTGCTGTGTGTCGGGCAGCTCCAGAAATGGCAGCTGCAGGCCACGTTGGATGGGAGATGCTGCTCAGTGACTGAAAGCAGGTTGTGCTACTGAATACCTCGAGGGGGCGTCTTCCTCCCAAAGGTGTAGGCTGGAGCACTGCTCTCCCTGTAGCTCACGGTGGGGGGCGAGTAGGCAGCTGGCCCAGGGCTATCCACGTTGAAGACCAGTGGGGGCCGGCTCTCCATTGCCTCTCTGTAGCCTAGGCAAACAGCGTGACACAGTGAAGGAGCCAGACTCGTGGTAAAGGGCAGGCTGCGTGGTCCATGCTTTGCCCATGAGTTATATGTTTTCAGGCTACTGTGGACCTGGCTGGGCTTTCAGGGGATGTGCAGTTGCTTTGTACAGTCCCTGATTCTAGCAGTCAGGCCCCTGGGCTGTTTTTGCCCAAACCAGTGCCCTGGCACATCAGTTACATCGCAGTGTCTTCCTGTGTCAATAAAACTGCTCCTGGCTATGCCTACACAGGAGCCCCAGAGCCCCTCCACTGCCAGCTGCCTCTCTACTGGACTTGGGAGCAGTGCTCCGTTGGGTTGGAAAAGAGGAGGCCAGTCCTGCCACTGTCTTGGAGAACTTGGATCCCACTGGCTGGTAGATATCCAGAACTACAACCTGTCCCAGTGGAGTGGGGAAGAGAGTGAGAGCAGAAAGCTTTTGGAGCACAGTGTAGGAGGACAGAAGAGGAGAGAGGCGTGGGAGGAGGTTCAGTGAGAAGAGGGTCTCTGTGAGGAGAGGAAGCTGGACAGGTCATGAAGAACAGCAGGAGCTGGGCCAGGAAGAGAGAGGCTGGAACAGCCTAGCAAGGAATCCCTAAGGCCCAAGCCCAGCTGAAAAGGGAACTTGGTAACAGTGCTGACCTGGTTATTAAAAGTCCAAAGTGGCTGACACGTCCCTGCTGCCCCTAGCTCTAGGGGCGATCAGTGAAATCCTGCACTGCTCTTGCCCCCAGCACTGGCTCTGCAGCTCCCATTGGTCAGGAACCATGGTCAATGGGAGCTGTGGGGACAGTGCAGGGGGCATGGGCAGTTTGGTCCCTCTGCCTAGGAATCAGACATGCTGGTCACTTCTGGGAGCCATGTGAAGCCAGGGAGCTTCTCCTAGCCCAGTTGCACCACCAACCAGGGGTCACCTGAGGTAAGTGCTGCCTGCTGAGCTAGGCCACTGGGCCTGGGACCCAAACCACTGGGGCCTGCCCCATTCTGACTCTTTTCCTCTCTGGGGTGTGGGTCCTGTGCTCAACAGGAACTCTTCTGTGGTGTGTGACTGTGGATGAGCCCCAGCCTGCAGCTGGGAGGCCATTGCCTTGGGCCCACCTGGGGAGCTCCTCTCCACACATGAACTGGCTCATCTGACCAGGCATTAGGAAGCTAGCTGGGCTTCTTCCTGGGACCAAGGCCTCAGAAACAAGCATGCAAATGAGGAGCCTGGCTGCAATGCTGCCTCCCTCTCTCCCTTGCTCCTGTGCACTACCAAGTGCTGCTCCTCAGTGGGAACCTGCTGGATGGGGGCTTTTGTTGGCTTGGCTGAGGGCAAGGAGGCGCCTGCTTTCCTGCTACCACCACTGGTTAATAAATACAAATGTGGGGTTGCTGGCCCGAGTGTAAAGCTTTTCACTGGAGGGACTCCTGGGAAAGCACATGCTGCAGAGGATTCCCAGCCCCACTCCCGGCAGAATTCCCCGAGCTGAGCCAGGCTGGCGGAGCCACTTGTACTTACTGTTGCCCTTCAGGCCTTTGATGTGTGGGAACAGAAGCGTGCTGCCTCCTCTGTTCTGGCGACCCCTGCAAACAAGGAATGCGCTGAGCCTGAGTCTCTCCCCACAGGGCTGGGCAGTGCTGAGCCCTCCCTGGGGAAGCTGCCCTGTGACGCACAGCATGGGCAAGGTGTGTATTTAGGTATGGTGCTGAAGCCAGCATCCACCACAGGTATGATAGCACAGGGCCAGCTACGTCCAAAGAGTGCCCTTTGGAGGGAGCCAGACAAACAGACCATAAGAGGAATCAGCAGGGACAGAACATGAACCAGTAGAGACCTGGGTGTGTGGCTGGCCTCCAGGGAGAAGGTCTGGGTGGGATGTGGTGCTGGGGGACAAACAGAGTGTGCAGCGCTGGTTTCAGGCTGTCACACCTGTCTCCACACCAGCCCTAAGATGACTCATGGGGTTGGCAGGGGATGCTGCTGAGACTGCAGCCAAGGGTGGAGATGGCAGGCTGAGGGAGTGCCATGACTCAAGCCCACCAGCCTGGCTGCCACCCAGGCCCTGAAGAGCTCTCAGGTGGTGATGATGTTTGGACACTCGGGACTCTACTGAAGCCATGTCCTGACTGTGAATGGCACAATGTCCCAGCACCATTGCCCAGCATTCCTGGAGGGAATGGGGCTCACACACCACCATGGAGCCACAGGTCAGTTGTCCTGCTAGCGATGAGCGCAACCCTAACACCTATGTTAACTATTCAAATCCCAGTGCAGAATCCAAATGTCACGATTCTGTTGGCAGAACGGAAGCCCTCAGATGCAACCCCCCAGCCCCCAGAGCCTGTTCCACCCTAAGGGCAGAACCCCTGGGTACAAGAGCTGCCCCACAGAGGGAGTGGGCACTAAGAAAAAGCCCCTTCTCTGAACATGCTTGCCTAACATTACCAGTGGTACTGGGAGTGCCATTTGTTGAGCAACAGTTTGCTGTGCTGGTTGCCATTCATGTAGTATTGGGCCAAAAACTTGGTGCGTTTTTGCTGATATTCCATTTCTGTGATGGTTTGTCCTTGGGTGTGTGGCTGGGCCCTGTTTGCCAGCCATTGGGTGAAAAATAGCTCCCCTCTGTGTGACATCAGCAAGTCCCAGTATTCTGAAGATTTGTAGGTTCCATTCTCCCTTGTTGCCAGAGCCCCGAGGAGCTGGAACCACTTTGTTACTTTCTTGTGAGACCTTGTGGCAGGCACTTCCCCCCCTCGGTGTCTTGTAGCCTAGCTAGACTAATTAGACTAGCGCCCCAGCGCTTACACCAGTGGAAACCTCTAATGTGGAGACATTGTCCCACTTGAAAGAAGGGAGTCCAACAGAGAAAATTAGAGTATGGAGACTTTGCAATGTAAACCTAGGCTCAGACTCATGCACAAGCCCAAACCCCTTTTAGTTCACACACAATTCTGTTTGACTTCAGCCTGAGTGCAGAACTCGACAGGGACTGAGGGGTCAAGCCTGTGTCCCATAGGGGTTCAGGCCTGAACACCATCATTTTGCGGTATGGACGCAGGTCAGGCCTAAGCCAAGGCCCCCCAGACTTGGGGTTGTGGGAGACTGATAACCCTGTTGTGTTGTTTAGCTTCTGCATCCCAAACATAGTGATACCCAAGAGACAGAAGTGATTCCTCTTGTTCAAGTACAGAAGCTTGGGTTTTAACTTCTGCCTTTAATTCTGACTGATGAGCTGCATGCACCTTGAATCTTCCCTGGCATTTACAATGGCCATCAACAGAAAGAAGTCCCTTGCTGGTCACACTGCCTGGGAGTCATGGCCACACTGCCAGATTTCTCTGGTGTGAGAGGAACAAAAAGTCTGATTTTTAAACAAGGAATGACCATGTCTGCCAGGAAGTATCAGAGAATCTGGCAGCACTGGTGATTTCAGCAGACTAGGGAGCAACACCCAGAGAGGACTAAGCAACTCTTGGAAAACCACGCATGAGAACCGCACCACTAGGACCACACGTTCATCCTGCCCCTTCTCTGAGGAGCACTGTGTCCCGCATACAACCACCTGCCACACACAGGGACATTTGTGCAAACAACGATTCTCGAAGAGGTACCACATGCAAAGTACTTTTCAATTATTTTTGATGCAGCTCCACACTGGTCTAATGAAGAACAGATGACTTTGGTTGTGCCATATGTTAACATTGCAGGAAGTTCAAAGATTTCAGCTGAAGAGTGATTCAATTTATTTGATAACATAATGGGGGAAAAAAAGGAAAAGAAATCACTGCTAATGTTTTAGAAACTCTGGGAGGCTTCAAATTAAATTTTCAAGTCTCTATTGGCCAAGCTTATGATAATGGATCATTTTCATATATTCCTTTGGCTGTAATAGGACCCTGTGGATGAGAAATTAGATATGTTGGGGGTCTGGGCCTCTGTCACTCTCTGAGAGGGCCTTCCATCTCATGGCTTGTGGCAGGTCTGTGACACCTGTTTTTGAAGTTCTTATGTTCTTAAGTTGTTGCAGGTCCCTACTAGTTAACTCACCACTCACCCTGAGTCTGACCAGCAGTTAGGAGCTCTTCTTGGGAACCTTCCCAGCAGTACTGGAAAGATAGTACCTACCTTTGTCTCTGGGGGGCCTCCTCCACCCGCAGGAAACTCTGCAGCTGCTGCCTTCAAAGCTGGGCTCCGTAGGCAGCACAGAAGTGAATATGGCAACCCTGTAACCGCCTACAACAGCTGTGAGACCTTCCCCCACATCAGCTGGTTTTGGATCAGGACCGCCACGGTGACACCACCTCACATTTCAGATGCAAAAGCCAGAAATCCCGAAATCGACCGATGTTAAGACTTTAAGATGGTGAAATTGAACAAAGTGATCCCTGAATGTGGCAGGGCCCCATGCACAGGGCTGCAAGCAGGGGGGCTCAGGAGCGTGGAGGGGCCCATGCGGATGGTGCACAGGGGTAGTGCAGTAGGCTCAGGGGCACGGGCTGTAGGGGTGGGTGGGGTACCGGGGGCCCATGCGGATGGTGCACAGGGAGTGGGAATAGGGCTGACGCCCCAGGGCGGCAGGCGAGGAGCTCCGCGGATGGGGGACCGAGCGCAGGCAGTATCACCGGCGCGGCAGGAGGACGCGGCCCCTTTAAGCCCCCCCCTCCCGTTGCGTTGCTTCAGTGTTGGCGGCACAAAGCTTCCCGCGAGTGTGACGCCATCTAGCGTGCCTAGTGCCCCACGTGACCTCTACCAGCTCCCCCTCCCGATTGGGCGTGAGGGCGGTGTCTGAGGATGACGCAGGCATGACGCGTGCCATGATTGGCTGAGCTGTGAAGGGAGGGAGGTGGTGTGCTGCCCCGCCCCCCGGGTGTGCGCGAGGCGGCGGCGCGTGGCAGCGGCGGCGGCTCCCGGGCTCCGAGTCCCGAGCGCAGGCGGCGGTGGTGCCGAGCCCGGCCCGGCCTGGCCCGGCCATGACCGACTTCAAGCTGGGGATCGTGCGGCTGGGCCGCGTGGCCGGCAAGGTGCGGGCGGAGCGGGCCGGGCCCGAGGCGGTGGGGCCGGGCCGGGGGCCTGGGCGAAGGCGGCGGCCGGCCTGGGGAGGCCGCTGCTCCCGGCACATGGGCGGGCCGGGCCGGGCCCGGGGGCGCTGTACTGTGCTGAGCCAGCGAGGTGGTGGGGTGGCTGATGGGCGGCGGCGGCGGCGGGTCCTGCCCGCGGGTAGCTTCTGGCCTCTGCCCGCCGGCGGGCCTGGCGGGTGGCCGGCTGCTGCCGAGTGCTCGGCCGCCTGCGCTCGGGGCGGCGGACGGCAGCGACGGGTCCCGGCCGTGTCTGTCCGTCCGTCGGCCCCGGCTGGCTCCGTGGCCCGCTCCAAGCCAGCCTTTGACAACTTCACGTGCCCCGCGCCTTGCGGTCCCCTGGGCTGCGGCTCGGGCGCGGGCAGGCGGAGCTGCGTTGTGCTTCGCTAAGGAAGGGGCCGCCGCGCTCCTGGTGAGGGTTCGCCCCGAAACGGGCGGCGGGGAGCCATGAAGTGGCCTCAATTCTTGCCTTTGTCTACGTTAGTGTTTAGGTTAGGGCGATCTAAGAGAGAGAAGCGTAGGCGGCCAATACGGGGCATGACTGCCCCAGAGTCTCCTAGCAGGGAATTGAATAGGCGTGGAAGAGCTCTGCGGACCTCAAAAGTTTCTCTTTCACCAGTGGATTTGGTCCAATTAAAAATATTCTCTCACCCACCTTGTGTGTCTCATCGAAACACTAAGGCATTTTTCCTCACTGAATTGTTGGTGAATGAACGTAGACCTGATGTGAAAGTGGCTAGTTCTACTAACAGATATTTTGGTAACTGGTAAATAACGTGACACTGCATTAATGTTTTAATAACTTCGAAAACGAGGAGAAGTCCTGTGGCACCTTATAGACTAACAGATGTTTTGGAAAATAAGCTTTCATGGGCAAAGCATGGCTTCGTCAGATCTGACGAAATATCCAAAATATCTGTTAGTCTATAAGGTGCCACAGGACTTCTCCTTGTTTTTTGAAGCTACAGACTAATTGGCTACCTCTCTGATACTTAACTTCTCAAATTCTAGTAGAGCCTCTAGAAAACTTGCTGTCTGGATACTTGTCCATCTCACTTCACAGAGCAAGTCCTGGCTGTGTAAGGCAGCAGCTCTTAACCAGGATTCTTAAGTCCCCTGGGGGGCTGTAAACAGGTTGTGGGGGTCTGTCAAAGTAAACCAGAGGCAGGGTCTGAAGTCAAAGTCCAAATACATTAGCTTTGCGGGTCCTTGGTCATGTGGGCCACAGGTAAGTGCCCTGCTTGCTGGCCTCTAGTGCAAGGCCTGGCTTTTAATCTTTTTAAAATACAGAAAAAGTTGTGCAGAGGTGGCCCATGAAGGTCTTATAGCAAGTTTGGAAGCTCTCGGAAAGGAGGAGGTTGAGAACCTTTGGTGTAAGGGCTATAGCTAAAAATCTGTTCCCAGTGATGCCATTGGGAGTGGGTTATGCAGGTGCTGCTCACTTGCTGTGTTTTGAAATATGACTAGTTTAAATCACATTGTAGAGTAACTTCAGTATTAACTATGTATCTTTCAAAAAGTTATGGCTGTTCTTAACTGCATTTAACATGCTTGGTATATTTCAGACAAAGTACACACTGATAGATGAACAAGACATCCCATTAGTGGAGAGTTACTCTTTTGAGGTAAGTGTTTTACGCAGTAAATTCCCTGAGCCAAAGTGGTTATTAGCCTCTTCACATACTGTGGCTAGAAGAGTGCTAGCAAATCACAGTTCCTCTCTCTGGAGATGACAGATAGCTATTACTATTAGCCTCTAGCCTACATCATGGGTTCTGGACACAAATATTAAAATGTAAGACAGATATAGTTAAAATTGTCAGGCTACAACCTTGTTTAAAAGAGTATATTTAGAGAGAGAGACAGAAAAGGTGTATTTTCAATCAAGTTAACTCAGTTGGACCCACCCCCCACAGGGGTAAACACAACCTTTAAGCCTGTGGTGTTCACAGCCTAGCTGTACTACCCTTGCAGGTGGTAAGACTGTGCGCGTGTTAAGGTGGGTGGGGTTGTTTTCAAAAGCACACCCTTTTTTTGGTCTTGGAATGGAAAGATTGTTTCCCTTTTCCGTCTCCATTCCAGTTCTATTAACAGCTGCTAATGTGGTAAGAAAAACATAATACAGCAGGATTTCAACATTTGCAAGGGTTCAGTGGTGCGGACCATCACAAATGTTGAATTTCACGAATATGGGGAAGCTGCAGCCACCAGCACTTCCTGCCTAGGGCCCCAGGGGCCTGGAGAATAATTGAATTTGCAAACCTAAAGTTCACGAATGTGGGGACCTTACTCTACATTCTAAATCAGTAAGTGTGGTCACTTCATGACTACTTATAAGGCTCTCGTACCATAGTGTCTGAGTCGTCACAATTCCTTCCAGCATCCCTGTCTGGAAAGTGCTGTTTTCGCTATTGTACAAATGGCAAACTGAGGCACAGAGACACCAGGTGACTTGCTCACTGCCTGTAGTAGAGCAGAGAACTAGATTGGCATGCTAACCATGGCACCATCCTTCCTCTTTGCACACAGCATTTCTGCCATGTGCACTCCACCTCTTTCTTCTCCCCAGTTTATCAGATTTGTGCAGTAGCAGAAACTTTTGCTTTCTGTCTAATGCAGAAGTATTGAATAACTAAAAACCCATTAAGATGAAGTGGCCAATAATCTGTTTCCTGCAGTTTCAGGGGGCAGATGATATTGAGAGTTGATTTTTACTTATTTTCCATTTTCCAAAGGGAACGTTAAGCCCTGCTACTGACAGTTGGATGCTCTTGTTCACAGAACACTCTTTCCTTCTCTCCAGGCTCGGATGGAGGTAGATGCTGATGGAAATGGTGCTAAAATATTTGCCTATGCCTTTGACAAAAACCGAGGCAGGGGATCTGGGCGTCTCCTGCATGAGCTACTGTGGTAGGTGCTGTACGCATAATTAATAAATTAAAGGTTTCAGTTAGAGGTGTAACTGCAATCTTCAGCTTGTTTGTACATATTCCGAAGTGGACTTACCGCATTTTGAATACTGACAGTGGGTGCAGGGAGAGATCTTGTGTTAAAAGGCTTAATGAAGAACAGAACCACTCTCTCTGTAAGAAATGCTGCTCGTGGGAAACTATTTGCCTGAGTTATGCTCCTCTGTACCCATACGAAAATGTAGGAGTTAAATTCCTGTGATTTATTTGTAAATATGGGCAAATATTAAACCTCTGGGTCTTCTGTGAGTAACTCCCAGTAGTACCAGTGAGATGAACCTCTGACACTTGAATAGCACAGTTTTGTGTCTCTTGTTTATCCATGATTGGGATAGGACAATGCTAAAGGTTCAATGCCCAATTTCAATATAGTAGTGCTCGGTTTGCTATTAATGTTCAATTTTGTGTACTTCATTGAATATTTGGGTAGAAGTCTATGCTTTAGATCCTCTGGCATGTCACTTGTACCTCCTTGCTAAACACTTTGGAGACTGACTTAATTCGATACTTTAAATGAATGATTTAGTTTTGTAAACTGTTCTCCTGTCTAGCTATCTCGTAGGGACTTATTTTGCTCCCTTTTATGCACAGAACAAAGCCTTTACTATCACTGGTGACTCAAAGCTGAACCGAAAAGTTTGTAGAAAAGGTAACTGCTCATGGTGAGATAATCTTGATGTAGCATGGAAGCCCTTTGTTTTGAGAAATAAACTTAGGGATATTATTTGCTGGTCATCTCTTGAGTATGTATATTGTTCCCCTAAATTGGAGTTGCTGAGAAATTAGCCACTTAAACTTATTGCTTAATGAATTTTATGGCTAAATATTTACAAAGTTGTGTGGGACACCCCCCCCCCCCCCGCTTAAACTTTCCTACTCTCTTCCTTCCTTCCACCTTGTAGTATTTTCAGGTGCCACCCCTCACTGGTGTCTAAGGCCTGATCCACACCTCAAATATTAGGTCAGCCCAGCTACATTGCTTGGGGGTGTGACATAGTTAAACCAGTTCAACCTTTGGTGTAGACAGTGCTATGTCAACAGAAGAATTCTACAGTCCACCTCTCAGGGATGCGGATTACCTATGCTGACAGGAGAACCTCTCCACAGTGTAGGTAGTGTATACAGTGAAGCATTGCCACTGTATTGTTTCAAGTATAAACAAGTCTTAGTGCCTCTGGCAATGCTAGCTAATCTTGTTGCAAAAGGAACCAACTATGTAAATTGTGTGGTAAATCTTATTGCCCATCATAGAGGGCACAAACCTAGTCCTGTAATACTTGAAGTCCAAAAGCAGAATTAAAAATCCCATAAAAAGATGCAGCTTCTCTGCAGATGACTGATTCTGGACTTTATCCACATGGTAGTGGTCTAGGTTCTTGCATATTGAGCAGCCCATTCATTCCCTGCTTTACTAGCTTGATTTCTTTACTGTTCATTTTGAATAAATTCTAATGACTTGAGCTGAACTGTGTTCAAAAATCTCTTATTGCCCCCTCACCAGGAATGTTTGCATTATGATAGCCTTTGATTACATGCAGACACACTCCCAAGTATTCCTCCCTGCCTAGTTCCTTTCACAACATGGGTCCAGGCGCCATCCAGCTGGGGCCTGTTTCGTGTTCCTGCTCCAGTAATCTGAGCTTCAGAGTCCCTCAGATTGACTCACATGAATTCGAGTCATATTTAAAAAAAAAAAAAAAAAGCCTGATGTTCTGCTCTCTCTCCAAGTAGGCTGTGAAGCTAAAGTACTGTAGGTCTTTAAATTAAATGACAGTTTTATCGTTCTCAACCAATAGATAGCCACTTTTCCTAGCCCCAAGACTTGCCTCATGCTCAGACTGAATCCCAGAACTGGAAGAAACTGCAGCAGGCAGAAAAAACTGTCAGTTGGCATTTTCTGCCAAAATGTAGTATATGCTGCAAGAGCTAAGCCTTTCTGTCTGATGTTACTAATCAGTTTTTCCAATGCCTTTTTTTTTTATTTATTATAAAGGCTGGTACCCAGTCAGTCCCATGGCTGGGGCTGCAGAGGTGCCAGTACTCAGTACCAGCACAAAAAAAGCACTGAGTTTTTGCCATTTTAGGAGCAGTCTGCTCAGTCTTGAATCGATACATTATATTGTTGTTTCAAAATAAATGTCTGTGCTGCCTTTGACACCAATTCAACTAAATGGGTTTAAAATCACAGCTCAGCCATCAGCCCAGGAAATTAGCTAGTTCCAGAATGCAGAGGGGAAGCTTTTTTCTCTATGTATCTTATTTACTTCAATGGAACATGACTTGTGGCACTTAATTGGGACTTAATAGTGACAGCATCCTGAACAACTCTGTGTCCTTTACAGAAGGACTTCCTACTCTTCCTTGTTGTATTTGCCCATGTCCTCAGGAGGGGTCCTTTGCATGTTCATCCTCCAAAGCAGAATTTTCATGTCTCTGACTAGTCTGCCCACAGGACAAGATTTCCTTTCCCATTAATTCTTTGTTCTCTGAAGGCTCCTGTGGGGGAAACCAGCCAGTGAGGATCTGCTGGGGGCAACATGAGAAGGCTTTCCTCCCTCCCCTGTCTCTCAGTGTTCACAGATGCACACATGGTCCCACAGCCTGTTGTTCTGAGCACTGGCCGGGAGGGAGCTGGTTGAAGCTCCCACAGGCCAGATCCAGCAGCTTGGCAGGCCAAATCCAACTTGCAGCCCAGATTTTCAGAAGCCATGATGTAAAGGCTGTGCCTGGTCTGAAGCATGGAGGTGCTAAAGCATTTCAAGGGTAACAGGGACAAAACAGTTTTCCCAAAAACATCCAGCCTGAGGCAGACACCCAGTGTGGAAAATTAACTCAAAAATATTAAAGTTAGGCAAAGTTATGAGGAGCTGAAAACAGGTACTTAAATAATGGGAAGAGTGTGGCAACCTGCATAAGGTGTGCCAGTATCTCTGCATCATACTCCTTATGTTCATTGTACCTACTATTACAATTTTCTTACAAGGCTGTAAATTGAATCATAGAATGCTAGGACTGGAAGGGACCTTGAGAGGTCATAGAGTCCAGCCCCCTGCCCTCATGGCAGGACCAAGTACTGTCTAGACCATCCCTGATAGACATTTATCTAACCTGTTCTTAAATATCTCCAGAGATGGAGATTCCACAACCTCCTTTGGCAATTTATTCCAGTGTTTGACCACCCTGACAGTTAGGAACCTTTTCCTAATGTCCAACCTAAACCTCCCTTGCTGCGGTATGCAAAGCATATAGCAGGATCTAGTCCTTGTCCTGCAAACTTGCACTCTGAGATGCCAGACATAAACAGGGATGATTTTAGCAAGAAAGATTGCTGCAACAAATGGATTGGGAATAGAAGAGGAGGATGGGCCAGGAACAGGGACACTTGCACATGGACTAGGATTGAGGGGGTGAAAGAAAGCAGAAGACAGATGAAAGGACAAGAAATGGGCATAGGGTAGGCAGGGGAGGAATGAAGTGAGTAGGAGGAAATGGGAAAAGTACAGGCACTAAAAATGGCGTTTGTTGGTCATTGGAGTCTAAGTCCTTGCTTTAGAGACTTCTTAATGGAGCTCTAACTGTAGAGTCGTGTGCAGGTCACACTTGCACCTAAATATATTAGATCTAATGCATCTCCTGACCAAACTGACTTCTTGCAGAAGTGAATTTATTTTATTTTGTTTTCCTTTTTTCAATTACTGTGGTCTTAGAAGTAAATTTCAGAACTCGAGCATTTTAATGGCAGACAAATAGTCTTACTCCACAAGTTTATTATCACAAGAGTGCTGTGAAGACGTGTTGCACACTACTGCTGGCAAGGGGCACACCATTCATGACCTATACATAACTATTGTTTGAAAACTGTAAGTTGTATTGAATCTCTTCCAGGGAAAGGCACCGAGGAGGGATTGCCCCAGGATTTCAAGTGGTGCATCTGAACGCAGTGACAGTGGACAACCGACTGGACAATCTGCGTTTAGTTCCATGGGGGTGGAGACCTAAAGCAGAAGAAATTTCTAGTAAACAGAGGTATATGAACACTATGGGTAGGATGTAGTAGAGATCAGGAGTAAGCTGTAGCCAACAAATTAACTTGAAAACATCTTCAAAATTCACTTGCCTTTTTGTGACTATCTTGTAACAAAACCCCAAATGAACAGACCTTGATCTAACACTACCTTATTTGTTCTTGAGCAGCCCACCATTTCTGTCCCTTCATAGAATCCTAAGTCTGGAAGGGACCTCAGCAGGTCATCGAGTCCAGCCCCCTGCTTCAAGCAGGATCAACCCCAACTAAGTCATCCCAGCCAGGACCTTGTCAAGCAGGGGCTTAAAAACCTCGAGGGACAGAGAATCCAACACCTATCTAGGCAACACATTCCAGTGCTTCACCACCCTCCTGGGGAAATAGTTTCTCCTAACACAGTAAGGTCTCAGAGGACATAACCCCGCTCTTATGCATTTGACCTCAATTTCTGTAGTAAGCCCTGTACTATGATTTCCAGTTGTGCTTAACTCGTTGCCCCTGCCCTGACTCAACCCCCTTCAGCTCCACACAGCCCCAGCTCAGCTCGCTGCCTGTGCATAGCTCCTGTTCACCCCTCACCCCCACCTCTGGCTCTAGCTTACCACCCCTCAGGCGCAGCTCCAGCTCAACCTACCCTGCCCCCGTTTAAACCCCCCACGCGTGGCTCCAGTTCAACCTGCCTGCCCTTGTTCAAACCCATTGCACGTGGCCCCAATTCCATCCTCCCGCCCTGCTTTAAGCCCCCTGTGCGTGGCTCCAGTTCAACCCCCCCTGCCCACACCCAGCTCTGGCTCTCTCTATCTGGAATGGGGGAAACAATTTACTTTGATGTATAGACAAAACAGAGCCTGTCCTCTCTGACAAAATGTGTCTAAAGATGTCTCCTCCCCTTTTGTGTTTTGTCCTCTACAATCGTGGAAGACCACTCACAAATTAACAAAATTCCATTGATAACAATCAGAATTTAAATAGGCAAAGTTTAAATGAAGCTACTGAACTTTAGTCTGACTTGAGCATAATTACTTATTTCACGTGACATTGAAAATGTGTTTTGATGGCTATAAAGCGTTACCTTTTTAATTTAATTGTCTTCTGGTATTAAACAGTTGTCTAACTTTCTCCCTTATATTCTGCAACTTTTGAAAACCTAGGTTAAAATAAAAATAATACCTACTGAAACTATAAAAAACTAATTCTTCCTAGATTATTTATATCTTAATTTGTTAAAAGAAGAAAAACAGAGTTAAGATTTTGTTGGCTTTCTGTTAAGTGTGTGTACATTGCAGTTAACTGGATCAAGGATTTCAATTCCTGCCTTAAAAAGCTAACTCCAGAAGTTGTGCTAACTTCTAACTCCAGAAGTTGTGCAGTTCAGTTGATAACCTGTGTGTAACTCATGAAATGGTTACAATATCTTGTGCTAATAAGGGTTAAGTGACTTAAACTAGATTCTAATCAAAAGATGGCTCAGGTCCCAGGAGGAGTCCTCATGGAGTCATGGTTTGTCATCACTGTAGTTTTGCAGTAATGATCTGTAATGTCTGGATTTCTCAGGTGAAATAGAAACATCAGCAGATACAACTGTTATTTAGCAGATGTTTCTGTAATGTTCACCATCACCGTATCTAATGCTGAAACAGTTCTATCACTTGTGTCTTGATGACTCAATCCCTATAATACACATCTTTTAAAATGTTAGTGTTGTTCCACAGCAAGGCAAGCATATCAATATTAGAACTGGGTAATATCAAGCAATAAAAGACAAGAACATACATAGACCAAAAACATGAAGGGAAACAGTATTTGAACCTCAAGTGCAAACTATTTTGGGGATCTTTGCAGCATAGGTTAGAGATTTAGTGCAGAGGAAAATCTTGCCACGTATAGTTATTCCTGAGAAATCTAGTGCTTGAGGTTGAAATGCTGTGTTGCTGAAGCCAGTGGCATTTAGCTAGTTATAAGACACTTGTGGCTCTTATCCTGAGGCACCAACATTTTGTCATGGCTTTTATGAGCCAACAAATGTACAGGTACTCAAATTTAACACGTATTTAGGTTAAACACAGATTCTATCCTACTGTTCTAGCATATTGTGAGGACCGGAGGTTGCGCTGCACTGCATAGACTATGACCCAAGTACCTTTCATACCTTGCTTATATCCCTGGATAATGTTTTGATTTACTTGTGTGGTAGAGCCTGAGTATCATTAGAACAGTGTTTGTATTACCTTAATGGAGACCTGTGGCCCCAGTCCAATTCTGGAACCTTAATTTCTTCTTTAATACATTTCACTACAACACCAGTAGGATGGTGGTGTGCAGAGAGCACTGGTCAATTTAAGAAACTTCCTTTGAGAAACCGGTGAATGACATCGAGACGAGGATCGCTCAAACTGGGGAACAGGTCCTTCAACCAACCCTTTTGTAAATATGATGTCCTTGGTGTAAACATTTTTGGTGGTGGCTTTTGCATCAAAGGTAAAATAGGAATCTTGAGAAGAGGACAGTTAAGGGAGGAATACGAGTGGATCCTTAACCCTGATCTGTTTACAGACCGTTTCTGCACTATCTTCTTCACAGCTTGAAGATTTAATTTCCATAAATGTCTTTTCTAAACTTATGGAATAAACATGTACTTTTACATTAAAGGGAACAAAGTCTGTACTGGCTGGCGATCCAGCAGCTTCCCACAGATCCAATAGAAGAGCAGTTTCCTGTGTTGAATGTAACACGATATTACAACGCTAACGGGGATGTTGTGGAGGAAGAGGAAAACTCATGCACATACTATGAATGTCACTATCCCCCATGCACAATGATTGAAAAACAGGTGTGTTCAAGTACTTTGAGAATAATCATAGAACAGACCCACTAGACAACTGTGTATCTAGAGATTGCTCCAGTGTAAAAGTGCTTTGCCCTTTTTAGTTTTAAGTATCTCAAGCTACCACTAATCTTCCCCTGACTCTCTGTAAAAGAAAATTCTCCCCCCACAGGTAAGAGAAAAACATGGAGACCTGGGAGCTGGGCCAGAAATGGGAGGGAACATGGGCTATAACAGAGAAAAAAGAGACTAGGCAGAACTAGGTGGCAAAATCAAATTAGTATCTTAGATGCCTATATACAAATGCAGGAAATAGCTGCACAGTGCCTCATTAGCATCTTCCCAACTTGCTCATTACCATGCCCCTTTTGAAAGGAAGGGGCTAGTGTAGACAGCCAGGAATGAATTGCCTAGGGAAGCTGTGGAATCTCCACTACTGGAGATATTTGAAAGCAGGTTGTTGGACATCTATCAGGGATGGTCTAGATAGTACTTGGCCCTGTCACGAGGGCTGGGGACTGGACTTGATGACCTCTTGCCGTCCCTTCCAGTTCTAGTATTCTATGATTCCCCATTAGATCACCTTAAGAATTCCTCAGCCTTCATGGTGTTTACACTCTGCGTAATTGGCTGTATACCACAGTTGTGTATAATCCATGCAGACTGAATATCAAAATGCTTTGGCAAGGCCACATGATGGGAGATGCACAAAGAAGGCTATTCCAGATAACAAGAGTTTCAGAGAAGGCTCATCTGCTATCAGTGGCAATACCACAAAGGGACAGCAAGACAGCCAGTTGTGGGGAAGAAGGGTTGAGCAAATCTGCTGAGGGTTTTAGAAATATTGGAATCTGAACTGATGTAGGACTTACTGATAGTGTTAATGCTGCTTTGTATGTTAGAAGATGGGCAGTAGTATTCTTTGCCTGCTGGAGAAAACTGAAAAGAGGGAGTTGCATTAGACAAAAGGTGATAAAACTGGCTGAAGGTCTGAGGAGTAGTGAAGGTAAAGTAGTAGCATGCCTGGCCATTGCTAGGAAGGAGGAGATAGGCAGCCTTTAGGCAAGGCAGTTTTTGAAGGAGAAACTGGCAGAAATCATGAGGTGAGGAGTACTTTGATGGACTGAGCCTCATTGCACTGAACGAGATCAGATGGCTTTGTCTGAACAAGGAAGGATTTTTTTCCCTTCTGGTAGTGAATGCTGAGGAAAAGAAAATTCAGGAGAGGCATGTTATCCCTTGGACCCTCCGAAGTTTAAAGTGCTTTAAATATAGTGGATGTTTCAGCAAACACATACTTAATGGACAACAAGAAGTCTTGTGGCACCCTATAGACTACCAGATATTTTGGAGCATAAGCTTTCGTGGGCAAAGACCCGCTTCATCAGATGCGTGAGTGAAGCGGGTCTTTGCCCACAAAACCTTATGCTCCAAAATATCTGGTAGTCTATAAGGTGCCACAGGACTTCTTGGTCTCAAAGATACAGACTAATACAGCTACCTCTCTGATACTTGACACCTTCATGTATGACTTTTAAAAGGCTTGTTCCTGAACAAATGGTCATGTTTTCTTTTTCTCCCTTTCCTCCTTGGGACTAATATCAAATCTCCAACAAGTCTGAGGGTTGAGCCCCTGCAGCCCTTTAGTCTCTTCTCCCTGCCCACCCCCCAGGAATACTTGGACTGTTTGCCAGAAACATGACACTGTGGAAAATATCAAGTGATCTCAGCCCATTATACCTGTTAACATCTCAGTGCTGCAATTGCCAATAGAACATAAGCCAGTGTAGTGGTGGTACACACTGATTTACTATATCTGTCTGTTGACTGTTCAGATTTTCTGAATGCTATTGTAATAGATTGGGGGGTGGGGCTTGTCAGTTGCCCTGTCATCTTAGGGAATGTCTTACCTGGACTGTTGGGTCTGAGCTGGTTAACTGATTACTATTTGTGTTAATTTTAGTTACGTGAATTTAATATATGTGGCCGATGCCAGGTGGCAAGGTACTGTGGGTCTCAGTGCCAGCAGAAAGACTGGCCTGCTCACAAGAAGCACTGTCGGGAGAAGAAACGAATCTTCCAGCAAGAGCTTGGACCAGAACGATGACCGGGTGGCACAGACCTGTCAGCAGCAGGATTCCTTCTCAAAGGCATTGGACTCTTGCTTTTGCACAGTAATGACAGACTGCTTATTGAAGCCAGAGGCACTGAAGAAGACAAACCCTGTGATGCTTGAGTAGAACAGCTGACTGGACTAAGCCAGCTCTGACTGGTGCTGTGGAAAGGGACTGGGTCTTCCCTTTCAGTATTATATTCTCAAGCAAAAGACTACTGTGGAAGCTCCAGGCAGGAAGCTTCTCCTTATTTATATGTTAATATGTTTGTAAACTCATGTACAGTTTTTTGTTAGAAATTCTCAATAGGACTCATTTACTGTATGTTCAGATGAGAACACATTGTTGGCCCACAAGTTTAAAAAAAAAAAAACTGTCATGTAGCAAAAGCTTTTCCTCCCATGTGGCTAAACAGTATCTGTGGCTGTGCCAAGGCCAGGAGACTGGCTCAGACATGAGCAGTTACTCTGGAGAACTCTGCATGGAAGTTATATTTAAAAAAGCAAAACAAACAAAGTAAAGGGTTGGAATGAATGGTTGTCTCATCTGCTCTGTAGTTTTCTTCTAATTCCTTTTAACCATTTCTGAAGCTCAGTAACACTTGGTCTTTACATCTTTTACTAAGCATTTTCTTTCTAGTACACCAAACCATGATGCTGGGCCAGAATTGAGGGATCATCAAGGAGACTGGCAAGGCAATGGAGTTAGTTGATCCCACTTGCACTGGAGAAGGTCTGGTAGAGATCATGCTTTGTCTTTGCAGAAAGTTAAATCTGGTTTTCTGCTGTGAAACAGTTTGTTAAACCAGGGTGTGAGTTCAAGTAATTCAGTAATGATGCTAATATGTACTGGTAGCCAGAAGATCATGTCTGTCTGTCTTCTCAATGTTTGTAACTGACTGGATAAGTGTAGTGGTTGCTTTGGGATACTCCTCACTTTTAAAAGATACCATCAGTCTTGAAAATCCCCTTTTTCTTGAGAGAAAATTACCAACAAAAAGAGGAGAAATTGTTTGACCTGTTTTGGAAAAGAATTATTTTGGTCCCTCTTGCTGTTTTATTATGTATAACAGATACATAAATCCTATGCTTATTTTTCCTTAAAAATAGCACCCAAATTTGAGTGTGTAATATTTTTGAGGGAAATCAATGACTCAGACATGCATTGCAAATATTCTCTCTCCTTACCAGAAAGGCATGAGGTACTGAGTTGTTAACAAAGCTTTTCTCCAAGTTCAATGAAGTAAGTGTTTAAACTTCAAAAAAAACTGGAAAAAAATGACTATACATACCAGGGGAAGGATGCAGGGGGGTCACAAGACCAACTATGCAGGTGTGACCCAGAGGAACACTGCTTGCAGACATCTCCAAGCCAGGGCACAGGGATGCATTAACACTTTAAGTGGAGCACCCATAGGGACACACATTGAAGAACCTCAGTTACTGCACAGATGTCTTACCTTGTCTTCATGTGGATAAATCTGAGCAACAGTGGAGCTCAGGTTATTGGGAAGGGGTGGAGATCTGAGAACACTGACCAATCTTCAATTATATTGGTATCTGCAACCAAAATGAGGGAAGAACTGCATATTTAGGGAGTATGGAGGGATACGTAGGCTATGACCACACTTCTAAAATTAAAGTGAAGTTGTGGCTGTGCTTTAACACAGCTGTTTGGTGACAGTAAGAGTGCTGGAAGAGAGCTCTCAGTATTCCAGGTAAACCACCTCCACAAAGGGAGTAGTTTCCAGTGCTGGAAGTCTGTTTACAGTGATGCTTTACAATGCAATAGCTTGCTGTGCTGTAGACGTGTGTGTGTGTGTGTGAGAGAGAGAGGGAGATTCACCCCTCTGAGTGCAAAAGTTTCAGTGCAGTACCTTGCCAGTGTTGACAAACGAGGTGGTCTCATCTACCTGCTGTGGGTAAATCCCTTTCTAATAATGTTCCACCTTTCTGCTAGTTCCTGTTATCTGGCTTCATACTGGTAAGCAGGAAGTTAGGAGGTTGTAAGTGAAACAATGTGCTGTTATTGATATGCTACCTGGATTTTTGTACATGGATCGTGAAAAAGGAGGATTAGGTAATGTTGGACTTGGAGTGTGTCTTTATATGTACATTGGCCCTTACAACAACTTCTCCTTTGGTTAATCAGATCAGTGGCATGCAGATGAAGTAATGGGTGAATGTCTCTGAAACCCTCTTCTAGTTAAAAGGGGAAACCTAGCACTCTTCTGTTTCCATATCATTTGCATGACACTATATTGATAAAGTGACGAGATGGAGGGAGGATTAGGATTTTATACCTGCCTGTTTCCCCATTGCCAACATAGATCACCAACTAATTGGACCTGAAATAACTGCCTGAGGGTGGCATGAGCCAGCTGCCTGCATGCCTCAGGCTAGGGGATTGTAAAAATACACTGTGGACCGGGGTTCCCGATCTTTTCCAGACAGGGACCCATTTTGACAATTCAGGAAGACTTGTTGACCCAAGGCAATTCAAAAACCGGGTGTGGGGGAGGGTGGTGGCAGAGCAGAACTGTAGCCAGCTAATTTTTGTACCTGAGCCAATAATACAAAATTGTGCTCCCTCATGTTTATATATTTATAGTTATTTCATAGAAAAGGGAAAATAATAAAATAATGCTACATTTACTATACTTAGTCAGAGCTGTGGTGGTTGAAAGACACTCAGCCCCAAACTGCTTCCCCCCTACCCTCCATCTTAAATCCCACAATCAGGTGCTTGGTGGAGTAATATTCAGGCTAGAAGGGGCTAGGGAAGTCACACTCAGGCTAGGAATCATTCAGGGGCAAAAGGGACTAGAGACAACACACTGGGGCTGTAGAGGGTTAGGGGAGTCAAACTCAGGGGCTAGGAGTCACTCAGAGCCTGAAGGGAGCTAGGGGAGGCACAGGAACCACCGTGGCTGGAAGCAGGCTGGGGTGCAGAGCCCCAGCCGGCAGCACCAGCTGCAGGAACCCTGCTTGGGTCTACAGGGCCCTATCTCCTGCAGAGGCTAGAAGCCAGAGAGTTAATCAGCTTGGCCCTCTCTCCTTCTCAGACTCAGGCCCCCACCTTACCTGAGCTGGGTGCTGCTCCTCAGGTATGCAGTTCTCTGCCCTGCAGCTGAAATGGTTCTCAGTGTAACTGAGTGGTTTAACTGCCTGACAGCTGTTAATCCAATTAAGAAGTTGAGAACCACTTCAGGAGTGAGAATTGTTTCTTAATAGCCACCTGTGGAGCTGCCCTGCCCAGCCAGCCCAGCCCAGCCCCCTTTTGAAATGTAATTGCAACCCATAGGTTGGGAAATCCTGCTGTAGATATTAGGGCTCAAATTGGAACCTATACTCTGAGACCCCACAAAGGGATCGGGTCCAACAGCCTAGGTTCCATCTCAAGCCCAGACATCTACACTGCACTTTTATAGCCCTGCAGTCCTTTTAGCAGGTGACCTGGGACTCCTGCAGTTGTATCACATACCTTTTGAGCCCAGCATACACCACTACCATGAGCTACAAAGGTAACTGCTAACCACTGTAGCCAAGGCCCTAGAAGAGGTCTTGGTATACACTTTATAAAGTGGCAGATTATTTGCTAGACAGCAATTTTGGAATCCTGGGTTAAATCCCAAGTTCCAGGACAGAAGATTGGTTTTAGTGGTTGGAGACATATATGTTTCAGTTAGTCTAGCATGTTGAAAGGCAGGTTGGTCAGTGGATAAAATTTAGATTTCATTAGAGACCTGAATTCTGTTCCTAGCTTTTTCTAGGGTTTTATGCCACCTTTGTTAATGTATGAGTAAAAGAGTGCAGAGGCAAGGCTAATTTTGTTCTGTCTTCTAGGTTTGGAGTACAGTAAAAGCTGTGTTATTCAGCACTTGGGGTGGCTACCCCAGGGTCGGCTTCCTGGCCAGGGCCAGATGCTGCAAGACTGACTTCCTGGCTGAGGTTGGCTGCTGTGGGGCTGGCTTCCTGAGTGGGGACAGCTGCCCAGCCGGGCAGCCTCTGCAGAAGCAGGTCCCCTTCCTCCTTCCCTCCCTGTCCCACTTGACTAACTAGAAAATCTGATTATCTGGCAACTTCTGATCAATAAAGGTTGTGAAATGCATGGTAAATATACACACCAAATAACAGAGATGAGATTTGAATTTCAGGGTTTCCTGACTCAGTGCATTTTCCTATAGACTACTGGGTCTCTGCCTGCTTCTGTGGTGCAGCAGTACTGATATCCCCATTCATCAAAATGCAGAACATCCTTGTAATGGATGGGAAGGCTACTATCTCTTTTCTAGCCATCCCAGTATTCAGTTATCTGAACTGCCCGTAAATGGTAACAGAGAGGAAGCTATGCTAGTCTATACACTATCAAAACAAAAAGCAGTGAAGTAGCACTTTAAAGACTAGCAAAATAGTTTTAGGTGAGCTTTCGTGGGACAGACGCACTTCAGGTCTGTCCCACGAAAGCTCACCTAATAAACTATTTTGCTAGTCTTTAAAGTGCTACTTGACTGCTTTTTGTTTTGCCCGTAAATGGTTAATCCCAGAGACTGACAAACACCCATATGAGCCAATGGGAAGAGAGGGGGATTTTTGAAATGGAGCAGTCAGCTCCTGGGTATGTACTTTGCGTAGCCAGAGGACAGTCAGAGATGAATTAAGCCTGAAACCAGGCTTGGAAGTTTTCAGGAATATCCATGCCATGAAAGAAAATCTTAGAACAACAGATAGGTGAGTAGAAAGGAAATGTTTAGCCAGATGCAATCAAATTGTTTGTTAATTTGGGGTTTGGTTTGGAACTTTTCAGGTGGCTCAGATACCACCTCTAATTTTTAAACTAAATCCATGGGAAGTAATTGTTTTTTAATCTACCCTTTTCTTAAGTGCTCTGTAACACCTAGCAACAAAGTAGACTTACCAAGTAGGTCATCTTTGTTTTGTTAAGAAAAATCACCTTTTTAAGACTATGGTTTGGATTCCTGCATCCTATAGGAGGTTTGTGTGTATGCATGTCTAAAGCTGAGAGGTCAGCTTATCAGAGTTTGCAGTTTTTCAGGCCATCTCCTAAAGGATGGATAAGAGCTAGGGGTTAACTCATAGGTAGACATCCCAAGTGTGTCTTCTTGGGTTTAAAAAAGGCATTTTTTTCACTTGGTTGGTGGCAGTGACCTCCCAAGGTCAGGGTATCTGTGATCTTGGGAAGTTTTTAAGCTATATGTAGCTACCTTTCTGGAGTAGCCTAGTGGCAGGGATCAGCAACCTTTCCCATGCAGTGTGGAAATTTGACCTTGCTGTACACTGAGGGCACCTGATACTTTTTAAAAGTCACTAATAGTCTTTCTTGCAACAGCTTCATTAACAAACAAAGCAAGACGCAGAGCTCTCCTGTGTAGGTGGTGCTGGTTGGTAGCATTAGCTGGTCTGTTAATCCACAGGCAGCCTGGCTTTGAGCAAGCTCCTGGCTGCACGGAGGTGATGGGGCAGAGCTCCTGCCTCAGTGCCACTCTGGGCACCTGCGCTGGAGCTCGCCGGCCGAGGGTGGGTGGAAAGGGGGGCGAAGGCGGCCCTTTGTCCTCCTGCATTCGTGGCCAAAGAACTCCGGCCCCCTCCCTACTCAAGTCCTTACATGGGCCCTTGGCTGGGTTTCTCAATGGCTCCCCCTTCTCCGCCCCAGGGTGGGGTGGGCGGCCTCCCGACCCCGGGCGGGCGGCCTCTGGTTGGTACCTTCGCACAGACGGACTAAACTGCTGCCTAGTCCGCCCCCAGCCGAGCCAGGCTGCTTCCTTCTCTCCCGCTCCAGGCCTGGCTCGGGCCGCAGACTCCCGTTAAGGCCGGGCCGGGCCGGGCCGGGCCTTTCGCCGCTCCCTGCCGGCAGGAACAGCGCACCAGGCCGCGCTGGCTTTAAGTTTATTCATGAACTTAAGATTTACCTCAGCCGGCCCGGCCCGGCCCGCCCCGGCATCCACCGCGCGCCGGCTCACCTCAGCCAGCCCCGCGCGCCCGCCCCGGCATCCACCGCGCTCCGCCTGACCTGGAAGCAGACGGGCGGCGCCGAGCTCCCCGCCGGCTCCGTGGGGTGAGGGTGGCTGAGCGCCCAGGTTCGAGCCGCGCCCCGCTCCCAGCTGTGGAGGGCAGCCCGGGGGCGGGGGAGGAGCGCGCGCGGGCGGACGGACGGACGGACGTGAACGCGGCAAGGGGGCCTGGCCCGTGTCTCCACTCGCAGCCCCAGGACTGGCGGGGTGGGAGTGGGCCTGCTCCTCAGTCAGTGCGTGCGCGGGGGAGGGCTTTATCCGGGGGCGCCTGGTCGTTCGTTGTGCTCTCTGCATCCAGCTGTGCTGCAGCCCCGGCGGAGACCGCTGGGCCGCGGGTGGGCAACCTAGAGAGCGGGCTGCATGAGTGGCCCCCTTCAGCTGAGCGGGGCGCACGACTGTTGTAACCCGGACGGCCTCCTGGGATAGGGCAGTTTCGCTGCCTGCGCTTGCACACCTCGAGTCGGTGGGGGTGTGCCGATTGAACCCTGGCGGCGCTGTGATTGAAGGCAGAGGGGGCACAGGGCTCTCACAGTCGAGGCTGTGTGTAATTAGCACACACCGCCCTTGCTTTAGGTGAGTGTCACTTTTGTAAGATTAGTGGGAAAAATACTAGGCGGATGGAAACCAGCAGAATCTGGCAGCCCTGCGTTTGGGCAACAATAAGCAAAATATCTTTTTACTCCAGGAAGGTAGCTACATACAGCTTAAAAGCTTCCAATGATCACAGATACCCTGACCTTGGGAGGTCACTGCCACCACCCAAGTGAACAAATGCCTTTTTAAACCAAAGAAGGCACAGTTGGGATGTCTACCTGTGCGTTAACCCCTAGCTCTTATCCATCCTTTAGGAGATGGCCTGAAAAACTGCAAACTCTGATAAGCTGACCTTATGTCCACATGTGCACTGCAAGTTGTCCACCGCTACCCTCGAACCTCTTCTGGCTGAAGGGAGTAATATCTTTGTATGACAGAATTTCCTAGAGCTTACTTGTTTCTCCCAGGGTAGCAGCCCTGGTACGGGTGATAGGCCACCCAGGAAAGCTTAGCTGTGCTTTATTTTGCTTTTTAAGCCCCAGTCAAGGGTTATGCATCTTTTTCCTTGCTTCCTTTCACTGCTTCTCTTAGCCTTGTTTTTTTGCTCTCTTCCTTCCTAGGCAGGATGAGCAGGTTCTGACATGGCATTGCAGTGCAAGACACAGACTCTTCAAGTGGTAGACACTGAATACAGTGCAGATGCTGTAGAGTGGTGCCCTGTGGAAGGCTGGCACAGTATCCTTGTTTGTGGCACTTACCAGCTAAAGAAACCTGATAGAAAGGTAAGCGATAGACGTTATAGTATCTGGAGGACTGATAGGTGACACAGTTCAGTTCTGACCTCACATGCATCTCAACTTCCTTGAGTTTTCAGATTGTTTTTCAGCACTAAACTGCACAAATGTGAAACATGGTTAGAACACAACATAAGAGAATAAGCGGCTGACCTAACCCAAACCCCCCTAGGTCCAGACAAGCTTGAATTCAGGCAAATATCTTACCAAATTGAAACTGCTTATTTCACATTCATTTCTGATTAGCATAGAGCACTTATTTGTCTGCACTGTGAAGTGCAATAGTTTCTCTGAAACATATCTCATCTTTTGATTTCTTGGGGACTCTGGGTGCATCAGTTTCACATTGCCAAAGCCTGTATGCAGGAAGAAGACTCAAAATCAAAGCAGACATGTGAACTATTACAGTTGGCATCCATACAGAATGTAGGAGGCATCTCTGGAGCATAACTATTTTCTGTTGTTGCAGGAAGCACACAAAGAAAAAAATCAAACCCTCGGTTGTAGAAGGATAGGTGTGATCTAAAGTAAGGCCTCTGCCACTGTAACGAGAGACAGTGGAAAGACTGAGTATAACTCTGATTGTAGGTTTGGACTTTTGTCTTGGACTTTTTATTGCAGCTTTTACTGAAAATAGAAAATCAAACTGAGAACTTTTTAGAAGAACTTCCAAGTCCCATTCACGTTTGAATAATTGTGTAACTACAGTGTTGGTCATAGAGTGATTCATTAAGGCTGGAAATGTAGTGAGGGGTCCATCCACGGGAAATCAGTACAAGGTCTAGTCTTTTATATTGTGCTTGTCTCTGGTAATTGGTATCTGATATTTTCATGTAAATGTGGTTCAATTGGTAAAATTGGCACTGCGAGTATCATGTTCATGGAGTGACTCCAGATACAGTGTGCTTAGTTAATAAGTAAAAGGGTTAGGGGAGAGGCAGGGTGTTTACATTCTGTTGTTGTTTGGCTGTTTTTCTCCCCATATGGCTACCTGTACAAACTCACTTTGAGGATGAAGCTGGGGTCTTCCTATCTTATCCTATGTCTTTCATGAACATCAATAATAAAGATTCTTTGGTGCCTTCAGTGACACCTGTGCAGTTATATTGGACTTCAGTGGGGTAATATGCTGTAGCTGATGAGATCTTGGTCAACAATTTTGTTGATTATGTTCAACATGGAAGAGATCCCAATTCTCACTTTTATAGTTGTGTTGGCTATGCAGGAATATTAGAAGTTAAAACACAAGTAAAAAAAAAAAAATCTACAATTAAAATTAGTAGGTCTGAATCCATGCAGCTGGCAAAAGTGCTGAGTAAGCAGTGACCAATTTTACAGTCACCTTTTTCAAAGTACAGCTGTGCTTTGAATTACTTCCATCAAGTGGCAGGGCATTATGCTCTTCATTTGCATACACCCGTATGGAAAGCATTTCTACTGCATCTGCAACACGAACTGTGCTCATGTCTGATCTTGAGAACTAAGCAGTGTACTTGGATGGGAGATTTCCATGGAATGCCTACACGATGCATGACCCATATTTGGTAGGTGGCGGTCTTTTTCTCTGAGTCAGTCCTGAAACAGTGCTCCAGCAATGGTGTTAAGAGGAATTCATCTGTGGGAGGGTTGTCTTTCTGAAATTTGCCATTCAAATGTATTGAACAGTAGGAACAGTAAGGCTCATGTACTGGTTATGGCTGAAGAGCCCGTGATCTTTTTCATAAGGATAGAGGGATCAGCCCTTTTTTCCTAGCCAAATATCCGCTCACACTACCTGACTAAATTCCTCCTCAGTTAGCTATATGGGAATCTAATACTCCTTTGTGCTCTATATTGTTGCCAAGTCCTATTAAACGGTTGCAGAATCCCGTGCCAGAGCTGGGTGAAATGATCCCTAGCTCCCTATATGCCTTCTAGAGGAGTCTGGAGCTTGATTTTTCAGAGTTGCTAAGGATGTGTAGATGTCATAGGCTTTTCCTAGAGGTGTGGGTGTTTGGTGTCTTGGGGAAAAAATGACTTTCCAGGGTTCTACAGCCTGGTAGAGTTGGTAGAGCTGGGATTTCAACGCAGTGGCCGTGTCTACACTAGCCCAAAACTTTGAAATGGCTATACAAATGGCCATTTCGAAGTTTACTAATGAAGCGCTGAAATACATATTCAGCTCTTCATTAGCATGCGGGCGGCTGCGGCACTTCAAAATTGATGCGGCTCGTCCAGACGGGGCTCCTTTTGGAAAGGACCCTGCCTACTTTGAAGTCCCCTTATTCCTATGAGCAGATGGGAATAAGGGGACTTCGAAGTAGGCGGGGTCCTTTCGAAAAGGAGCCCCGTCTGGACGAGCCGCAAGGCGGCGAGCCGCGTCAATTTTGAAGTGCCATGGCTGCCCGCATGCTAATGAGGCACTGAATGTGTATTTCAGCACTTCATTAGTAAACTTTGAAATGGCCATTTGCATGGCCATTTTGAAGTTTTTGGCTAGTGTAGACATAGCCAGTGAGTGCTGACTCTGTCCCCTGCTTTGACTAGTAGATGTTGGTGAGTTTTATGGCAGGGTCTTTGAGGGAGAAATATAACAGTGTATGAAAGAGGTGAGAAGATAGTCAGTTAAGCTTACAGATTTCCCTTACCCTTGTTTGTTGCAGCCTGGTGTAAACCCAAGTGAGAGTGATGAGCCCCACACACGGCTGGGTCGCCTCTACCTGTATCATTATCGTGAAGAGCAACCCTTCACTCCACTGGCTGAAATTCAAAGGATTGAAACTGCTGCCATTCTAGACCTCAAGTGGTAATGCTGGCAAGTTGGTGGCACATGTGGGGAGAGATACCAGGCTCCTTTGGTACTTGTGACTGGGTTGCTGCTCTAGATGTTCATTCTCTCTGATTGGCAGTAACTTCTACTGCAGTAATGTGAGCACAGTGCTGTACAAGATTTCTGGCTTTGCGGGGTTATTGCTCTGTTCAAGGGTAAAAACTCCCAGTTGTTCATGGAGGTTAGCTGTCATTGTGGGTGTCCTGGCTGCTCTTTTACTATGCCTGCTGCTTATGGAGGTTGGGGACAGTTTTATCAGAGGTTGTGGAACTAGGGAAGCATCAGGATAGAAGTAACAGAAGAGGCTGCTTGCTCTCTTGTCTATTGGCTTTGAAAACAAGTTTTAAAGCTATGATTCTTTTTAAATTACAAAAATGGAAATTATTAGCTGAAGCAGGGGGATCCTCTTTTGGGAATGAGGTGGGAGATGAAGGGAGGAAAAGCTGCATTATGGGATGGGATCTTGTCTTCCCTTAGTCCTTGTGTGGAATAAGAGCTATGCAAGTTGAGGGAATTGCAGTAAGGGAGTCTGCTGTCTGACAGAGACATGCAAAAGAACTGTAGGAAATAAAATAGAACTCCTCCTTCAGAACTGTGTTCCTTTCCTCTACTGAATTGACATGGATTTGCATTCAAGACCTTGTCAATTAATCTTCAGGTGCCACATTCCTGTCGCAGAACACCCTTTGTTGGGCATTGCAAATGCCAAAGGAACTGTGGAGCTCTGCCATCTGACTGGAAGTGAGGTAAGTGGCTGGGGTGCAGGTTATTAGTGAAGATAGCCTTCATGTAAATGCCATTAGCTTCATTACTAATGTTCAAAGGCTTTACAGTGCAGTGTTACTGAATATTGGGGTTGGAGGCTCCATGGCAGTACCTGTGACTTTGGAGCAAATGGGTATAGTTGAAAATTAATATTTTTAAATGGCATTTTCCCTAGATTCCAAAGCAAAAGTTTTGTCTCTGAGGTCTGGGAATAAAGCTAGGCTCTGTCCGTCTGTGAAGAATGGGAATAAGGGAAGAAATGGGGAAGGGGTAGGGGAAGATGATGACAGTGCTCTTCAGTTGCTACTTCTCCCCAGCAACTGTTGAAAGAACAGTTGACAAAATAGAACTGTGAAAGGAGAGTCATGTAAGCCCAAGAAAGAGAATTTTGAGGAGGGTGTATAGGCCATTGTTAAATGCAGCATAGAGATTGAGGGTGAAGAGGGGGATCTGTGAGGAAGAGGTTATTGGTGACTAGAGGGCAGTTTGAATGGAGTGGAGAAAGCAGAAGTCAGCCTAGGTGGATGTGAGGACACTGTGGCTGGATGGACCTCTAGTCATAATGACCTTTGAAATGGAAGAGCTGCCAGGGTGGCTAGTTAGGGGGGCAGGGAGGAGTCAGTGATTTTAAGGTCAGGAAATGTGAGGCACCTTATGTGGACAGTAGTCCTTGGATCTAGCAGTTCAGTCACTTATATGTTGGGATTTTTCTTTTGTGTAATGCCAAGGATCGTAAAATTCTGCAGGGTAGAATCTGTTGCATTCATGGAATACAGCCACCTGTGGGGTCCTCCCTAGTGAAGTGTGAAAGAGCAATTAAACACTGTCTTTGTGGTTGTTCAGTTTTCCTATCTTGACCAATTTCCTTTTCTCTCCAGTAGAAGAACAGCTGCATGTTGGAGCCACTCTGTAATGTTGATTTAGGTGCACAATGCATTGCCTTATCTCTGGACTGGTCTACTGGACGGGAGCAATGGTGAGACGGGGAATAATTATGACACTCTGTAGTTGTGTGCGAGAGAGAAATAGGATCCATTGTCACTTCCACAGTCCTAGCTCTCAAGAGGCTTAGAACTGCCTTTCAGGTTCCTTCATGCAGAAATTTTTACTGTGGGGTCTCTGCCTGTGATCTATTAACAGAGAAATGGCAGCTATAGTGCTTGTGTAAAATCTGAACTCAGCTGAGTTTGAGCACTATTATTCTGTCATGGGGAAGCTTAGAATCTCAGCCTCAAGGAGGTTGCTCTCCTGTCTGCTCCCAGAGTTGATTCCAGAAATATGATCGCAAAGTACAATTAAGTTAGCAGTCAGCCTTGGCCCAAAGGGGACTGTTTTCAAAATTGAGGGGTTGGGGGAGAGAAGTGTGGACTGAGCACAGGGTTGGGAGCCAGGGGAGTTCTGTAGCTGAAATTGTTTAACTTAACCTGGTATCTCTTTGAATTGCTTGTGCCCATTATACTGTCTCTATATGTGATGTTTAATGAATTGACAAACTTCAGTCCTTGGGCAAATCTCTTTGCGCATGTATCTTCATCTTTAAAATGGATAACTACTCTCTGTGTTGATTCAGAAGGGCATCCCTGTGAAGTCTGCCACTGCTGCTGCTTAATCACTTGGGAAGCTAAAGGCCTTGTACCTCCAGTGGGGTTGAATGTGCAGCATCTGCAGCATTCCCAGTTCCTGTAAGACCCAGTGAATGGGAGAGCAGTGTGGGAAATTGCCACACTGGAGAGATGAAACACCTTAATGGATGTTTCAGTAGTGTTTTGCAGCTTACAGATGACCAAAGACTTTATTTTAATTTTCCCAAGTCCTTGTGTGCTGTTAATTACCTACTGGAGAGCAGAGAGGCGGGATAGTGAATGTTGCTGTGCTTCCCATGCTGTGTGCACTAAAGATTAAATCCACTTCTTTAGAACAGGGGATTGATGGGCTCTGCAAATACACAGCATTGGTATCTGCTCGAAAGCCTTGCTCCCCTAGTGTCTCTCCATGTCTATGTTAAATAGACACTCATTTGTATTTTACCTGGTCTTTTCAGGCTCTGATGTGGCAGGTGTGCAGGAGAAAGTCACTGAATTAAATGCTGGGACCTGAGTTGTCTTAAACTGTAATATATGTTGTCTGTCTTTTCTGTTATAGTGGGCAACCATTGAGAATAATCAGCAGTGATTCAAAGGGGAAGCTGAACCTACTGTCAATAGATGAGTCTGCTCCTTCTGTGCGTATCCTTAACCAGTGGAAAGCTCACAACTTTGAGGCCTGGACTGCTGCTTTTAATTATTGGAACATAGACGTTGTGTATTCAGGTGTGTGAACACCAAAAGCCTTTTCTGGGGAGGGCAGGTAAATATCCTGGAGATACGTGGCTGTCAAAACACCCATTTTCGTGTGTGTCTGTCTCTCTTGACACTCTATCTTTTACTTGTGCATCATGGTGACAGTTCTTTCTGCTGTACCAACCAGCTGGCATCTTGTCAGTGTTTGTGCCATTTCTTGTAAAAGTAATCTATGAAGGAGTGACTGTGGAAAGTGGATGGAATTATTGTGGGGGAGGTAGTCGATATTAGTGCCCACCTGGATGGTTCATTAGTCAAGCAGGAGTAACAGAACAGGAGACAGAAGTGAAGGTTCTGGGATTCTAGTATCAGCTCAGCTATTGAGATAAAGTTTGTCCTTGGCAAATTACTTCTCTTTTCCGAGTATTGATTTCCCCATTAGAAAGTGGAGATACCTTCGTAGGCAGTTTTGTGAGATCCAACTTATGTTTGTGAAGTGCTCTGACATACTGTGGGAAAGGTGTCAAATGTTGACTACTATATGCTTCTGTTTAGATTGAGTGCTTTCTAACAATTTCCCTTTCCCAATCCTACCTGATGCTTTTGGGTGAAGTGATATCTTTGTGGTACACAAAATAGTTCTGCTTTTCATTCCATTGAAAAGCCCAAGTCCAGCTATGATCTTGAGTGCAACAGCAACAAGGGCGTAGTCCCCAGCTTTAATCATTCTCCAGATCTGTCAAATCTCAGTTTCTTTCATGGTGCACTGATTTTTCCAACTAGTGTTAATACAGAGCCTTTCCTCCTTGTACAGGTGGAGATGACTGTTTGCTCAGAGGCTGGGACACCAGGTGCTGTCCAGAGACACTTATCTTCACCAGTGAGCGGTAACTAAGCCACTCAGACAGATGGATATAGAATGATGATGCATGACTCACTGTGACTAAGTGTGTGGTCTTCCCACAATTTCAGTTAAATTTAAATTAGGGCTGTTGATTAATTGCAGTTAACTCACCCAATTTCCTCAATAATTGATCGTAATTAATTCTAGTTTTAATCATGGTGCTAAAATAGGATGCCAATTGGTATTTGGTAATATTTTTGGATGTTTTTCTACATTTTCAAACGTATTGATTTCAGTTATAAAACCACATACAGAGTGTATGCTACTCACTGTATATTATTATTTTTGAGTACAGGTATTGTAAAAATGATAAAGAAAAATTATTTTTCAGTTCACTTTGTACAAATATTTTAGTACAATTTCTTGTGAAAATACAACTTACAAATGTGGATTTTTTTATTATTTTTTGTTACCTAACTGCACTCAAAAACAAAACGATATCACCTGAAAGTGAAAACAGGCATTCACTTGGGACATTTGTAGCCAGCATTGCAAAGTATTTACGTGCTAGATATGCTAAACATTTGTGTGCTCCTTCATGCTTTGGACGCTATTCCAGCAGACATGTTTGCAAGATGATGATACTCATTTAAAAAAAATGCATTAATTAAATCTGTGACTGAACTCCTTGAGGTGGGGTCAGAAGGTGGGTAGGTTAGAATTGTGTCCCTGGCTCTATTTTATAGCAGTCTCAGCTGATGACCTGACAAATGTTGTTCTTTGTAAGAATACCTTCACTGCTTATTTGACAAAATGCAGAGAAGGTATCAATGTGAGATTTTTAAAGATAGCTATAGCACTCCGTCCAGTGTTTAAGAACCTGAAGTGCCTTCCAAAATCTGAGAAGGATGATGTTGTGGATTTCATGCTTGAAGAAGTCTTAAAATAGCACCACTCTACGGAAACTACAAAACCTGAAATACCAAGGAAGAAAATTAAGAACATAAGAACATAAGAATGGGCCATACTGGGTCAGACCAAAGGTCCATCAAGCCCAGCATCCCATCTGCCGACGGTGGCCAATGCCAGGTGCCCCAGAGAAGGAGAACAGAAGACAAGTGATTTATCTCGTGCCATCCATCTCCTGCCCTTGTTATGAAGGCTAGGGCACCATACTTTATCCCTGGCTAATAGCCATTTATGGACCTGACCTGCAAAAATTTATCAAGCTCTTTTTTAAACCCTAATAGAGTCCTGGCCTTCACAGCCTCCTCGGGCAAGGAGTTCCACAGGTTGACTGTGCGCTGTGTGAAGAAAAATGTCCTTTTATTAGTTTTGAACCTACTACCCATCAATTTCATTTGGTGTCCCCTAGTTCTTGTATTATGGGAAAAGGTAAATAATTTTTCTATATTCACTTTCTCCACACCATTCATGATTTTATATACCGCTATCATATCGCCCCTCAATCGCCTCTTTTCCAAACTGAAAAGTCCCAGTCTCTCTAGCCTCTCCCCATATGGGACCCGTTCCAAGCCCCTAATCATCTTAGTCGCCCTTTTCTGAACCTTTTCTAATGCCAATATATCTTTTTTGAGGTGAGGAGACCACATCTGCACGCAGTACTCGAGATGTGGGCGTACCATAGTTTTATATAGGGGAAGTATGATATCTTTTGTCTTATTATCGATCCCTTTTTTAATAATTCCTAACATCCTATTTGCCTTACTAACTGCCGCTGCACACTGCGTGGATGTCTTCAGAGAACTATCCACTATAACTCCAAGATCCCTTTCCTGATCTGTCGTAGCTAAATTTGACCCCATCATGTAGTACGTGTAATTTGGGTTATTTTTTCCAACATGCATTACCTTACACTTACCCACATTAAATTTCATTTGCCATTTTGCTGCCCAATCACTCAGTTTGCTGAGATCTTTTTGTAGTTCTTCACAATCCCTTTTGCTTTTGACTGTCCTGAACAACTTGGTGTCATCTGCAAACTTTGCCACCTCACTGCTTACCTCATTTTCTAGATCATTGATGAACAAGTTGAACAGGATCGGTCCCAGGACTGAGCCCTGGGGAACACCACTAGTTACCCCCCTCCATTGTGAAAATTTACCATTTATTCCAACCCTTTGTTTTCTGTCTTTTAACCAATTCCCGATCCATGAAAGGACCTTTCCTCCTATCCCATGACCACCTAATTTACATAAAAGCCTTTGGTGTGGGACCGTGTCAAAGGCTTTCTGGAAATCTAGGTATATTATGTCCACTGGGTGCCCCTTGTCCGCATGTTTATTAACCCCTTCAAAGAATTCTAATAGATTAGACAGACACGACTTCCCTCTGCAGAAACCATGCTGACTTTTGCCCAACAATTCGTGCTCTTCTATGTGCCTTGCAATTTTACTCTTTACTAGTGTTTCTACTAATTTACCTGGTACTGATGTTAAACTTATCGGTCTATAATTGCCAGGATCTCCTCTAGAGCCTTTTTTAAATATTGGTGTTATATTGGCCGTCTTCCAGTCATTTGGTACCAAAGTGGATTTAAAGGATAGGTTACAAACCACTGTTAATAACTCCGCAATTTCACATTTGAGTTCTTTCAGAACCCTTGGGTGAATGCCATCTGGTCCTGGAGACTTGTTACTATTCAGCTTATCAATTAATTCCAAAACCTCCTCTAATGTCACTTCAATCTGAGTGAGTTCCTCAGATTTGTCGCCTAAAAAGGCTGGCTCAGATTTAGGAACCTCTGTAACATCTTCAGCCGTGAAGACTGAAGCAAAGAAATCATTTAATCGCTCCGCAATGGCACTGTCTTCCTTGATCGCTCCTTTTATATCTTTATCATCCAAGGGCCCCACTGCTTTTTTAGCAGGCTTCCTGCTTCTAATGTATTTAAAAAACATTTTACTATTGTTTTTTGAATTTTTGGCTAGCTGTTCCTCAAACTCTTTTTTGGCTTTTCTTACTACATTATGACAGTTAATTTGGGAGTGTTTATGTTCCTTTCTATTTTCCTCACTAGGATTTGACTTCCACTTTTTAAAAGCTGCCCTTTTCTCTCTCACTGCCTTTTTAACATGGCTGTTTAGCCATGGTGGTTCTTTGTTAGGTCTCTTACTGTGTTTTTTTTATTTGGGGTATACATTTAAGTTGGGCCTCTAGTATGGTGTCTTTAAACAGTTTCCATGCAGCTTCCAGGGATTTTAGTTTAATTACTCTACCTTTTAGTTTCTGTTTAACTAGCTTCCTCATTTTAGTGTAATTCCCCTTTTTGAAATTAAATGCCAGAGTGTTTGACCGCTGCGGTGTTCTTCCCAACACAGGAATATTAAAAGTTATTATATTGTGGTCACTATTTCCAAGCGGTCCAGTAACAGTTACCTCTTGGACCAGATCCTGCGTTCCAGTCAAGACTAGATCGAGAATCGACTCTCCCCTTGTGGGTTCCTGTACTAGCTGCTCCAAGAAGCAGTCATTTAAGGCATCAAGAAATTTAATCTCTGAATCCCGTCCTGAGGTGACATGCACCCAATCAATATGGGGATAATTGAAATCTCCTATTATTACTGTGTTTTTTATTTTGATAGCCTCTCTAATCTCCCTTAACATTTCAGCATCACTATCACTGTCCTGGTTAGGTGGTCGGTAATATATTCCTAATGCCATATTCATATTAGAGGAATGAATTGTTATCCATAATGATTCTATGGAACATTTTGATTCCTTTAGGATTTTTACTTCATTTGATTCTATATTATCCTTCACATATAGTACCACTCCGCCACCCGCACGACCTGTTCTGTCTTTCCGATATAATTTATATCCCGGTATGATAGTGTCCCACTGATTGTCCTCATTCCACCATGTTTCTGAGATGCCTATTATGTCAACTTCCTCCTTTGATATGAGGTACTCCAGTTCACCCATCTTATTAGACAGACTCCTAGCATTAGTGTAAAAGCATGTTAGAAAACTACCACTATTTATATGTCCGCCTTTCACAGACGTGGTGGATTTTTTTATGCACGATTGTTTCACATCTGATCTTGCCCATATATTATTTCCCACGTTCCCTATCTGACTAACTTCTAGGGAATCCCTGTCTATGGAGCCTCGTGTAAGAGAAGTCTCCGTCCGATCCAGGTGCTCCCCCGCACCAATCGGCTTTCCCCCACCTCTTAGTTTAAAAACTGCTCTATGTCCTTTTTAATGTTTAATGCCAGCAGTCTGGATCCACCTTGATTTAGGTGGAGCCCATCCTTCCTGTATAGGCTCCCCCTACCCCAAAAGTGTCCCCAGTTCCTAATAAATCTAAACCCCTCTTCCCTACACCATCGTCTCATCCACGCATTGAGACTCTGAAGTTCTGCCTGTCTATCTGGCCCTGCGCGTGGAACTGGAAGCATTTCAGAGAATGCCACCAAAGATGTTCTGGATTTCAGTCTCTTTCCTAGTAACCTAAATTTGGCCTCCAGAACATCTCTTCTACCCTTCCCTATGTCATTGGTACCAACATGTACCACGACGACCGGCTCCTCCCCAGCACTGCCCATAAGTCTGTCTAGATGCCTCGAGAGATCCGCAACCTTCGCACCAGGCAGGCAAGTCACCATACGGTTCTCCCGGTCATCACAAACCCAACTATCTATATTTCTAATGATCGAATCCCCCACTACTAAAACCTGCTTCTTCCTAACAGCTGGCGCTCCCTCCCCCGGAGAAGTATCCTCGGCACGAGAGGATACAACATCACCCTCTGGAAGGAGGGTCCCAACTACGGGATGGTTTCCCTCTGCTCCCCTTGACTGCTCTCCTTCCCTGAGCCTTTCATCCTCCGTAACAGCCTCAGGACTGTCAGATTGGAGGTGGGACAGCCCTACTATGTCCCGGAAAGTCTCATCCACAAACACCTCTGCCTTCCTTAGCTCCTCCAGTTCAGCCACCCTGGCCTCCAAAGCACGCACTCGGTCTCTGAGGGCCAGGAGCTCCTTGCATCGAGCGCACACATACGCCACCCGCCCACAGGGTAGGTAGTCATACATACTGCACTCGACACAATAAACAGGATAGCCCCCACTCTGCTGCTGGGCTTCTGCCTCCATTTCCTACTCTAGTTATATATGAGGGTTAATTAAATGTTTCAGATAGAGGTTGTTATAAAGGATTTAGTTTAAGGGCAACAGAAGTCACTGGCTCCCTCCAAGCTCCCCCTCTCCAAACTCCCTCCTGTTAGCACGCACCCTGTTTGCCAGCACCCGGTCGCAAAGCTCCCTGGTCGCTTACTAGCAGGGTTTAAGTGCTCGGCCTCCCTGATAGCTCCTCCCTCTGCCTACAGCTCAGCCAATCAGCACACGGTGTTTCAATTCAAACCTAATCAGCTTCCAACTGCCTGCCTGCCTGCCTGAGCACACGGCCTTTCAAACAAACAAACACACACTCAGCTCAGCACTCCAAACAAACAAACTCCAAACTCCAAACAAACACACAAGCCCAAAACCTCCAAATATAAGCAGCCACTTAGCCCAAGGTGCTTTAGTTTGCTCCTTCCTTCTCCTCCTCCAGGAGAGCCTCTCCAAACTCCCTCCTGTTAGCACGCACCCTGTTTGCCAGCACCCGGTCGCAAAGCCTCTGCTGGTGGTATCTGCTCAGATGATGAAAATGAACATGCACCAGCCTGTACTGCTTTGAATTGTTATTGAGAGGAACTTGTCATCAGTATGGATGCATGTCTGGAATGGTGGTTGAATCAGGAAGGCACATCTGAATCTTCAGACCATCTGGTACATAAATATCTTATGACACCCAACAACAGTCACATACAAATTTCTGTTCTCACTTTCAGGTGACATTGTGAATTTGAAGTGGGCAGCATTATCTCTTGCAAATGTAACCAGACTTGTTTGAGTGATTTCGTTGAACAAGAAATAGGACTGAGTGGACTTATAAGCTGTAAAGTTTTACAATATTTTATTTTTGAACGCCGTTTTTTGTACATAATTCTACATTTGTAAGTTCAACTTTCATGATAGTGATTGCACTACAGTACTTGTATTAGATGAGTTGATAAATATTAATGCTTTTGTTTTTATAGTGCAAATACTTGTAATAAAAATAAACAAAGTGAGCACTGTACACTTTTTATGCTGTGTTGTTTAACATTCCTGATTATGGTTAACCAGTAAGCATACAGATAAGCATGAGGTGTACTGGTGTGCTTTACTGGTTAACTATCCCTTGCTGGTGTACTCTGGTGGTGGCCAACAGCACCAGGCTAGTGGGCCAGGCAGCAGGATCCCACACCTGTGGCAGGGCCAGGGGGTGGACTGGGTGGCAGGCTCTGAGTTATAACTGTTAACCAATTAACTGTTTTCAATTGCTCGTTGTAAGTGTAACCAGTATATTTGAAAATATAGGAAAAATCCCCAAATCTACTATATATTTGACAGAGTTTGTGAGTGTCTGTCTATTCAAGAACGCCCCCTAAATGGTAAGAGCTAAGACCTCCAAATTCAGAATACAGTTTCTGCTTATCATAACTTAAAGCAAGGTTAAGAGTTTATCTGTGCTGGGGGAGCTGAAGCTTCCTCTCCCCCATATTCATTGCTTGCTGTTTTGTCTTCCTCACTGTGATGGAAGGAGGGAAGAGTGCACAGTTTGCCGTGTTCCTCACTCTGGTTGGGAAGGACAGTGGGCAAGCAAGCTGTGCACAGCTTGCCCTTGCACAGGGGCAGGAAGGGGAACCACAAGGTGTTGCATGGGCAAGGGTTGAGCAGAGGGTTGTTGTGTGTGAGGTGCAGGAGTCCGGGTTGCGGGGTGAGGAGGAGCTCAGGGCAGTTTGTATGCGGGGATGCAGGTTTTGAAAAGTCCAATAATTTTCCTTTCATTTTCCAGCACCCCCAAATTATTATTGACTTAAGGACCTGAGCAATGCTGGACAAACTTGCTAGTATTTAAATAAGTAGTATTCTATTATTGTTTAACAGTGTGATTAATCACAATTTTTAAAATTGTTTTGACAGCCCTAATTAAAATGTCAGCTTTTAACCATTCAAGGCATGCCATGGTCTTGTCCTTCTGTGCAGTTATTTTGCTGCCTATGGTTGGTTAGTTGGTCATCCAGCCTCATGCACTGTAATCCCCAGGTCCTTTTTTGCTGCACTGCTACTTAGCCATTTGGTCACCAGCCTGTAATAGTGCTTGGGATTCTTCTGTCCCAAGTGCAGGACTCTGCACTTTGCCTTGTTGAACCTCATCAGATTTCTTTTGGCCCAATCCTCCAATTTGTCTAGGTCACTCTGGACCCTATCCCTGCCCTCTAACATATCTACCTGAACCCCTAGCTCAGTGTCATCTGCAAAATTGCTGAGAGTGCAATCCATCCCCTCATCCAGATGGTTAATAAAGATGTTGAACAATACTGGCCCTAGAACTGATCCTTGTGATCTCATTTAAAAAAAGAAAAATGGTATCGTTAGTTTTAAAAGGTCTGTTTTCCGTACCCGATATTGCTGGGTATGAACTATTTTACCCTATTTTAATTTGAGTCTTGTATCAACTGTTTTATTATTTTACCTGGGAGAGAACTACTCTCCTCTGTGTACTGTACTACAATCACTAGTCTGCTGCTTAAGGCTATCCTTAACTCCTTATTATAAAAAGCTTTGCTGCATTGGAGGTTTTCTTAGAGCTCTCTAACTTGAAGAACAGAATGAACTGTTCTCACTTCATGCACTCTTCCTTGGTCTCCATTCGCCTGATACATGTGGTTCCTTTGCAGACATTCAATGGGCGTGTGTAGCATTCATTGCAGTCCGCACCGTGAACACCTTCTGGCTACAGGAAGGTGAGTGCTCTCTGCCTGGTCTTGCTTGACATCTGCCACTTGCCTTGTTATTTGCAGTCTATGGCTGCTTCCCTAAAAGCTCTTGTTGGAAGAGGTTGACCTCAGTGGAGAGTGGTAAGAAGTGCATGGCTGCATCTTCCTACTGTGCACTATAATTCCTTTGTTGTCTGTGCATATTTGTTTGTTTCCTTCCAGCTATGATGAGCACATTCTCCTGTGGGACACCAGAAATATGAAGCAGCCATTGGCAGACACCCATGTTCAGGGTGGAGTTTGGCGACTGAAGTGGCACCCGACACGTGAACACTTGCTGTTGGCTGCTTGCATGCATAATGGTTTCAAAATCCTTGACTGCCAAGGAAGTATGGGTGAGAGTTCAGTTGATTGGGAAGGGATGGTCTCCCTCTACTCACACTTTGTTCTGTTCATCTTCCCTGACTATAGACGCTACTGCACTGAGTACACTCATCCTTTGTTAAAGGAGTACTTTATGAGAACTCACTTAAACAAGGGACACACATACCTACCTTAGATCACTCTACAAGTGGACTCCCCCCACCCCACCCCCAGGCTCATACGAGCCTTACCCCACTCCCCGTGGCTTAAACCTGCTGCAGCCTGACCCCCTACTGCTGCCTGTACTCCCTGCAGCCTGACCCCTCCCCCACCCACTGCCGGCCCTGCAGCCCCAAACGGCGGCAGCCAGACCCCCTTGCCGCTTGACACCCCCCCCCCCCCAGCCCTAAACTGCGGCACCCAGACCCCTTTACTGGCCCCACAGCCTGAACCCCCTGCAAGCCCCGCAACCTGACCTCGTGGCTGCCTGTATGCCCCGCAGCCAGACCCCGCCCTCGCCACTTGTAACACCAGCAGCTAGACCCCACCCCCCACATAAGCATTGGCTTATTTGTCTTTGAAGGCATATGATTACCATTCCCCTTCACACGTCAAAAAGAATCAGTACACTTGGGGTGGAATAGGGGAATTCTTCTCACCTAAATTTTCAACACCGAAACACATAGCTGACAAGCTACCTCTTACTGGGCTTTGCAGCTTGATTTCTACTTATTCTTCTTTTTAGCAGACAACACAGATGAATGCATTGTTGTATCATCCTACATCTTGCATAACTCCTTGGCTTATGGAGCTGATTGGTCAAGACTCTCCCCACGGGATCCCTTGGCTGTGAAACAGGACCAACTTTCTGTACCCGAGTCATCTGAAGAACCAGTGGCAAGTTCAGATCAAGGAGGCAAGAAACTGGATCTGCAGATCCAGAACCTGAAGATAGTTTATGAATCTCCTACAGCTACCTTTGATGTAGTGTTAGATGAGGAGGGTGAAGGCACTGCCTCACAGGTCAGACCAGAGAGTGGCTCTGACCCTCATTCTCAGCATCCTGATCGAAGGAGATTGAACACCAAGAGTGATCAAACTGAATTAGCAAAGGCTCAAAGAGACATCAGCATCCTAGCGACTTGTTCATTTTATGATAACATCTTACATGTTTGGAAATGGGAAACACATCAAATCAACCCTTCAGAGTAAAATATTAAATATTATTCCCAGTCAAAAACACAGTTTCACTTGAACAGCCCTGAAAAGTTCATTGTTCATCCCTCTCTTTCTCAAATACCCCAGATGGCAGATATAGAAGACTTTTTGTATTGCAAAACTATATCTGCAGTCTATGCCCAGTATAATTTCAGCTGGCTTTTTCCAGTTTTATTGCCTGGGAGCTGAAGGCTCTTGTATTGTTGAAGACCTATGCTGTTAAATTAAGGCAATTACATTCTTAATGTTTTGTGTCTAACTCAAACGAAACCAAAATGACTAGTCTGCCTTTGCTGATGCAGACATTTAAATATGGGTGCATATACGTGGCTGCCCTTTACTGTTTTAATTCAGTGTGGTGATGGTGCATTTCAGGTGATGCTTTTTAAGGTATGAAATATACCTCCCTTAATGACTAGTTTGTTTTTAAGTCTTGCCTCCAGTTTGAGATGTGGGTAGATGCCACATCTCTCATCCCACTCTCAAACGAATGTTTCCTCCCTCCCCCTAGGAAACCTTACCGCAATAAGTACGTTATTGAATAACTGCCACAAAGTTAAGGGGGTTTATATGACATGTTTGAATATGTCTGTATGGCAGAGCTATTTTGGGATACCTCAGTATCCCAAAATAGCTACTCCATGTCTTTGACATGAGCCCGGTATTTCAAAATATTTTTCCGAAATAATGGGAATGCTATTTTGGCATCCCTGTGGTCCTCGTTGAAGGAGGAGTAAGGGATGTTTTGAAACAGCACATTGTTTCGATAATGCCAAATGGTAAAATAGCCTATTTTGAACTACACTCAAAATAAGTTATGCAATTTGCTCTATGCAGATTGCATAACTTACTTCACATTCAGCCTGAATGTGTAGATGTAGTCTGTGAGACCTGTCCTCATAACACACAACAGTTTGAGACATGGTGTACAGGGAAACTACATTGGATATGGAGATTTCTTTTAGAGTGAAATCCAAGATTGTTTCATGTACATGACAAAACAGATTGCAAGAGCAGCTCCATTGAAGTTGTGTAGCAAAATATTTTAAACATGAGGATTCAGCTATTGCTGCATATGTATAATTTTACACATAATTTACAGCCTGGTACAAGTTGACTTTCAGGTTATCACTTGTCAACAAGCACCACTTGGATTTGCATGGTCATGCAGTGAGTTTCCTTGAATATTAGCACTTGCAGCAAAATAACCTTTAAAAAGCCAATTGCAACAAACCCCTCTCTTTTGTACCTATGAGACTAGCATCAAAGTAGGTTAGAAAAATAAAAGCTGAGCAGGATTTTCATCTTAAATCTCAAAACCCTTGAACATAGACAACACTTCTTGATGTTCTTTAAAAATATACAATTATTTAATAATGCAATCCTAACCAGGATTTCTTCAGAATTCCTTGAAGTTATTCTCTTAGATTATTGTTGTGAAGTATCAGCAAGGCACTACAGAAATGGGGGCACTGCCTTGGTGTTCCTGATTATCATCATCCAAAAACCCAGCTTAAAATATTTAAGTAATAGCTTGTAGGGATTTTTCAATGAGAATCTTAATGAATTATTAGCCTAGATTAGAAGAAACACCAGCAGCAACTATAGTTTTTGTACAAGTAAATTCATACAGCCATTAAAACCACATACAAAAGTAACTAAGCTTCTTAATGCACAAAAACTTGTTTGAGAATACCATTTGTATTTTGGAACATCTTTTTGAGTGCTGTTATTTGGATATGCATATCAGCATTGTGAACAAAAGTTTGTTAACTATTTTTGGATCTTTCTAAATTAAAAAAAAATTTGAGTTCTCTCTTATTTCATTTGATGAGTTCCTAGGAAACTCATATATTGGTTCTCTTTTTGTCCTGGTGGATTTCAGAGTTTAGATTATTAAATGGCACTTTGTGTTTTTATTGTGCATATGGGATAATACTGCTGAGATCCAAAATCAATAAACAAGAAATTGCCTGGGATTAGTCTCCCAAATGTGATATGATACTATCTGGGAGGTACTGAGAAGAAACGAGGAATAGAATTGCAGTTTTTAGCTGCAAATGTGCTACAGAAGGGAGAAGTATGTATTGTCCAGACTAGCTGTGATTCTTGACCAGAAGATGACATTTTGATGAGAAATTATGCTGTCAAAGATTATCATCTAATCTTGCTCTGAGATATTCCCAAAAGATCTTCTGAAGTATTTTTCAATTTTCTCCTATTCTGAAAGGGGGTTCATCCTGAAACAAAGTGTTTATAAACTCCTAAGTAGGGTCAAAATGAAATGTTTAATTTTGATAGGATATTTCTCATTTCAATTTTGGGCATTTTGACATGTGAAAACTACATTCATAAAAAGAAGGTAGCAGAACTCCCACTGTAACTTTGTCTACTGGTTGCAGTGTTTCCCTACTGCTGGGTCTTGAACCAACAATGGGCTGTAGGAAGGGTCAAGGTGGTACTCGCCTGCATGCCTTCCCTTTTCCCTGGGCAGCAGTGTGAAGGAAAGTTTCTGAGGCAATCAGCAATTTGGCTCAGGCAACTTTCCCTGTTGCTGCCTTGATCCTGCTCTGGGCAACAGGGTGGAAAGAGGGATCTGCTTCGTAGCCACACAGAAGGAATAGTCAACAAGTGGATGGCCTGGAAGCAATTGCAGTAGAGCTGAGAGAGAGCAACAGGTGCAGGGCATGAGCTGGGGTTTCATTGCTTATCCCTAACCCTGGTGAGAGGTGAAGCATTTTTCTCCAGCCCTGGTGAAAGCTGTAGGACTGAGCTGGGGCCAGAGTTTTTCCACTTCCCAGCCCCTGCAAGAGCTGTGGGGTGGGGCCATATTCCCTGTCCCCAGCCTAAGCTTGTGAGTGTGGATGCATATGTGCATGTGCTAATTGCAGGGGCAATCATTGTGGAGGGAGCACAGCTCCCCCTGTACAGCACTGTTGTTCAGTGTGGGGACAGGGAGGGAGGTTGAGTGTGGGGGGGTACTTATTTGTCTGGAGGCCAGCAGGGTTGGGAGACCTATTGTCACTTGGCCACTGTTTTCCTGCTGTGGCTGCCCCTAGGGGTGAGTCTGAAGTATAATTCCCCTCTTCTGTGTACTCCTCCTTTTCCATGTTCTGCAAAAGCATAGGATTGCAGGCACTTTACAGGCACAACCAGACTTTTACCTTAGTTTAAGTTAGGTTATGAGAAAGCTGCATACCAAATTATCCATAGCTCTTATGGTTTAAGAGCAGTTCTCAAACAAACTGCACACACTATAAAAATACACTATAGATACTAACTGCATCCAAAAGAGAAGCTGCCTTACAACTGGGAATAACCTCAGACTAGTTGCATGGTACAGGTTTCAACAGGACAGTCCACAGCACTTTGATGCTGCTCATAGGGCTCTGGAAAGTGTCTCCCTTCTCTTGTGTAAAACTCCATTTCCTCTAGCATTGACCTCTGGGCACTAAAGAACAGGAGGATGGGAATTGCCTAAGTACTTGGTGATTGGCTCAATATCCTGAAATATAAGTACCTGTGACCCTTTGTCATCTAGCAGTAGAAGCAAATGGCTAACCATTAGAGCCCTGCATATCTGTGGATAGGGGAGTGGATACCTATGCAGGGCTCTCTCCCACCAAGTCCCACCAGCAGAGGGAGGCTCTATCCTCCCCCAAGTTCCCAACAGCACAGCCAGTGTGCTAGGTGCCTGCAGGGAAAGGACACAACAAGCTGCATCTTAAATCTTCCCCCTCCAGTTGTGTCCTACAAATAAAATCTGGACTGCATATAACAAGTCAAATGAGTTGAGCCTGACGGCTACAGGTCCTCATTTTTGTATCCCCCCCTCCCCCCACCCCCCACCCCCAGGGCCCTACCGACCATGCATCTGCTGCTTCTGACCACAGACTATGGCATGAAGAGACTCAGGGAATAAGCAGATTTTATTCAATGCTCTCCCTCTCACCCATTTGGGAATTATAAAGGTTTTAAAAAAAGTTGTATTTAAAAGTTACAAAAGCCAAGTCAGTAAGATTTTCCTTTAATAGGCACTGAGAAAGGGGAGCATATTGTTTCCATCTACAGCTGAAATCTCCCTAGGGAACGTTCTTATCAGATATAAAAACACTTTTAAATATTTCCAGTGTATTAGCTGCTGCAGATACTTTCAAGAGACGACGGCAACATGTTATTTCTTAACGCACATAGTTCTTGGGAAACAGCTGGAAGAGCTTGCCTTCCTGAGTCGCTTCAAATCCGTATTTCTCAAGGTTATTTGGGTCGAAATTTCCTTCTTTAAAATCCTTCTCAATTTGTGGGGCAACGACTTCCATGAAAAGCTCCTTGGCCGTCAGCGGTGGCTGTGTCCCTTTCGGAGCCTTATAGGAAACGTAGGGCTTGAGCTTGAACCCCGTCAGATCCGGAACCACGAATTCGGGGACCATTTCCTTAACTTTCACAAACTTCCCTCCGGCGGTGATGTAACCCACTTTCCTGGCTCCTCGGCCCTTGTGATGGGTGCGGGGCCCACGTTTGCTGGTGAATTCAGCCATCCTGTCTGCGCCCCGGACCAGGCCTCGCGCGAGGTTGCCAAGCAGTCCCATGCCGAGCGCCCGGGAAGCGGGAACCGCCGAGCCCCGCGGGGCAGGTCAGGCCGGGCTGCGGCCTGGCTTGGCCGCGTGACACAGCAGGGGCCCGCGCCGCCCCCGCTGCGGTGCGCAGCTCAGCCCGCTGAGGACGGGGGCTGCCGGCACCCGCGGCTCGGCAGACAGGGCAGTTCCGGAGCTGGGTGCGGTGCGGAGGGAGCCGAACGACACCTCCCGGCAAAAGGGCTCGAGCCGCCCTTCTCCGGCGCGGCCACCAGCACGTGACACCGCCGTGGCCAATCAGCGCGGAGAATCGTGCGGGAGGCGGTCCGGAGGGAAGGAAACGTCGCGTGGTGGCGCGTGCGCGCACAGAGTGTTTTCCGACCAGACGCGTCGGGACGGGGCGGTGCCGGTTTGACCTCTGACCTGACATCTAACCTCTGACTCCTCCTGCCGGCTTCCCCCGTTCCCCGCTCGGTGAGTCCCGCCAGCGCGCTGCAGCGGGCACCCGCTTCGCCTCAGCAGCCCCGGGGCCTGGCGGCCGCAGCCGCCCCCACCCGCTCTGGGGTTTCACGCGGGGCCGGGGCGGAGGAGTGAATGATACGGCACCGATACGGGGTGGAGGTGCCGGGTTACACACTGTGTTTCTGGACAAAGGCGGCTCCCCTGCTGCGAGGCGGGGCTGCCACCGTGAGCTCTGGCTCTGGCGCTACAGGAGCAGCGCGGGGAGACCTGCTCCAGTGTTTGCCTGGGGGGCAGAGCGGGAGCTGCCGCTGCTGCTTGCAGCGGGGGGTTGCCCTCGTGCTCGGCGGCAGGGTGGGCGAGGTAATGGAGTTTGAGCCTCTTTTGTCCAGCACCCTCTAGGCTTGCCAGAGTTTCAGAAAGTGTGAGCAGGACACAGAGCCAGCCTGGCAGCCCCAGCGCTGGGCGCTTCGGGAACCCCGCCTGGGGGCAGAGATTTTTCATGACAAGTCCCGCACCCTGTGTTTATGCAAAAATGTCCTGCAGAGCTGCCGAGGTTCCCCCTCCCCGGTCCCCAGGAATGGGGGACCTCAGCAGCTGCATGCGGCATTTTTGCGTAAACGCAAGCTGCAGGGCTTGTCATGGAAATTTGGGACTGTCCACATCTCGCAACCGGTGGTTTGTAACCTATCTTTTAAATCAGCTTCGGTACCCAATGATTGGAAGACAGCTAATATAACACCAATATTTAAAAAGGGCTGTAAAGGAGACCCTAGCAATTATAGACCGGTAAGTCTAACCTCAGTACCAGGCAAATTAGTAGAAACAATAGTAAAGAATAAAATTGTCAGGCACATAGACGAACATGATTTGTTCAGCAAAAGTCAACATGGTTTCTGTAAAGGGAAGTCGTGTCTTACTAATCTATTAGAGTTCTTTGAAGGGGTTAACAAGCACGCGGACGGGGGATCCAGTAGACGTAGTATACTTAGATTTCTAGAAAGCTTTTGACACGGTCCCTCACAAAAGGCTCTTAAGTAAATTAGATGGTCGTGGGATAGGAGGAAAAATCCTTTCATTGTTTGGGAACGGGTTAAAAGACAGGAAACAAACGGTAGGAATAAATGGTAAATTCTCACAATGGAAGGGGGTAACTAGTGGCGTTCCGCAAGGGTCAGTCCTGGGACCAATCTTGTTCAACTTATTCGTCAATGATCTAGAGAAAGGGTAAGCAGTGAGGTGGCAAAGTTTGCAGATGACACCAAACTGTTCAGGATAGTCAAAACCAAATCAGACTGCGAAGAACTTCAAAAAGATCTCAGCAAACTGAGTGATGGGGCAGCAAAATGGCAAATGAAATTTAATGTGGGTAATAATAACAAAGAGGAAGCCGTGCTAGTCTATACACTATCAAAACAAAAAGCAGTCAAGTAGCACTTTAAAGACTAGCAAAATGGTTTATTAGGTGAGCTTTCGTGGGACAGACCCACTTCTTAATGTGGGTAAGTGTAAGGTAATGCACATTGGGAAAAATAACCCCAATTATACATACAATGTGATGGGGGCAAATTTAGCTACAACAGATCAGGAAAGGGATCTTGGAATTATAACGGATAGTTCTCCGAAAACATCCACACACTGTGCAGTGGCAGTCAATAAAGCAAATAGGATATTAGGAATAATTAAAAAAGGGATAGAAACCAAGATGAAGAATATCTTACTTCCCCTATATAAAACTATGGTACGCCCACATCTTGAGTACTGTGTGCAGATGTGGTCTCCTCACCTCAAAAAAGATATATTGGTGTTAGAAAAGGGCAACTAAAATGATTAAGGGTTTGGAAAGGGTCCCATATGAGGAGAGGCTAGAGAGACTGGGACTTTTCAGTCTAGAAAAGAGGAGATTGAGGGGCGATATGATAGAGGTATATAAAATCATGAATGGTGTGGAGAAAGTGAATACAGAAAAGTTATTTACTTGTTCCCATGATACAAGAACTAGAGGACACCAAATGAAATTAATGGGTAGCAGGTTCAAAACTTATAAAAGAAAGTTTTTCTTCACACAGTGCACAGTCAACCTGTGGAACTCCTTACCAGAGGACGCTGTGAAGGCCCAGGACTCTAACAGAGTTTAAAAAAGAGCTCGATAAATATTTGGAGGTTAGGTCCATAGATGGCTATTAGCAAGGAGTAAGGTATGGTGCCTAGTCTTTTGTCAAAGGCGGGAGATGGATGGCAGGAGGTAAATCGCTTGATCGTTGTCTTCGGTTCACCTCCTCTGGGACACCTGGCATTGGCTACTGTCAGCAGACAGGATACTGGGCTAGATGGACCTTTGGTCTGACCCAGTATGGCTGTTCTTATGTTCAACCCTATCAGGACCTGACAGGTGCAGAAACAGAGAATTTGCTTGACGGTGGGTGGTTAGTATTGTCCAGCAGCATTACCAGCTATTCCACTGTTTAATGGGCTCTTAGAAGACATTTAGGAATAAAATTACAGCTAAATAACAGCACAGAATGTTGAGAGCCAAGACTGGTGGCTGCAAACAAACTTTATAGAACCACAGGACACTTGGCTATACCCATCATAAATTTTTTAGCCTTTAATGTGCTACAGGTCTGCTTGTTTTTTGTGAAGTTACAAACTAACATGGCTAACCCTCTGAGACTACTCCTCACAGATGTAATGGGCCCATAATTGTTAGGCAAGTAAAAAAAAATTAGAGACTCTCCCCTTGTGCTCCAGCCTCATGGTGGAGGGAAAGGAGTGCTGATGCTCAGAGCTTTACCCCATGTTTAGTGTAACTTTTATGGGGGTCTGGGGCTAGTAGATTTTGTGGGTTACCTCTATAGTCTGGGGTTGGAGCCAAAGGTCAAGAGTTCAGTGTGGGGTCTGGGCAGGAGGGAGGGTGGAGGTGTGGGGTCTGGGTGGGAAGTGGCAAGGGACTGAGGTGCCCACCTGGTACGGGTCTCTGTACTTGAAGATTCCTCCCCACCCACCACTGGTTGTGGCTCCTAGCCAGCTGGAAGGATGGTGGTGGAGCCTGCAAGCGTGCACAGGGACAGATTCCCTGAACTGCTTACTGAGCCACTTCCTCCCCATGCCAGGCAGCATCCATGGGCCTGGATCCTGCTCACAAGGCTTGCGCATCTCCAGCCCCACAGTGGGGAGCTGGCATTGGCATTCCAGAGACATGGACAGTGCTGAAGCTTGGTGACTTGCTGTGTGGCTGGCACACCAGCACTGTCTGGCACGGCTGCAAGAGGGCTGGGGAGAGCCTTGGGCCTCACTGGCTAGATCAGGGCAAGCTGTGGGTTCCCCAGCCTTGCTTTGTTCTTTCAGTGAGGAACTTGGGGCATCCAATATCTTCTCTCTGGAAGGTGAAGAAAAATGCAGTATTTCTACTAACTTGCCTAGTAATCTTCTACTACATAGTTTAGAAACATTGTGTGTCTGTCTGTGAGTTTGCTTGTTCAAGAACTCTTTCTAAACGGTAAGAGCTTGGACCACCAAATTTGATTTGCAGCTTCCTCGTATCATAACTTAAAACAAAACAAGGTTTTGATTGTGTCAGTACAATGGGATGTGCCTGGAATGTGCTTTTTTCTCATAAAATGAAAAGAGAGTGGTCTAGTGGGAGGAACAGTTAGTTATACTGCAAAATGACCACAGGGGGACAGCAAGGGGCCAGAGATGGGGACTGGGACAGCTGTAACCCCACTGGGACAGCACAGGGCAAGGGTGAAGAAACAAATACAGTAGACCTCTGAGATATGTGCACTTGTGTTGTGTGTATTTTGGGTTAATGCTGCTCAGAGGAGTGGGGAAACTAACCAGCCAGTGCCGGTCTGTTTCCTGGCTCCTGTCAGGGATGGTGGGCTGCCACCCCGATAGGAGAGGTTTCCCCGCTCTTGTCAGTGGTGGCAGCTGCTCCTGTCAGTGGCAGTAGCCAAGAGTCAGGCTCCCAGCCACCACCACTGGCAGGAGCAGGGAAACTGACCAGGGCAGCTGTCCTCATCGGTTTCCTGGCTCCCCTGAGTTGCGCTTGAAACGTAGTGGGTTGCAAGAAAGCAGCCGCCAAGTAAGCCGGGGTCTACTGTAGCTGTCTACGATATATTCCACAGAGTTCGTTTGTTTGTGCATCTTTGTGTGTCTCTCTGTACCCTTCCCCGGCTGTGTCCCCTGTAGCAATCATGGACAGTTGCTTCTCACTGGTCCCCAAGCTCCTGCGGAGAGAAAGGGCTTGGGTTGTCCTCTGTCTCCAGGGCAGTTTGTGTACTGAACTCCTCATCCCCGTCCCCACCACAGCAGAGTGATTTAAATGAGTTAAAACAAAACTTACTAGAGTTAAGGACCTGAGCAATGCCAGGTAAATCTTCTAGTGATAAATAAATCAGCTTGGAGCATAAGTTTTTAAGCACTTTGTGTTAAGGATGTAAATGCTAATTGTGAGAATGATGAGTGTCACTTATTAACTAGGTTTTCTTCTCTCTCTTATTCTGCCTGTCTCCAAGACATGGGTGATGAGGATATCTCCAACCTTGAGGTACAGTATGCTGGGTTTCTATATTTACTCTTTCAGTTATTCAAGCAGTTACGGTATTTCCAGAATCTGGAATTTAGCTTGCCCAGTATAATGATGTCTGACTAACCTGTTAAAGAATGCAAAATTATTTGCAGAATCATGAAAGATTAGGGTTGGAGGAAACCTCAGAAGGTCAGCTAATCCAACCCCTTGCTCAAAGCAGAACCAACCCCAACTAAATCATTCCAGCCAGGACTTTAAGCCAGGTGTTAAAAATCTCTAAGGATGGAGATTCCAGCATCTCCACAGGTAACCCGTTCCAAAGCTGTGCCACCTTCCTAGTTAAATAGTTGTTTGCGTTTAAATATCCGACCTAGATCTTCGCCACTTCACCTTGAGACCATTGCTCCTTGGTCTGTCATCTGTTACCACTGAGAATAGCCTGGCTCCATCCTTTCTGGAGATCTCCTTCAGGTAACTGAAGGCTGCTGTCAGATCCTGCTCTGTCTTCTGAAGACTAAATAAGCCCAGTTCCTGCAGCGTCTCCTTACAAATCATGTGCTTCAGCCCCCTAATCCTTTTTGTTGCCCTCTGCTGGACTCTTTCCAATTTGCCTGCCTTTCTGTCATGGGGGCCCCAGACTGGACACAGTACTTCAGAAGTGGCTTCACCAGTGCCAAATAGAGAGGAATAATTACTTCCCTCAATTGCTCTGACTAATGCAGCTGGCCTTGCTCTGACTAATGCAGCTCAATATGCTGTTAGCTTTCTTAGCTACAAGTGCACACTGTTGATTCCTATACAGTGTCTCTTCCATTGTAATCCCCAGGTCCTTTTCTGCACAACTGTCGCTTAGCCAGTCTGTCCCCAGCCTGTAGCAGTGCTTGGGATTATTCCGTCCCAAGTGCTGGACTCTGCACTTGTTCTTGTCTGAACCTTATGATTTCTTTTGGCCCAGTCTTCCAATTTGTCTGAGTTACTCTGGACCCTATCTTTGTTCTCCATCTTATTTACCTGCCCCTACCCCCCAACTTTGTGTCATCCACAAACTTTCTGAGGGTGCAAACCAACCCATCATCCATATCATTAATGGTTAGGCCTCAGCTGGAGTATTGTGTCCAGTTCTGGGCACCGCAGTTCAGGAAGGATGTGGCGAAATTGGAGAGGGTCCAGAGGAGAGGAACGAGAATGATCAAAGGTCTAGAGAACATGACCTATGAAGAAAGGCTGAAAGAATTGGGCTTATTTAGTTTGAAAAAGAGAAGATTGAGGGGGGACATGATAGCAGTTTTCAGGTATCTAAAAGGGTGTCATAAGGCAGAGGGAGGGCACTTGTTCTTCCTTGCCTCTGAGGATAGAACAAGAGGCAATGGACTTAAATTGCAGCAGGGGAAGTTCAGGTTGGACATGAGGAAAAAGTTCCTAACTGTCAGGGTGATCAAACACTGGAACGAATTGCCAAGGGAGGTGGTAGAATCTCCATCCCTGGAGATATTTAAGAAGAGGTTAGATAGATGGCTTTCAGGGATGGTCTAGAAAGTGCTTGGTCCTGCCATGAGGTTAGGGGGCTGGACTCGATCGCCTCTCGAGGTCCCTTCCAGTCCTACTGTTCTATGATTCTATGCAGACATTATTGAACAAAATCGCACCAGGACTGACCCCTGGGTGACTCTGCTTGATGCCAGCTGCCAATGAGACATTGAGCTGTTGATTGTTGCTCATTGAGCCTGATGATCTAGCCAGCTTTCTAACCACCATAAAATCCATTAAATAAGCAGGGACTAGCCTGCTCACAAAAGTGAGCTCCTCATTCCCCTGTCTTTGCAGTATTATTGGAAAGAGATCCCACTGGCAGCAAGAGAACACAAGAGATGAGAGAAGGATTTGTGAATGAAACTACTCTGCATGGACAGAAAGGAGGGAGACTAAAAATAGCAGCATAAGGATTAAGTCAACAGCTCTATCCATCCAGCATCAGGGCTTACCAGTATTGATTTGTGGAGGGAGAACTGAAAATATGGGACAATTTGCCTGTTTTTAAGAAAGTCAGGACACCTGCAGCAGAGTTTGATTACAGGACCGCCCTATTAAAAATGGGATGGCTGGTCACCCTAATGTCCACGTAGCTTGTGGCAGTGAGCCTCTGAGTTGGGCTGACAGACTCGGTCTTTTGGGTGGGTGCAGAGCAGGACTGGGTGGTGCTCCCTCTCTGCCCTCCTGTGGGCACTATCCTGAGCCCTGCTGTGTCCTACCAGTCATGGAGTGCGCCATGATTTGGGGATGACTGATGTAGACATCCTGTGAGAGCTCAAGCTCAGGACCTAGTAAGGCTGCAGCTGGGACAGGGACAGAGAACCGTTTTCTTATCTCTGAGCCAAGCCTCTAGAGTCTAGAGAGTGGGCTTGTAGCTGGAGTTGGGTTTGTGAGCTCTGCAAAATAGTGACTTATCTTGTCTCTCCTGGAGAATGCTAACAATTATCTGACCCTACCAAAAACATGATCGTCCCAGAGGTGGCTGCATATCAGAGTCTGCATGTGCCCAATCTCCTATTGACTACGGCTGAAGCGTTGATTGTACAAGAGTCTGCCAGGGCAGGGTATTTTTGGATCCTCAGGTATGTTAACCAAGCTCAGAGCCACAGTGGCCAGGAAATCACTACTTCTTTTGTGTCTGTCCAAGAACTTGCTTCTCTGTGTTTGGATACAGGCTAGTCTACCTTTATCTGAGGTTCCGCTGTCTTACTGTACTGCCCTTTACTTACAGATGCATCTTAAACTGATTGAGATACTGAATTTGCTGCTTATTACAGATCATTTCTTGATGGTAGCGCATGACATCAGTGACTCAGTTGGTTTTGGAGTGGTGTTTAAGGTGTTTCTTGTCAATTATAAACACCTAAATGGCTTGGTTCCTGCTTATAGGGGTCCTAAATGTCTCTTCTCCTGGGCCACAGTTAAGGTTAGTGAAGGAGGTTGAACTGAAAGCCCTTAGCTTACAAGAGAAGGAGCTGCTGACAGGACTGAGCTTGGGAATGTATTCTGTTTGCCACTTCCTGGGGATACCCAAGATTCTTGGGCATCTATCCCACCACCGTTAGAGACAAGTTATGCTGTTAGCGTGCTGCCTTTATGAATCGCAGACACCTCTGGAAAAACAATTTTCATTATTCATCAACAGGATACCCTCCTGTTTTTTTTTTTTTTTTCTTCCCCCCGTCTACTCCTTTTTTTGTAGGTTTTGCCATCTCTTGATTGATATTTGGCTCTGTATGTATATAGGCCTCCATTGCAGCGTTGATAGTATACGTATGATTAGACAGGGAGGTCTAAGCATCTGTTACCTTGTGCCTGAAGTGAACTTGTCTGAGACATGTCACCTTGACCTGCTTTACCTTAAGAACTATGAATTATGCTCCAAAATATCCGTTAGTCTATAAGGTGCCACAGGATTTCCTGGTGTTTTTGCAGATACAGACTAAGACAGCTATTCTGCTGTTTAAAGAGCCAGCTGGGATGCAGCTTGGGCCATCCCTAATGTGCACTGTTGCCAGTGGCCCCAGAGAAGAAGCCGGGGAGGTCTCACTTTCACTGTTGATGGTTTCCCTGCAGCAGTGGCCCCAAAGAGAGCTCACAGCTCCCTTGAGGCCAGGAAGGTAACCAGACCCCAGCCCTGACTCCTGCTCCTTCCATTCCCTCAGCCTCCCTGCTTCCCATGAGGCTCCTGTATCCCTCACCCCAAAATAAAACCCGACCCGGCTCCCCCTGCCCTGAGACCCTGCTACTTAGGGCAACCATATCTCCCTGTCCCAAATACAGGACAGAGAGTCATGTGGGGAAGGAGCGGCTCCTCCAAGTCTCAGAGAGATGGGAAGGAGGTGGCAGCCCCTGGCCCTCCTCCGGGAGCCATGGGGAGGTGGCAGCTGCCCATGCTCCCCCTGCTTCCCTGAGGCTCAGGGATGTGGGCGATGGCCCAAATACAGACAATGAGTCACTTCTAAAAAATAAGTCAGGGCACTTTTTTGGTGTTCCAAATATGAGACCGTCCTGCCCAATATGGAACGGATGGTCACCCTATTGCTACTCCCAGTCCTCTGCCCTGATTCCTGCACCTCCCTCACACATATCCATTCCTTACCCTAAGCCTCCCCACCTTGCATGCACTCCCATGGGAATGAGACGGCATTAATAACAGAGAATCAGAGTTATTGCTTTAATTACACATATTTTACGTTTACAGTATTTTATATGATGAATCCTTTTCAGTGTTCAGTTTTTACATTTTATCGGATGGCATACATTCACATCTGGTCTGATGTGATGTCGTAATACTGTCCTACCTCAACCCCCCGCACCTGTAAGAAATTTAAATTACTTTTGTCATGTCTGATTTCCCTGCCCTGGCAGTTCGACTTCAGGTAATGGGGGCTGGCTAACCAGATAAAACACTGGTAGATCCCGTCTTTGCAACTCCCAGAAAGAAAAGTTTTCCTGATTTCAGTTTTCCCTGAAATCAAACACTATCAGCTGCTACCATCAAGTGTGCAAAATCCCCTTCCCAGGAAAGAAATCTCTTGGAATCTCTTCCCTGATGGCAAAATCTTCAACATCCTTTTCCCAAGGAATGGGCGTGGGGAAAAAACACCCCACTTAACCATGCAGGAAGCTGTAAGCTCTCTGGTAAAGTGTCTGTGGCAGAAAAAGCACTTTCATTGTTAAAACAAGACTATCTTGGAAGCATCGTAAAATGGCTTGGTGTTTAAAAACCATAAATTAGAGCAAAACACAGGGATTTACCTTAGGTCAGATTCTTGATTACAGGAGAGAACAAAAGGAACAAATAACCAGCTCAGACATAATTCCCAACCTCCCAGTCAATGAAAACAATAAACCTTATGTGACTACCTAAACTTTTCCCTACTCACACTTTCTGATGAGTCCAGAGGAGCTATTCTGGAAGAGCTTTTTTCCTCCTCTCTTTTCCAACAAAGGAAGGTTGCTGTTGTGATTCAGTTTCAGGTTTGAATTCTTCCTCCAGCTGCTATTGGCTCTTTGCTATATTTCCCCCAAATCTTCTCCCTCAGAGGCAGGTTGGCTTAACGCTTTCCTAGCTCTCCAGGTAAGTTTAGGCTTTCCTTTGCAGCTCCCATTCATAACAACTTTCACCTCTGATATACATAACTTCTTAAATATTATCCTTATTTACATTTCACAGTGGTTATGACCATTAGTAGAGCTCGTACTTGCTGCCCTTTGGTGAAGTAGTACATATTGCTTGACCCAAGGGATCCCTGTCAAACTCCATTGTGCCCTCTGCCAGCTGACATGAAGAGGTCCCTGGTCACACTTCTCCCCAACCCATGACTGAAATGGTCCGGCTCTGTTTACCAGCAGGATACCCAGGCTTTTGGGGAGGAGGAGCATGCAGGTTGGTATTTGTGGATGAGGCTGTTGACTTTTATCACTGGCTATTTACTTATTTAGGGATTGGGGAAGCACCTTAGTTAGTTCTTTTGTAGCTGTAGATATGTGGCACATACATCAAAGGTGTATGGATTCTAATGCTTTTAGAATACTGGTAGGATTTAATAAGGAATTAAAGGATCATACCCTATATTTCACAGAATCTGTTACATCCTAAGTGCTTTACTATGTGCTTGAAAGGAGGACACTGTATAAATGTCAAAGATTTCCTTTGGATACATGAGACCAGATATGAAGATGCTGTTGGTGAAATTTCTTGCTGTGTGTACAGATACTCTTCAAGAACCTTCAGTTTTTGCAAGCCTTTTTCTTAAGCTGGTTAATGGTACCTTTTCTGTTCTGATTTTAGGCTGAATTCCCAGAAGGCACAGATCTACGAACTCGAGTTCTTCAGTTTGTAGAAGACCGAATGCAAACTACTATGGTAATAATACAACTTTCATTCATAGAATGTAAGATATTGTGTGTGTGTGTGTGAGAGAGAGAGAGAGAGAGAGAGAGAGAGGATGTAAGTGTGTGTGTGTGTGTGTGTGTGTGTGTATGTGTAAGTAGCCTACATATTATTCCTTGGGTACCGTGTGTACTCCTGGGGGAATTCTGTGCCAAAAATAAAATTCAGCACACAATATTTTAAAATTCTGTATATTTCATTTGTCAAACTAACACAATATTATCATGCTGTTTTCAGTTATTTTGGTAATTTTATTTCAAAATACCTGCCAGCAAGTATGTCTGTCATGATACAGGCAACCAAAAAGGTTCAGGAAGTGTTTTTGACAAGTAGATTCCTTACTAAGCATATTGGTTGAAAACTTTGAGTAATAATTCATTTAAATGACAATAGACCTGGAGAGTTGTTGGTTGTGGGAAGTATGGAACTTTTTTTTGGGAGGTTGGGCTTTAGGGAGTTGTGGAGCCTCCCCCATGCAGACTCTGGTCAATTCCCTAGCTTCTAACAGGTGGTCAAATATGTGTGCCCCTGTCCCCATGTATTCTTGCACCCTATTCAGCCACCTCCCACCCCACTGTCCCTATGTGGCCCTGCACACCCCTGCCATCTCTGCTGGCCCATTCTCATTTAGTCCCTGCCCTCAGCTGTCGGTCTTACTAGCTCTTCTGAACTCCAGTCCATATGAACCTCCCAGCAGCATGTGTGTCCTGCTCTGTCCGTTTCCCCCATGCAGCCATGTCAATGTGAGATAACCCACCCCTGCTCTCTCCCTATTGGTATCTACAGTGAGCTGACTGCACTCTTCTGGTACCACAGCAACCCCTGTTGGATGAAAGGTGTAATTATAGTGCATCTGTGGCAGAATGCATTTTCTGCAGAGGAAGAAAACACCTGTGGTGAATGTGAATTCTGCACATGTGCAGTGGCCCACAGTTCCCACTGAAGTTAATCAAAGCTTGACTGGGTTACATGATCTCACCTTACTGCAATGCAAGAAGTGGAGTTAGTTTTTGGGTTTCACCCCATGTCCAACCTACTGATTCAATTTACACGTCTTTCAATTAGAAGCAAAAGATCCCAGGGATGAGTGTATGGGAGGGAGATTGTGAAATGCTTTAGATGATATACAGGTTGAACCTCTATAGTCCGGTACCTTGGGGACCTGGCTGGTGCCAAATGAGAGAATTTGCTGGATCACGGGAGGTAACTATTTGTCTACCAGCATTACCAACACTTCCATCCTGACTGGGCACAGTTAAATAACAGCACAGAACACTGAGTGGTTGTAAACAAACTTCATGAGATCATGGGAAACTTCGGCAAACCCATGATAAGTGGTCATCTAGCTAACTAAAATCATGAGGGATTACCGATGTTGCTGGATGAGAGAGTGCCCTGCTTAGAAAGATTCAACCTGTAGCACTTAGTTACATTACAGTGGGGTCTCTCCGTTTTTATTATTTTTTTTTTTAAATGAGGATTTCTGAACATGCCCTGAATTGCCATTCGAGCACCTCGTTGAGTGTTTGCTATAGGGGTTTGCAAAATTTTGAAATATTCTAAATCTACTCACTCTTTTTTCTAACCTTTCCTTACAGCTAACTGGGATAATAATTGGAGCGGCAGTGGCATTGTCCCTTATAGGGATTTTTGTGTTTGTTGTTTACAGAAAGGTGAAGCAGTCTAGTAAGTACTCAATGTGCTATACATGCTTTAAAACACGGTCTTCTCAGTGGTTTTGTTTACTTCAGTATTTCCTTAACGTAATGTGATAGAGGCAGTGCCCTGTCTGGAGGTAATGATTCAAGATGGAAAATAGTGGGCTATAATTTTTGAGTGGGGGCATTGCAAGGTTTGGTAAGTAGTCAAGTGCTGCATTCTTCCATGATATTAATGGAGAGAGTGCAGCATATGGGATGCACACTGGGTGCAGAAAAGAGCTCTGGGTAGGGGATTGGTTTGTAGGAGGGGATGTTGGATCTGGGAGGGAGTTTGGGTGCTGGAGGGGATTCTGATCTGGGGAGGGGGTGCAGGATCTGGGAGGGAGGTTGTGACCTGGGGCAGGGATGCAGGAGGCAGTGCAGAGCGTTTGGATTGTGACCCGAGGCAGCGGGTTGAGGTGTAGTTAGGGGGCACCAGGTGTGGGATCTGGCCAGGAGGCACTTACCTAAAGTGGCTCCTGGCCAGCAGCCTAGTGAGACCCTCAGGCAGGCTCCCTTCCTGCCGTGCCCCCACACGCTGCTCGGGCCAGCATGTGCTGGTCTGCGTGGTGTATGCGCCATGAGGGAGGGGTACGCCTTGAACCACCTGGACTTTCAAGCCCAGACTAGGCAGCTCCCATTGGCCAGAAACTGGCCAGTGGAAGCTGCAAGGATTGTGCTGGAGGTGGGGGCAGTGCGTGGAGACTGCTGCCCCTTCCTACTTGGTGCACAACATGCAGGGATGCACACACTTGCCCTAACAGCTGGTGTATTTGAGCAATGTGTGGGGATGCAACAGGCAAGGCTCTGAGTGGACCGTGGGAAGTTGTTGGCCAGCAATATAGGAATGGCCATATTGGGTCAGACCAAAGGTCCTTCTAGCCCAATATGCTGTCTTCTGAGAGTGGTCAATGCTAGATGCCCCAGAGGAAGTGAACAGAGCAGGTAACTGAGTCATCTCTCTCCTGTCATCCATTTCTAGCCTCTGACAAACAGAGACTAGGGACACCGTTCCTACCTATCCTGGCTAATAGCCATTGATGGACTGAACCTCCGTGAATTTATCTAGTTTGTTAGGGGGTTTTGTTTGTTTGTTTGTTTTACATACTGTTTAAGTCCTGTTTAAGTTCCACAGGCCTTCCATGCGCTGCATGAAGAGCTTTCTTTTGTTAGTTTATACCTGCTACCGATTAACTTAATTTGGTGACCTCCCCCCAGTTCTTCTGTTATGATAACAAGTAAATAACTTTTCCTTATTTACTTTTTCCATACCTGTCATGATTTTATTGAACTCTCATATCCCCACTTAGTCTCCTCTTTTATAAGCTGAAAAGTCCCAGTCGTCTTAATCTTTCTTCATATGTCTCCCTTCCCTAACCCCTAATCATTTTTGTTGCCCTTTTCTGAATCCTTTCCAATGCCAAGATATCTTTTTTGAGATGAGGCAACCACATCTGTGTGTGGTATTCAAGACATGGGCATACCATGGATTTATATAGAGGCAATAAAATATTCTCTGTCTTATTCTCTCTCCCTTTTTTTAATGTTTCCTAACATTCTGTTTGTGATGTATCAGAGTATCATGGTGGGCTGGGTCTGAATCTTTGGTGAGTTGAATGTGGCCTCTAGGCCATGTTTTGCCTACCTCTGCCTTAAAAGGACAAAAGTTGTACTGCATTGCTGATTGTGCCAAGTGCTGAGGTCCAAGGGTAGAGCACATGCCCGCAATATTCAGTAAGCTTAAAATTAGGTGGGTTTATTTCCTTTAGCATATAATAAACTCCATGGCATCACAATCATTGTGTAAATATCTTTGTGTAATCAGGAAATGTCACTGAGTTTGAGTGGGACATAGGGGAAAATTTGGGGCATCCCTGTGAGGAACAACTGAGAGAGCTAGTGCACAGCAATAGGTGTCCTAATCTTTTTTGGGGAGATATAAAAGGCCCTGTGACTCTTTTAAAAATGAAATTTATAGCCGTTGGTGTTTGTGCTTTGGTATTAGAGACATACGTTCCTTGTTCAGCTGTCTGTTGTAACTTGGCCTGTCGCAAAAAATATGGCATACGTGAGATGTGTGGTGGTTAGAATCCAAATTCCACACATCACAGAACACTAGAACTGGAAGGGACCTTGAGAGGTCATCGAGTCCAGTCTCTTGCCTTCATGGCAGGACCAAGCACCATCTAGACTATCCCTGGTAGGTGTCTATTTAAGCTGCTCCTAAATATCTCCAGTGATGGAGATTCCACAGCCTTCCTAGGCAAATTATTCCAGTGTTTAACGCCCTGACGTTTAATTTTTTTCTAATGTCCAACCTAAATCTCCCTTGCTGCAGTTTAAGCCATCTTAAACAGGCCAAGGCCAAGGGGAACAATTTTTGTTCCCACTCCTTGTAACACTCTTCTAGGTACTTGAAAACCGCTATCATGTCCCCTCTCAGGCTTCCCTTTTCTAAACTTTTTTCTATTTGTGGCTCCGTGGCCATCAGGGGCTGGAAGTATCTCTGGTGGCTGGGAGAAGGGCCCTTAGTACGCTTCTTGGGCCAACGTGGGGGCTGTTGTCAAGCTCCAAAGAAAGGGTGTCGAGGACATTGAAGGGTGACAGGAGAGGAAGGAAGTACATGATGTACTCTGAGGAGGTTGGTGAACCCAATGATTAGCTAGAAAACCCTATTACACAAACTGTTTCCTGGCCGTTGTCACTTTCTCCTGTTGCTCGTGTTTTCTTATGGATCTTACATGTGCCATTTCTGTGGGTTAAATCAACTGGTGGTGATTTCATTGTTCACATTTAAAAGGTATCTGTTTGAGAGGTCCATTTCTTTCTAACACAAGAGGATTGATTTCTTGTAACGTCTGTGAGTCTATCATTTCCTGGAGGGTTGGCCCAGCAATGGCTGTTACCCGCGATGGTCAATGACATAACCCCATCCTCTGGGAGTCTGTTATGCTCGTTCCTCTGAAGTAGCTGGTATTGGCTGCTGCCAGAATATGGGTTACTGAGATGGCTGTACCACTGGCATTGCTCAACAAGGCTGTTCTTGTGAAGTGCGGTATAGATGTGCTATAACAGTGATGGGCTATCTAGGTTAGTGTGTGGGCTGCATGATTGGCCTCTTTCATCTCAGTGGGCTGCAAGATTGTCCTAGCCCAGGTAGTGTCCTGGGAAGGGGCAGTTTTGCTAACTGTGCTTGCATACCTAAAATGTGTGGGGTAGACCAACAGAACTGTAGCAGCACTTTGAATGCAGAGGGAGCACAAAGCTCTCACAGTCAACATTATGAGCCATCAGCAACTACCTCACTTCCTATGCACAACCTTGTTTTTGTGTGTCTCACTTTAGTAAGGTTGGTAGGAAAGCAAAAACAATGTGGAATGAAACCAGTGGAATCTGGCAACCCTGCGCATAGGCAGCAGCAAACAAAATGTCTCGTAGACCACGCACAGAACCCATCCTTGAGCTATAGCACAGACTCCGTGGGTGTTTCAGGGCTGGACCAGTGGCTGCAGGGGGAGTTGGATGCTTAGCATCCAGTGGTGGTCCTGCCCATCAGTGCCTCCCACCTGCCTGTGACCAGAAGTATGTAGGAGGTGTAGGGGGAAGCAAGAGTGGGATATGCCTGGGGCACAGGTGGGCCCCTGGAGGAGCTATAGAGTGTGGGTGAGACCTGGAGTGGAGAGTCCCCCTGGCACATTAAAAAGTTGGTACCTCTGGTAACCAGCAAAGATATGATGTAGCTCAGGGCCTTTTCTAGGATCTAAGCATGTTGTACTACAGGACTATGTACACATAACTGAAGTTGGCATCTTTTTCACAGATCCCGTGCCTTCTTGTTAGAGCAGGCCCTGCTCTAGGTAAAGAGGAGCTTTGGAAATGTCAATGGTTCCTAAAATCACCTGCAGTTATTCAGCACTGTTGAGATTCTGCACCTGTAATTTGAAAGGTGCTTCAAATGAATGAAGCATACCTTGGAGGGAGTAATACTTAGAAATACTAATGTGCTTAGAGCAGCATCTTTGGGGAGTTGGTGGTGGGAAAAAAACTTCTGGAACTGTGTCCTTATTTTCTTCTTCCTTTCTAAGTTTTATGATGACCTTTTTTTCTGGGACTGACTAGAAGTCTCCCATTCTGATTTCTCCCTGACCCCACTATTTTTTTTTTTTTTTTTTGCTATCTCCATAATATTTTTTGATCCCACAATAGCAGTAGGTTCCTTGGAATACATCCCATAGTCAAATCCATTGGAAGGCAAAAGTAACACAGGGTTAAATCAGTCCACTGACAGTGTGAACATGCATATTTCATCATCCCAAAAGAGTGTTTAACTGGAACAGGTTTCTTTCTGTCATTCATTTGAAATTGTATTGATAAAGAGGAGTGGGTTTTTGCATAGTCTCCAAAAGGAACAGTTGAGAGTTTCACATAAATTTCTGCACGTTCTTCTTTCCCCATGTTGAAAAGTCTCTTCAGAATTGTTTGATCCTTTTGTGTTTTAGGACAATCTCAGCCACAAGTACCTCAATACAGATTTCGCAAGAGAGACAAAGTAATGTTCTATGGGCGAAAGATCATGAGAAAGGTGAGTATGTCTAATGGAGAAAGGCTGAAGGATGGAAAATAAGGATTAAAATCCGGGACGATAATGTGAACTCCCCAGTGCCTGACTTGGTTACCATGGTTATTAGCCTCAGCCTAACAAATCTCACTGCATTTTTTTGCAGAAGAAAAATCTCTGATGGGTTGAGTTTGTCATCGTGGATCAGACCATAAGTTTCATAGCTGGTATCCTGTTAATAGGCAGCGGATAATGCCTGATGTTTCAGAGCAAATTTCTCCTTGGAAAGAATGCATGTGTCTAGGTGTGGAAGAGAGATTCCTTCCTACCTCTTATGGTTACCAGTTTTATAACGTGAGGGATGAGAGATGATTGCCCAGAACTTCGCATGTGTAAATATAAAACTTAACTAATAGTTCTTGAACTGTCACAAGTCTTCCTTTTTGACCCTATTGTTCAGAATCCATTTCAAGTGTATGATTGGTGACCTCCTCTACAACCAATCTGTGTATGCAGTTACTTCAAAAAACGAACTCTAATGTGTGTATGTTAAATGCTGAGAGAGAGTTGAAAACGAACAATTCAGTTTCTTTGAAGAATGCTCCGTCCTTGTTTCTGTGTGTATGTTTAAGCCACTTACATGGCATGGTGATGTTGAGAGACAGAAAACTAGTTATGAATTAATTTGAAATTTCAGTATTGTAAATGGGGATTTGTATTTAATATACTTTTTTACTTAACAAAAATTAATAAATAAACTTCTATGTTACCATTAAGATTCAGGATCCTTAATGGTGCATGAATTTTAACATGGAACTTACAGGTGATGGTACATTTTGAAATAAGCTAATTAAAATTACTTCATTTTCATACAGAAAAAATTGCTAGGACCTTGGTGTGATGATTAATTATTCACATCTATATAATCTATATAACCTATATAATGCAATAAGCTTCATTTAACACCTAGAGTAGCTCCCTAGCCTTTAGGTGAAAGTGATGGCAGACTCCTGCTGTCATATCTTTTCAGGTAAAAAATTCTTTATTTTCTAGTTCTAATCTGAATATTGGTTTGGTAAAAATGGCATCAATAAAGTTCCTTGATTGTTTTGCCTGTTGATCTGTGTAATCAGTCCATGAAGTGCAAGTCAAAGAAATGGAAAAAATTAGCTTCTAGCAGGTGTTTTACAATGGTTGCTGTGTGTGTAGTCTGGTTTTTCACGTAATGACACAACTTAACAGATAATACTGTAAACCCTTGAAACACGTGGCTTCAGGTTGCACGTAACTTGCTTTAAGGTGAGTTAAGTACATCTTGAAGCTGCTTTGTGGCCCCTTCTCCCTACCTTCCCTCAGCAGTGCAGCTGCAGGCAGCTAGGCAAGCTAAAAGCCTTCTCCCTGCCTTCTTCGAGGTGCACAGTTTTCAAGCTGATAGCCATGCTGTTGGAGGAAGGCAGGGAGAAGCAGTCAGGAAAGTGACCAGTCCTGGTGGGCTGTTCAGTTTCACGGTCCTGCAAGTGGAGGGGAGCTGGGAACCAAGCAGAGGCCTGGTTCCCCAGCTGCCCTGTGCTGGCAGAATTGCAAAACTAAACAGCCATGAGCTGGTCAGTTTCCTGGGTCCCGCTAGTGGTGGGGAGATGAGAACCAGGCTGCCCCCTGGTGCCTGGCTCCCTGCCATCCTGGGAGCTGGGAACTAGGCGGCAGCCTGGTTCCTTCTCCCCATCCCAACTTGCACAAAAATTTGAGTTATGCAGGGGCTACAAGAATGCAACCCCTACGTAACTCAAGGGTTTACTGTATATTGTGGTCGCCATTTAATAAGGAATAAAAAATGTGACATACAGGTGTTTTGTTCTGGCTTCTTCTTTTAACTGTGCTGTCTAATGACCGTATCTTCAAAACATCTGATGTATGAGAGAATTGGTGTCTGGAGACCCAGTCGGGAAGCTAGAGGTTCCATGTTACATATTTATGGTACCATAGTGACTGAGTGCCCCCGTTTTCTTGATCTTGCAATATTTGTATTCTTCCACTAAGTGGCACTCCAATTTCAGCATTTATTGTGGTGCTCAAGTAGTAGAACATGCGTCCTCATTTATATATTTCACTAAAATGTAGAGGTATGTTCTTGGTAGTGATTAAGTGCATCAGACCTCTGTGCATCACCTGCAGGGATTGCCAGGCTAATGTTTACAGTTGGAATGATTCCTTCTGTGTTTCTTGTGCTTGCAACTCTGGGTCAGAAATAGTCTATTTTTCTGTATGACCCATCCCCATTATAATAGTTGTTCAATAAAATAGTTAAAAGTGTAATGAAACTTCTCCTAAAAAGAATGTGCCATAATGTAGCAGCTTACACATGTACTTAGTGTTACATGGATTCCATTAGGGCAACAAGCCTGTGTGAAACTTTGCAGGATCAGGACTTTTTGAGGCTGTTGGAATTTTTGAGGCTGTTTAGTTAGTTTGTTTATTTCCTGTAGGTGACAACTCTCCCAAACTCTCTGGTTGGGAACATGGTGCCTCGTCAAAGAATGCGGAAAAGAGCAAAGGTTCTGTCTTTGGCTAAAAGGTACATTTATGTGGTAGTGGAGGGCCTATGAATTGCTGTGGCTACATACAGACCAAATGACTTCATGTTACACTTATAGGCGTTCTACTGCGGCTCCTCTGGTACCAGGAGTGAAGGACTCCTATTCACTTTGTAAATCTGGATTTCGTGGTTCAGTCCATTTTTATTGGGCTTTTGGATGACTAGTTTTCTTCATAAACAGTGAAGGTTTCACGATTTCTAATATGTTTGCCCACTCTTCCGGTAAACAGTAAATTTTGCTTTCCCCTTCAATAAAGAAGTAGCAATGGGAACAGAAAGTGGGGAGTTCTTCGCTGCTATTTAGATTTGTTCCATGGTCTGTAGAAAGCACAGTGGAGTTATATATGAAACTGAGACCTTCACTGCTTTAGATTAATACCTAGCAGATTTACCTGGCGTTGCTCAGGTCTTAACTTAATTCAGGGTTTTTTAATTTTTTTGGGGGGGAAAATAAAAGGAAACTGCAAATGCTTTATTTAAATGATTGTATTTAAAAATGTTATTTTGATGAAGTTAATTTTTATTTTGGATCTCCTCAGAGATTAACATTTTTTTAAGTAAACTTTTAAATGGGGAACATGAGACAATTCTATCAAGTGTATTTTTTCCTTCATCCCTACAAACTGTTACCATTTGCTGTGTTTTAATAAAAATGTCTGTAGTCTGTTTGGTTTCCAGTAACATTTCATTTTAGTTTTCAAATGTTAAGCATTGATCTATCTATGGCAAAAGAGAGTGGTACTCCAAATTTATCCTTTTTTTTTTTTTTTCTTTTCTTTTCTGTAAGGTTTATTGAGAGCAATCCTGTTCCAGGTTCTTCCTAGTTTTACTGGCTCATCTTGGTTCAGTATCTTTCTGCAGTCACTGAATTATTTAGTTTTGAGGACTGTGCTGGATTTGGTGGTTCTGTCTGTTTATTTTTGTGAGACGTAATCCCATTCCAGGCACATCCTTTTCTCCTGGCACAACCAAATCCATATGCTTCTTTAAGTTATGATAAGAGGAAGCTGTCTACTCAATTTGGTGGTCCTAACTTTTCATGTTTAGGTGGAGTTCTTGATCAAACAGACACAGACAAACTCTAAAATGTATAGTAGATTATAATAAAAAAACATGTAATCCAAAAGCCAAGCATGAGCTGTGGCTGACAGAGCTCCTGAATGCTGTTCATTTTGCTTTCTTCTATTGTAGGATTTTGCGTTTTAAGAAGGAGTCTCCAACTCTTCAGCCAAAGGAGCCACCCCCGTCCCTGCTGGAAGCAGATCTAACTGAATTTGATGTGAAGAATTCCCACTTACCATCAGAAGTCTTGTACATGCTTAAAAATGTCAGGTATGGTTGAAGTGAAAGTTTGAGACCTGATCTTGATATGTGCTGAACTGATTTAAATGAACCATAATTCCAGTGAAGTCACTAAGTTTAAGACAGGTGAAATTAGAATCAGGTCTGTTAATGAATTTAAGTAGGTTGCATAAGATACTCAGGTCGGGGAAAAATACTGATTTGCAGTTGAGTCGTTAGGTAAGGAAAGGCAGAGGGGTAGTCAAATGAACTAGCTTTGGGAGTAAAAATGGTGATAGATTACTGTTAATGCTCTTTTTCTGTACCCCCATGAAACTCTTTGGACATTCTTTATGCATAGTTAACAGAAATGTGTATCACAGGGCAGTTGGACGACTTCCGTATGTTCAGTGTCAGACTGACAGTTCTGCTGACTTGCCACCAGCAGCAGTACAAACTTATGCATCTTACTCCTATGGGACCAGCACGAGGGGAGGGAAACAGTTCACTCTTCATGTTAATTCAGTCTGACATCTACATCTCTTTGCTGAGACAATTAAAGGAGCTAGTCAACTTCTATTATTTTGCTTCTGTTGCCAGGCTCCTCTAATGCCTCAGTGAGTTTTTCACTTCCTCTTGGAAGTGGGCTGGGGGATTCTTCTTTCCCTGAGAATTTCCCAGTTCCCCTGGATTCACTGCCCTTGTCTGGTCAACACAGGGATTTCTCCCATCTTCCCTGTTTGGGGAGGGGAAGGGGAACTTTTTAGTCTCTGATAGCTCCTCCAGGCATGGACATATTGGCCAGACACCCAGTTCAGTCTCTCTCCTCTGGCAGGGCCTCTTTCCCCCAAACCTCCAGGGTCAACAAGGGCTGTTCACCCCATGGGGTAGGGTCATCCACCCCTCTCCTGCTCCTCACCTCTGTAACTGTGGGGTCTCCTGGTTTTCTTCTCTGTCTACACTTACTTGGCTCTGCAGGAGCATGCCTGCTCACTACAGCTCCTATTGTGCATAGCAGTCTGGCTGCAGTGGTGGCTTTTAAGAGGCTCTGGCAGGCTCTTGTTGTGGCCTGGTGTCTTAATTAGCCTGGAGAAACTCTTGTTCAATTACAAGGGGAAAAGGGACCTGCTTATTTTAGGGCTGAAATACTTTCCTTCTATCATTCTCCGATAGCTGTCTGGCTTGACCCTGTCGCACGTTTATTTTTTTTGAAAGGTGATATGGATTTCTGTCCATTAAGAGAGAACCTGAACTAATTCTTTCACTTCGTGAGTGATTCAGCAGCCTCTGAATCTTTCCCCTCCTCTCTGTAGGTTTGTGGATGTTTTCATGATTTAAAATACTTTTCCATCATGACCTTTGAGACAAAATTATAGCTTAGTCTCTATTTTCCCGGGCTGTGTAACAGAGCTGCTGTTACTCATCTAAGCTTGTATCTGTGGGCTGATGGTACAATTAATATGGCTTTATTTTTCACACATTTTATGGGTCAGTCAAATTCCTCTTCAGGAGATTTTTTTAAATTTAGGGATGAAAGTAGAGACTGTCCTCGCTGCTTTTGCAAGTGTGAGCGTGTGATCTTGTTTGTGGTGAGTGCCTGCTTGCGCGTTCTATATTGGGCGGCTTAAGCCAAATTCCCAAACATTTCTGGAAGACTGGCAATTTCCTCCTCCTGTGTTTCTGACGTTTTTCTGGTGAATTTTCTGTTTTAGTTATGTTACTGAGCAGAGAAGTTCTTTGAGTGATTTTCTTCATCAAGTGAGTGGATATGTTCCAGGCTTCTGAGGTCACCCAATGAAATTAACGGGCATCAAGTTTCAAATAAAATAAAACACACAGTCAATGTGTGGAACTTTGTGGGCAAAGGATATTGTGAAGGCCAAACTATATCAGGGTTCAAAAAAGACCAAAGTAAGTTCATGGACATTACTGTGGGCACAAGAACAAACTATTGCACTGCATAGGAAAGATAGGAAACAACCTATCCTGGCTTAATCATGTGATCTTCAATGAGCTATAAATCAAAAAAGAGTCCTGCAAAAAGTGGAAAGTGGTCAAATCACAAAGGGTGAATATAAATAAATATGGAGGGGCAAAATTAGAAAGGACAAGGTACAAATTGAGCACAAACTAGCTAGAGACATAAATGATAACAGGAATACATTCTACAAATACATTAGAAGCAAGAGGAAGACCAAGGACAAGGTAGGACTGTTACTCAATGTGGGTACGGGTGCGTAACAATAAAACTAAATGTGGAAATGCTGGTGGTGTTTAATAACTTATTTTGTTTTGGTTTTCACCATATCTAAAATAATGAATACAAGTGAAAATGAGGTAGGCTCAGAGGCTAAGATAGGAGAAGAAGAGGTTAATAATTTACTTAGACAAATTATTTGCCTTCAAGTCACCAGGGCATGATGAAACGCATCCTAGAATACTTACTTAAGGAGCTGACTGAAGATATTTCTGAGCCATTTGGTATTATTTTTGAAAAGTCGTGGAATATGGGAGAGAGTCCAGAAGACTGGGAAAGGGCAAATATAGTTTCCATCTATAAAAAGGGAAATAAGGACAACCTGGGAATTTCAGGCCAGTCAGTTTAACTTCTGTACCTGGAAAGATAATGGCACAAATAATAAAGGAATCCATCTGCAAACATCTGGAAGATAAGGTGGTGATAAATCCATACTGACTGTTTTTTAAGAACAAATCACATCAAACCAATCTGGTAGCTGTCTTTTGGTAGGGTGACAAGCCTTGTGGATGTGGGGGAAGCAGTAGGTGCTGTATATCTTGACTTTAGTAAAGCTTTGGATACTATTTTGCATGACCTTCTCTTAAACAAATTCGGGAAAGGCAACCAAATAGAATTACTATAAAGTGGGTGCAAAACTGGTTGGATAACTGTATCCAGAGATTGCAGTTACCAGTGGTTCACAGTCATGCTGGAAGTGCATAACAAGTGGGGGTATGTTCTGGGTCTGATTCTGTTTGGTATCTCCATCAGTGTTTTAAATAATGGCATAGAGCTTACACATACAAAGTTTGTTGCTGAAACCAGCTGGGAGGTGTTGCAAGTGCTTTGGAGGGTAGGATTAAAGTCCAAAGTGATCTGGACAAACTGGTGGAGAAATAGTCTGAGGTAAATAGGATGAAATTCAGTAAGCATACATACTAAGTACTCCATTTAGGAAAGACCAGTCAGTTGAGTACATACAAAATGGGAAATGCCAGGGATCGGACTTGATAACCTCTTGAGGTTCCTTCCAGTCCTAGTATTCTGTGAATGCGTAGGATGGAGAACTGCAGGAGGAGATTTAGATCATAGTGCACCAAAATTTAAATATGAGAATAAACCTCTTGGAGGGGGGGAGTGAACTTCCTTCTGGGATGTATAGTAGGAATGTCATAAGCAAGATATGAAAAGTAATGCTTTTGCTCTAGTCTGTGCTGATTAGGCCACAGCTGGAATGTTGTGTCCAGTTCTGGGTGCTACATTTCATTAAAGATGTGGACAAATTGGTGAAGAGCAACAGAAATTAGTTAAATCTCTAGAAAACATGACTTATGAGAGAAGATTAAACAAACCCAATTTTTTTTTTTCAGTCTGGAAAAGAGATGACTTGGTGGGAGGGGAAATGATACTTGCTTTCAAGTATCTGAAAGGTTGTTACAAGGAGAAAGAAGAAAATGTATTTTCCTTAACTTCTGGCGATAGGACAAGAAGCAAGGGGCTTAAATTGCAGCAAGGGAGGTTTAGGTTGGACGTTAGGAAAAACTTCTAACTGTCTGAGTGGTTAAGCGCTGGAATAAGTTGCCTAGAGAGATTGTGGAATCTCCATTACTGGAGATATTTAAGAGCAGGACAGACAAACTCTTGTCACTGATCATCTAGAGATAATGCTTAATCCTGCCAGGAGTGAAGGGGCCTGGACCAAATGATCCCTCAAGTTCCTTCCAGTTCTTTGATTCTATGGAATGATAGCTCCATCAGTGACAATGAGGCAGGGATGTAAAATAGTGCTCTGAAGAGTCCCTACCCTGTGTTTGCCAGAAGCAGAGAATTAGCAAGAGGGATGGATCACTTGATTATTACGTGTTCTGTTCCTTCTTTCTGAATCACCTGGCATTGGCCACTGTTGGAAGACTGGATACCAGGCTAGATGGACGATTGGTCTGACCCAGTGTGGCCATTCTTAAGTTCTTCTCCACATTCCCACGTTCAAAAGTCATGCATCCGCTTTTGGCTGAGGAGGCAGGTTGTGGATGCCTTTGAACCCATCAGCATTATGCAGAGTGATGATCAGATGTCCTTGCTTGAAAATAATCCCTAAACTTTCTATACCTGCAACTGTTACACAGTGCTTATGCTCTTCTGGCCCAGAGTTTGGTACTTCCTGTGTGGTATGGGACTGCCAGGTTGCCCCATGGATTCCCACAGTACCATGAGGCTTTGCTAGTTTAGGGAGGACTTTCATCCAGCATGGGATCTTCAGGTTTTCCTTTGCAGCAGGGATGGTGTCACTGATACTTTGCTTTCCTGCAGGGTTCTTGGCCACTTTGAGAAGCCTCTCTTTTTGGAGCTGTGCAAGCACATGGTTTTTGTGCAACTGCATGAAGGCGAATACATCTTCCGTCCTGGGCAGCTGGATAACAGCATCTATGTCGTGCAGGATGGCAAGCTAGAAGTTTGCATTCAAGAAAGTGTAAGGATAGGCCTGAGTCTTTTGATAAGTCTTTTCCTAGGATAATGTATGACTAGCGATAAACATCTCCATCATATAATGATTTGCCTTACAGGTGCTACTGCAGACTGCCAATTTTTAGGCTTTTTGGCAGGCTAAGATGAATGAGGGCAGTGATTCTCAATTCTTGGGGGTTACTCTAAGGTCTCCTGGGGCACATCAACTCATCTAGATACTTGCCTGGTTTTACAAAAGGCTATACAAAAAGCCCTCGCAAAGTCAGTATAAACTGAAATGTCATACAATGACTTGTTTATACTACTCTATAGACTATACACCGAAATAAAAGATATTTATATTCCAATTGGTTTATTTTATAATTATATGGTAAAAATGAGAAAGTGGGCAATTTTTTATTAATAGTGTGCTGTAACACTCTTGTATTTTATGAATTATTTTGTAAGCACGTAGTTAACTGAGATGTAATTTGGGGCGGGGATTACAGAAAACAAATCAGACTTTTGAGAAGGGTGTCATAATCTGGAAAGGTTGAGAGTCACTGCATTAGGCAACGTTGACATTAACAGTAATTTATTTTTCAATTTATAAAATGTACCTGTTGACATATCAAAGTGTATGCAAAAAAAAAACACCATGTTTTATTATAGCCTAGTGCAACACGCTCTGATTTCAACATCTCAGTCTCCAGTCTAAAAGAAGTTGATTATGTAATTTTCCTGTCTTAAGACATCCAGTGTCTGCATTTCTGGAGAGAGGTATGATTAATACCAGTGTCTTTCCCTTCATGTGTTAAAACACAGGGTATCAGACCTGCAAAGTAACAGCTGTGAAACTAAAACAGGTGGCTGTTGTTTATTTAGATTGTCTGTGTGTTGTGATGCTCAGCAACATCCTCAGCCTTTCAAAGAAGATAGCAAAGGTACTGAAAAGAGGAGATGATGAGATACAGGGAAAGCAGGACTGTCGCTTGCCTTCTACGCCATGTAAATCTGAAATGAATTAAAGCAAATAGTGTTGCTGGATGTTTTTTACTCCTCTGCTAGGTGCCTGTGGTACCATCTACTGGGTTCCAGTGACAGGTTAGCTTTGCTTCTGTCACTCAGAGTGAAAGTAGAGCTCAAAGCCCAGGGGGCCAGTGCCACAGGGTACAAGGAGGGTCACCCTTCGGCTTATTTCTGCTGGGTGAAATCCCATGTTGGGGTAATTAGGTTATCTTGCAAAATTCGGATGTGAGACTTCAACTCCTGTGTTTCTGGAGCATGGGCCTGTTTGTATTGGTCCATTTAAATGTGGTCTTGGACTATGAGCCATTAATCTTCTCCTCCTTTTGTAGGATGGTACTGAAGTGGTTGTTAAAGAAGTGCTGGCAGGGGACAGTGTCCACAGCCTCCTCAGCATTCTTGATGTTATCACAGTAAGTCCCTATGCATGGGTGATTTTTTTTTCCCTTCTGTGACCTGGCCGTATAACCATGTACCTGACAGGTCTATGCAGCCTTGACAAACGTAGTGCTAATGTGCCATCTTCTTCCCTGGCATGTCTTTGGACAGCACTCTTCTCAGCAATTGACAAAACACATCCCATAATTGGAAAGCTCTCTGTGTGTACCTTAGAGTTGACTCTTTACCTGTGATTATTTCTTCATGTTTCAGTTGGTTTAATCCAGATACGTATTTCCCTACAGTGGGGCTTGAATTGACCCAACTGAGTTCTGAACTGGCAGCATGTTGAAAGTCATGATTATCTAATTGGCATGGACCAAAGAGCAGCTACCTGACATGTCCCAGCATGCAGCGCTCCATCAGTAGCTGTGCTGCTTTCTATGCAGGGCAAGCTGAAGCACTGCATGCTGGAGCTTGTGATACCAACAAGGGGAGTGAATCCCACAGAGGCTGAAGAGGAGGATTGACATGGGCCTGGGCTCAGATAGCTTGCAGGCTGCACTCTGACCCCCTTGTTCTCTCTTACATCATCAGTAGGTTGCATAAGTAAAATCTAACATGTGGTCAGAACATCCCACAGGATGTGAGGGTGCTGTCTACAGTGTGTGCCTCCTGACATTTCTGGGCAGAGCACACATCGTACCAATGATTACAGCGTAGTTGCAGGCTGCTCATAAGAGAAGCTACAGCTGGAATATAAATTACTGCTATGTTAGACCAAAGGCGTAGAGAAATGTGTCGTGAAGAATACATAACCGGTTTTCTCTGAGGCATATTTCTGGCTTAAAAATTTTATAGTAGAGCTTTTTAGCTGTGAGTGTGCTGGTTCAGAGTCCTCTGCTTTTTGGTTTGCTTGTTAGGAGTATGCTCGTAAATTCCTTTTATTTGTAATTAATGTCAGTTTCCTGCTGTTTTCCATTCTCACTGTGCTGTTTTCTGGGTTTGGCTAATCTGCCACCTTCTGTCCCATTCTGCATTGCTTGACATCTGGGTCATCTTGGCTGTGTCTACACTAGCCAAAAACTTCGAAATTGCCATGCAAACAGCCATTTCGAAGTTTACTAATGAAGGGCTGAAATACATATTCAGCGCCTCATTAGCATGCGGGCGGCCGCAGCACTACAAAATTGACACAGCTCACCGCCGCGCAGCTCGTCCAGATGGGGCTCCTTTTCTAAAGGACCCCGGCTACTTCGAAGTCCCCTTATTCCTATGAGCAGATGGGAATAAGAGAACTTAGAAGTAGCCGGGGTCCTTTTGAAAAGGAGCCCCGTCTGGACGAGCCGCGCGGCGGTGAGCTGTGTCAATTTTGCAGTGCCGCGGCCACCCGCATGCTAATGAGGCTCTGAATATGTATTTCAGCACTTCATTAGTAAACTTTGAATTGGCCATTTCGAAGTTTTTGGCTAGTGTAGACGTAGCCCTTGTGTTTTGAGATCCCCTGCTATGATAATTACTACTAGGTTAAATATAATAAATATTAAGGCTGGGTTTAAGACAATGTTAAATGTTAATTAGAAAGTGTGCTGTTAGAACCAGTAGTCAGTGTGTCATTACGTCTGGAACTGTGCTTTGCTCATTCTGTCTTACAAGGAAAATTTCTGTAACGACTAAAACAATATTTTACCTCTGCCTTACCTCAGTGTGTAATAAGGTTACATAGTGATTGTATAGCTCTTGCACCTTCAGAGTACTGTGAAACATTATATAGTTCTCAGTAGGCCCATTGAGCAGGTCGGTTTAACCCTTTTGAAAATGGGGAAAGGAAGGCAACAGGTGACTGCTCAAGGTCATGCAGGCAATGAGGGCAGAGCTAGGATTAGGACCTGCAAGTGCCTAGCAGCAGAATACATGGCCTGTTTAATTACTTATTTATCTACCCTTATTAAAAATAAATCTTTCAGTTAACATAGCAATTATGCTGTGAAACAAGCTAATGACTTTCGTCCTTAATATGTCTCATGCTGCCATTGACCATCTCTGGGTTGTGCTCTTAACTTGTTCTGCTTACATGCTGAGGGACTGGCTGCGGAGATACTTCACAACAAACTTTTTGGCATCATGCCCCACCATTTTGATTTTTGAGAAACCTTCAGACCTCCCCACCTCTTCTTTACCATCACTCAATCCCCCTTTTAACAAAAAATCAATTCATAATGTAAAATAAACACAAAGTTGATATAAAAATGTTATTTAAAATTAAAAATAACGATAGGGAGAAGTGCCTTGGACGCCTTGTGCCCTCCCCCTCCCCCCCCCCGGAATTTCTTCATGACCCCGGGGGGGCATGCCCCTCAGTTTGGGAAACCATGCTTTACAATGATTGAACTAGAATTCTAGTGTGGGATTTTTTTGGCCTATTGTTTGTATTACTACTATACCTATTTAGGATTTATTGTATACCGGGGTGGATTTGCCTCTTCCAGTAGTACCCTTGCATTTGAATGTTCATTGTTTCCACCTACACTTCCAAGAACTCCAGAGTCCAGTCACCAAGCTCTGCTGTTATTGATACTTGACCTTTTGTAGTGTTTGGTAGTAGCTTTCTATTGAGAGGTATCTCAAACCCTATGTCAGTGATGGGCAACGCGTGGTCTGTGGGCCACATGCAGCCCATTCAGGTTGTACGTGTGATCCAGGAAACATTTATCGCCCATTCTCAGGGTAGGCAGATTCCACTGGTTTCCAGCAGAATAGCTGTTTTCCTATCAGTATTACTAATGTGACATGTACGTAAAGCAAGGGCATGTGAAGTGAGGTGAGTGCACACAATATTGACTGAGAATGGTATGCTCCCTCTGCATCCAGTCAATGCGCTGCTACAGTTTGGTTGGCACACGCTGCAAATTCTAGGTATGCAAGCACAGTTAGCAAAATGCCCCTATCCTGGGAGACCGTCTTAAGTATGACAACTTTGGGGCCCACTGATATGTTGGAAGACCATTCATGCGGCCCACTCATTAGCCTAGGTTGCCAAGCTTGAAAGACTTCTGCTTGCCCCTTTTAGGCTGATGTGTCTACAGTGCAATTTAGGGATAAATATTTCTATTTCCATGGCTCCTGCGATCAGCTGTACTCCATTAGCTGGGCTTGGGCATGCTTCTCCTGTAAAGTGATGGGACATCACTCAGGGCAAACAGATAGGTTAATAAAAGGATATACGTTGTGTAATCTCATTGCTGCTTTCAAATCCCCATTATTGGATGACCTAGCAGTACCTAAATTTTGCTTACCTCCCTTCATAACCTGTAGCTGAAAGTATTGTCCAAAGGTGTGACTACCATATAAGACCATAGATACCAGTTGTGTTGCACTTCAGTGAACCTTCTGTTGGGTAAACATAAGTAATGCTCCTCTAGAAGGGTGTGGTCACTCTGAATGGCAAACACCATCAAATGACAAAACAATAGAGCAGTTACAGATATTATGATATTAGAAGTAAGAATCTCTATTATTAAGAATGATTTATTTATAGTACACTTATAAGAAATGTGGAGGAAATGACTGTGTGTGTGTGGAGGAAGTGTGGTGGAAGTGACTTTAATTGAAGAAGAGAGTAAATAGCATTAATTAAGTTAGGAATGTACAAAGAGGACTCTGATTTACAGCATCCCCCACAAAAAATCTTGAAGGATACTTGAAAAATGTTTAGCTTTTTTTTTTCTTCAACTGAAAATCAGAAGCTGAATTAACATTCACAACAATGTCAAACATTTTCCAGCTAATATATGTGATTTTCTAATGATAGACTATGAGCCAACACTATAGCAGATTCAGCTGTGATCTCTCTTGTAATTAAGCAGTGTTTGGCCTGGTCACTGCCTGGCTGGGAAGCCTTCAGGAAAAGCCAAGTGGGTTGCAAGGGGTGGTAACCCTTGTGGCTGTGGTGGAAAAGGTGATGAGAAGGGACTGGTAGATGGAGTGGTTACAGTTAAATTGTACTGACAAACTCATCTAGTGCCTCCGCTGTGGAGGAGAGGCAAAGTGTGAATCTGACAAGCTGAATCACAAGCTAGACATTCAGAAATAGATGCCATGAGGTACATCCTTCATGTCAAATGGCAAGCCTTTGTCACAAATGAGGAGCTTTGGAAGCGAGCAGGTCAAGGACCACTTGATGTTCAAATCAAGAGAAGAGGCTCTCAGAAAACCATCTTCCAGCATAGTCTGTCAAGCTCTTGCATGGAACCCATAAGGAAAACCAAAAGAGGAAGACCTTGGACAACATGGAGATGTCCTGAGATTGAAGGACAACAACTGAGGTACTTCTGGAGTCAGCTACAAGTTTTGTCACTAGACAGAGTGAAGTGGAGACTTGTAGATGACCTGTGTTGTGCTCGGAGTACAAAGGTTTGAGTCGAGTGAAGTTTAAATTGTCTGGCTTGGCAGTCTGGAGAGACTGCACAGATCAGGTGCTAGCTGAAATCTGAATGCCGTGTACACTTCTGTGCTTCAGGCTAGAGGAATGAAAGGAAATCTGAGGAAAACATGACCGAGTTTCAGAAAAGGAACATCATAAAGAGGTGTTTCCTTTGCAGAAGGAGCGTCTCTTCTTTTTTAAGAATAAAAAACAGTTGTCTCAAGAAGAGTTAACAACCAAATTTGGACGCTAAGTGAGATTTATTTAAAAAAAAAAAAAAAAGAGAGAGAGAGAAAGTTCTTCGTTTGCATGAAACTTATTTTCTCCTGCCTGGCACCTCTGGTTTTAAGAAGTGCGATTGGACTCCATCAAAGTTTGGGTGTACCTTCCTCTCCAGCGTTTCTGTACCGTTCACGACATCATCCATACGGTGTGTATGAGTCCAAAGGTGCAGACCATAACTTGCCTTCAACTTATGGGGCACATGGCAGCCACCACTTAAGTCATTCAAAATGCATGCCTGCAATTTCGATGCATCCAGCATTGGATAGTGACCGTATACAGACCCACAAGTCATGATATTCACAGATGGGTCACTATACCAAGCAATGTCCTCCAGTCACTATGATGACGGACTATGCCAGACAATCTGCTTTCAGGCATCCCGTTTCATTGGCCACAACCAACTGCACTGATAACGATGGATGCCTCTGATGGGATGGGGGGCCCACGTGAACGGTCAGTCTGTACAAGACCGGTAGTCCGCTACAGAGACGTCCCTCCACGTAAACCTACTGGAGCTCAGTGGTGTACAAGGCCTGCAGGCACTTGCTACCATGCATTCACGGTGCGCTTGTCAAAATACTAACAGACAATATGGTTACGATGTATTACATCAGTTGCCAAGGAGGGGCACGTTCCCAATCCCTTTGCTCAGAGGCGATTCAACTGTGGAACTATGGCATTTGCAGTAACATAACACTGGTTGCGTCTTACTGGGCATCAACAATATGGCAGCAGATGCCTTGAGCAGGCGTTTTGCACTGGATCATGAATGGGAGATCTGCCATGACATTCTTCTCCCTGTATTGCATCGATTGGGGGTTTCCTGTTGTAGAACTATTTGCCGCCCATCTGAATCATCAATGCAATCAGTGCTGCTCCAAAGTGGGCTTGAGACTGAACTTTTTAGGCGACATCTTCCGAATCAGCTGGAAGGATTTGCTACTGTACACATTTCCCCAACAATACCAATTCCCAGAGTTCTAGAGAAAGTCAACAGGGATGGAGCCAAACTCTTACTGATAGCGCCTGCCTGGGAAGGCCAGCACTGGTTCCCTATCCTGCGCAGGATTTTGTTGCACATGTTGCAACTCACGTCTTGTCCCACAGATCTGTTGACTCAGGATCAGGGGGCGATCATGCACCTGCAACCTCACAGTCTCCGCTTCATGGCCTGACTCATTGCTGATTCGACAGTGTTGAGGATCTCTGCTCGGACGGGTGAAAGAGGTCCTCGTGCAGAGCAGACGACAAAGTACATGTAACACTTACCTTTCCAAATGGAAACGATTCACAGTCTGGTGCTCCTCCAGACAGCTTTCTCCGAGTGAAGCGCCAATCCATAGCATCCTGGGCTATCTGTTGGACTTCAGAGAGGAAGGTCCAGTGTTAGCACCATTGAACGTGCACCCGGCTTTGATATCGGTGTTCAGGCACACAATCGACAGTACGTCAGTCTTTGCTCTCCCCATTGCATCACGTTTCCTCAAAGGACTGGCTAATCTGTACCTCCTGAGGCTGCTTGCTGTGCCCCTGTGGAGTTTGGACTTAGTTCTAGAGACACAGACAAGAGGTCTGTTTGAGCCTATGGCTACAGCCTCGCTCCTGTTGCTCTTGTTAAAGACCGTGTTCCTCCTGGCAATTACATCCTCCTGGAGTGTGAGTGAGCTGTCTGCCCTGATGTCAATCCCCCCAGATAACATTTTCAACAAGGATGAGGTTGTGCTCAGATTACATCCTCGCTTCATCCCTAAGGTTGTCTCAGAGTTCCACATTAATGAGCCAATAGTTCTCCCTGTGTTTTACCCCAAACCACACTCCTCAGCATGTGAGGTACAACTGCACTCACTGGATGCGAGAAGGGCTTTAGCCTTCTACATCGACAGAACCGAGCCCTTTCGGAGGACTGAGAGGTTGAAGGTGTCTGTAGCTTGCCATTCTAAGGGTGAGGCGACATCTTCGCAGAGACTGTCTAACCTTATCACGTCCTGCACCACAACTTGCTACTTGTTGCAGGGCATGTCCTTACTGTGCCAACGAAGGGCGCTCTCAACCGGAACAATGGCAGCATTGACAGCATTCTTTGGAGGAGTCCCCCTTCACGACATCTGCAGAGCGGCGACCTGGGCATCCTATGACACGTTCATCAGGCACTATGCCATTCACTGGTAGATGACTGAGGATACCTCTCTGTCCACAGCGGTGTTATCTGTCCTGGGCAAGACTTGAATCTGGTATCCGCCTCTTAGTTTATTTGTGGGAGGGCTTGGGGGATACTGGTCCTCAGTCACCTAAGGTGAAGCACCCACAAGGACACTTGAAAAAGAGAAAGAAGTTACTCGCTTTGGTGCAGTAATGTTGGTTCTTCACGATGTGTCCCCAGGGGTGCTCCACCACCCACCCTTCCTCCCTGCTTTGGATTCTTCTGTTCTTCTGCTTCAGATTCAAAGTGGTTTTGAGGAACTGTTTGAGTCCGGACTATGCATGAGACTAAAAGAGCATGAAGCGGTACGTCGAAGCCTGTGCATGCATAGTCCAGCTGCAAATGGCTATGAAGATCTCCAGTCTGCAGTGTCAGAGCAAGCCTGACACGTAAGGTGGAGCACCCACAGGGACACATTTCAAAGAACCATCGTTACTGCATGGAAGTCAGTAACTTCTTTTTTCACATCCCTATAGTAGACCCTATGGAAATAAACACTGTAGGATATACCACCTCTCAAGGTTGGATTGACTGCTTCTCTTGTGACTGCCGTTTGGTCTAGATGTGTTATTTCAGCCCTTGAGGAGATCCAGAAAGTGTCTGTCCAATGAGGTAGACGCCTGGCACTTGTAGCAATCGGCCTGTCTCTTGTCTTCTTGGACTCTTTGCTCCAGATTCCAGCTTTGTCCTTGGTTCTGACTTCTTGTCCCTGATTCCAGCTCTGGCTTTCAGCTCAGTTTCTGGCCTCTGGATTGCCACTGCTTTGTCCGTGACGTATGACTGCCCACGCTCTGTTGATGAGTCTGTGACTGTGTGGATGGATGTCTTTCTGTGGGGTTCTTTGTTTTCCATCTGCTCTTAAGCTTATTGTGACATCTCTCCTGTAACTTAACTTTTATGTGCATGATGGCTGTTGACTGAACACACTGTTGAGTCACTCACACAGCTCATCGTATCATGTGAACAAGATCTCTACTTTAATGCCACGCTGTAGCAATCAGTCTCTCTTCATCTCTTCATTAATTTTACAGCGTGTGGAGATGAGGCCGTATCATAATGTCAGCAGACTTACTAATACTTGAATGGTGGTGGTATTTTACATTTGTCCTGAATGATCCAGATGGGCATGACAAACTACATATACGCATGCCACCGCTACTATTTACACTGGATACAAGGATCATTTTTTCAGACTCTGAGAGATTCTCTTTCCTGCCCTTTCCCACTCCACTTGTGCTCACTACATTGCCTGGCATGTCGTTTATCTAAGAAGACTGAAAGATGAGTCAACGCTGCAGAGGTTTGAGCCTTTGGTTTCAAATTGTTGTTCTGGCTGCGTGGTCGTCCCTTTTTGAAGTCTCACAGGCTCATACTGCAAAATTGTTAGGTTTTCATACTTGCAAATAAATCCCACTGGGCTGTGATATGGCAACAGAAAAGCTGTTGACAAGGATTGGAGTAGTTAGCAATGTTTCATAAGAATGACTTGGATGAGGGTAAGAAGTCTGGTAAGGGTTGGAGCAAGGGGTGTCTGCAAAGACAGGATCTGAAAGTATGACTGGAAAATCAGTTTTTCGTTATAACAGTGTAACCAGGCGTGACTCACCATTGGTCTTCTTGGGAATCAGTTCATTTCAGCTCTCGAGTTCCCACTTTCTTCCATGGACTTACCTGTTGTTACCCACTATCCGTTCTCTACCACCCTGCATCAGGTCCTACATCCCTCCCAGACTGTAGTGCCCTTCCCTCAGGTTACTGCCCTGTGACTGTGCCGCTCTCTCTGGTGTCCTCCCCTGCTAGGCATCCCAAACCCCAGTATCCCCATTGCCACAGTGACTCACTGCCAGTCATCATCTAGCCCCTTACCTCGGGGCAGTCTGAAATGGCCACTCATTATTGGGAAGCGGTTATGGGCCTGCTGCCTTTGTGCAGCCTACTACCCTCAGCCTTTGTCTGAGGCCCTGCAGCCTGGAAGTAGGATCAGGCCAGAGCTCCTCAGCACTACTTTTGTCTCAGGAAGTCTCTCTAGCTTCCCTGGCCCCTCAGTTCCTCCAGCTCCACAGCTGGAGCAAGAGTGTGCTTTCTTCCTCTCCCATAGTCCCTATTTATACAGTCCCAGCTGGGCCCTAATGGGTAGCTAGTTGTTTCAGCTGCTGGCTCCGCAGTTCAGCCCTTGCCAAGGGCTGCGTTTAACCCTTGATTCTCTTGGAGCAGGGTGACTGACCTGCTCCACAGAGATTTAGTGAAGTGTATTTAGTAAGATTCACAGCTATTATACTGGGTCCGAGCTGCAGTGATTCATCTAATCTAGTGTTCTTTTCTTAATTGGCCAGTACCTGATGCTTCAAAGGCGGATGCAAGAAGCCCATAACAGGTAACTGTAGGGAGCTGTTCCCTATGGGAAATTTTCTTCTTAAAGGTGATAGGTTTAATTGGTGATGGTTTTGTAAATCTTCTAGAGAAAACATCTTCTGGAATCCAAGTGGACTAGGAATACTGAAGTTCTTAGCTTGTTTATAAATGCCTGTGCCAGGCTGTATGGAGTGCATAGGTGATCCTGTATTCTCTTTAGCTGGACACTAATTAGGGCCCCGGGAGAAGCTATCATAGTTCCTGGAGCCCCTGTCAGGCCTTAGGGATTCCATTATCCCAGATAGCCCCTGCCCCAAAGCGTTCATAGAAAGTTTATGACAAGAGGCAACAGATGGAGAAGGCAGATTGGAGATGTGTAAGCAAATAATGAGACAGTGTTAATCAAGATGGTGCCAGTGGTCTCACACCAGCAGCTTTACTGTTGTGTAGTTTTTTTGGTAGGCATTTCAGTGTTTCATTGCTCAAGTTTATTTTAATTAAAATTATAGCCTGTGACTGTGGGTCCTTTGTGTATCCAACTAGCTGTGCATTAGTTCTCAGAGAAATAACCTAAGCTGAATATTGGGTCCAAGGAAGCAACAGGGTCTGGAGGAGTGAGTGCAGGTCTTGGTCAGGAAGTTTTTTCTGTCTTTGGGCCTCTCTGTGTTGCTGTTTTCTCATCTGTATAACTCTGACCTGTCTTGCAGAAGCGGGTGTGGGTGCCAGTGAATGGTTGGAAAGCACTTTGCATTTTATTGGATTTGATATGTTCCAAGGAAGCTTGTCTGCAGTCAGTTATTGGGAAAGAAAACTGGTAGCTCTTCCATTTCTAGTGGAGAGTCCTTTTCAAAAAGTGTGCCTCTGTTTTGGATCTTTGCAACATGCAAACCTGAACATAAGAATGGCCATACTGGGTCAGACCAAAGGTCCATCCAGCCCAGTATCCTGTCTGCTGACAGTGGCCAGTGCCAGGTGCCCCAGAGGAGGTGAACCAAAGACAATGATCAAGCGATTTGTCCCCTTCCATCTGTCTCCAGCCTTTGACTAAAGGCTAGGGGCACCATACTTTACCCTTGGCTAATAGCCATTTATGGACCTAACCTCCAAAAATTTATCAAGCTCTTTTTTAAATTCTGTTAGAGTGCTGGCCTTCACAGCCTCCTCCGGCAAGGAGTTCCACAGGTTGATTGTGCGCTGTGTGCAGAAAAATTTTCTTTTATTAGTTTTGAACCTACTACCTATTAATTTCATTTGGTGTCCTCTAGTTCTTATATTATGGGAACAAGTAAATAACTTTTCTGTATTCACTTTCTCCACACCATTCATGATTTTATATACCTCTATCGTATCGCCCCTCAATCTCCTCTTTTCTAGACTGAAATGTCCCAGTCTCTCTAGCCTCTCCTCATATGGGACCCTTTCCAAACCCTTAATCATTTTAGTTGCCCTTTTCTGAACTTTTCCTAATGCCAGGATATCTTTTTTGAAGTGAGGAGACCACATCTGCGCGCAGTACTCAAGATGTGGGCGTACCATAGTTTTATATAGGGGAAGTATGATAGTCTTCGTCTTATTCTCTATCCCTTTTTTAATAATTCCTAACATCCTATTTGCTTTACTGACTGCCGCTGCACACTGCGTGGATGTTTTCAGAGAACTATCCACTATAATTCCAAGATCCCTTTCCTGATCTGTTGTATCTAAATTTGCCCCTATCACATTGTATGTATAATTGGGGTTATTTTTCCCAATGTGCGTTACCTTACACTTACCCACATTAAATTTCATTTTGCTGCCCAATCACTCAGTTTGTTGAGATCTTTTTGAAGTTCTTTGCAGTTTGCTTTGGTTTTGACTATCCTGAACAGCTTGGTATCATCTACAAACTTTGCCACCTCACTGCTTACCTGGAAAGTCTGTTTGTTTGTTTTTTTTGTTTTTTGAGTTAATGCTTTTTTGAAATTAAAGTTAAAATATAGGTAAACATAAAGCTATTAGAACTTTTTCCAGAAGCGAAAGGTGAGCCTGTGAGGGACACACAAGGACTGGTGCACTTTTCTAACTCCCAGCCCCAAATGAATCCCTTGGAAGAGTCTGAAAGTTTGGCTAGTTAGTTTTCTGTGTTCTTCTCCTTTTGGGCTCCATCTGGGACTGGGACTGGGACTGGATGCAATATTCTCTTGTGGGGGTTCATGTGACCTGACATCAAGTGCCATAGATCTTATGGGAGAGCCCTGGGAGAACAGACATGTATTCTGGGAGCTTTTTGTGGCCTTCAAAGTTTAGCCATTATTAATTTCATAATTGTAATAATAAAATGAGGGAGTGGAAATATGAGATGCTCATTGTTAAATCTGTTTTGAAGGGCAGACTCTGAGGGGTTCTATGTGATTTAAAAACTGACTGAAGCTACAGTTTAAACATGGTGTTCTAAGTGGTGTTGATTTGTGTGCTTGAGTTAACTGATGCATCCGAGAACATTTTTCTGTGCTCTTCCTCTGTAGCAGCTTTTAGTACATTCTGGCCAATTAAACTGTGAAGCCTACTTTTCTTGTTTTTTGAAAAGCAAGCTTCTTTTATCATGCTGATTAGTGTTGTTAAAAAGGAAAACTGCACCCCAGGTAACTGGAAGGATGGAAATGTTGTTCTTAAATGCTCAGCTGGATTAAGACTCCTCTACTCCTTTTTGCATTATATTTAGGATATGATTTTTCTCAGAGGTCCTTAATCCTCAGCGGTCCTAGTGAGTCTTGGAGTTCAAATCAACTGACTTGGGTCTGCAAGTCTGGTACTATGAGTCTAAAAATTATAGTATAGATGTTCAGTTTTGGCCTGGAGTCTGGGCTGTGAAACTCAGTGAGGAGGGTGGGTCTCTGGGTATGGCTATACTGCAATTAGACACCCAAGGCTGCCCTATGCCGGCACACATAGCTTGCAGGGCTCAAACGAAAGGGCTGCTTAATTGTGGAGTAGATATTCAGGCTTGGGCTGCATCCTGAACTCTCAGACTCTCCCACATTGCAGGGTACTAGAGCCCAGGCTCCAGCCAATGTGAGAGCATCTGTGCTGCCATTTTCAGAATGAACCCAGGCTGCACTGTTGCCATTCAGAATCAGTCATCTGAAGGTGATCTGTAATCCACTCCTTGGTCATTAGAATTACTTCTGTGTAACATTTTATAAAAGTTCATTAAGTCTTTATTGATGAGAATTATTTTTATCCAGCAACTAATTTTCCCCCACTCATTTGCTTTTTGGTTGACAGCATAGGGATCAGTATCTTTAACAGACAAAGAGTATAATTTTACTTGTTTGTTTAACAGGTTGTATGGGAATAGATGAAAAGGAGAATAATTGCAGGAGGTTGGAGTAGGCCTTAAATGCTAGCTTTAAGATGACCTATAAAATGAAGGGACATTGAGCCCTTTTGATTTCTGTAAAAACCCCAGAAAGTCTATCAAAGTGTTTGTTTAACTTTTTGAGACCAAGGAACCCCAAATAATTATTTTTGTGCAGAACACCTATGAAAATTTTCTTCAAAAAATTCTTGTCAGTCAGTTATCTATTCTACTCATCTACTCTACAGTGGTTGTCAAACAGCAACATATGCAGCAAAAACAAAATGAAATAATTTAATCGGGTGTTATAGCATCTCTTATGTCCCTGGTTGGCCAGTTCATGGAGCCCATCCTTCTTCTGTGGCCTGAGAATTTTCAAAGGAAAGAGCAGCATAACATCATTAGGAAGAACTGAGGCAGGTGGGCAAAAGTAAAGGAGGGAGCAAAGCATAAACTAGTTTTTCTATTTTTTTTTTTCCCTAATAGGGTCACCCTGCTCCATATAAAACAGTTTCAGCCCGAGCAGGAGGACCGTCCACTATATTGCGACTTCCAGCCAGTGTTTTTCAGGATGTCTTCCAGAAGTACCCTGAAACGCTTGTCAGAGTGGTACAGGTAAGGCTGATATGTAGCTTATTTTTATTAAATGTAGTATCTAGCCATTTGAAAGGTTTTTCCTTATCAAGTCAGCTAGTCCATGTGGTGCAGAATTGTTCTCTTTAGCATATTCTCGGGGTTTTCTCTGCCACCTGAGATTATCTCACAGTCTGACTGATCTTTACGATCGGCAGAGATGAGGGAAACATTTTCTAAATGTCTTGGCTTAATTTTAACATGTTATACTCTCCCGTGGACCAACCTACTGAAATTTCCTTCCTCCTTGAGGCCAGGAATTCAGCTTCAATAGAAATATGCAGCTCTGTAGAGATGCTTCTGCTCACTGGAGACCAGAACTTTGCCTTAGATATTTATTCATCTGACATCTGCAAATTCTGAACTGCTGTAAAGTGTGTACTTGAAATAAACTCCATCTTTGCTCTTGAATAATGCTAACTTTGAGTAATACTACCACTTAACTAATCTGTGTTATTGTCACAGGTTTCTGGACTCTTAGGCTGTGTCTGCATGTGCCCAAAACTTCGAAATGGCCATGCAAATGGCCATTTCGAAGTTTACTAATGAAGCGCTGAAATGCATATTCAGCGCTTCATTAGCATGCGGGCGGCAGCCGCGCTTCGAAATTGACGCTCCTTGCTGCCGCGCGGCGCGTCCAGACGGGGCTCATTTTCGAAAGGATGCCGCCTACTTCGAAGTCCCCTTATTCCCATGAGCTCACGGGAATAAGGGGACTTCGAAGTAGGCAGCATCCTTTCGAAAAGGAGTCCCGTCTGGACGCGCCGCGCGGCGGCAAGGAGTGTCAATTTCGAAGTGCGGCTGCTGCCCGCATGCTGAAGCGCTGAATATTCATTTCAGCGCTTCATTAGTAAACTTCGAAATGGCCATTTGCATGGTTATTTCGAAGTTTGGGGCACGTGTAGACACAGCCTTAAAGAGTAATTTGGAAAGAGTGTCTTGAATGTGAGCTCGGCAAAGAATGTCAGAGGTGAATATAATAGTGTTGAAGGCAGCCTATCGGTGGCCATTTGTAAGCTTCCAGTGTTTCTAGTTCAAGACTGAGACCATGTCTCCATTAACCAGAAGACTGACCCATTCAGGGTCGATCTTCCAGGATTTAATTTCATGCACCTATTAGGGATGTGCAAAATCAACCTATCGGGGTCAGCAGTCGACCCCTGTACTTCTTGTGATAAAGTAAGGGAGGTCAATGGGAGGAATTTTCCTGTTGACCTTCCTCACTGAGGATGGCTTGGTAAATCTATTTCAGATAAGTCACTTCTAGCTATGCAATTGCCATACCTAGCATTGCATATCTGAAATACCTATTTTCCTAGTGTAGACCAAGCCATAGACTCTTTTCTTAGGACTGCTGCCAACTCCAACACTCTGTCCTTTTTTCTTTAAAAATGCGGGCCTTGAATTAAGCATCTGAGTCCTTATTTAGTACCAAGATAATTGGCCTGCTTTTCAAAATTCCTGAATTAACTGGGAGCATCCAGCACTTCTGAAAAGTAGGGTTTTTTTTGTATAGACATAGATCAGCCTCTTGGGCTGTGGCCACACTTGTGTTGTTTTGGAGGTGAGGGAGGAGCAATTGTTTTAATACAAATTACAATAGCAAGGGGTAAGATGGGTCTGGTGTCCCAGTTTTGGAGGCTCTCGCGAGACCTATAAAAAGCCCATACATGGTAGCCACTAAATAAGTAATGATGCCATTTAGAATATAGAACATGACACCGTAATGTCATAAACACCCTTCGTAAGAGCATATGACCCAAAATCTACAAGAAATCAGTTCTCATTTGGCATCTCCCCTTTAACTTGACTCCTCTTTCCTTCACCAACTCTCCCTATCTCCCAATTTCTGATCTGCCATAGGGGTATGGGTGCTTATTACACGAAGGCTGTGGCCACACTTGGCCAAAACTTCGAAATGGCCATGCAAATGGCCATTCTGAAGATCACTAATGAGGTGCTGAATTGAATATTCAGCACCTCATTAGCATTAGGACGCTTCTGGCCGTGGCGCTTCGAAAGCAGCGCTTTCAAATGGGCGCTGCTTGGCATGACTACTTGGGGGTCCCTTTTCCAAAAGGACCCCGTGTAGCCACACTGAGTTGCGCGTGTTTGAAAGCGGCGCTTTCGAAGCATTGCGGCCGGAAGAGTCCTAATGCTAATGAGGTGCTGAATATTCAGTTCAGCGCCTCATTAGTAATCTTCAGAATGGCCATTTGCATGGCCATTTCGAAGTTTTGGCCAAGTGTGGCCACAGCCTTGGTGTAATAAGCACCCATATCCCTATGGCAGATCAGAAATTGGGAGATAAGGAGAGTTGGTGAAGGAAAGAGGAGTCAAGTTAAAGGGGAGATGCCAAATGAGAACTGATTTCTTGTAGATTTTGGATCATATGCTACCATGTATGGGCTTTTTATAGGTCTTATGAGAGCCTCCAAAACTGGGACACCAGACCCATTTTAGCCCTTGCTATTGTAATTTGTATTAAAACAATTGCTCCCCCCTCACCTCCAAAACAGCAACAGCTGCCACCCAAAGCTCTGTGGCCCAGGGATCAAAGCATTGGTTTCTTAAATTAGAACCTTGAATTCCAATCTTCCCAGGCCTTTGTGAAAATTGCATTTCATGGAAATACTCTTTCCCTTCCCATTTGGGGGAAACATGCCCACCTCCTCTGAATAGGGAAAAGCAGGCTTCAGGCAGGATGCCTCTCTACTTTTTGAACCATTCTGTGTTTATTATTATCCTCTGCATATGACACCTCATTCCCTGGTGTTAGTGGCTTTAATAGCTCTTGCTGTAAATTTAGAGCTTCTCATACGCTGTCGTCTGAGAGGTAGGCTTGCTGATGAAACTAACAAAGCTCAAATTGACCTCTGTATTTATACTGCACAGAGCAATGACTCACAGCCTACCTCACACTTGCAAGCGCCTGCAGAAGGAAGCTGTGTTGTATGTTCAAATTCAGTTCCCTTTGAGTCAAGCTTGCAAGTTCCCACAAGGATTTTTGTGCTTAACCTCACAGGTGATCACAGGAGTAACATTTTTAACTCACTGCTGGAAACAAATTCATCTGAATGAAACTTAATGAAGATATGTTACTGTATATGAATAGTTTTCGTTTAGAAACACTTGCCTTGGCAATTAAGTCTGAGGAATTAATGCTAAAAATTGTCGGATGTTGGTTAGCAGGTTTATTCAGGGTGGATAAAAATTGATGATATAAAAAAATCAAAAATGGATTTTTAAATAAATTTTAAATCATCAATAAAATTAATAAATTTCTTATTTTAAATAACTTACAATTAAATCTCAAAAATTCTAAACATTCATTTTTATGAAATGGTAAGCAAATTAATGGCTCTAGTCTGTCAGCTCTTGGTTCTTGAAATTTCTGGGCTTTTAATTTCGGTTTCTAAACAAATTAAAACGTAACACACGCAAAGAAAGATATAAGCTGGATGGGATTGGTTTTGTTCTGTGGTTATGTGGTGGTGGATGACCTTGGCCAAACATGGCAGAGGAGTTAAGACATTGTCTTAAGACAAAGAGACAATATATCGGAAAGGATAGAGGCAGCATCGACAGGTGCAGTGGAACAGACTAGAACGAAAAAGGAAAGGCATTATTGGGCGCACACCCTGCTTCCTGTATCTCCCCACACTTTTGTCAGAGAAAAACTGCCCTGGCTTCTGGGAGTGAGAGAACCTATCTGGGAATATTTTGAAGAAATTTGTTCCCAGTGTACCAGAGGAAAATGTGCTAAGTGTAAGCAGTGCAAGATGATGATGCAGGGCCTAGCTGCAAGAATAAAACATGAAGAAAACTGTTCATTGAAAAAAATGATGTGGATTAAGATGTAGATATGTCTGAGTGGATCAAATGGTTAGTATCTTCAAAATTCACTTTGCAGTGCATCATTCTTCAAGACTCTCTATGCTTGTGATTTGACAAGTAAATTCCCAGGCTGTTTGCTATATTAGACATTGCTAGAAAAAAAGTTTACCTTAACTGATCCTCATGGCTTGTTTATTTAGGTACCAGGGGGCTGGTGTCTTGTGCACGGAGATGAAGATTGGGTGTGAGGTCTTTTGGGTGGTGTCTCTGGCTCAGCCACCTACTGTATGTCTTGGTGAGAAACACAAGCTTTCAAGCCACATACAGTTCTTCAGGTGTGGGGAAAAGTATTCCCAGCATTACAGAGAAATGCAAAGTGGAAGAGCATGTTTAGCGCAAGCAGTTGGCACAAAGTGTAAGGGACCATTTAATGTAGAGTGGCCTGTAAACAGCGCTGCGGTCCTAGGACAGAAAGATTGGATTAGTGCGTGTTGGTGTGTTTATTTTCTGCCTGTGTTTGATCTCCTGCTCCTAGATCATCATGGTGAGGCTCCAAAGAGTGACCTTCTTGGCTTTGCACAACTATCTTGGCCTGACGACTGAGCTCTTCAATTCAGTAAGTGTAAAATAAAAAGTAAGTTACTTTTATGACACAGTATGCCCGTTTCTACACAGGCCACTTCCTTTGGAAGTGGCATACTAATACAGGGAGTGAAAGATGCTAATGAGGCACGGATGCAAATTCCCTGCACCTCATTAGAATAATATCACGTAATTTGGAGTCCAGAAGACCTTTCTTCCAGACTCCAAAATGCCGTGTAGAAGCGCAGCCCCTGGGGGGGGGCTTCCAGAGGGATGTGCTTCTTCCGGAGGCCCCTTCTTCCCAAAAACTTTTGGGACGAAGGGTCCTCTGGAAGGAGGACTTCCTTCCAGAAGCCTCCCACAGGTGCTGTACTTCTACACGGAGTTTTGGAGTCCGGAAGAGGGGTCTTCTGGACTCCAAATCACGTGATGTTATGCTAATGAGGCATGGGGAATTTGCATCCGCACCTCATTAGCATCTTTCGCTCCCTGTATTAGCACGCCACTTCCGAAGGAAGTTGCCTGTGTAAAAATGGCCTGTGTCTGACTCAGAGCCCCCAGGCTGCAAGGCTGTGTCTTCTGTTCCAGAAGCGTAATCTCGAGATAATATTAATTTTGTTCGGAAGGGTATTAATGCCGTCGTGCTTGAGTGAAACTTTCAAGCCATAAAATTTGCTCAGTGCTGAAGCTCAGCGAATAACGTTTCATTTGGATATTTTTGTTGTGGAGGCTGTCATGGCTGCTGTGCAAGCTGTGGCCCTGTCCCCTTCCTTGTCTCTCTGAGCGCACCCCTCGGGTGTTTGCTCTTGTGCCTTTACCTATTGTGGTTCTCTTTTCCAGGGCTCTCCAAACCCTAAGCCAATATGCCTACCAAATCCCTGGTCCATTGTGGTCAGTTCCCATGTCACATGTTTGGATACAGATGTATTGCCTTTTGCTAGCAGGCTCAGAATGGCTCTTAGGGTCTCAGATGAAATGGGGTTAAATGTCTTTTCTCCTGCTCCGGGAGTGGGCTCTGGCCTACGGTGTCCTGTGCTCACCCTGCAGATTCAGTTGATCTTGGGCACATGCTATTCTTCCTTTTGGGCATCTGTGACTGGGGAGTGCAGTGACAAACAGACATCTTAAACCAAAACAGTCTTCATTTTTGCGGTAGCAGGAGAGAAAAAGAAATTTTAAAACCATTTACTTTTATCTCTTTAGCCTAGAGCCCTACTTTTCCAATGGAAACCCGAACAGGCCATCTTCTTCAGAGTGGTCCTGTGTCTTAGCTTGATTCCCCTGGACAGTTACTCCCCATCTTGAGTCCCTGTTAGTCCTGCCAGAGGTCAGAGTTCTTCCATGTTCCCAGTCCTCTGCTTGTCCTGCTGCAAACCAAGGTTGTAAGTTGGCTGAACAGAGGCAGAAGTAAATGGGATTGAAGATGTGATTGAGGTTTCATTTCATGGCTGCATGTGTGTCTGACGGGTGCATATTAACCCCACATTGAGCAAGCAAGGGTTATTGAACTGCTATAGGCCCAGAAGCCTCAACTTGTTACACTTGTACTCATAGTCTGGTGATGAAGGAGCAGTTAAAAGGGAAGAGAACAGCTCAGTAGGTGGTTGACCAGCATGATTCCTGTGCTTTGGTCCCTGAGGAAAGGGCCAGCTCAAACCAGACCTCTGTAGAGACTGCTGCCTGCCAGAAACCTTTGAAGGATCACAGGCCTGTTTTTTCGGAGATGATTTCTTTGCTTTACTGCATATTGGGCAGTCTGCTGTCCAGGACGTGCCTGTCCAGGGTCTTAACCCTTCCCACCCCTTCCTCGTAAGCCACCCTTCCCTGCTGAAGCCCAGAGACCACTTGTACTACCCATTGGAGTCTAGAGGAGTCCTGAATGCCCCCCTTATCTGAAGGTGTCCTGGTCTGCACAGAGGCCTGAGCCTTCTACCTTGGCTGCAGCTACAAGCCCCACCATAGTTGGCATCCCAAGTCCCCACTCCCCTTGGACAGAGCCACAAGCCCCTTTCCCTACCACATGTGCCCCCGATGCATACGTGAGCCAGCTGAAGCCCTGTGTAACCCTTCCCACCGGCCTCGAGGAGCTCAGATAACATGCACTATTCCTCTCCCACCGCCGGACCCTAAATCACTCTGGGGAAGGGCGCTCTCTCTCTCGCTCTCGCTCTCGCTCTCGTGAAGGAGTTGTTAATATGCCCCATGCAGCTTCTGGGGCAGCTGAGGTGCTGGTGTTTGCTACTCAGGTTCCTGCATTCCTGGGTATTTTCTGTGGATTCAAGAGAGAATAATAATGAGTTCAGGAAGCGGAGTAGCAAATATCACCCTATCAGCTGCCTTGGAACCTGCATGGTGGATAATAAAGCAAAAGCTTTCCCCACAAATTCTTCAACTGGGGGGGTTCAGCAGCTGCATCTGAGCCTTTTCTAGTCTAATATACATGCTGCACATGACTGTGTCCTGGTAGTACTATGTGTATTCCTTAATGTGGTTCTAGGCTTGAGCTCACCTGCTTGTTGCAGACCTATAATACAGTGTGTACTAGAGCTTGAACCTCTCTGCTCTGGCACAGTCTCAGACAGCAACACACATAATCCGACATGATTTTAGTTAACTGGACAACCACTTATCATGGGTGTGGCCAAGCTCTCCACAGTCCCATAAATTTTTTTTTTTCTGGCCGCCAATCCTGACTCTCAGTGTTCATCATCATCAACAGCCATTGGATCAGCGCCCATTGGTGTCTGATGCCTCCCTCACTATTTCCTTCCATCTTTCCCTGTCCAGGGTGGAGTGGCCTAATTTCTGCAGACTAGCTCTGTACCAATCTACTGTATCATTAACCCATTCTCTGTGGGGTCTGCCTCTCCTGTTTGACCCACCCATTATGCCAAATACCAGCATCTTGACTTTTCGTACATTTTGCAAATATGCCCAAATAGCTATAACTTCTGTTGTATAACTTCTCCAGTAGGTTCTCTTTTGGCTGTATCTTCCTATGTAATTCCTCATCAGTGACCTTCTGCATCCAGCCTGTTCTCAGGATCTTTATATAACAATTCCTCTCGAACGCGAGTATTCTTCTCTTTGAATCTTTCGTTATCACCCATGTCTCACATGTGTACAACATGCTGCTGAATACACTCATTTTCAATGCACTCAGCTTCATTCCTGAGCTAATCACTTTGCTTTTCCAGATCTCCTCCATCACCTTCAAACTTGTTCATGCTTTCACTATTCTAGTCACTATTTCCTTCTTACAGTCTAGATCATGTCACGTTGCTCCCCAAACACATGAACTTCTCTACATTTTCTAGTTTGATCCTGTCTGTACTGATGTTCTTTCCTATTTCCTTACCTCCAAATACCAATGTCTTTGTTTTATTGATGTTCATAATCAGCCTTCCTCAGTTAGCATCTGCACCATTCTTGCTAGCTTCTCTTCATCATCTTCAGTGACATCTATATCATCTACAAACCTCAAGTTGTTAATACTCATCCCGTGCACTGACCCCTTTTTCCTCTTCCTTGATCTTGTCCATCGCTGTTTCCTGGTGCACAATGAAGATACTCGGCAATATTGGATCTCCTGGTCTCGTACCTTTACTCATTCTAAACCAACTTCCCAGCTCTCCGCATGTTCTTACTGTTGCCTCTTTATTGTCATTGATATCCTTCAACAACCGTATCAGTCTTCTGTGCACTCTGTATGACTCCAATACTGCCCAAGTCACTTTGTGATATATATTGTCAAATGCCTTCTGAAAATCAACAAAGCATTTGTAGACGTTCTTGTTCTTTTGTCAAGCTTTCAGTGCTCTCAAGCTTAGTGCCAATATCTGCTAAATGGTACTTCTCTCTTTCCTGAATCCCGCTTGCTCATCCACTAGGTGTTCTTTTATCTGGGAGCTCAGTCTCTCTGTCAATATCATCATCAGCTCCTTGCCTAGATGACTTGTTAGAGCAATCGTTCTGTAGTTCTTGTGCTCCAGTGTGCTTCCTTTCTTGTGTATTGTCACTAGCATGGATCTTGTCCATTCCTTCCATGCTATATTACATAGTTGGTGTATTTCCTGAATCATGCTTTCTCCACCATATTTGATTGTCTCTTCTGTGATCTTATCATTTCCAGGGCTCTTGTTATTGGTTAGTCATTCCAGTGCTCTTTCTACTTCCTCCTTGTGAAATATTTTTCTCGCTCTAAATGTTAGGTGGCTATATCTCTTTCAATTCTTCAATCAGGCCCTCTGAGGCACATAGGTTCAACTGTTCTTTGTACAGATTGGTGCAATATCTTGTCCATTGTTGCTCAGCCTTCTTCTTGTTCATGAGCACCTCATCATTTTCATTTTTGATCACCATCTGCTTCGGCTGCCACTTCCCTTAAATACTGCTCATCATCTTACACCCTTCCCTGGTCTTACACTCACCGTAATACCTATTTATATCTTCACACCATTCCTCTAACCATTTTGCTGTATCTATTCTGGCCACTTTCCTTACCTCATTGCATTTCACTCTATATTGCTGTTCTCCCTTCTCGGAAACAGTCCTTTTGTTGGAATCTCGTGTTGCAGATCACCATTTCATGTTCTGTAGCGAACTCTTAATAGTTTCTCGCCTCATCTGTTTCTTTCTCCATAACCAAACCTTCCCATGACTCTCTCCCAACCTACTTTATCTGTTCCAACCTTCATGTTCCAGTCTCCTCCAGTGTCTTTGTCAAGTCTTTATAGAATAGCTCAATCTCTTCCTCCATACTGTCTGACATGGGTGCATACAACTGAATGGCGGAGATGTTGAATGGTTTTGCTCGAGTCTTACTTCCATCATTCTTGCAGCCACTGGTTTGTATCCTAACAATGCTCTTCTACCTCTTTTTGCTGAGAAGGAATCCGACCCCTGCTTATACTTCGCTTTGTTCCCTGACCAAATGACTTTGCAGCCACACTGATGCTATCCAATGCATCTCTGCCAGTTCAAGTGTATCACATCAGTATCTCTCTACGTCCTTTCAAAGCAGCTCTAACTTTTCCAGTCGCCCACAGAGTTTGAATGTTCCATGTTCCAGTTGATCGTGTATGTGATAGCTGTAATTTTCTTTCAGTAGCCAACTTATCAACCCCCGTTGCTCGATTGGTGCCATGGGCCTTGTTTATCTGGGTGACATCTGAGCCAGCCTCTTTTATCAGTTAGTTGTAACGGTATCAGATTTTATTCATATTGTCATTTCACAGTCAGCGCATCATCACTCTTCTGACCTACCCTTCTCATTCATCTGGGCTTGGGACTGGCATGGAACCCTTTAGAGGCTTCATGGCAGAGTTGCTGTCAGTGTTCTTTGCTGTTATTTAGCTGTAATTTATCCCTAAATGTCTTCTAAGACTCCAGTAAGCAGTGAAAGTGTTGGTAGTGTGCTAGACAATATTGCCCTCCTGTGGTCTGGCAAATTCTCTCGTTTGGCTCTTCATTTGGGGCAAAGTGGTACCCCTCATAGCTGCCTACTCTTGATATGCTTAGGGATGGCCTTGTTTCCTCCTGGGTTGTGTGAGGCAGATTCCAAAACCATCTGAATGAACGAATGAGCGCAGAGAGAGAGAGAGAGAGAGTGGTTTCCCATTGCTTAGAGTTCTTCCTAGGGCAGGAAACCCTTTTTCTTACAGCCCTTACCCCCATGGCAAAACACTGGGTCAGAATGGCTTTCAGTACCAGGTGGTGTGGTCACATGTCTTTCTGACACCAGCCGCCTTCTAGATGTATAGAACAAACATGGATGTTTACAGGTCTTTCAGTTGATCACCCGATCATTAGCACATTTAAAACTATAATAAACAGACACACATTTAATATTTCTAACTTCACATACTAGAATGATACATGTGACAAAATAGAATATACAGATCCAGCAGATTGTAACATTACCTCCTGTGTAAGCTATCAGTTTTATTTTGTCCAAAGCATCTCTGAGTTATGCATATTTATATTCATAAGCCAATTTTCAGAAAGCATGTGTGGGGCTGTCACACTAATGATATTATTTTGGCTGCAGATTACTAGTGAACTAGACGTAGCTACACAAAGACTATGTTGAATATCACATCCAGTGCCAGAAAGCTCAAAGAGATTGCAGTTATTTCACCCTTTTAAAAGATCCAAACATGTAATCTTCTCTGTATGCAGCGCTGCAGGGCACAGAAGACTGTGTGCCCTTGTGTACCTGTGTAAATCTTCATTCCCTCAGGAGAGCCAAGCCATCCCATTGATATCTGTGGCAAGTGTAACATCTGGAGGAAGCTCAAACAAAGAGGTGAAAAGACAACAGTCTAATGTATTGGAGGAGGAACGTGGAGAAAAGCTGGAAAAAGCAGCGGATACCTCAGAAACAGGTAACGTTTGTGTTAATACGTGCAGAGTGCCCTTCTTGATGGTCTTGGCAGCACAGGATTGCGATGTGTGTCAGCAGTCTTTTGTTTGATCTTTGTAGGCAGTAAGTGTATTTACATCTTGGATACAGATCCCAAGTCTTTGGAAAATCCTAAACTTCCTTAATAGGAACCAGTATTTCATCCTGATTTAAGATCTTGAAAAAGAAAAACCAAGTCGAACTTTTAAAAAAACTTCAGGTTAGAGAAAATAATATTTTAATGGATATATTCGCAAGACGAGCACTTTTTTTATTCCAATGGATATGCTGTGAGACTGAGAGAATGACCTGACCTGCATACTAGCAGGAGAAATCCTGCAAATAAGAGAGGTTTAAGCTAGGGGAGCCCCCTAGAGTTTACTTAAAAAAATTAAACAAAACAGCAGAAACGTAGGAGTACAGACTAACACGGCTACCTCTCTGTTACTAGAAAAATTAAATCAAGGCAGTTAAGTAGAGAGCAACAGCGCATGGCTGTGATGTACTCATGGTGGCCTGTAGAATGCAATAAGATTTCATCTTGTTTCTTTCTTTGGCAAAAGTCAGAAAGGATTTAGGCTTTTTAAATCCCTCACAATTGCCTCTTCCAACCTTATTTGGGACAGTTTTGTGTTCTGCTTCCTCTGACCTAAGATCTAAGGGATGAATGTGTCTTAACCTTTCTTACAGATCACAAGCAGTCCTGTAGCACCTTTGGAGACTAAGGCTGCGTCTACACGTGCACGCTACTTCGAAGTAGCGGCAGTAACTTCGAAATAGCGCCCGTCACGTCTACACGTGTTGGGCGCTATTTCGAAGTTGAAATCGACGTTAGGCGGCGAGACGTCGAAGTCGCTAACCCCATGAGCGGATGGGAATAGCGCCCTACTTCGACGTTCAACATCGAAGTAGGGACGTGTAGACGATCCGCGTTCCGCAACATCGAAATAGCGGGGTCCTCCATGGCGGCCATCAGCTGGGGGGTTGAGAGATACTCTCTCTCCAGCCCTTGCGGGGCTCTGTGGTCACCGTGGGCAGCAGCCCTTAGCTCAGGGCTTCTGGCTGCTGCTGCTGCAGCTGGGGGTCCGTGCTGCATATACAGGGTCTGCAACTAGTTGTTGGCTCTGTGTATCTTGCACTGTTTAATGAAAGTGTGTCTGGGAGGGGCCCTTTAAGGGAGCGACTTGCTGTTGAATCCGCCCCGTGACCCTGTCTGCAGCTGTGCCTGGCTCCCTTATTTCGATGTGTGCTACTTTGGCGTGTAGACGTTCCCTCGCTGTGCCTATTTCGATGTTGGGCTGAGCAACGTCGAAGTTGAACATCGACGTTGCCAGCCCTGGAGGACGTGTAGACGTTATTCATCGAAATAGCCTATTTCGATGTTGCAACATCGAAATAAGCTATTTCGAAGTTGGGTGCACGTGTAGACGTAGCCTAACAGATTTATTAGGTCATGAGCTTTCTTGGGTAAAACCCACTTCTTCAGATGGTAGAGAATGACAAGTTAATTCTTTTGTCCCAGTAGTTCTTGAAATAGCTTTCTCAATTAGCAGTCATTGATCCTGTGGAGTAATGCTGAATGGGGTTCTGCTATTCGTCTCTATACTTCTGTTGCCTACGTCATTATAGGATATGAGTGCCACACAAATGTTGCTGAATTTATCCTCTGTGCCCTATGTGAGGTAATGTCAGTGGCACTGTCATTTCACAGATGTGGGAACTGAGGCCCAGCACACTGTGACTTGCCCATGGTTACACTGAAGGACTGTAATAGAGCTGTGGAGCCTAGGAATTGAACCTGAGGTTCCCTGAGTTCCAGTCTGGTTCTTAAAATGCAGGGCTGTCACTGGGCAGGTGGTTGAATAAGTCACCCAAATATGAGGGAAGTGGAATTGACTTCAAATTGTGGAAGGATCTCTAGTGTGTGGCCGCAGGAGTCTGGAAGGAAGAGCCTTAAGAGGAGCCAAGCTTGGTGAGATGGTTTCAGCTGTATTTTGTTCTCTTCTTTGACTTAGTAATTAAAAAAAGAAAAGCATAAGGTGTTTGGAAGTTGCACAGTATGTGAATTGTGTTTTGAGAGCAGGTGGGTAAAAGGATCTGCTCATGGCATATTTCGTTTTGTTGGGGTGTACTAAATTATTGTATCTGTGGTAACCCTTATTCTGTTCCAAAATGTCAGACTTAGGGAAGACTTCAGATCCAGAGAATTCCAAGAAACTTCCTAAAAGGAAATTTTCTTTGACATCCTCTTCTGGATCAGCAGAGGATCTTGGTGAGTGGCCGCAGATAATTTCAGGAAATAGAAAATATCTATGATTCTGGAGGGAGATCACAGAATCACAGGGCTGGAAGGGACCTCAGGAGGTCATCTAGTCCAGCCCCCTGCTTCAAGCAGGATCAACCTCCACTAAGTCATCCCAGCCAGGACCTTGTCAAGTTGGGACTTAAAAACCTCTAGGGATGGAGAATCCATCATCTCTCTAGGCAGTGCATTCCAATGCTTCACCGCCCTCCTGGTGAAATAGTTTTTCCCAATATCTAACCTACACCTCTCCCTCTTGAACTTCAGACCATTACTCCTTGTTCTGCCATCTGACACCACTGAGAATGGTTTCTCACCCTCCTCTTTAGAGCTCCCCTTCAGTAAGTTGAAGGCTGCTATTAAATCACCCCTAAGTCTTCTCTTCTGTAAACTAAACAAGCCCAAATCCCTCAGGCTGTCCTCATAGGTTTTGTGCGCCAGCCCCTTAATCATTTTTGTTGCCGTCCGCTGAACCTGCTCCAGCAAATCCATGTCCTTTTTATAATGGGAGGCCCAAAACTGGACATAATATTCCAGGTGTGGCCTCACCAGTGCTGAACAGAGGGGAAAAACTACTTCTCTAGATCTGCTCAAAATGCTCCTCCTAATGCACCCTAGTATGCCGTTAGCCTTCTTGGCTACAAGGCCACAGTGTTGACTCATATCCAGCCTTTCATCTACCTTAACTGCTAGGTCCCTTTCCATCGTACTGCTGCTGAGCCAGTCAGTCCCCAGCCTATAACAATGCTTGGGATTCTTCTACCCCAGGTGCAGGACTCTACACTTTTCCTTGTTGAACCGCATCAGATTTCTTTTGGCCCAGTCCTCCAATTTATCCAAGTCACTCTGGATTCTCTCTCTACCCTCCAACGTATCTACCTCTCCCCCTAGTTTTGTGTCATTCGCAAACTTGCTGAGGGTGCAATCCACTCCCTCATCCAGGTCATCAATAAAGATGTTGAATAACACTGGCCCCAGAACCGAGCCTTGTGGCACGCCACTTGAAACCGACTGCCAGGATGTAAAGTAGCTTACTTCCCTTGATTCCATGCCCATATTGATCTAAACTAACATTCTAATGTTCATCTGCAGAGGAAATAGGAGTTCTTTTCTCAGAGCTCATCCACTGTCACTTTATGTTGGCATGGACTTTCTCTACTGCAGTACAGGAATGAGCGAAGGCACTTTATGCAGAACCTGGGCTCATTTCCTTATGCTTCTGTCTTAGTTTGCTTTTCCGTGTACTCTGTAGAGTACACTGTCAAAAAGAAATTCTGTGCAAAACAAAAGAATACTCACCTGTGTTTCAGAGTGTGGTATTTATCTTGTGCAGATCCCTAGTAGACCAGTGAGAACAGTCTATCTAGCCCTGCAGCATGCTATTAGTGCCCTTACATTTTCTCTAGTGCCTTGTTTTGAAAACAGTCTGTGAGCAAATGAGAGAGGGTGTGGATAGGTTGTGAAGACAAGCAGCTTATGTTTGATGCAACCGAGAAGAGGGAGCTAACAAAGGGATGCAAAGAAAAGGATAAAAAGATCTTTGAAGTGGCATTCGGAATGGATGAGAGTGACACAAGGTTGCTGAAAAAGGTGTTCCTATAATCAAGATGCAAGGTGACTGGTGTCTGGAGAGAGCTTTAGCAGTACAGATGGATAGGAAAGGCTATATATTAAAGATGTTATGCAAAAAGAATTTGCAAGACATAGACATTACCTAGATGTGAGGATCCTGAGAGAGGTTCCAGTCAAGGTGAGACCCAGATCACAGCCCTGGGGGTGGTGGTATGCTACATGGGGATCAAGAAAAGAGGCGGGGAAGTGTGTGTTTGGGATGGTGAACTAATTCCCACCCCCCTCAAAATAAAGAGACGAGTTTTAGCCATGTTGATGTTGAGCTAAACAGCTCCATGGCTGGACAGGCATGAGGAGATGTCAGAGGCAGGCTGAGATTTTAATTTGGACAGAAGGAGGCAGTTTTGGAGTAGACAGGTAGATCTGAGAGTCATTTGCATAAAGATGGTAGTTGAATTTGTGTAGGGATGAGGTTACCCAGAGATCAGCTGGAGAAGGAGAAGAGAAAAAGGATGAAAAACAGAGGGGGGAGCCCCACTGAAAGCTGGAGGGGAGATGAGGAAGACCCTATGAAGCGTATGTTGCAGGAGTGATTAGAAAGAGAGGAAGAGAATGGAGAGAGAGGCCAGAGTCCAAGAAGTCAAGGGGAGGGCAAGAGTTCAAGGACAGGAGCATGATCGACTGTGTTCAAGGCATCTGAAAGGTCATAGAGGATAAGGATGGAGTACTGGTTCTGAGATTTAGTTACGAGGTTATTGGAGATTTTCTGTGCGATTTAAATTGAGTGCAGGAATATAAGCCTGTTTAGGGTGGGTCTAGGAAATGGAGAGGAGGAACTCCACACAGAGACTGGAAACAGTGTGAGCAGAATGTAGTTAGTGAAGTTGCTCTTTGCATGTGATTCTGAGTCCACGGCCATTGCTTTACTCATGTAGAAAGTGTGATGCAATTTTTAATAAGTCATCAGGACCTTGGTTTTTGCATCTTATTCCAGCAGCATATTGACCACTCAGACCCTGTAGGGATGTCATTTGGTGGTGCCTATTAGATGTTCATTATCACACAAAGGGTTTCCAACCATTCTTGATCTGGCTTAGCTGATGAGAATTAACAGCATCTCAGCAATTTGTGGGAAGAACTGGAGAAGCAGCCAAATGTGGGAAAGACATTTTTCTTTCTGCCACCTCAGTTCCCTGTATTTCTAGGTGCAGAGTGTACTCTGTGCTCTCAATTATCAAGTTAGGTCATGTGCAAAAACATAGTAAAATGGATTGAAGCATGTACCTGTATCACTCCCCCAATCTATGGTTGCAAGTCAGCTTCAGAGGACAGACTTATGTTTATACAGGGGATTTAGATTAAAGAAAAACAAAAGCAATTGAACCACTTGAGAGCCCATGATGCATGGAGCTGTCAAAGTGCAAAGTATTAGCATCACTTCTCAGTAACTACTGTCCTTATTCTAAATGTTTTATAGGATATGCAATTGTGGAAGTTCAATAGCAAGTCTCTTCTTGTGGGAGACAAAATAAAGACTTTTTTCCTACCTCAAAACAAACTGTGTGCTGTATAAGTGTGCCAGACTTCTGTGTATAAAAGTGTAATTGTATTGACCGGAGTGAGTCTGCGTGGTGGTAAGTGATGACTACTGTTTTGTGAATAAGTGTTCCAGAAAAAGGAAAAATAGCAGGACGTTTGTCAGAAGTGTGCCAGTGCCCTGGCATTTGCCTTGGCACTTTCATACCAGAAGTGTCAGCAGTGAGCTTAGTATTCACAAATCAGGAGGAAGCTCCCTGTGGTTACCTGTGTCCTTCTGTTCCTTTCCTTTAAGATTTGTAGCTAGGTAATGTTTTCTCCCTACAGTCTTTCTGCTTCCCACTTTGGCAGCAAGGCAGCTAAATGTAACAGGAGTTTTGAGGCACAAACGGCGTAGTAGGAAGACACGACTTCTAGAATTATAGTGGAGTAGTACTTTCATCAACGGCCTGCTTTTTCTTTATCTGTGCTTTCAAGGGAGCCAGGTATGAAGTGGTTCTCATGACTGTATGATAAGATGTGTCACATTGTTGGATTCCTTTTTTAGGCATTGGATTCACTTTGTTGGTGACAATGTGCCAACCTACTCCGGGTCCCGTGCGTGCGCGTGGGGTTTGATACAGCGGGGGGAGTCGGGTGGCCCGGGACCGACCACTCCAACTTTATAGCAGCCTTATATAGTGTAGCAGCAATATATGATTCAGTGTATCTACTTTAAAACCTAGGTTTCCACAGTATTATGAGTACCAGGAACAACAACACTCTGATTGTGAACACCACAATGCCCTGTGGCTGTTCTAAGTCCCAATAATTCTCTATACAGCCCCAGCTAGTGATATTTACCAATAGTGATTGATTCATTTATTCGTAACTACAATTACTTAACACTTGTCTTATATATATTTATTTATTTGGCATAGGCTAAACACGAGGTTACATATAGCTGTATATAATTACATGTGACTTACCACTAACATCCAATGCTCCCACATCTTACCAACAACTACATTACAGCGACCCTTCAAGTCAGAGATACGGCTTGGTTGGGACCTTTCGTGGTGGTGACGTCCGGGTGATCAGGCCGGGGTCTGCTGTCTGGACTGGAAGTTGCTGGCCTCCGCCTCGTTTCCAGGAGCCCACACCCTTGTCCCTGCTAAATCACCTTTTATACTGTTTCTTAACTGGGGGTTCAATACCTGGCCAATTAAAGCATTTGTTACCTAATTTGGGCTTTCTATCCTCCCAGCCTGTCAGAACATGTTACAAGATTTCCTCTGTCCTTGGTCATTTTCCGAACCTCCCCCCAGGACCCTCTGATATTGCACAACCAAGGTGTTCGCTTTGGGGGGCTTCCAGCTACTTGCCCCGGCTGTTCTCTTTGGGGACTTACTATCTGCTTGTCAGGATGTTCTCTTTGGGGACTCTCCAACTACTTGTCAACTTTCTGATTTCTTTCTCCTGGCCTGGCGTCAGGCCACCCCGCTGTTGTATGATAGCGTTCCAAGATGGAGTGCATGGTCATTCTGCCTTGCGAGTGAGGCCCGGCCACCAGGTGCTCGTGCTCCTACAGTTGGATTCCTTTGTCAGTCAAAACACTTAAGCACCTGCTTATCTTTACACATGAGCTTAAATGTTTGGCTGGCGCTCAGAGCCGTAATGTTTGCAGCTCAGCTGGTGACCTAATACAAGCGTATAGGTGATCTTATTCTCTCTGTGCTGTTTCTAATCCTCTTATGGAAGCTTTGCTAGAGTGGCGGTTTTGAAAGCAGTTGATCCTAGTCTTCCATGGGAATGAATAGCATTATGGCCCCTCTGAGTTTAATAGCCTCCAGCTCTGCCTAGTTTGCTTCATTGTTAGAGGTAAAATGAGAGACGGAAAAGATGGCCCAGAGAAGGAGAGAGAATCCATGCCCCTACCTTGCATGGCTCAGAGTTTCTCAGGATGCGAGGAGACCGTTCTGATCTTGGGGGCAAGCTGAGCTCTCACCATCAGAAATAAAACAATATATTTTTTAAAATGAAAAGTCCTCTCCACATGTCACTCTTTGGTGGTTGTTTTGCAGGTCATGTTAGTTGTTCTCCCATGGAACCAGGCAGCCTGTGTAGAATGGCTTGAACCAGATGGCTGGGTGAGAAAATGCTGCTCTAGTAAAGGCAAACTTGTCAGGGAGTGTGAAGTTAACTTTGTTTTCGTTGTCTTGCTGTCTGCAAAGCCTTCCCAGAGCCACCCTTACGGAAATATTAAGTTCTAGAGTCTTCACGATGATCCAGGTGCATTGCAACATCAGGCTGCACTTTCCTTGCTTTTTGTGCAAGTCTTTAAATTTAGGAACCAGTAGAAGTGTGGATGTAATGATGTGTGCTGACCTCAAAGGCTGACCAAGAGCTGCAGTAGGGAAGGGTAACTAAGTCATAGTGGTGGAGTGGTTTGAAGAAACCTCTTTTCTTCTCTTTGCAGGGGTCTCCCTTGGCACTAAAACTGACTTGGATATGGCATATGAGAGAGCCAGGGTGCATTTTACAGCAGATGAAGCTCTGACTAGTCCTATTGTAAGCAAGGTAAATATTCTCTGCCCGAGGTCAGACACACACTTCCCTCTTTTGGTTTCTCCTCATGCACCTGAATAAGGCATTCCTTTGTGTCTACTGATTTCACAGGCATATAAATATTTTATAGCTATGCACTTACACATGCATTGATGGAGCTCTGGCCTGCTCATGGGTGATGTGTATAATGGAGCAGGGGAGACTCTGCCTCCCCTGCCACTGCTGTGGCTGCCAGATCCTGGTTTCAGAGTTTGCAGGGGCACGTTTTTGCTTTGTTGTGCCCCATGTAGGTTCTGGGGCAGCTGAGGAGGTGGCATGTACTGGACTCCCAAGAGCTTTTCTTAGGATCCCTGGGAGCTGAGCAGTAAATACCACCTCCTTAGCTGCCCAAGAACCTGCATGGGGCAGCTCAAAAGCTGCCTTGCACGAGTGAGAGCTCTTCCCTGGGGCAGCTTGGGATCTGGGAAGGGGAGGTATGGTGCAGTTGGCTTGGGGCTCTGCTGGGCAGGTGGTGATACTGGGGAGTCTTGGCTGGCCCAGGGCACCTCTGGGCAAGGTGTTTGTGGCTCTGGTTGTGTGGGGGAGGAGTTTCAGGGATCCCGCTGAGCGGGTGGGGGGTTGTCACTTGGGCCTTTAACCAACTTGGGTCTCCTTTGGCTGAGGACTAGGGGCACTTGGGCTTCTTCCAGGAAAGAAGGGATATGGGCAGGGTGTCTCAGGGCTCTGCATAGCCATGTCTACACATGCACGCTACTTCAAAGTAGCGGCACTAACTTCGAAATAGCGCCCGTCACGGCTACACGTGTTGGGCGCTATTTCGATGTTAACATCGACGTTAGGCGGCGAGATGTCGAAGCTGCTAACCCCATGAGGGGATCGGAATAGCGCCCTACTTCGACGTTCAATGTCGAAGTAGGGACCGTGTAGTCGTTGCGCATCCCGCAACATCGAAATAGCGGGGTCCGCCATGGCGGCCATCAGCTGAGGGGTTGAGAGACGCGCTCTCTCGAGCCCCTGCGGGGCTCTATGGTCACCGTGTGCAGCAGCCCTTAGCCCAGGGCTTCTGGCTGCTGCTGCTGCTGCAGCTGGGGATCCATGCTGCATGCACAGGGTCTGCAACCAGTTGTCGGCTCTGTGGATCTTGTGTTGTTTAGTGCAAGTGTGTCTGGGAGGGGCCCTTTAAGGGAGCGGCTTGCTGTTGAGTCCGCCCTGTGACCCTGTCTGCAGCTGTGCCTGGCACCCTTATTTCGATGTGTGCTACTTTGGCGTGTAGACGTTCCCTCGCAGCGCCTATTTCGATGTGGTGCTGCGCAATGTCGGTGTTGAACATCGACGTTGCCAGCCCTGGAGGAAGTGTAGACGTTATTCATCGAAATAGCCTATTTCGATGTCGCCACATCGAAATAGGCTACTTTGATGTAGGCTTCACGTGTAGATGTAGCCCATGTGGGGAGAGTGGCAGGACAGGAAGGGGTAGGGTTCAGGGCTATCCTCCCTGGAGAGGAACTCCAGCCTGAGCCCTCTCCATGAGTGTTGTGTCTGTCCCGTCTTTGTGTGTAAAAACCAAATGTTTGCAGATGAGTTGTTTTGAGAAAATGTGTTTAAAACTTGTAATTACCCAACAGTTTAGTGTCTCTTTTGGATCATTAATTCCAACAGGGAGTCTGGTACTGAGCAATGAGATAACAGTCCTTATGAGACTGCTTTATCAAGTAATACAGTACGTGTGCTATAGCTACTCTAGCTTGGATGCTGCCGGAATATCAAAAGGGATTACTCTAATGGATGACTCTTCTGCCAGATCCCTTTTTATCCTTCAAAACTGGTTCACAGCACCAGGAGTTCAAAAGCCACATCTAGCCCATTAGATATCAACTGGGTTTTCAGTCCTGTGGACTCATAAAATGGGCTCCTCTGCTCTTCTTGTTTCCCAGACTTGTCTGTTATTAACTTTTCGAAGGGCCCCAAGGAGCATATGAGCGGCAGGTTTCAGTTCAGCGCAGAAGTATATAGCTGACTAATTATTCCTCTCTGCAAATTAAAGTCTGGACTGAGATTTTGGTAAAGGTATTCCTGTTCTAAAACACGGGTACTGCTTTAATCAGAGGTGATGCATGTCCTGTGGGAAAGGGGAGGCAAAGTAAGGGCACCCAGCTTCAGCAATTACAATCTAAGGGGACGTGTGACCCCTTCCTCCCCACTGCCCCCCACCCCTCATCCATTGCTTGTAGCTTTAATTTATAACTGCATGAATGGTGACATTGTGCTCAATGGTTGGAGGATTAATTAAGTGCTGTTGATTTCTCCTAGTGACTTTTACATTGTGTTTGTCATGTGTTTATGTGACTATTAAGTGCTTGGTCTGCCTTGAGAAGTGCTGATGAATTGGCAATAGTAAGAACACTTGACAGGCCCCCAAACTTCGCTGTCTCTGGGAGGAGGAGGCAGGCCCTTGATGACTGTGATGAGATAGCAATCTGCAGATGGACCACTGAGTGTCACCTTTTCAGGAGGCAGCATGTCGGACTGTCTGGCCAAGACTTTGCTCCTCTCTTCTTAAAATGCTGCTTATGCAGCTCACTGCAGACAGGAGGAAAGGCGCTTTAGGGCCTGGAGTAGAGTGCTGAATGGTGTCCTCTCCCTCAGCACCTCCTGCAAAAAGGGATGAAGAGCTGTAGAATCTGGTTTTTGTACCGTGTACCTCGTAGCCTGGGGCTCACAGTAGTGGTGCTGTATATGGAGGTGAACAGAACTGGGAGGGGAGGCACTCCTCCCAGAAGAAGCTAGTAGTCAGGAATCTTCTAGGCTCTGCACAGGGCAGTGGCCATCCTCACTGCCTTCTACATTCAGGTGCCAGGTCAGATTAAATGGAAAAGCCTTCTCATCCTTAAAAACTCTTGGCAGTGTAGCTGATGGCATTTTTGGGACTGAAGAGGAGAAGTTACCCACACAATGTAGGTGACTTAGCAGGCTGATAAGAGTGGAGTGTGTGGTTGTGCAGAAACCTCTGTGCTTTTTATGTGAGTGCTCCTGGATTTGACTGGTATATGATAGACCATATGCAGGATCCTGCTTTCTGAGAACTCTGCTGAAGAAACAATTTTACCCTCATGTCCTTGGAATTTTCTCAGAGATTTCTCCAGCCTCCACAGACGTTTATCTCTCTGGATTCATTACTGTTCTGTCATATGTAATTGCATGTCTTATTATTTTAATTAAATCTTAATTCCATCATAGCAGCAGCTGCCTAATTTGTGAGACACTTGGGAGAAAAAAATAATTTCAAAAGAGAAATCTTATTTCTCTCCTTTTCCAAGCTCCTGAGAGACCAGACGAATAAACCAGTTATTGCATTAGTACCATCAAATGTCTGGGGAAACATTTAAACATGATACATTTAGTGAGCAGTTGTGGGCTTTTTTGTTTCCATTTTCATAAGTTCTACTTGTTTCTAGGTCACCGGTTGTGTTAGGTTGGAGAGCATAGATGGTAACACAATTTCTTTTTCCCAAGCAGATGCTAACTGAAGCATGAAAAATAATATTTGGCATCTCTGCTTTTTTAAGTCTATATTGAAGAAGACTGTGACAGTGACAGAAACTCCCTCTGCAGTTTTCCGTTACCTAGAGGGTGACCTCACTGCGCAAGACTCCTGTGCTAGCAAACAAGTTGATGCCATCTTTGAAGCTGCTAAGAAAGACCTTTTGACACTGATGAAACTCGATGTAAGTTGTTAAAGGAAAATGACCTTGCTGTGCCTTTCATGCAAACTCTTCAGAAGGGAAGTGGCTGAGGGGGAGTTCTATTCTTCATCTTGTTAAAGTTGAAAGCAGGATTGAAGTAGATCTGACTTTACATCTGTAATGCTTTAATGTGTGACTGTCAGACATTTGAGTTTATTTTTGCCTTGCAAGTTGCAGTTGTGTACCTTCCAGGTAAGAATGACATGTGCTTTTCCTGCAGGTAAGTGAGAGAAACTATGACAATATTTTTTTGTCATTTACTGGTAACTTAGGCTTGTGTAGCTAGAATTGACTTAGTTGGCCATCCTCACTAGGGAAGGTCTACAAGAGCATTTCTCCCTTCGACCTCCCTTACTCATCACAGTATTTTCAGTTTATCATTTGCAGGTTTATATTTATAATGGAAAATCTAAATAATGTATTCATGTAATAATTTATTATTTATTTATGGGGTTCCTATTGTGCTCAGTGTAGGACAATATGAGTCATTTACCTGGGTAGTTTCAGAAATGGTACTACATTCCCCTTGATTATAGTGGCAGTTGGCTAACTGAAAGCCTGACTGAATAGGTAAGAGGTGATATGAAAGGAAAGAGCCCTCAACTGAAAAGGACTGATATAGTTCTGAATACTTTAATTCCAAGTACTAAAGCAGGAGCCACCCAGTTATATGTGCCATTTGTTTAAAAAGTCTGTTTCCTGTCAGATCAAGTGAGTTCCAGTGGAGAGTCCCAGGGTATGTATGTGACAGTCCAGATCAAACAAAGATATGCTGTACTATTATAGCCTCTCATTACATGGTAGTGCATTGAATTATCTTCTTGAAACCTTCCCTTTGATACTGTGATTCCTGGAAAGGGTAAGTATTCTTGCCAGGAAGTTGAATTTGGCATTGGTAAGCAGTGTTCCCTATATGCTGAGCACTTGGCTGGCAACCCAGGGGAGATTCAGGTACTGGCCAGCTGGTTAGCAAAGCACCCACACTACATGGCATGTGTTTCTCTTGGTGGTGCGCATCCACCCATGTGTTGGTGCAGATAACAGAATTCATTCTGCCCATAGATGGAAAAGATTAGAGGGGAACCCTGTTGGTAAGCCTGCATCTGGAGTATTGCATTAGTTTTCGGCTCCCAGCCACAGAAAGGATGTGGAAATTGGAGAGAGTCCAGCAGGGGCAATAAAAATGGTTAGAGGGCTCGGCACATGAATGATGAGAAGAGGCTGAAGGAGCTGGGCTTATTTAGTCTGCAGATGAGAAGAATGAAGGGGGATTTAATAGCAGCTTTCAGTTACCTGAAGGGAAATGTTAAGGAGATGAAGCTAGGCTCCCCTAAGTGGTGGCAGGCGACAGAACAAGGAGCCAATGGTCTCAAGTTGCAGTGGAGTCGGCCTAGGTTGGATGTCAGGGAAATCTATTTTACCAGGAGGGTAGTGACGCACTGGAATGGTTTGCCTAGGGAGATGGCAGAATCTCTTTCCCTTGAGGTTTGTAAGGCCCAGTATGATAGAGCCCTGGCTGGGATGGTTTAGTTGATGTTGGTCCTCCTTCATGCAGGGGATTGGACTAGATGACCTTCCTATCTTAATCTTCTATAATTCTATGTATGTGATAGATCTGCTGTGTCTACGTTGGAGAATTCAAATCAATATGGGCCTTATGAGGGCACCTTTATCTCAATTTGAGTGCCTTATATAGAATAGCATAAGTCAGAGCCTTACTTACAGTCTGCACTTACGCTGCTACAGGAGCACAGCTGCAGCTAATTGTAGACATTCACTGCAGTGTGGGGAGGGTTCTCTTGTCGCAGTAGTTAATTTGTCTTCCCAAGAGGCGGTAGCTAGAATTCTTCTGTTGACTTAGTGCTTTCAACACCAGGGTTTACGTTGGCTTACATCTGTGTCACTGAATCATAGAATCATAGAAGAGTTGGACTGGAAGGGACCTCGAGAGGCCATCGAGTCCAGCCCCCTGCCCTCATAGCAGGACCAAGCACTTTCTAGACCATCCCTGAAAGCCACCTATCTAACCTCTTCTTAAATATCTCCAGGGATGGAGATTCTACCACCTCCCTTGGCAATTCGTTCCAGTGTTTGATCACCCTGACAGTTAGGAACTTTTTCCTCATGTCCAACCTGAACCTCCCCTGCTGCAATTTAAGTCCATTGCCTCTTGTTCTATCCTCAGAGGCAAGGAAGAACAAGTGTCCTCCCTCTGCCTTATGACACCCTTTTAGATACCTGAAAACTGCTATCATGTCCCCCCTCAATCTTCTCTTTTCCAAACTAAACAAGCCCAATTCTTTCAGCCTTTCTTCATAGGTCATGTTCTCTAGACATTTGATCATTCTCGTTGCTCTCCTCTGGACCCTCTCTAATTTCTCCACATCCTTCCTGAACTGCGGTGCCCAGAACTGGACACAATACTCCAGCTGAGGCCTAACCAGCGCAGAGTAGAGCGGGAGAATGACTTCTCGTGTCTTGTTCACAACACACCTGTTAATGCATCCTAGAATCATGTTTGCCTTTTTTGCAACAGCATCACACTGTTGACTCATATTTAGCTTGTGGTCCGCTATAACCCCTAGATCCCTTCCTGCTGTACTCATTCCTAGGCAGTCCTTTCCCATTCTGTATGTATGACACTGATTATTCCTTCCTAAGTGGAGCACTTTGCATTTGTCCTTATTAAACTTCATCCTGTTTACCTCAGCCCATTTCTCCAGTTTATCCAGATCCTTTTGAATTATGACCCTATCCTCCAAAGAAGTCACAACCCCTCCCAGCTTGGTATCATCTGCAAACTTAATAAGTGTACTTTCTATGTCAATATCTAAATCGTTAATGAAGATATTGAACAGAACCGGTCCTAAAACAGACCCCTGCGGAACCCCACTAGTTATACTTTTCTAGCAGGATTGAAAACCATTAATAACTACTCTCTGGGTACGGTTATCTAGCCAGTTGTTCACCCACCTTATAGTAGCCCCATCTAAGTTGCATTTGCGTAGTTTATTGATAAGTATATCATGTGAGACCGTGTCAAATGCTTTACTGAAGTCTAGGTATCCCACATCCACCGCTTCTCCCGTATCCACAAGACTCGTTATTCTATCAAAGAAAGCTATTAGATTGGTTTGACATGATCTGTTTTTAACAAGACCACCTTACCACCTTCCAAATGCTTGCAGATGATTTCTTTAATTACCTGCTCCATTATCTTTCCTGGCACAGAAGTTAAGCTGACTGGCCTGTAGTTTCCCGAGTTGTTCTTGTTCCCCTTTTTATAAATGGGTACTATATTTGCCCTTTTCCAGTCTTCTGGAATCTCTCCCGTCTCCCACGATTTACCAAAATGATTGTTAAAGGCTCAGATACCTCTTCTATCAGCTCCTTGAGGATTCTAGGATGCATTTCATCAGGCCCTGGTGATTTGCAGACATCTAATTTTTCTAAGTAAATTTTAATTTGTTCTTTTCTTATTTCAACTTCTAAACCTATCCCTTTTTCACTAGCATTCTCTATGTCAGGTATTCCTTCAGATTTCTCAGTGAAGACCAAAACAAAGAAATCATTAAACATCTCTGCCATTTCCAAATTCCCTGTTACTGTTTCTCCGTCCTCACTGACCAATGGCCCTACCCTCTCCTTGGTCTTCCTCTTGTTACCAATGTATTTGTAAAAAGCCTTCTTGTTTCCCTTTATGCTTGTAGCTAGTTTGAGCTCATTTTGTGCCTTAGCCTTTCTAATCTTGCTCCTGCATGCTCGTGTTGTTTGCCTATATTTGTCCTTTGTAATTTGTCCTAGTTTCCATTTCTTATACGATTCCTTTTTTAGGTTGAGATCATGCAAGATCTCCTGGTTAAGCCAAGGCAGTCTTTTGCCATGTTTTCTGTCTTTCCTACGCAGCGGGATAGCTTGCTTTTGGACCCTTAATAAAGTCCCTTTGAAAAACTGCCAGCTCTCCTCAGCCGTTTATCCCCTCAGTTTAGCTTCCCATGGGCCTTACCTACCAGCTGTCTGAGTTTACCAAAATCTGCCTTCCTGAAATCCATTATCTCTATTGTACTGTTTTCCCTTCTACCCTTCCTTAGAATTGTGAACTCTGTGATTTCATGATCACTTTCACCCAAGCATCCTTCCACTTTCAAATTCTCAATAATTTCCTCCCTATTTGTTAAAATTAAATCTAGAACAGCTTCCCCCCGGGAGCTTTTTCAACCTTTTGGAATAAAAAGTTGTCTGCAATGCAATCCAAGAATTTATTGGACAGTTTGTCCCCTGCTGTATTAGTTTCCCAACATAGACCTGGATAGTTGAAGTCCCCCATCACCACCAAATTCTGGGCCCTGGAGAAAGTGAAAAATCCACACTCCTGCATGGTGTAGCTCGGTTGTCTTCCTTTTATTCAGGCCAGGTCTTCACTAAAAAGTTAACTCAATCTGAGGCTCTCTTAAACCTGTTTGTGAACTTATGCATAAAAGGGAGTCCTACCAATTTCATTAACTCTTGTCTAAATTGATTCAGTTAAAACAGAGCAGTTTTGTGCATTGACGAAATTACGTAGTTTATTGGCTTTAGAGTTTTGAGTTATGTTCTCCTGTCACCCAAAAATATTCTGAGATTCAACATCGATATCTTGATATCTACCAGAATGGTTTAAGGTAAGGAGCTAGGGAAGAAAATCTTGCCTTCTATGTCTTAGGGAGAGAGGCAGCAAGATTCTCTAACTGGAGCACGCAATGGGCATACCTTAAATGCAGGAAATAATTCAGTTGAGCAGCTAGTCACCCTGTCAGCTTTTGTAGACTAGCACAACATATCGCAAACTGCAGCTGGGCTTTAGACATTCTGGATTCTAAAACTACTGTGCATTGTCACACCTCGGGGCCTGAAAGAAAGGGAAAAAGAAAGCTAATTTGAACTGTTCAGGCCTTGTAGCCTTGTGTGCTATTATTTGTAGAGTGCTTAATTTAGCTTCTCTGAGCTGCACTGACTTCTCTTTTGGGACTCTTAACGTGCCCTATCATCTTGCTTTCATGGCAAAACAAAAGTCGGTTTGAATGTTTCAAGCAGTTATAATAGCCTGGAAGCTGAATGCACCCATTGTTTTCAGGATGTCAGATAGAGGCTATCCAGTCTAATTATGCTTGTTAATTAGTGTGTTTAAAACAATAGCCTGCCTCCTAATCTATAATTTAAAGAATCAACCTGCCAGGTGACTTCAGCCCTGCTCAAAACACAGGGCCTGACTCATAGGAGAGAAAATGGCTAACTTGGTGAAGCAAAATGCCAGGTGATTTTATTTCCCTTTTGGCTGAATCTTGTTCTAAACTGAGGACTCTAAAAGAGCTGCTTCTGTCTCTTCAGTCAGAAAGGACAGTGACTTTATAAAGAACGAACTTTGTGACACTGTTACGATAGCAGCTGTGAGTTACAGAGCTAGTTTCTGGTACGGGTTGAACCTCTCTAATCTGGAGCTCTTGTCTAGTAACATCCGTAATCTGTCATGATTTTTGTTAACCAGATGACCACTTATTATGGGTGTGGTCAAGTTTCCCGCAGTCCCATAAATTTTGTTTCCAGCCACTAGTTCTGGCTCTCTGCTCTGTGCTGTTATTTAGCTGTAATTTACCCATAAATGTCTCTTAAGAGCCCAGTAAGCAGTGGAAGTGTTGGTAATGCTGTTAGACAATATTGACATCCTGTAGTCTGGCAAATTCTCTCATCCAGCCCTGGTCAGGTCCCAAGGGTGCTGGATTGGAGAGGTTCAAACTGTAATACCATATACGTGGCCAGACTATACTTCTCAGATTAGTATCTTCTAGGCTTTGCTGTGAATCTTGCTGTAGAATAATTAGCCCCTCATTTGACTTGGAGACTCTCTAACCTCTGGAAAATGGATTGACTGTGTCAGTCCAAATTGTTGTCAATGTCACAAAAGTACTTCAAAATTTATAGTAACTTTGCTGGTCCTCTTAATAGACAGACCAAAGACCAAATGGGCTGTGGACAGTAAATGATCTACTCTCACCATTATTTATAACCTCCCTGTTCAGGTGGTTACCTATTCCTGTACATTTTCACCTCTGTTTACATCTGCAGAGATGTTTAAATTATGTGTGTGGATATCTCTTTTCCCTCAGGACCCCTTGTTGCTGAAGGGTAAAGTAACACTGCATCAGGTTACAGCTGGAACTGTGGTATCAAGGCAGGGAGACCAGGTGAGTGCCCTCCAATTAGGGAAAAGTGAGTTTATAGGTTAAAAACTGTTTGCTGCTGTTAAACTCTCCAGTCATTCTAAGAGTGGCTATTCTATCAAAACCTTAGCATATGACTAAAGATGGATTAGAGTTGAGTGGCCCTGAACTGCGTTCCGGGTGTTCTGGGATCAGTGCCTGTGCTGCAGAGACAGTCTGGCCTGTCCAGCGTACATGGCAGAGGGCATGTGCCATTTCTGTGCCGAAGGATGGCTGGACATAGATCTGACATCGGGAATTGGATTGCGCACAAACCTACAGGGGAACACTTTAACCTCCCTAGACATTTTGGATATCTGAGTCTAAGAACAGCAGTTACGAGAGATGAGTAGCTCTGTGTGTGGAGGTTTTTTGCCACATCGGAGCATTAGTCACAGAATTTGATCAGACTTCTGTGTCATCTCTGCCTCTCGAGGTCTCCCAGTTTTGGCCCCAGTGAGAGAGTTCCATTTTGATACTGTGACTGGCATAGTTTACAAATTTCATGAATATTTAAAAGCATTTATTAATGTGACGTATTGCCTTAGTGCTTAATGCTACAAAGAGCCCCACAGCAGACAGATCATCAAACATTAATTGTTGCAATACTGTTACAATGCATGCTGGTTTAAAACCCAGGAGGGTTTGTAATGAGGGGGACTCTCTCTCCATCCTTTTCAGGATGTCTACATCCAGTTTGTGATCTCGGGCTTGCTTCATGTGTACCAGCGGAAGATAGATTCTGAGGAGGAGACCTGTCTATTCATCACCCATCCGGGGGAAATAGTAGGCCAACTTGCTGTCCTTACTGGAGAGCCTCTCATTTTCACCATCAAGGCCAATCGAGACTGCACGTTCCTGTCCATTTCCAAATCCCATTTCTATGAGTGAGTGAGTTCCCCTTATAGAGGGGCATTGCTTTCCAGTTTTACACCCACCCATAAAGCACAGTTATTTTGGACACAGTTCAGTGACAGAGGGGCCAGTGTGATATGCTAGTGCTTCGTGTATGCCATGCAGCAAACTACAGGTTGAAACTCCAAAATCTAGGATTCTCTTGTCCAGCAGCATCTGTGGTCCAGCAGGAACATGGATCTTCCAGGACCAGAGAGTCCCAGGGCTCGGATGGGGAACATCCAGCTAGACTGGGCTTGGCAGGAAGGGGAGGGCCAGCAGTGGTGAGGGAGCCTGGGCTGGGAGCATCAGCAAGAGACCCTTGCCCCAGGAGTGGTGGCTAGGGCTGGGAAGCCAGCAGCCCAGGCCGGGAGTGGTGGCAACTGGTGCTCTCAGGGTATGCCATGAACTCTTGTTTATTCAGCATATGATCAGCCAGAACTCTCAAATAACTGGCATAACTCTGGCAAACCCTGAGCCATGATGTGGCTTCCTCTTCTTATGCTGCCAGAGAGCAGAACTGAGCATGGGAGCAACGCCCTGCCCCTCGGGTGCTGGCCCACTCAGCGTCAGTCCATGCTGCATATATGTGCAGCCAGTGGGCTCCTCTGTTCTCCCACCTGGTGTCCAGCGCCCAGAGCTTCTCCTTGCATGGCGTGGCCATGTGCGGCTCCCGCTGTCTCCACCAAAAGATGAGTGGGACCTAGCACTGTGAGGTGAGAGGAACTGAATGTTTTTAGTGTGAGGACCACTGACCCATGCTGGTGCCTCCCCCAGCTGCTATCTGTTAACTGGATTATTGAATCATCCAGCAACCTCCCAGTCCCAGGGTTGCTGGATGTGAAAGAGTTCACTGTACTTGGCATCAATATTTCCATCCTGATCTGGATTAGCTGTTCTATATCTTCTAACACTTTGACAATTGAATTTTGCTAGACCTGGAAAGGTTGTACCTACAGATAAAGGAAGCTGTTCTGCACTGTGACTTGCACTTAGTTTTCCCAAAACTAATGGGGCTTCCATTTGACCTTCAGCTGTGTCCTCCCCTATTATACCTCTCACTTCAGCCAGGAGAGTGGCTCAGCTGCATGTTCTGCTGTCCAAATCTTATACAGGTTTTTTTTTGATAAAGTATATTTACACCCTCATCTGAGATTTCTCTTGATAGAGACAGATCTAACTTTTGTATTAACCAGTTGATGGATCTCTCTCTGTTACTATCAATGTTAGTCTATATGCTATCAAAACAAAAAAGCAGGCTAGTAGTGCTTTAAAGACAAACAAACTAATTTATTAGGTAATGCGCTTTCATGGGACAGACCCACTTCTTTAGATCATAGCCATACCAGAACAGACTCAATATTTAAGGCACAGACCACCAAAAATAGTTATCAAGGTTGACAAATCAGAAAAATATTATTAAGGTGAGCAAATCAGAGAGCAGAGGGGCAGAAGGTTGGGGGGAGTCAAGAATTAGATAAAGCTCAGGATCCAAAAGAGCCCCTCTAATGAGCTATAAAATTCCCATCCCAGTTCAAACCACGCGTTAATGTGTCAAATTTGAATATAAAAGAGAGTTCAGCAGCTTCTCTTTCCAAATTGTGAAAATTCCTCTTCAGTAAAATGCAGACTTTCAGGTCGTTAACAGAATGGCCCACTCCATTAAAGTGCTAGCTGACAGGTTTGTGAATCAGGAGTGTTTTTATGTCTGTTTTATGCCCATTAATTCTTTCTCTAAGAGAGTTTGAAGTCTGTCCAATGTACAGAGCATCTGGGCATTGTTGGCAGATGATGGCATATATGATGTTAGTTGAGGAACATGAGAACATGCTCATGATTCTGTGAATAACCTGGTTAGGTCCAGTGATGGTACGTCTAGAATAGATAAGTGGACAAAGTTGGCAACTGGTCTTGTTGCAAGAAAAGTTCCAGGATTGGTGTTCCTGCAGTATAGACTGTGGTTTAGACAAAGAATTAATGGGCATAAAACAGACATAAAAACACTTCTTGATTCACAAATCTGTCAGCCATCACTTTAATGGAGTGGGCCATTCTGTTAATGACCTGAAAGTCTGCGTTTTACTGAAGAGGAATTTTCATAACAGTTTTGAAAGAGAAGCTGCAGAACTCTCTTTCATATTCAAATTCGACATATTAACACGTGGTTTGAACCGGGATGGGAATTTTCTAGCTCATTATAGGGGCTAATGCATACTTGGCTTTATCTAATTCTTGACCACCCGCGGCCCCTTGACCTTCTGCCCCTCTGCTCTCTGATTTGCTCACCTTGATTTATATTTTTCTGATTTGTCCACCTAGATTACTCTTTTTGATTCTCTGTGCCTTAAATATTGAGTCTGTTTTTGGTTCTCTGTGTCTTAAATATTAAGTCTGTTCTGGTATGGTCTGAAGAAGTGGATCTATCCTACGAAAGCTCACCACCTAATAAATTAGTTTGTTAGTCTTTAAAGTGCTACTGGACTGCTTTTTTGTTTTGACAGGTGGTTGATATTTCTCCCAAAACCATACACCAGTAAAGAGGAGCAACGCTTGCATGCCCTGGATGTTAGAAGGCTTTGACTTTCTACCGACAGGACCGATCAGCTCCATTAATCAATCTAACTACTCATGGTCATTGCAGACAGGAGGAAGGGTGTCTCAGTCTCTTCGCAGAGAATTGCATTATGGATATCAGCAAGTATTTGTGTACATTCTGATCTGTCTGGGAATTCTCCATGGAGCACAGTAACTGAGAGTCAAAATTTCATGCCCATATGTGCAAGCACTTGAAGAAAAAGTCATCAACCTTCTGTAATTGTTCTTTGAGACCTCACACACGTGAATTCCATTACTTACCCTCTTATTCCGCTGCACTGGGGTTGTCCGGAAAGAAGGAACTCAGGAGGTTCTGGGGAGCCAGGGCCCTTTATAGCAGCACTCCGAGGCATTCCATCTGCCCCAGTGGGTTTCACTGAAGGAAAATTTGATGACTGTACAGGGTGCAGTCATTCCAAGACATGGATAAGTGCAATCCATCATGAACAACAACAGTTATCCAGTAGCACCTTAAAGACTAACAAATTTATTAGGTAATGAGCTTTCGTGGTTAAGACCCACTTCAGAGTATAATATAAAGGAGTGGGTTTTATCCACCAAAGCTCATGAGCTAATAAACTTGTTAGTCTCTAAGGTGCCACGGGACTGCTTGTGATTTGTGACTAACATGGCTGCCCCTCTGAAAAAAGTTATGTAAGGTTAATAACTAGTTTTTTCCTCTCTTGCAACTTATCTTGGAATCTCTCCAGTCATTCTTGCCTCCTGGTATCACTTCACATTGAATGAATATTACTAAGGTATGCTGTGGAAAGCTGACACAAAAGGATTGCTCTCAGGCAGACAATGTATTAATGAAGACAGCAGCCTAGTGTTTGGAAATAGGTGGCCTAGAATGCTGGGTGCTTGGTTATGTCCCCTCACTAATAACTAGAGCAGAGGCAGGAAGCTATTTCCTGCTGCTGGCACTACTAAAGCCTATATGTAAGTGGGAAGATGAAGTACAGGAGCGAGATGAGCTAACTGGGTAGTTTCTCCTAAATACTCTGTTATTTCACCAAACTGACATGCTAAGTGCAGGGTGCTTACTCAGAAAGGTGTATTTCTCCTGATGAATAGTGTAATCAAGTTGTCGCCAGAGTCTCCTTCGGGGGTGTGTGCAGGCTCTGGAATGCTGTGCCACATTCTTTTCACCAGTAAATCTCAGTTTGGAGTCTAATGATGTAGGACTAAGAAAGGAGCAGAAATGCTTTGCTTTAAAGGGTACTGCCAACCAAGCTGGGTATGAACATGTGCTGGATCCACCCAGGAGAGGAAGTATACAACAGTCCCAGAGTTCACAAGTAGCTGTCTGGGAACTTCCACTTTTCTCTGTTTGCTGATGCAAGCCTCTGGAGTAGCAGGCCTTTGTTTTCCTGAGGCCAGTGTGAGTGCCTAGTGGGAGAGCAAAGGCTGGGATGATTCTTGGGAGGGGAGACGTATGCCTTTATTTTCTTACATTTGATTCTAAGTGAGTTTCTGTCTATTGTGTGACACTCCCTTTGTGCCTGCAACTTGTTCACTAAGCATGCTACTGCACATGGTTATAACCGTGCAGCGGAAATGGGAAATTTCAAGCATATTTTCTCATCCAAGTGTGTGTAAATGTTGTTAGTATAGCCTCTCTGAAATTACAGTCTGTTGCAGATTCATGGATCTGCCACCCTTCTCTCCCTCTGCCCCACAAAACATGTAACTTTTTTTTTCCCAAGGAGGGGGCAGTTACTGTCCTTGGGCACTGTGATACCAATGCCTCTGGTGGCTGTGATGCTACAAAGACAGGCAAGCTTATTCAGAACCAGCCTCCTGCATGGGAACCTAGTGGAAGAGTTTGAGCCCTCCGTGAAGAGAAAATCTCCTTAAATATGTCACTCTGGGGGGAGTGGAGGTGGGCAGGGCAGGGCATGGCATGGCATGGCATGGCATGGCATGGGGAAGGCCAGTACATAATGAACCATGGAAAACTGGAGCCTTGGCACCAAGGAAGAAGTAGTTACGTTGATGGTTATGTTAAACTGATCCTTCATGTGAAGCCCTGTATTGCACAGGCAGTGGCAGTGGTTTGTGTCTGTCTGTTTCTATCTGAGTAAAGTGTTCAGGTGACTTTGCTTCTTTTCTAGGATCATGCGGGTGCAACCAAGTGTAGTGCTGGGTGTGGCCCACAGTGTTGTCAAGAGGATGTCCTCATTTGTGAGGCAGATTGACTTTGCCTTGGACTGGATGGAAGTAGAGGCTGGACGAGCTGTTTACAGGTGAGATGTGAGCAGAATGGTCCAGGCTGTAAGTTCACATATCCCTGCTGGAATAATATCAAAGGTATCAAAGTAATACATAAGTGAAAGAATGTCCTACTTGTCACCCCCTGTGGAGTCACACTGCTTATTCACTGGAGCAAGCACATGAACATGTTAACAAAGGGCTTATCTGTCCACCTTTTGAGGACTTTTTCTTGTGTCCGTCAGCATAGTGTTTAAGGGCTTCTCATCCTCACGATTTTCATTTACGTTGGTGAGAGAGACCTGAAATCCCTGCTTGCTGCTTACGTCTGACACAGCAGAACTGATAAAAGACAAACTGTATGAATTGTTATTATATTAGGCAGGTTTTGTTTGCTAGTAAAGTCTTCTGTAGTGTGCAGAGGGTAAAAACCCATCTCTGCCTCTAGGTGCTTATAGTCTGATATAAACTAAAGGGAACTCACTCAGGTTTGCCTAACAGTAAACTAACACTGATGTTATAGCACTGAATAGATGTACTAGGCCAGTGCTCAGCAACTTTATCACCTTGTGGCACACTTCAGCACTCATTATAATTTCACAGCTCACCCGGTATACATAACTCAATGCCCTCCCGCTCCCACAGAGCCAGGCACTCCCAGCTCTCTGCTCTAACCCAATTCCCCATCCCTCTCCCAGAGCCAGGCACCCCTAGCCTCCCTTCTCAATCTCAGTGCCTTCCCACTCCCACAGAGCCAGGAACTCCCAGCCCCCGGCTCTAACCCAATCCCTCTCCCAGAGCTAGGCACCCCCAGCCACACTGCTCTAACTCAATGACCACCCTCAACCCTTCTACCACTCTAACTGGATGCTGGCAAATCACCACTGCCTCTGCCCAGAGCCTCCATCATGCACGTCTCCCACCAAGCGATGGGGCACATGCACAGGGCAGCAGATAGCACTCCCGGCGCACAGCTCTGAAGCGCACTCAGCCTCGCTTTGTGGCACACCGGTGTGCCAAAGCACACTGTACTAGGCCAAATTCCTCCTTGAACAGCTCCATTAATTTTGTGGATGTTATTCACAGTGTAAATTTGAGAGGTTTGAGATAGAACAAACTGCTTGGGTGAGGAACCTGTTACCTGTGCACCATTTCCCTACTGCCTCTGTTCAGCTCTGCCTGTAGCCTGTTCAAATTCCAGCTGGCTCCCCCGGTGAATTAAAACCACCCAGTTGTTGGTTGTGTACAGCTGAAGTGAAAATGTGCTTCCAAGTTGCATTTGACAAATCTGTGGTCACCTTATCGTTCTAATTCTCTCATCTCTGCAGAGAGCAGAGCTACCCAGGGGTGGTGATGGCAGGTGGTGATGGCATTTACACAGAGGATATTAATGGATTGTTGGATGCATTTGCTGAACACAGATGCCTCGCTAATTCTTAATGTGGATTGTTGTCTCCCAGGCAGGGTGACAAATCGGATTGCACGTACATTGTGCTGAATGGTCGACTTCGTTCTGTCATCACAATGGATGACGGGAAAAAACACCTGACTGGTGAATATGGGCGAGGAGACCTAATTGGGGTGGTAAGAACCAGCTTCAGAACCTATTTGCTGAAATTTAAAGAAAACTCTGCCCTTTAAAGAAAACAAACAGAACTACATTAGTAGGTCTGATCTTGTGAAAGTGTGAGTTGTCAGCTGTGTTAAAGTGAAGAAGCAGCTGCTACCGGCATGCCCTATGGCAGGATAATGCATGTGCAGACTGTGTTCAGACTCTTTTGGTCTATTATAATTTTGTTTTGTTTCTGACATGATAAGGGGAGTGGTATGTGTGTATTCGTGCAAATTCTTTAAATCGGTGTCTTTTGAAATTGTAGGGGCTGGTTTGATGATAGTATATGTCCATATTGGATTGCTTTCCCTCCCATATGCTTCTGTTCATTGCTTGCTCTTTATTCCCTTGTTAAAATCCGAAAAGGACATCCAGCTTCATGTCAGTGCAGTGTGGGCACTTGCTTGCCTTACATCAAGGGGACCTCTGAAATGCTGAGGTTTCAATTCAGACCCTCTCGTGTTTGTTCTGGCTGTTGAGGACTAACATTTCTGCCTATAAATAGATGTGCTACTTCAACAACCATTAGGAGGAGCATCTTATTTTTCACTGGTTATAAAGCCTAAAAGCAATACAGGCAGCATGCAGACATACAGTTCAATGAAGATAACTTAAACAGTTTTAGGACTATGGTAGGTGGTGTTCGGGTTCCTTCTCCTTTAGATTGCTATGTGGCAGTCACAGCAGCTGCAGGCAGGAGTGTTTTGGCATGAGGCATAGCAGAAGAACATAATGTCATTTACGTTTTGCGTTACCCGGATGTGACTAGTTTCCCCTGCAACCATCCTGCATATTCTCTTTGCCTTTATCCCTTCCATAATTCTCTAGGTACCAGTGACAGCAACGAAGGGTCCTGTGGCACCTTATAGACTAACAGAAAAGTTTTGAGCATGAGCTTTCGTGAGCACAGACTCACTTCATCAGATGCTGGTCATGGAAATCTGCAGGGCCAGGTATAAATAAGCCAGAGCCAGGGTGGGGATAACAAGGTTAGCTCAGTCAGCGAGGGTGGGGCTTACTACCAGCAGTTGATCTGGAAGTGTGAACACCAAGGGAAGGGAAGCTGCTTCTGTATTTAGCCAGCCATTCGCAGTCTTTGTTTAAGCCGGAGCTGAGGGCATCGAATTTGCAGATGAATTGTAGCTCAGCAATTTCTGACTCTGGCTTATTTATACCTGGACCTGCAGATTTCCAAGACCAGCATCTGGTGAAGTGAGTCTGTGCTTACGAAAGCTCATGCTCAGAACTTTTTTGTTAGTCTGTAAGGTGCCACAGGACCCTTCGTTGCTGTTACAGATCCAGACTAACACGTCTACCCCTCCGATACTAGGTACCAGTGCTGTCTCTTACAATGGAGGTCAAGATGAACCTCTAGATCTTAGAGCTCAGAAAGAGAAGTCTGTGTGGGAGTTTGAAAATGACAGATTGGTAGTTGCAGGGAGATGATGGAGGGAGTTCCAGCCTTAAGTGCAGAGGGTCAGAAGGAGAATGGAAGTTGATGGAGGTCTTGCTCCAATGCCTGTGATGTTCAACTTTGGAATAGCTAATCCATGCAGTACTTGATAAACACCTGAGAGCAGGGCCACTTTTGGCTCAACAGTGTTGGTCAGGACTATATCTGATGAAGGCATGATACCAGCTCACAGTATTAGGTCATAGATGTCTCGGGGGAGCTGTGTTCATCTGTAGTGTCACAAAAACAAGCAGTCCTGTAGCATCCTAAAGACTAACACATTTACTAGGTAACAAACTTTCAGGGACAAAAACCAGATTTTCAGATTCAGAGTAATACATTTCATACACATGGCCACCTTTCTCACTAAGCTTTCTGTCATATCTTTTCTTCTTTGGGAGATCATGGTGAAGCGTGTTTCCGTCCATCCAGGAGAAGTAGAAGTGGTTCTGCCGATCTTGACCATGGCTGCCTCCTCCCCAGATGATGCAGTTTATTCCTACCTCACTCTACCTACCGGCAACTGACAGGCTACATTTACAATACATAGCTATTTCGGGATACTGAAGAAAATTGATTTGCAAATTTGATTCCATCAACCAAGGATTAAACAGAGACTGGGCATGGCTGGCCCCTTACAAAAGCAGTTTCTCTTCTCTGGAAGTTCACACCTCCCTCCACATTAGAATCTGACAATGGGCCACATCCCCCCTGACTGATCTGAATTGTTTTCTCCTCTCTTGACGTATACTACCAATAAGAGGCCATTTCCACCCTGACTGAATAGACCTTGTCAGCTCTGGCCCTCCCCCTTACTGAGAAACCTCCCCTTTAAATCCTTCTCTGAACCACCCCCCTCTACTCATGCATCTGATGAAGCGGGTCTTTGCCCACAAAAGCTTATACTCCAAAATATCTGTTAGTCTATTAGGTGCCACAGGACTTACTGTGTTTTGCATATTGATGTTCTCCTGGCCCATCAGAAGTTCAAGTTCACGGTGGGACAGTGCCATTACCAAAATCTGAGCACTCTACGGAGACATACTGAGGCTGCATGAGTCTTCACAAAAGTGGCCACCATCATCACTGCATATGTATGCTGTTTGAGTTACTTTGTATTTCCTTACCTAGAGGACTGGCCCCTCTTTGTGTTTTCCCAACAAGTCCTCATCACTGCCATTCTAGCTTTTTGTGCCCTTCTCAGTTCTCTTAGCATCAACAAGGAGAAGGTGATCATCTGGGTAGGGATGAGGATCAACTTTACTGAGGCCTGATTGGATTCCATTGTGGCCCATGCTTGTGGGTGCACTGCTGTTGCCACCTGCTGGAAACCATCCCCCTACCTATGCCTACCTGTTGTCCTTGATCACATCTTTGAATGCAAAATGTTGGGCTTCACCCTAAGTCCCCTGGCAGCACTTACGGCCTTTCTCGCCCTGGTGGATGGCTCTTTTGTGTTCACACAGTCTGCCACTGTACATTTCCTAAGAGGTCTGTTTGGTTTTCCCCCAGGAGAGCTCCAACTCCCATGTTCCTGGGACCCTGAACCTAGTTATCTCCACTACTCACAAAACTGCCCATATGCTGTCTCTTCCACCTCTCCGTGAAGATAATCTTGTTAGTCACCCCTGTCATGTTAAATTTGCTGAGGTACTGATGCAGTGTAACTTTTGAGGTCCTGCCATTTGCAATAGATAGCTTTCTGCCTCTGGACAAACGTTCCTTTTCACCACCCGTTGTATTTTCACTCCTGACATTTTAGACAAATTATCACTATTCATCTCCTTTGTCAAACTCTTTTATCATGTGCTGGGTTGTGGTGTTTTTGTGCTGTCCTGATAGAATATTTGTATGTGGTCTGTGTGTTTTAGTAGTGCTAGCAATAGAATACTAGAACTGGAAGGGACCTTCACAGGCCAGAGAGTCCATTCCCCTGAACTTACAGCAGGCCAAAGCACCAGGTAGATAATCCCTGACAGCTGTTTACCTAACCTGCTCTTAAATATTTCCAAAAATGGAGATGCCACAACCTCCCTGAGCAATTTATTCTTGTGCTTCACTACCCTGACAAGAAGTCTTTTCCTAATGTCCAACTTAATCCTCCCTCGCTTCCATTTTTATCCCATTGCTTCTTGTCCTATTTTCAGAGGTGGAGGAGATCATTTTTCATCCTCCTCCTTGCAACAATATTTTAAGTACTTGAAGGTAGTTGTTATGTCCCCTCTGTCTTCTCTTTTCCAAACTAAACAACCCCAGTTCTTTCAGTCGTCCCTCATAGGTCGTGATTTCTAGACCTTCAGTCATTTTTGTTCTTCTTCGAGTGTCCCCGTGGGTGCTCCACATTAGGTGTCGGGCTCGCCCGGCGCCGCAGATCGGATCTTCCAAGCAGTTTCTGCCGGACCGCGCATGCGCCGGTGCGCGCCACTCCCCCGCGCGCTCCCGGCCACGTGCGCGATCTGGTCCCCGCCAGTTCCTCTTAACCGCCGTCGGCTGCAGACGGAATCTGAACTAGGCTAGGGCCAAGTAGCGTATTCAATGGCTTTAACTGTTTTTCTTTAAAGTTTTTCAAGTACTTAGGCTACTGCAAGTTAGCCGGTTGTTATTTTTCAAAAAAAAACAAAAAAAAAAAACAAAACAAACTACAAGCGGGACAGCTTCAATCCAGTCCCAGTAACAAGCGCCGGAGGCCAGAAGCATAGGGCCGTCAGCCCTCCTGCTGCGGCAGGCCATCGGACTGGGAAAACAGCACAGGGAAGGTGCTAAGTACCCGCTTAACAACTGAAAGACTCACCAACAATGTCCTCTTCAGGCTTTAAAAAAATGTGAGTCCTGCCCAGAGGCGATTAAGGAGAGACAGGGAGATGCGGCTTAAAATGCTGCTTTTGATAAGGCCCTCCAGCCAGACGTGCCGGAGCGGCTGCAGCAGGAGGGACCCTCCGGGGCCCTTAAAAGAAAAGCTGCCTCCCTCACTCCATCAGCGCAAAAACGGAGGAAAGTCTCCCCAACCCGATCCCTGCCGGCAGCAACAGCGAGCGGGATGGGAGGAGCGAGCAGCCCCCAGCCGCAGCAACAGCTGATCGGCAGCGGCACGGAGAGCCACGTGGAAGCGGCTCAGCCTCCAATAATCAGCCAGCTGCCCCGCACCGCAGGCAGGGCGGCGGCTTAAAACTGCTTTTCATAAGGCCCTCCAGCCAGACGTGCCGGAGCGGCCGCAGCAGGAGGGACCCTCCGGGGCCCATAAAAGGAAAGCTGCCTCCTTCACCCCATCAGCGCAAAAACGGAGGAAAGTCTCCACAGCCCGATCCCTGCCGGCAACAATAGCGAGCGGGACGGGAGGAGCGAGCAGCCCCCAGCCGCAGCAACAGCTGATCGGCGGCGGCACGGAGAGCCACGTGGAAGCGGCTCAGCCTCCGATAATCAGCCAGCCGCCCCGCACCGCAGGCAGGGCGGCGGCTAAACAAGCGCCGGTACCGGCGGCACCGCAGGCAGCGGCACCGACCCCCGGGGAACCGGCGGTGCAGAGCGCGCAGGCACGGAGCCTGCAGGCACTGGAGGACACCGCACCTGCGGCACCGCCCTCGAGCGTGCCGAGCTCGGTGCCGACGGGGCCGGGATCCCCTGTACGTCAGGGGGCGGAGTTACCTCCTCAAGGGAGGGGAAAGGCTGCAAACAAGAGGAGGCATTGCAGCCCCTCTCCGCACAGGGCTGTGGAGTTGCTTTCTCACAGCCCTCCGCTTATGTTGCACACTCCAACCAGAAGGCAGGGGTCCCCCCTAGCCTACCCGGAGCCCCCTTCTCCATTTTTTTTTGCAACCAGCCTCACCCTGGCTGGGACCACCTTCGCCCTTCCTGGGGTTTGAACCGCTGGACTATTATGCAAAATCACTCTCTCCAGCCCTCCCCCAGACGCAGAGGGTATGCACCTTCCTAAGAACAGTGCCTATACTGCCATGGTCGCCCCTACCACGCGGGGCATAGACACCATCGGCTATCTACTGGGGAAAGATCCCCACAAACGATCTCGTACCCCCGAGGGCAATTGCAACCGGGGACAGAGACTCAAGCATCTCAGGGGGGACTGGTTATGGAACCCCGAGATTTTCCCTCGCAAACCTCTAGTGAGAGGGTGTACCATCACCAGCAGGAACCGGAAGGGTCCAGAGAGACGTACCCCAGCGGTTCCTCGCTCTCCTCCCCAGATGAGGCTATGGCCCCGGGGAACGTCCATCCTCCGGACGATCTCAAACAGTTCCAAGAGCTGTTTTACGAGGGTGGCCTTCACGCAAGGCATCCAGACAGCTAAGGTGCAAGAGAAACACCATAAGCTCCTCAAAAATCTGAGACCTCTGGCCTCCTCCAAAATAGCAATACCGCTTGATGACGCAATCTTGGAGTCTGCCACTATGATATGGCAGACTCCTGCGACTATTCCGCCTGTCCACAAGAGAGCGGGGGAAAAAAACAAAAAACAAAAAAAAACTTCGTGCTGACAAAGGGCACGGAGTTCCTGTTCAGCCACCCACAACCAAATTCCTTGGTGGTGGAGTCGTCGCAATGTGGGGGAACAGACAAACATGCCAAAAAGCTAGAGCTGTTGGGCAGAAAGGTCTACTCCTCCTCCACTCTACTGTTGCCAGTGGCAAATTACGCAGCGCATCTAGCGAACCATACTTTCGATAACCACATTAGGTTAACCTCCCTCATGGACTCGCTTCCAGAGGGCAAGAAACCAGTGCTCAAGGCCATCATGCAAGAAGGCTACGCGGCCTCGAGGACGGGAGTTCAGATCGCCCTGGATGTTGCGGACTCAGCAACAGTGTCCCCAGTACCACAGGGGTTACGAGCAAGGGCGACATCAACAGCACCAGCAGTACAGAACTCCCAGGCGTCGTTCCCAACACAGCCGTGCGTCCTCGGGGCAGGGCCAAAGGCCACAAGTTTGACACACAGATCCAGGGCTGCGCCATCACTACCATCGCAAGGTCATCCGAAGCGGTTATTCCACCATCGCCTCCGACCATTCTATAACCAGTGGCAAGGATCACCACAGACAAATGGGTGCTGGAGATCATAGCCACGGGGTACGCCATCCCCTTCCAGTCGCTCCCACCGCCATGACCTCCACCCAGGCCCCACCTCCAGGAGTCTTCCCACGTAGCGAGGCTCAAGCAGGAGGTAGACCATCTCATGCTCATAGGGGCAGTGGAAAGAGTGCTGGAGCAACTGCAAGGGAGAGGGTTCTACTCGAGGTACTTCCTCACGGGGAAAAAGACAGGAGGCGGGAGGTCCATCTTAGATTTTCGAGGCCTCAACCGGTACCTGCGCAAGCAATGCTTTCGGATGATCACAATCGCCTCCATCCTTACGGCACTAGACGATGGAGATTGGTTCGCAGCCCTCGACTTATAAGACGCGTATTTTCACATAACTATTCATCCGGCTCACCTACGATTCCTCTGGTTTTTCATGGTAGGCAAAGAACATTTTCAATACAAGGTCCTACCGTTTGGCCTCTCCTCGGCCCCCAGAGTCTTCACCGAGCCCTTGGCAGTGGTGTCAGCCTACCTGCACAGACGGGGTATTTATATTCCAGTATCCGGATGACTGCCTACTCAAAGGGGCCTCGAAGGAGGAGGTACTACGCATCATATGCGTCACAGCAGGCACGTTCTCTTCGCTCGGCCTGGTTATCAATCTGACAAAATCAAAGATAGACCCCACGCAGGACATAGAGTTCGTAGGGGCACGCATAAATTCTATTACAGCGAGGGCGTATCTACCAGAGACTCGCTTTCGGGCCGTCGGCTCCCTCGTGCAAGTCTTCACCTTCAGCCCTACGGTGCTGGTTCTGACGTGCTTACAGCTGCGGGGCCACATGGCAGCAGCGACGTTCGTAGAACAGAACGCCAGGTTACACATGCGCAGTATGCAGCACTGGCTGGCGAGCGTATACAACCCGGCAGCACACACTGTTCACAGGGTGGCGTCGCCCACAACAGAGGTGCGCAAATCCCTGCAATGGTGGGTAAACCCCGAGAACCTGCTAACAGGGGTACCCTTCCACCAACCACACATATTGGTTTTTCTTACTACAGATGCCTCCCTCATAGGGTGGGGAGCACACATGGGCGAAGAGGTGACGCAAGGGCTGTGGTCCTCCACGGAGCAGTCACTGCACACAAATATACTGGAGCTCAGAGCAGTGTTCAACGCCTGCAGACACTTTCGAGACCATATAAAAGGCAAAGTAGTCGGGATCAGTATAAACAATACCTCCACCATGTTTTATATAAATCGGCAAGGAGGAGCTCGGTCCCGTGCCTTATGTGCAGAAGCAGTCCGGTCGTGAAACTGCTGCATTGCCAACAATATAACCTTGAAAGCCTCGTACTTCCTAGGCGCTCACAATGTGAAGGCAGACCAGCTGAGCACGCGTTTTCGCACTCACGCACGAGTGGCAGATCCGTCCCGATCTGCTGCAACCGATTTTTCCTGCATGGGGTTTTTCCCCAAATAGACCTGTTTGCTACTCAGCACAACAAGAAGTGCCCGCAATTCTGCTCCAGGGCAGGACTGGGACGGGGGTCCCTGAGGGACACCTTCGCGATCTCATGGAGGGGCCCCCTGCTTTGCACTTTCCCTCCCACAGTGCTCATCCACAAAGTGTTGCAGAAAGCCAGGAGGGAAGGAGCCTGAATGATCCCGATAGTCCCAACGTGGGATCGACAGCAATGGTTCCCCCTACTCCTGCGCATGTCGGACCGGCCACCGATGCCCCTTCCAGTGGCACCGGATCTGCTCACGCAAGCCCAGGGGTCCATAGTGCATCCGCACCCCCAAGGCCTGCGACTACAAACATGGTTAATCCATGGCTCAGCTCCCTAGAGAGCACATGTACGGAGGAAGTGCGGCAAGTCCTAGAAAGTAGCAGGAGGACTTCCACCAGGAAGACCTACAAGCAGAAATGGACTCGCTTTACGGCATGGTGTTCTACCAAACAGCTAGCCCCCCTTTTCGGTGCCTATGGCTGTGATATTAGAGTATTTACTGGACCTCAAGAGAGGAGGACTCTCGCTATCCTCGTTTAAGGTCCATCTTGCCGCCTTTTTGGCATTCAGACACGGAGAGACAGGGCACATGGTGTTCGCCCATCCCATGGTTACCAGGTTCCTTAAAGGGCTGGTAAACCTATACCCCCCTCGGAAACCGCTTCCACTTTCGTGGAACTTGGACCTGGTGCTTAATGCGAAAAGGGGACCACCGTTCGAGCCTTTGGCCACGGTTTCCCTCTGCCTCCTTATTATAAAGACGATCTTTCTTCTCGCAATCACGTCAGCTCGCAGGGTGAGCGAGCTTGCGGCAGTTATGGCAACACCACCCTGCGCTGTTTTTTCCAAGGAGGCGGTAACCATATGGCTGCATCCAGCCTTTGTTCCTAAAGTTTCTTTCTGAGTTTCATACTAACAAACCTATTGTTTACCCTCGTTTTATCCAAAGCCTCATAACTCTAACAAAGAGGCGCGCCTACACCTCCTGGACGTGAGGAGGCGCTAGCTTTCTATATAGACAGGACCAAGTCCTTCCAGAGAACGGATAGACTCCTAGTCTCTATCGCTCCCAAATCAAAAGGAGAATGTCTCTCTTCGCAGAGAATCTCGAAGCACATCGTATCTTGCATAAAAATGTGCTACAAACTCAAAAGACTCCTTTCCTGGCTATGCCCAGGGCTCATTCCACTAGGGCGGTGGCAGCATCAACAGCCCCTTTTCAAGGGCGTTGCGCTAAAAGACATTTGCAGAGTGGCGACCTGGTCATCCTGTGACACCTTCGCCAAACATTACGCCTTTCACAGGGTATTCCAAGAGGATACCCGTCTCTCGACAGCGGTCCTCTCGGGGACAAGCTGCACATAATCCGATTACCCACCTCCTATCTTGGGTTACTGCTGGGTAGTCACCTAATGTGGAGCACCCACGGGGACACTCGAAGAAGAAAGAAAGGTTACTCACCGTAGTAACGGTGGTTCTTCGAGATGTGTCCCCGTGGGTGCTCCACTACCCTCCCATCCTCCCCGCTCCAGATCTCTGTTTAGTGTTTTGCAGGAGCATCCGAGGCGGTTGGTCAAGGAACTGGCGGGGACCGGATCGCGCACGTGGCCAGGAGCGCGCGGGGGAGTGGTGCGCACCGGCGCATGCGCGGTCCGGCAGAAACTGCTTGGAAGATCCGATCTGCGGCGCCGGGCGAGCCTGACACCTAATGTGGAGCACCCACGGGGACACATCTCGAACAACCACCGTTCCTACGGTGAGTAACCTTTCTTTTCTTTTTTCTGGACTGTCTTCAATTTCTCCACATCTTCCTTTTGAAATGTGGTGCCCAGAACTGGACAAAATGCTCCAGCTGAGGCCTAATCAACGCAGAGTAGAGCAGAATTATTACTGCCTGTGTCTTGCTTACGACACTCCCGTTATTGCATCCCAGAATCATGTTAGCTTTTTTTTATTTTATTTTTTTTGACTGTCACACTGTTGACTCATTGCTGAGTTCATGTCCTAGATACAGACTTACAGGCAAACATCTGCTTTAGACAGGGCCTGACCGTTGCTCGCTGTAGAACTTCTGCTACCTTTGTTCCAGTCCTCAGGCCTTACACTAGGCTTGTGCTTCAGGCTCTTTCTTGCTACGACATCTTCTAAGACAGGGGTTGTCAAATGTCATTGAACTGCAACCCCTTTTGTGACAGCAAAAATCACTACACAGCCCCAGGATGAGGTGAAAGCCAAACTCTGAAACCCCTTGCTCTGGGAGTGGGGGCAGGGGACAAACCTGAATCTTGGGGCTTCAGTCTCAAGTCTCTTGGCCCTTTAAAGAAGGCAGGTCTACACCTATAATTACCGGGATTAAGTTCACCTGCTCTAGTCCAGGGACGCTGGGCTCATTCTGGAGACCATCGTTCCTGTGACAAGATCGTGTAGAAGTTAATCAAAGCGTTTGAAAATCCACACCACTTGTATGGCCTCCCAAGTACCAGAATGAATTTACTTGTGGTTACCAGCTTCTGACAAGCTTGGTCAAAAACCAGAAGGCTTCCTGAAGTGTTTTATTAATGAGAAGGTGAACATGCTTCAAGTCCAGGAGACAGAAACCCAGCTCTTACTACAATGTTTGTTCTCCACAAAGCAGGAATAAAATATCATTTAAGTAAACCTTTGGCAAAACCTGTACACATGCTTTCCTGCAGCAGCAATATCATTAACCACACTGAGAGCCAGTGATTAATTACAGTGAAGATTAAATTAAAACAGCAAATGCTGCAGTAAGCCAGATCAGCCATGCAGTGACTTCATTTTGTTCTCTAGATGTTCTGAACAATCTAGTCAACGTCTTGTAGTATTTAGAAATGCAGTTTAACTCATAAATATTTATGTGGTGAAGTTGAGGAATGTTCAAGACCAACAATAAGAGTGATTCTTGAGTGGATTCTGGTTTTTTTTTTCCTTTTCAGCTTGTTTAATTAAATGTTAGCAAGAAGTAATCTCTCTGCATTCCCTAAAAGAAATGTCGGTATCGGGTTTTTCTTCAAGCTTTAGTTCTTTACTGGTGTCCACGTTGTCACAAACTTGTCTCCTTTGCCAAAAATTACAAAATCAGTTAAGTGTTTGTTTTAAAAAAAAAATGTGCTTGACCATAGTACTGCCATAGCTATCGTGTAGTGCCTCGGAGAGCAAGTTGATGGTTTTTAATATGAGAATGTGTGAAATTAACTCCATGTGACTTTGTATCCATATTTCCCTCACACACCTTTAAATGTCAGGGCACTGAAAAATTCATTTGGGCAGGTGAACTCTTGAAAGGCCCTTTCAGTGCAGAGCTCACATTTGTGAAGGCAAGAGGTGGTTGAATCCCAAAAGGTGGTCCATAAGGGTTTGTGCAGAGTGATGGCCAGCCAAGAGTTCCTGAGGTCAATTATCATTTCTGCCACTGGCTTGCTTTGCTCTGCTTTGCTATTGCCGTAGTGCTTTACAGGTGCTACTTAGCTATGAAGCTGGAAAATATCATTCTCGCCTTTTTACAGGAGAGTAATTTAGGCCCAGGCAAATTGACATAGCCAGTTCAAGTTTGCATAGTGAGTTAGTGTCAGAACTAGGATTACAAATGGTGTCCTAATTCCCAGGATTATGTCTATTTAAGGGGGAACCAGGTTGTAATAAAATCACAGGTTTGTGCTGCTGTTTGTACCTGCAGTACACTTGCACGTGCAGGTGTTACTGCTTACAAGCAGAGTTGCTGGCATATAGGTTCACTCTCCAAGTTTCACAGTAAGCTAAAGATGCTGGCACATGAATAAAATAAAACCTGCCAATGCTGATGGTAAGAAATGTTGCACAGTAGCTGAAAAGGGCCATTTCTGGTATGGAGCCAGTGAATGTTGTTTTAATTGGCCTGTGTTCAGTTTCATACAAGTTTTCTGTGGCAAGACGTAGAAAGATTTTTATATTGTACCAGTTTTTTTATGTGATAATGATGATAAAAGCAAAGTTAAAATTACAAATGTCTCCTTTAACGGCGCAGAGTGAGCTTATTCTGTAGGCTTATGTAAGGCAGTGCCAAGGCCAACTGTACCAGGCAGCAGTAGCTGGTGTATGGATAGTGGTGCAGTGCACAGGTTAGTTCCTATGACATAACCAAGCCAGTCTCTAAACGTGATGCGATGTAAATGCAGTGCAATGAGTAAGGGTATATGAAGGAAGAGGTTTGCTGTGTAACTTCAGATATGTGGTATTCCCTATGTCCATGTCCTATGCTTCAGTCCAATTAACCCAGCATAACTTTACTGTATCCACGCTTTTTTGCATGGCTTATCCTCTGCAGACCTGTTTTCCAAGCCACCCCCAGATTGATCTTAAACTCATGTTCTGTGGTCCTCTTTATGTGACGCGAGGATAGAGCTTGGCAATTTAATTTATTTTAAATTTCAGGGGTGTGAGTAAAGCCATCAAAGTGTGTCTGTGTCTTGCTGAGTTACTGCATGTTTTTAGGCCTTATCGGCACTAAAATGTTAGGTCAATACAGCTACACCACTTTAGGGTGTGAAAAATCCAGCCCCCAGAATGACTTATTTAAGCTAACAGCCTCTGGCTTGGACAGCACTAGGTTAAAGAAAGAAATCTTCCACCAAGCTAGCTACCACCTCTAAGAAGGTGGATTACCTCTGCTGATGAGAGAACCCCTCTTGCCATCCTAGTCAGTGTCTACAATGAAGCACAGCTGCTGCTGCTTGGCTGCAGCATTTGAAGTGCCTAAAAAGTCCTTATCCCTCTAGAAGTGATTGCTCGGGTGCATTCCAATAGGTGTATGTACATGCTGCACACACAATCGTCAAAGAATTTTCCTGTAGCAGTACCTGTTGGATCAGCTGCGGAGCCCCCTGGTATGGAGCTTTTATGGCATGGTGCATTTGACCCGCTGCCCTCTTAGTTTGTTCTTACTGCCAGTGATGGTTGTTGGCTTTGTAAGTGCTGTTTGCAGTATGTGTTGTACAGTAGAACCCTGAGATATGCCCACTCCAGGTGCATGTGTCTCAGTTTAAGGTGATTCATGGTGGTGGGGAGCTGGCGCCTGACTCTGGGCTGCCTGCCATTTAGGGGAGCCAGGAAAGTGACCAGCACTGCAGCGAAATTTGACTTACGCGGGGTTGCGCAAGAATGCAACCTCTGTGTAAGTCGGGGATCTACTGTACATAGTTCATTTTATAATTGTAGTAGTTCGTTTGTGCCCCGTCCCCACACTACATTGCTCCTGAATGGAACACATTGCATTCTCAGTAGTTTAACTCCTGCAAGGGCTATGTTGAGCCTATGCCCAAGAGTCATTTGCACTCTTTGTGCCTCAGGTGCCTTGGAGTGGGACATCAGATTTACAAGTACCCTATTTGTAAGAGTTTCAGGCCAAGGACAAGGAAAGAATGCTATCCATCGCCTGAAACTCCTGCTAAGGGAGTGGTGAGCAGTGCATGTCTGCAGTGTGGGACTCGTCCGTGCTAAGGAAACACCATGAAGGAACACCAACAATGCTTCCCATAGCACCAAGCAGGTTCGAGCATGCAGAACTGTTCTCGCTCTCCGGAGCTGCATAAGAAAAAGAAAACTGATAGAGGCCAGTCATAGAATCATGGAATCTTAGGGCTGGAAGGGACTATAGGAGGTCACCTTGTCCAGCTCCCTGCCCAAAGCAGGATCAACCCCCAACTAAATCATCCCAGCCAGGACTACATCAAGCCAGGACTTAAAAACCTCTAGAGATGGAAATTCCACCACCTCTCTTGGTTACATATTCCAGTGCTTCACCACCCTCCTGGGCTACATCAACACAACCCCTCCGTTTGGAAGAGGCATGTAAATACAGCTAATTGAAAATGCAAATTAGGCATGGATTTAAATATCTTGTGCCTCATTTGCATATTCCCACAGGATCTCGCTTCAAATAGGGGCTGTTTTCAAAACAGAAACAACCATGTAGATAGGGTTCCGTGGAAGGGAAACCCCACTTTTGAAAGCACCCTTCTTCCCTTTTTGTGGGGGAGGGGGAAGAAGGGTGCTTTCGAAAGCGGGGTTTCCTTTTGAAGGAACCCTGTCTATATGGCTGTTTCTGTTTTGAAAACAGCCCCTTTTGGAAGTGAGATCCTGCGGGAGTATGCAAATGAGGTATGAGATATTTAAATCCATGCCTCATTTGCATTTTTAATTGGCTGTATTTACGTGCCTCTTCCAAAAGGAAGGGGTAGTATAGATGCAGCCCTGGTGAAATAGTTTTTCCTAATGTCCAACCTACACCTCTCCCTCTCATTGCTCCTTGTTCTGCCATCCCTCACTACTGAGAACAGCCTCTTTCCTTCCTCTTTAGGCCCCCTCTTTCAGCAATCATAGAATGCTAGGACTGGAAGGGACCCTGAGAAGCCATCAAGTCTGCCCCCTGCTCTCATGGCAGGACCAAGCACTGTCTAGACCATCCCTGTTAGGCATGTATCTAACCTGTTCTTAAGTATCTCCAGAGCTGGAGATTCCACAACCTTCCTAGGCAATTTATTCCAGTGTTTGACCACCCTGACAGTTAGGAACTTTCTCCTAATGTCCAACCTAAACCTCCCTTGCTGCAGTTTAAGCCCATTGTTTCTTGTTCTGTCCTTGGAGGCCAAGAAAAACAAGTTTTTCTCTCCTCCTTATGACACCCTTTTAGATACCTGAAAATCACCATCATGTCCCCACTCAATCTCCTTTTTTCCAAACTAAACAAGCCCAGTTCTTTCAGCCTTTCTTCATAGGTCATGTTGTCTAGACCTTTGATCATTCTTGCTGCTCTTTCCTGGACCCTTTCCAATTTCTCCACTTCTTTCTTGAAATGTGGCGTCCAGAACTGGACACAATATTCCAATTGAGGCCTAACCAGCACCTAGTAGAGCGGAAGAATGACGTCTCGTATCTTGTTCACAACACACCTGTTAATGCATCCCAGAATCATGCTTGCTTTTTTTGCAACAGCATCACACTGTTGACTCGTATTTAACTTGTGGTCCACTATAACCCCTAGATTCCTTTCTGCCATACTCCTTCCTAGGCAGTCGCTTTCCATTCTGTATGTGTGAAACTGATTGTTCCTTCCGAAGTGGAGCACTTTGCATTTGTCTTTATTAAACTTCATCCTGTTTACCTCAGACCATTTCTCCAATTTGTCCAGATCATTTTGAATTTTGACCCTATCCTCCAAAGCCGTTGCAACCCCTTCTAGCTTGGTATCATCTGCGTACTTTCTATGCCAATATCTAAATTGTTGATGAAGATATTGAACAGAACTGGTCCCAAAACAGACCCCATGTGGAACCCCACTTGTTATACCTTTCCAGCAGGATTGAGAACCATTAATAACTACTCTCTGAGTACGGTTATCCAGTCAGTTTTGCACCCACCTTATACTAGCCCCATCTATGTTGTATTTGCCTAGTTTATTGATAAGAATATCACGTGAGATGGTTTCAAATGCCTCACTAAAGTCTAGGTATACCACATCTACCACTTCTATCTTATCCACAAGTCTCATTATCCTATCAAAGAAAGCTGTTGGATTGGTTTGACGTGATTTGTTCTTTACAAATCCATGCTGGTGGTTCCCTTTCAGCTTACCACCTTCCAAGTGTTTGCAGATGATTTCTTTAATTACTTGTTCCATTATCTTTCCTGGCACAGAAGTTAAACTGACCAGTCTGTAGTTTCCTGTGTTGTTCTTATTCTCCTTTTTATAGATAGGCACTATATATGACTTTTTCCAGTCTTCTGGAATCTCTCCGTTCTCCCTTGATTTTCCAAAGATGATAGCTAATGGTTCAGATACCTTCTCTATCAGCTCCTTGAGTATTCTCAGATGCATTTCCTCAGGCCCTGGTGACTTGCAGATATCTGACTTTTCTAAGTGATTTTTAACTTGTTCCTTTTTTTATTTTATCTTCTAACCTACCCATTTCCCACTAGCTTTCACTATGTTATGCATTCCTTCTTCAGACTTCTCAGTAAAGACTGAAACAAGGAAGTCATTAGGTATCTCTGCCATTTCCAAGCTTCTCGTTACTTTTTCTCTCTGCTCATTGAGCAATGGGCCTACCCTATCCATGGTCTTCCTCTTGCTTTTAATGTATGTATTAAAAGCCTTCTTGTTTCCCTTTATTCCCGTAGCTAGTTTGAGCTCAATTTGTGCCTTGCCCCTGCATTCCTGTGTTGTTTGCCAATATTCATACTTTGTAATTTGTCCTAGTTTCCATTTTTTAATATGATTCCTTTGTTATTTTGAGATCATGCAAGATCTCATGGTTAAGCCAAGACGGTCTTTTGCCATATTTCCTCTTTCCTATGCAGCGGAATAGCTTGCTTTTGAGCCCTTAATAATGTCCCTTTGAAAAACTGCCAACTCTCCTCAGTTATTTTTCCCCTCAGTCTTGCTTCCCGTGGGACCCTACCTACCAGCTTTCTGAGTTTACCAAAATCTGTCTTCTTGCAATCCATTATCTCTGTTGTGCTGTTCTCCCTTCTACTCTTCCTTAAAATTGAGAACTCTATGATTTCATGATCACTTTCACCCAAGCTGCCTTCCACTTTCAGATTCTCAACCACTTCCTCCCTATTTGTTAAAATCAAATCTAGGACAACTTCCCCCTGGTAGCTTTTTCAACCTTCTAAAATAAAAAGTTGTCTGCCATGCAGTCCAAGAACTTATTGGATAGTCGATACCCCGCTGTGTTAGTTTCTCAACATATATCTGGGTAGTTGAAGTCCCCCATCACCACCAAATCCTGGGCTCTGGATGATTTTGTTAGTTGCTTAAAAAAAGCCTCATCCACCTCTTCCACCTGGGTAGGTGACCTGTCGTAGACTCCTAGTAGGACATCACCCTTGTTTTTTACCCCTTTTAGCTTAACCCAGAGACTCTCAACACATCCATTTCCTATGTCCATCTCCACCTCAGTCCAAGTGTGTACATTTTCAATATGTAAGGCAATATTTCCTCCCCTGTCTGTCCTTCCTGAGCAAGCTGTACCCTTCCATACCAACATTCCAATCATGTGTATTGTCCCACCAAATTTCTGTGATGCCAACATCATCATAGGTGTATTTCTTTATTAGCACTTCCAGTTCTTCCTGCTTATTATCCATACGTCTTGCATTTGTATATAGGCATCTAAGATATTGATTTGATCTTGCCTCCCAGTTTTTACTCTGACTCTCTTTTTTCTCTGCCATTATAGCCCTTGCTCCCCTGTCCGCGTCGAACCTAGTTTAAAGCCCTCTTCACTAGGTTGACCTGTCTGTGTCCAAATAGGGGCTGATCTGATGGGTTTGGTCCTGCTTAGAGCAGGGGGCTGGACTCAATGGCTTTTCTAGGTCTCGTCCAGCTCTGTTGTTCTATGATTCTATGATTCTCTCCTCAAAAGGTGAACACCATCTCTGCCTAGCAGAAGTTGAAGGCTGCTGTCAAATTGCTCCTTACTCTTCTTTTCTGCAAATTAAGTAAGTCCATGTCCCTCAGCCTCTCCTCACAGGTCATGTGCTCCAACCCCCTAATCATTTTCATTGTCCTCCTCTGGATCTGCTCAAATGTGCCCACATCCTTTCTATACTGGGGAACCCAGAACAGGGCACAGTACTCCAGATGAGTCCTCACTAGTGCGAAATAGAGGGGAGTAATAATTTCTCTAGGTCTGCTGGAAATACTTCTCCTAATGCTTCTGAATGTATTGCCGGCCTTCTTGGCTACAAGGGCACACCGTTGACTCATATTCAGCCTTCCATCCACCATACTCCCCAGGTCTTTTTCTGGTACACTGCTACTTAGCCAGTCGGTTCCCAGCCTGTAACAGTGCTTTGGATTCTTCCATCTCAAGGGCAGAACTCTGTACTTGTCCATTTTGAACCTCATCAGATTTTTTTTTTTTTCGGCCCAATCCTCCAATTTATCTCGGTCACTCTGGGCCCTATCCCTACCCTCCAACATATCTACCTGTCCCCCTTAGCTTAGTGTCATCTGCACATATGCTGAGGGTGCAATCCATCCCCTCATCCAGATAATTAATAAAGATGTTGAACAAGAATGGCCCTATATCACAGAGGTAGCCGTATTAGTCTGTAGCTTTGAGAACAACAAGAAGTCCCGTGGCACCTTGTAGACTAACAGATATTTTGGAGCATAAGCATTCATGGCCAAAGACCTGCTTCATCAGATGTTGTTCTCAATAATGGCCCTAGAACTGACCCTTGGGACACCTCACTTAAACCTGACTGCCAACTGGACATAGAGCCATTGATCACTACCTGTTGGGCCTGACCATCTAGCCAGTTTTCTATCCATCTTACAGTCCATGTAACCAATCTATACTTCCGCAACTTATGGGCAAGAATGTTGTGTTGTCTCCTACCAAGCATTCGCTGAAGGCCCCTAGTAGGGTACACTCTAAGTCAGGGCACCCAAAAACAGGGCAGTAAATCCCACATGGTTGACTCCAGCCTCACCACAGGATTCATTGAGTCCAGAGCTGGTGGTGCTCCTTGGCAGGCAGGACTTGGAGAAACTGAATTTCCTCTCTGCACCAGACACTTGTAGAGGCTGTAAGGGGATCTCATTGCTATGATGGTGTACTCCCCGATGTGAAAGATGACTGACACAGGCATTGGCACCAACACAGCCTTTTGGAACAAAGTCTGGACACCGCATGTGAAGCAAGTAGGAGGGCTTATTATACACAGCGTTGGTGGAGCGTTACTTTGTCCATCAGGACTCAGTGGGGCACTGCCAGACAATAGGTTACAATTGATTTATATAGATTATTGATGAGCAGGGGGAACTACGGCATAGGCGTTACCCAACTTGGATAGGTCATAGCAGCAAGACGAAATGAGAGCAATAGCTAAAAAAAAAATTACTTAGTATCCCTGCCCATAGCTTATAGAACATTTTGTCTCTAGTACAAGTGGTTTTTCTTAACTAGTTACTTAAACAAAGCAGACATGTAACCACATCTGTGTCTAATTGGATGGATGATGCATCTACAAGAGTAATGATGGTGCCTTCACATGGGCATATCCAGGGGTGCTTATCTAGAAGATCAAAGCGAAAGAGACAGTAACAGCATAGAACAAAAATGTATTTGTGTTGAGTACCAGCCTGAGATAGCAAATGGGATAGTGCTACATCCTGATTCTCTCTTGCATGACCTCTTCTTGAAATGCGGTTGCCAGGGCAACTGTCCCTCCCTCCAAACTCCAAGACCCTGTCTGCATTGGGACAACTTTCTCTGGGTCTTATGAATGAGAAGAGTGGGGGACAAGCAGGAATAATCTTCCACTCATGCTAATTGGGTTTCTGAACTACAGAATTATAGGCCTTTTCCAGACTTTAGGATTCGAATAGGGGGTCTTTAGCAGAATACCATAGCCTGCCTCAGAAATTTCCATCCTACACAGCCGTAGGCATGGACCATGGCATCTCCATCTCTGATGGCACAGTGCCCGACAGTCGGCCGTGTGGTCAGTCCAGCACAGGGGCAAGCCGATAATGATAGAGTATCTGTCTCCATCACTGTGATACTGCTCTCAGGCACCATCAGCATTGGTGTCTCCTTGCTTAGGCACCAGTTACTCATCAGATTTGGATAAGTAGTCATCACTTTCTAGGTGCATCAAGTACCATGCCCAGCACCATAGCTTATGGCACATGCTGGCACCAATATCACCCTGGTCTCAGCAGTGGCAGGCACTCACTCAGTGGCCCTTTTGGACCCCATGGGCCTATCACCAGTCTCTGAGGCATGCCTCTAGGGCCACATCGGTGGTTTTCTGTGCCTCGCGTTGGCCACCTTCGACTGGAATCAGTCTCTGAGGGATCAGGCGAATGCTCTTGCACACATGGTACCAAGTACAGCACTGAGACCTCTTCTTGTGGCAGCCAGTGCAACATCAGCACCCGAGACTACTGTGGAATCTCTGGCAGTGTCTGCGTCCCCCTCCTGGGAGCCAGAGGGCCAAGAGGATCCTCTTCTAAGAGCCTCCTTTTCCCCATACTTGGTGATAGCTGGTACCTGCACCATGAGGTGCCCCGCTATGGCCAGCATGAGTCACCAAAACCACTTCAGGCACATGGCAAAGAACCTGCATGTGCAAGCAAAGGAAATCATTGAGGATGCAGACCCCATGGTGGGTAAAGTCACCCTAGAGGGTCCCTCAAGAGCAACTTGTTTCTTTTAAAACAACGAGAAGTCCTGTGGTACCTTATAGACAAACAGATATGTTGGAGCATAAGCTTTGGTGGGCAAAGACCATCTGACGAATCGGGTCTTTGCCTATGAAAGCTTACGCTCCAACATATCTGTTTGTCTATAAGGTGGCTACAGGACTTCTCGTTGTTTTTGCGGATACAGACTAACACGGTTACCCCTCTGATACTTTACTTCTTTAAACAGGCTTCATTCTGCTTTCACTGAAGAATATGACAAAATTGTTGATTTCAGTGGAATATGACTGAGCTTTTCATCCTGTCCCGTTGGTTTGTGCCACAAAAGACCATGTGTTCCTAAGCTGTTAGTGCATTGCTCAAAAGTCTGAGGGAGCTCCTGCTGATGTAATCGCTCACTGTTTACATTCGGAATCACCAGATAGCCATTAGCCACTGTAGTGCTCATTCATGGGGTCTCAGGGAGACATAAACCAAGTCTTATCAAAAGTTATTCAAAAAACTAAAATCCAAGTCAACTCCAAATGTCTCCATTGCAACGAACTCCATCTTTCCCATAACTGCTCATTGTCTTATCCAGTAGGGGGCAGTACTGTGCCTTAAAACAGATTTTACCTCTTACCTATATAAAAGTCCCTACCTTATATAAACCAGGAACTGCCTGAGGTAGGCATGGGACACTAAAAAATGCAAGATGGGGAAATGAAACTAAGGCTATGTCTACACTAGCCCAGAAGATGGACCCATTTGGTTGATCTTCTGGGGTTTGATTTTGCACATCTGGTAGGGACACACGAAATGGATCTCTCAGGGATCAGTTTAGCTCTGAACTCTTCGTGAGCTAGGTCAACAGGAGAAACTCTCCCTTTGACCTTCTTCCCTAAGGATGGATTTGTAAGCTGAGTGCAGATAAGTTGATTCTAGCTACATGGTTGCCATAGCTAGAATTACATATCTGCAGTTGATTTACGGTGCCTAGTGAAGACACATCCTGAAAGAATCTCTAGATGAAATGTGTGATCAAGAGGGAAGAGAGAGAGAGAATGTGGAAGGTCCTGAGAAAATCCTGGAGAGGAAGGGAACACATGGAAGATAAGAGCAGGAGCTGGGAGGATTAATGCCTGAATATGAATATTCTTTAGTCGGCCTCAGATCAGTAAGTCAGACATGCAGTTTGGTAAAAAGGTACTGCTCAATTTAGACAAATCTGATCTGTGGGATAAATGAGTACTGGATATGCACTGGTCCTTCACGCGATGTAGGATAGAGTTGTGTGGGTTTAAAATCTGTATTAAACCCTGTATGGAGAGCAATGGAAAATTGTCCTTCAAAACCCATTACCTCTTCTGCTTACGTTTGCTACAGTGCAATGATACACTTTTGCCTTAAAGCTTAGTTTTGTTTAGTTCAATGTGGCTATTCACAGGATTAAAGGTAACCGGTACTTTAGTACTGTGCTGGATTAGGGTTATTGTTACCAAAAAAGAGGCGAATTCAGAGCAATTGAGCCAAATTGTAGCTAATAGCCACTTGCCAAATTTTACTTTAGAAATGTGACAGTTGGAGGCCTGTCAGTGGAAAAGTGAAAAGAGTGGCTCACGTAAACAAGGTCCAACAGGTTTTTTTCTTTCAAAAGACAAAGTAAGAGCTTCTGTGGTAGGTGGGATCATGAAGTGAGTGTATCACTGTTTGACAGGTGAGCTACAGAGGGTCTAGGAGGGAGTTTGGGTTGGGGGCTAGAGGTGGGCTCTGGCCCTGAGGTGCTTCCCTAAACAGCTCCTGGCTGGCAGCACCCTCAGGCAGGATTTCTTGCCTTCCAGCAGCCCAGGTCACTCAAAGCAACTGGTTGTTCAATGTGGGAGGCTTTGGTGTGGTGCCCCCATCCTCAGCAAAATGTCTCAGTCCTGTTGGCCAGAAGCCAAGGAACAGGAACTGAGAAACTGTGCTGTGCTGCAACCTCTCCCAGCAAAATCTTTCAAAATCTCAAAAATTGCTGGGGGTTGGGGGAGCAAGGGAAGCTCCCAACTCGCTCCAGCACTGAGAGCCACAGGGAACAGCCAGATGCTTTGAGTGGTGGTGCTCCGAGCTGCAGGGGCAAGCTGTGGGCTGGATTAAAAGGCTTTGTGGGTTGTATCTGGCCCGTGGGCTGTAACTTGCCCACCCGTGCAATATACTCATGCATGAAGCGCCAGAGATGGTTTTGCAGCCTTTTTAATAGAATACTGCGACTGCTGACAGGACCAAGCACCATCTAGCTCATTCCTGACAGAGGTTGTCTAACCCGCTCCTTGTGGAATATCCATCATTGGAGGTTTTTAATCTCCCTTGGAAATTTATCCCAGACCTTCACCACTCTGACAGTTTTTCCTAGTGTCCAACCTAAATCTCCTTTGCTGCAATTTAAGCCTGTTGCTGCTTGTCCTGTCACCAGAGTTTAGACATCTTTTTCCCCTCCCTCTTGCTAGTAACAACCTTATAGATACTTGAAAGCTGTTGCCACGTCCCCTCAGTCTGCTCTTTTCCAGACTAAACAAACCCAATTCTTTCCATCTTCCTTCATAGGTCATATTTTCTGGACCTTGAATCATTTTTGTTGTTCTTCTCTGGACCTTCTCCAATTTTTCCACATCTTTGCTGAAGTGTGGTGCCCAGAACTGGACATGGTACTCCAGTTGAGGCCTGATCAGTTCAGAGTAGAGTGGAAGAATTACTTCTAGTGTCTTGCTTGCAACATTGCTGTTTAATGCATTCCAAACTATTGGCTTTTTTTGCAACAGGGTCTCACTGTTGATTCATGCTGAGCTTGTGGTTCATTATGACCTCTAGATCCCTTTCAGCAGTACTTACTCCTTCCTTGTCAATCATCTTTCATTTTGTATGTGTTCAATTGATTGTCTGTTCCTAAGCAGAGTGCTTTCTATTGGTCTTACTGAATTTCATCCTATTTACCTCAGATCAGTTCTCCATTTTGCCCAGATCATTTTGAACTGTCATTCTATCTCCAAAGCACTTGCAACCTCTCCCAGCTTTTAGTGTCATCCTCAAACTTTATAAGCATATGCCAGTATCTAAACTGATGATGAAGGTATTTAATAGAACTGGTCGCAGAACTGATCCCTGCAGAACCGATCCCTGCAGAGCCATCTTATGCCTTACCAGCGTGACTGTGATCATTTGATAGCTACTGCGTGGGAACAGTAATCCAGCCATTTACGCACCCATCTTATAGTAGTCCTGTCTGGACTGTATTTCCCTTTTGTATTGGTAAGAAGGTCATGTGAGACTATATCAAATGCTTTACTAAAGTCTAGATGCGCCATATATACCTCTTATCCACAAGAGGTTTGATAGCTTTCTTTGATAGGCTAGCAACTTATCAGGCTGGTGTGACTTGATTTGTTCTTGATGCTGACCATTGCTTATTACCTTATCTTTGAGATGTTTCCAGATGGATTTATTCCTTTACCTTTCCTAGAACAGAAGTCACGCTGACTGGTTTGTAGTTTCCTGAGTTGTCGTCATTTCTCTTTTTGTATATGGACACTATATTTGCCCTTTTCCACTCTTCTGGAATCTCTCTGGTCTTTCATGACTTTTCAAAGATGATAGCTCATGACTGAGATATCTGCTCAGTCAGCTCCTTGAGTATTCTAGGATGCATTTCATCAGGTCTTATTGATTTGAAGATATCTAATTTTTCTAAGAAATGTTAAACTTGTTCTTTTCCTGTTTTAACTTTTGAAACGACACCCTTTTCTCCAGCATTTACTATTGTAAGCTTCCAGTCACCACCAACCTTTTTGGTGAGAACTGAAACAGAAATTTGTCATTTCAACGTTTTCTGTTACTTTTTCATTGAGTAAAGAGCCTACCTTGGTCTTCCTCTTCCTTCTAATAAATTTGTGGAATGTCTTCTTGTTACCCTCTGTGTTCCTAGCTAGTTTGAGCATGGTGTTTTGCTGTTTCAGTGATGCGTAAAGGAGGTCTTAAGTATGTGTACATGCGTGATTGAGAGATCAGTTTTCCCTCGTGGTGGCATTCAGGGCAGCTGTAGTGCCCCCCTGTGACATCTCTCTGACATCACATATATACCCCTGCTGATCCCAGCCCTGCTCAGTTCTTTCTTTCCACCAGTAATGGTCTTAGAACTTTGGTTCATGCTTTGCAAGTACTGAATTCCCCTAGTTCAACAGACTGTATTGTAGTGTAGATTAGATTTATTGTTCTGTAGGTAGTAGTTAGCTAAGTGCAAGAAGCATATGCCAGAAGCGACCTGCACACTGCATGTCTTAAGTGGCCAGGAGAAGGCCATCTCCCTGATAAGTGCTTTCTTTGCTGAGGGTTTAAACCGCAAACAAAATGAGAGAGGGATCAGTGGATTAAACCCATTCTCATGGAGTCAGTGTGCTGTCCACAGTCTCAGTAGATGGCCTGCACTTCTTTGGTGTGCAGTGTGCCAGTTTTGGTGTGGGAGGCCTTAGCACTACACTGCGAAGAACAGCAAGGACATCAGTACTGATTTCCCAAGCATTGAACCAGCTCCTCCATCCAGCATGGACCTCATTCCCCGATACCAAAGAAAAAGAAGTGGACGGAGAGAGGCCACGCTCCACCCCGAAGGCTGGACAAGGTTCCAGAGTTGACCTGTGCAGCACCAGCCCTAGTGAAGCCTAGTGATTCAGCCCAGGCACCATTGACTCTGATCCCCAGGATGGGACCACTGAGTCTGGTATCTATGGACTCTCTGAAGGCTTTGGTGGTGGATGAGGGTTTGGGCCTCACCTCCGCACCAGGTGCTTTTGAGGCAGCATGTGGTCTTACCAAACTGACAGTGCTGATCTCTTTTGAGCTAAAACAGCCCATGCTGGGACAGTCTACGGTGCTGTTTTTGGGCCTGGCACTGCCTGCTGCTCCCTTCACCAGGCATTGGTGGCACCATTAACATTGATGCACTTGGCACTGATGGTGGGATCGACCACTGATTGAGGCTTCTGGTGCACCCTCTACCTCTCTTGTTGGCACCCAGTGCAGCTTTGGTGCTGACAACGCTGTGGCAGTGATGGGGTCTCATGAGGGGCCTTTCTGGCACCACCGTCATCTACTCCACTGTGGCTAGCATCGGAGTACTCTCCTACTTCAGATTCAGAGTCCACCACCTGGACTCCTTGGCAGCACCAGTGAAGACTTTCACCTCTTCAGTGACAGCCTTTTGGACTCCCTGGGCTTACCACCAGAGCCAAAGGCAATATCCTGAGTCTAGGGCTGCTTTGGTGACATTTATCTGTGCCGTGCGATCAGCCACATTTTGTGACCCCTACACCTCCCCTGATACAGGAGGTTCCTATGCCTTGTGGGGCCACATCCGTGGTGGTGCCTCCTCGAGTCATCACTCAGTCACATCTGCAGGAGGTGAGGTGTCAGAGGACCCAGAAGAGCAGCAAGAATAGGCCTTTTAGAGGCATCGTCTTCCTGGTCTCCAAACAAAGTGGTGGCAGTACATCCCTGTCATACCCGTGTATGAATGTGAGGGTACACCAGGACCTGTTGAGGGAGGGTGGCCCAGGGGTTAAATTTGCAGGCTGAGGAAATGGTGTACTTGGACCTTATTTTGGATGTGCTGGCACCAGAGGGCTCAGCCAAGGTGGCCTTCCTCATTATAAAGACAATTCAGAGCAACATGAAAAAGTTGTGGCAGACTCCAGCATCAGTTGTGCCCATTGCAAAGGGAGTATAACAGCACTACTTAATACTGTGTAGGGGGTTCAAACGCTTATACACCCACTATTGGAATAGAGAGAAGTAACACATCTCAAATAGTTACAGAGGTAAGTAACTGTCTTTTTTTGGCAACAAAATTTGGTAGTGTAGATGCAGCCTTAGACATTTCAGTTTTTAATCCCAGTTAGACACTGGGTACATCTACACTGTAGCTCAACACATGAGGCTAAGCTATGTCAGCTGTCTTTGGCTCTTGGGGCTCTGGTTAAATGGCTGTTTAATTGCTGCGTAGATATTTGAGCATGAGCTGGGAGCCTTGGCTCTGGGACCCTGTGTGGATCAGGGTCGCAGAACTTGGTCTCCATCCCAAATCCAGATGTCTACACTACATTTCAACAGACCTTTAACCTGAGCTGGAATCAGCTGATGTGGACCAGCAGTGGGTTTTTAATTGCAGTGTAGAAGTCATACTCGATATGTTCATGAGCGTTTACAACATTGGGAAGAGGGTCACGAAAAGCTAAACACATCTTGGAGAGAGCTGGGAAAAAGGAAATTTTGTCTGTTTTCAAAAAATAAAATGGCATACAAAATAGTGAGTTTAGTGTAACACAGCAATGCATGTGCAGCCCGGGAAGTGATAATAGTAAGGATGAAAACACAGCCTTAGCTCTTAATCACATGCATTATGATACAGTCCTTAATTATGTGATCACATTCTCATATAATACAGTATATTAAAACACTCTCCAACTTTAGATATGCCTGGAGGATGGTGCATTATGATTCTCTTCTATACTTATTCATTATTACAATGTCAAATTTTGTGTATTTGTATTATTGTGGGCTTACCGAAACTTTGATATATTACCATAGGGTTGTTTTTTTTCCTTTGGTATTGATGTGCAATATGCTATTGCATAAATATTCCTGTAGTTACATGTCTATTTGTGTTTTTAAAAATCTTATCTAATGAGAGGAATTAATTCTGTTAGAAGAGTTTAATGGAATCTTGAATGTGGGAACAAATTATGAACAACATAATGATAAAAGAAACACTGTTCTAATTCTTTTCTACTCTAAGAGCTATTCTGTGAAGAATTGACACAGATGCTGGAGGAGATACGGAAGAGAGATGTGTTGATCATTGAAGGAGATTGGAATGCAAAGCTTGGAACAGATAACGAAGGTTGGGAGAGAGTCACAGGAAGGTTTGGATACAGAGAAAGAAATGAACAAGGTGAGAAACTACTAGAGTTTGCTGCGGAGCATGATCTGCAGCATGAGATTCCAACAGAAGGGCTGTAGGAAGTGGACGTGGCGATCGAATAACAGGAACTCTCAGAACACGATAGATAAGATTTTGATAAGAAGATGATGGGTAACATCAGCGCAGAAGTAACAGACTTTCCAAGGAGTGGATATAGACTCGGGCCACAGTCTAGTGATTACAAACATCGAGATAAAACTCAAAAGAAAGTGTAAGACACAGCTTAAGAAAAGAAGAGATGTGGCGAGGCTAGGCGAGGAAGAAATATGGAACGCATACAGAGCAGCATTTGAAGAGAAGATTAGGAATGCGGGCACAGAGAATGACCTAGATAAGAAAGTTGAAGGGATAGCCGCGGCAATAGAACAATTGAGCAGACTGATCCAGAAGAAGAAAAGATCAATAAGAAGTGGATTACACAGAAGACACTGAAGTTGGTCCAAGAGAAGAGAATGTTGAGGATCAGAAGGGATGTTTCCGAGAGGGCAAAAGAGGAACATATAGTGAAATGCAATGAGGTAAGTAAAGAGGCCAGAAAGGAAAGGCCACTGTTAGAGGAGTGGTGTGAAGATACAGAGAGGTATAACGGCGAATGTAAGATCAGGGAGGTGCATAAAATGATTAGGAATATTAACAGGAAGTGGCAGCCGGAGAAGATGGCAGTCAAAGATGAGAACAAAGAGGTGCTCATGAACAAAGAGAAGATTGTGCAGCGATGGATGAGATATTGCACTGATTTGTACAAAACACAGTTGGACCCATGTGCCTCAGAGAGACTGATGGAAGAAATGAAAGAGATCTCTCCACTGAGCATCGAGAGAGAGAGACCTATATTTTGAAGGAGGAAGTAGAAAGAGCAGTGAAATGACTAAAGAACAAGAAGAGCCCTGGAAATAAGATCACAGGAGAGGTGATCAAATACAGCGGAGAAAGTACGATTCAGGAAATACACCGACTGTATGATATAGCATGGAAAGAAGGGAAGGCACCTAAAGAATGGACAAGATCCATGCTAGTGACAATACACAAGAAAGGAAGTACATTGGAGTGCGAGAACTACAGAATGATTGCCCTAACGAGTCATCTAGGCAAGGTGCTGATGATGATACTGATGGAGAGACTAAGATCACAGACAGAGGAACGTCTAGCGGACGAGCAAGCAGGGTTCAGGAAAGACAGAAGTACCATACAGCAGATAATTGGCATTACGACTGGTAGTAGAGGAAGCTCGATGCAAGAACAAGAACATCTACACTTACTTCATTGACTTTCAGAAGGCATTTGACAATATAGATCAGAAAGCCACTTGGACAGTGTTGGAGTCATATGGAGTAGATAGCAGACTGATATGGTTGTTGAAGGATATCAATGACCATGTGGAGGCATTGGTGAGAACATTCAAGGACTTGGGAAATTGGTTTAGAATGAATAGAGGTACGAGACAAGGAGATCAGATATTGCCGAGTATCTTAATCACGCATCTAGAGAGAGTGATGGACAAGATCAAGGAAGAGGCAGAAGGAATATCTGTGCATGGGAAAAGAATTAACAACTTGAAGTTCATGGATGATATAGTTATAATTGAGGAAGATGAGGAGAAGCTAGTGAAAGCAGGGCAGGTGCTAAATAAGGAAGGGAAGTGGTATGGACTGAGTCTGAACATTGATAAAACAAAAACAATGGTATTTAGAGATAAAGAAATAGGAAGGAAGATCAGTGTAGATGGGATTGAACTAGAGAACATAGAGAAGTTTACATATCTGGGGAGCCACATAATGTATGATTTACAGTGTAAGAAGGAAATAGCGACTAGAACAGCAAAAGCAAGAGTTAATTTGAAGGCAGTGGATAAGATCTGGAAAAGCAAAGCAGTTAGCTTAGGAACAAAGCTGAGCATCTTGAAAATGTGTATTCAGCAGTATGTTGTACAGATGTGAGAAAAAGGCGATAACAAAATATTCGAAGAGAAGAATATTGGCATTTGAGAGGAGTTGTTGTAGAAACATCCTGAGAATAGGTTGGATGCAGAAGGTCACCGATGAGGAATTACACAGGAAGATACAACCAGAAGAGAACCTCTTGCAGAACATTATACAATGGAAGTTACAGCTATTCTGGCATATTTGCAGAACGAATGACAAAGTAGAAATCAAGACCCTGGTATCTGGCATAATGGATGGCTCAAACAGGAGAGGCAGACCTCACAGAGAATGGGTAGATGGAATAGTAGATTGGTGCAGAGCTAGTCTATATAAACTAAGCCACTCTGCATTGGATAGGGGAGGCTGTAAAGAAATAGTAAGGGAGGCATCAGACACCAACGGGCTCTGAGCCAATGGGTGATGGTGGTGATGATGATGATGATGATGTTCTAATTGTTTCCTTTGGAAAAAGAGATGGAAATTGAAAGTGACATGTCTTTTTATTCTGTTAGTTGCTAAGCCAGAGTAATTTTTATTAGACGATCCATAGTAATTACAGCTGCTCCTCCATCTGCGGTTTTGTTTCCTAATAAATAATGTGTGGATTTTAACTTCAGTAAACAGTTCTTGTTGCTGAACCATCCAGAACTAGGCACCAACCTGTGTTACAAAGCAATGAAATGTGGCTTATCCTTGAGTCCTGAATAATGACATTTCGTACAATGGATTGTCTTATTTAAATATCTGATGGCTTTTCAAAAGGGGAGTGTGTTCCTGGATTTCAACAAAATACAATGAAAACTGACCATTGTCAGTTACTTGCCAAGTAGCTGAATGGGCAGGAATCCAAGTTACTTTAACGAAAACTTGAACTTTGAAGGCTGGGACCCAGAAAGTAATCCATTGCAGTGCCTGTATGTAACAGTGTCCCGGCTTCCATTTTCAGCTCTGTCATTCTGTTCTCTGTAAACATTCATTTCTGTCTAACCATCATACTTAAGAGGTGTGTATGCACAGTTGTGCCTTGTCTGAACTTACACAGCCATATGCCTTGTATGAAATGTGTATAATAAGGGTATCTCTAAAATTGTCTGAGAAGAGTGAGGCTGGGCACATGTGCCCATGGTTTAATGGTTTGCTCCTCATTGCGTTCCTTAATCTTGTAGGATACTTTGTTCTTTCACGGTGTTGTTAGTTCTAATGCTCTGGGAGCAAGGCTGGAAGCTTAGCAGTAACGGCGTGTATACCCTGAGGTTTTGTGTTGCTATACTAGGAGGCTTTGGGCATGTTCCAGTGTATGCAAGGCTGGCTTTCTCTGTTATAGATCCACTACCCAAGCTTTTAAACAATCTCTTGTGGAAACCTCTTTAGTGTGGCAGGCCCCCAATTGACCCCATTCTTCCTTAAGGCTGGGACACATGACTTCCCCACCTCTGAGACTGAGCTCCATCACGCCTGTAGCCTTACTGTAAGCTCTGCCCAGTAAGGCTAAATGTGAGTCTTTGTCACGGACTTATGCATTGCAGGGACTCGTGCAGCTGTTTGAAAATAGCAGGTTTTTAGTCACCCAGAACACAGTATTGAAAGCCCTTGGCTTAGGAGAGAGAGGGTTAAGGCCTAGCCAAGCTGCACTCTGCACCCATTCTTGGTGCTGTTTCTGCTGCTTTCAGTCCCAGGTGGGAGCAGCCGAACTCTTCCAAAAACCCATCTCTTATGCCCTGTCCTGTCCGTTCATGTAGCCATTCTGAGGTTTTGTCTGCAGTGGCATGTTTTGTCAAGGAAAAACACCTTTTGGCAACAAAACTGCATGAGCATTCACATTGCACAGTGATTTTTCTTGGTATCCTCTCTCACCTGTGCCAGCTTCCCACTGTGAAGTGTTGATTGTTCTCTCATTAGAAGGTTTTCATTGTCTCTCTGGATCTTTAAGTGGGCTGGGCCATCTTTGGCCAATCCTTTATTGACCGGTTTGAAGTCCCAGAAAGCTAGGCAACACACCCATCGCCCTATACATTGTCCAATGAGCAGACTGAACCATTCTGACCTCATTGGGTAGCGAGGCAGAGCACAGGGGAAACTGAGTCATGCATAGGCTTAATAAAAAATTATCACAGAAAATTCCTACTTTATCATTCTCCTCATTCATCTTCTATGACTCCTGATAATATGACCACTTGTCTAGTTACAAGCTTTCGCAGCGATGTAACTACCAAACTCTGTTCCTTGTACTCACTGTTTGTAGATGTACAGTGTGGGAAGTTGGTGAAGTTCAAAGGGAATTTTTGTCCTATGACATATTCAGCTTAAATTCCAGCTATTATCATAAAATTCTGGAATTGGAAGGGGCTTCAAGAGGTCATCAAATCCAGTCCTCATCCCCCATGGCAGGACCAAGCACCATCTATATCATCCCTGTTAGAAGTTATCCAACATATTCTTAAATATCTCCACTGATAGAGATTCTACAATCACCCTAGGCAATTTATTTCCATGTTTAACGAAGTGTGATTAGTACAACCCAGATGGAACTTGAATCTACCCACCCTAGCTCCAGAGGCTGATGCCTTAGTCATTAGGCTACATGATGACATCAAAAAATGAACTGCCTAGACAAAGGCTCTAATGCTGGACTCTTAGATTAATAACCTGGTGCACTACCAAGTGACTTAGCCAGGCTTGCTAAAAAAAAAAAAAAAAAGAAAAAAAGACAGTGTACTGTCAAGTTAGCTCTGTGAAGAGCAGCAGTCTACCTAGATGAGGGAATGGGAACACTCATTTGTCAAAGATTGACTAACCGGTTTTCCTGCAGCTGGATGTATGTACAGTAAGGTATCAACACAAGTACACTCAGTAGCACTGGGCAGGTTATTCTACTTAAGCATATGTTTGCAAAAATTAGTGGGGGAAAGGCCAGAGGTGAGTAGTTGATTCCAGTGGCCAAGTGGTTCTGGTCTGCTTTGTTGCATTTGTATTTGGACAGGGCTCTGAGATTTACTTTGAAGTCTTAGCTGTATTTTTTTTCTTTGGCAGGTGGAAGCATTAACCCATCAGCCTAGAGCCACAACAGTCCATGCAGTCCGAGACTCTGAACTTGCCAAACTACCAGAGGGCGCACTGACATCTATCAAACGCAAATTCCCACAGGTAAGGATACTGACAGACTTCTATTTCCTGCATGCTCCACGAGCAGCAGCCTGGTTGTCTCTCTTATGAAGACAAGAGTAATATTCCCTCTGTGGATGGATTTTCTCCATCTTGGTAGCTGTAAATGAGGTTTTTTCTGGGCGTATCTCTGTGACTGTTGTTGAATTCTCACCTGCTGTTCTGGGCATTCCGGGTGGATCTAAGTGGAGGTGCTGATAACTGGAAAGTGTAGATGGTGTGTAAACAAGACACGCTTTGTTTCAGAAGATAAACTAGCAAAGGGAGTTACTTGCACAGTGCAGGTTATTTTTAATAGTCTATAAAGAAAATCAGGCCATGAATACTAATACTTTCTGAGCTGGTGAGCATGTTTAGTGATATAGGAGTTCTTTTGTCCAGGTGCCGTTAAACATCCAAAGGAAAAGGAGATGCTTCACTTCCTTTGGGAGGCGATTCTTCAGCTGAACAGCTCTTACTGCTAGGGGATTCCCTCCCTTTAGAGCTCTGTCTTTTTGTATCTGGTTTTGTATTGCTTTTTAGAGATTGTACTTCATCATAAAGGTAGCAAAAATGCTTAAACATTTAAAGATTGTCCCTTCCCTATAGCCTGTGCAGGAGTTTTATGAGATTATTCTCTGCAATTTAGAATGTGTATTCCTGCATTTAGATGCAATGGTATTTTGTTTTGCATTGGGGTTATTGTTGGTGGGATATTTTATCAGGCTGCTTCAGCAAAGCTTCCAAAATTTTACTGATCAAAATTAATCTTTTTGGTCTCTAAATAGATCGCAAAACTGGTGCTTATGTTGGAAGGTGTCTTTTGAATTCCTGTGCTTGTTTATTAGTCAGGTTAAGATTTTTGTCATGGTTACTTTTAGTAAAAGTCATAGACAAATTTCAACCAGTACATCAAATTTTATGGAAACCTGTGACCTGTCCACGGGGGTGGGAAGAACTGACAGGCAGAGCCTTGCCATTGGGGATACAGCAGCAGCTGACAGCTTCTCTGGCTTTGCTGCTGCAGGTGACAGGCTAAGCCAAAGAAGTCTTATGTCTGTTAGTCTTGTGACCTCCGTGATGAATTCATATCCTCCATTATTAGGCACTGGGGGCCAGGGATGTCTTCTGCCTATGCTCTAAGACTGTCTTGGTATCAGCCAGACCTCTAAATTCAACATACTGTTACTTGGGTCACTTCTAGCATGTGGCTACGGTCATCAAAAAGGATGCATGTTGGGAATGATGGCCATACCACCAGCCCCACTGGATAGTTAATTATGGTACAACGTGCTAGGCTGGTATGTCCTGATTTGCTTCTCCGTATTGTGCTCTCCAGTGACTTTGAGTGTAAGAAAATAGGGCTGGTAGAATCACAAACAGCTTCTCTCCCTGCTTTCACTGGCATTGCTGTCAGAAGATTTTTCACATACTGGAAGAACAGAGAAATCCAGGAGTGTGTACTCTTTTAAGTACAGCCTGTTTCGTGCTTGACAGTCTTGCTGAATAGTCATATTTCTTAATTTGTATTGACTGCCCAGATGTACTTTTTTTCTTATGTTGGCTGCAACAGTTAGCATTAGAAAATTCTACTGTAATGTTTTAGAAATCCAATGATATTTTAGTACAGCCTGCATGAGATCTCTGGCATTCGTCATCAAATGGATCTCCTCCGGGATCGCACAGCTTTTTTCTCTGCACGCTGCCTGACCAGCTCCTTACTCTCCTATGTACGCTGTGATTTGGGGTTCTGTAGCATACACCAACTAATATCACATCTTGTGCTTTATTTATTAGGACATTGATTCATGTGCATTCGGGATAGCTTCCTTCTGAGTTATCAGTGACTCAAAGACATCATGTTTTTGTCATAGAGTTCCCTTTCCTTCCCCTTTGTCCTTTCAGTCATTCTTAAATAGGTTATAATAATTGCTTTTAACATTTCTGTTGTGTGAATCTGCCCACCAGGTTTAAGCAGTACCAACTGGATTTCATTTGTGCTCACAAATGAGTAATTCTAATTCCATTTGTTTGCTACCCCGGCTCTTACCATCATCAGAAAAGGCAATTCAGGGATGTTTTTTCATGGTGTCCTTTGATTACTTGTTAAAATCCAGATTTTTTAGAACAAAATTTGTGCTGCATGCACATATCTTCTGCTCTTTTTACTCTCTCCTGTTAATGTCCTTCTGCCTACTGTAGTCAGCTGGTGCTTCAGAGATTGTCCTCTTCTACTGAGATTGGGCCATCCAAATTTTAGAGCCCCCTCTTCCCACTGAATGTCAACTAAAGTTTTACAAATGAACTCCTCCCCCTACATCAGTGGCGGGGAATCCCTGGCCTGCAGTCTGGATCCAGGCCATGGCTTATCTGGATGTGGACTACAAAGCTTGGGGCTCCCCTCTATAGCATCCAGCTTGCAACGGAGCGGAGGGTTTAGAGCCCCAAGCCTCATGGGGCAGATCATGCAGGCCAGGGACCCCAACTGGCCCTTGTCCTAAAAAAGATTCCCCACCCCCTGCCCTATACCACTGTGTACCTAGCTAATGATTCCCATTCAGCATCTTGTGCCTTCTGTCAGCCTTTGTTCATGGGACAGGAAGTATCACAGAGAGCTTAGGCATTCTTCTAGAGCTCTCTTCTGAGTTCCATGAAGTAATCTATTTGTGAATTATCCCCAGATTTAGGGTCACTGATGCCAATATGAATAATCAACAGTGGGTCCCTGCCTGTCAACTTCTGAAATCTATCTAATCTTAGAGTATGTGTCGTGTCTTGGCAGCGCACTGTCCTGCTGTCTGCCTGTTCCTTGCAGAGCATTTTTTTTTTAATTCTTCTGAATGTTGAAGATCATCTGTCTGGTTTTGGACTGTTGGAGCGCTGCTTCGCTGGTAAGCTAGATTTTCTTACAGGTTTGGCTGAGTTGCCACCCACAGGTCTGTTCTGTACAGCTTTTGGTTTCCGTTGACTAGCTGGATCTTGAGAGGCATCTTCCACAATTTCCATGTGGAGGATCTCATAAGCCGTGTCTACACGTGCACGCTACTTCGAAGTAGTGGCACTAACTTCAAAATAGCGCCCGTCATGGCTGCACGTGTTGGGCGCTATTTCGATGTTAACATCGACGTTAGGCGGCGAGATGTTGAAGCCGCTAACCCCATGAGGGGATGGGAATAGCGCCCTACTTCGAAGTTGAACATCGAAGTAGGGACCGTGTAGTCGTTGCGCATCCCGCAACATCGAAATAGTGGGGTCCGCCATGGCAGCCATCAGCTGAGGGGTTGAGAGACGCTCTCTCTCCAGCCCCTGCGGGGCTCTATGGTCACCGTGGGCAGCAGCCCTTAGCCCAGGGCTTCTGGCTGCTGCTGCGGCAGCTGGGGATCCATGCTGCATGCACAGGGTCTGCAACCAGTTGTCAGCTCTGTGGATCTTGTGTTGTTTAGTGCAACTGTGTCTGGGAGGGGCCCTTTAAGGGAGCGGCTTGCTGTTGAGTCCGCCCTGTGACCCTGTCTGCAGCTGTGCCTGGCACCCTTATTTCGATGTGTGCTACTTTGGCGTGTAGACGTTCCCTCGCAGCGCCTATTTCGATGTGGTGCTGCGCAACGTCGATGTTGAACATCGACGTTGCCAGCCCTGGAGGACGTGTAGACGTTATTCATCGAAATAGCCTATTTCGATGTCGCCACATCGAAATAGGCTACTTCGATGTAGGCTTCACGTGTAGACGTAGCCGTACTGGTTGGGCACGTCTAGCTGTTTTACCCTTCTCTAATGGCCACAGCCTGCCCATCCTTTGGTTTCCAGCCATGTAGAGTGCTGCTGTGATCACTTGCCTCTGGGGCAACAAACACCTGAGCTGCCTCTCTGACTTCTTTTTTTTCTCTCCAGGTCCTAGGTGATCTGCTTCTTTCTTCCTCTGCTTCTCTGATTTTCATTAGCATCTCTGTTTGTTTCTCCAGTCCAAGAATTTTCTCTGGCAGAGCACTGCACAGTTCAGGCAGAGGAAAGACAGGAAAGAAACATGACACCTGTGTTGTTGGTCGTCACCGGCCATCATGGATTTGCCTGCAGAGCTCAGCCTGGAAGGAAAGTCTCTCCTGCACACTCTTCCTCAACGCTCTCCTATTAGCTGCCTCTGTGCGACAGATTCATTTACAGACGCCTCCCTTGTGACTGTCACTTGACTTGCCTCAGCACCCAAGTGCACAACCACGATGGGACCTGAACCCCAGATAAATCCATTTTACGCTGGATAAAATCTTTTATACAGAGCCAGCTCATATTTTTTCCTCTTTCAGGGTAAAGAGAGATGCACAACTGCTCCTCTGTCCCATCCCCAAGTAACAATTCTTTACACAGGGTTTCTTAATAAACAAAAGTGATTTTATTAAGCATAATTGTAGGATTTAAGTGGCTGTAGGAGAGAGTAGGCAAAACAATGTAGGCTACTGAACAAAATCTGTAAGCTAAGTTTAATACATTTAAGAAAACTTGCTACAAATAATAATTTCTCACCCTAGTTCTTAGTTCAGGTAACATCTTGTCAGGGTTGAGATGTTCTTTCTGACCTGGGCCCAGCAGTTGTCCTTCATTTTGTGGGCCTCTTTAGGCTCTGGAGTGGGGCCAGAAATGAGGGGTTCAGTGTGGGAAGGGGCTGCCTGGATGTGGGCTTTGGGTGTGGAGTCCAGGTCAGAGGAAGTGTGCAGGAGCAGACTGGGCTGGGATTCTGGGCAGGAAGAGGTGAAGGAGCAGTCTGGAGTTAGAGTCTGGGCAAAGGGGGTGTGTGCTTACCTGGCACAACTCCTCCCCTGCTCCCATGCACCACTCTCCACTGCTCTGATTGGCCACTTTTCTAGTCAGTCAGAGCAGTCGGGGAAAAGCCTCTCCACGTAGTGCTTATTGGTCCTGCTTTCTCCCAGCTGGGTGAGCGGTGGCAGCGTGTGGAGCCCAGAATCTTCAAAAAAAAAAAAAAAAATCCTTGCAAAGGGTGAAAGGGTTCATCAACCATTTAGATATTGGCATAGAAAGTATGCTTACTAAGTTGGCAGATACCAAGCTAGGAGGGGTTACAACTGCTTTGGAGGATAGGGTCAAAATTCAAAATGATGTGGATAAATTGAAGAAATGGTCTGAGGTAAACAGGATGAAGTTTAATAAAGTCAAATGCAAAGTGCTCCACTTCGGAAGGAACAATCAGTTTCACACATACAGAAATGGAAGCGACTGCCTAGGAAGGAGTATGGCAGAAAGGGATCCACAGGTTATAGTGGACCACAAGTTAAATATGAGTCAACAGTGTGATGCTGTTGCAAAAAAAGCAAGCATGATTCTGGGCTGCATTTACAGGTGTGTTGTGAGCAAGACACGAGAAGTCATTCTTTCGCTCTACTCTGCGCTGGTTAGGCCTCAGTTGGAGTATTGTGTCCAGTACTGGATGCCTCATTTCAAGAAAGATGTGGAGAAAATGGAAAGGGTCTAGAAAAGAGCAGCAAGAATGATCAAAGGTCTAGAGAACATGACCTACGAAGAAAGACTGAAAGAATTGGGCTTGTTTAGTTTGGAAAAAAGGAGATTGAGGGGGGACATGATGGTGATTTTCAGGTGTCTAAAAGGGTGTAATAAGGAGGAGGGAGAAAACTTGTTCTTCTTGGCCTCTGAGGACAGAACAAGGAGCAATGGGCTTAAACTGCAGCAAGGGAGGTTTAGGAGAAAGTCAGGGTGGTCAAACACTGGAATAAATTGCTTAGGGAGGTTGTGGAATCTCCATCTCTGGAGATATTTAAGAACAGGTTAGATAAATGTAATCAGGGATGATCTAGACAGTACTTAGTCCTGCCATGAGGGTAGGGGGCTGGACTCGATGACCTCTCAAGGTCCCTTCCAGTCCTAGTATTCTATGATTCTATCCCATTTGTTACAGTCCTTTTTGTTGCTTGTTTTTTCCAGGTATCTCCTGGGGGGTGGGGAGGCCATCTGTAAAGCCAGCTAAAGACCTTCACTGTGTACTTTTGCTGTCTTTTATAGAATTTTCCTAAAGTGGAAAACCTTGTTTGAGTCCCTCCACTCCTTACTGGAAAAGTACAAAATTCAGGATGGATTCCAGAATCAGATGACAAGGTCGCATGTCTTTGTAGTGCCCCAGAGTCCAGGAATCAGTAACAGTGTAGGAAGATCATTCTCCCCTAGTCAGCTGTCTCATGCTAATTGGCCCTTAGTTCTGTGTCTGGCTTCTTTGTTTTTTCTGATGGCCTGGTAATAGGCTTTTGCCATCATGAATCCATTGTTAATAAATCTGCAGTTAATGATACAAAACAGCAGTCATTTAGCATTTTAAAGATTGACAAAATGATTTATTAGGTGATGAGCTTTCAGGAGCTTTCAAAAGCCCATCACCTAATAAATCATTTTGTTAGTCTTTAAAGTGCTACATGATTGCTGTTTTGTTTTGTTAGAATACAGACTAACATGGCTCCTCTCTACAGTTAATGATGTTTTCTAGGGTCTTTAATGCCCTGCAGTGTAGGAGTCAGTCAATTATCATTTAACATGGGTGAAGTGAAGTTGACTAATGAGTTGGTTAGTGGCTTTTAATCTTCAATTACTCCATCTGAAACCCTGAAAAAGTCACGTGTGAAAATATTTGGCTTCATCCTTGTCTGTGCATATCACAACCATATTGCATCCTGGAGCATGGCTGGCAACCACAAAAAAGGGAGGCTGCTGGTTAGGGTTAAGTTGCATTGGCAGAACTGTTCTACAGTATTGGAAGTGTGTACGATGTTTGCATGAGGGCGGGAAGAGGTGCGTTCCAGATTGGGGGCAGAAAAAGAAGAAGGGTAGGGGTTCCCTCAATGTGGTCATTCCACTTTGGCCTGATGGGCTCCTTGCAGGCCTGCATGGTGTTGCAGGTGAGCCCTTAATTAATATTTCCCCTTGACATGTCTATCCATCAGGCAGCTTTGGAAGGATTGATGTATGCTCATCTTGAAAGGTGTCCAAGGACTTGCATTTGTTAATGTCAATATTCTGAGCACAGCTTAGCCACTTGTTCAGGTGCAACCTGCTTTTCTAGGCTGAAGTAAAGTTCTCAGACATTGGCTAGGACAGGTCCAACCCTAATGTCACATGATTCTTCCATCGTAAACTGAAATTGCACTGTGGAAAAATGATTGCTACTGTCATAGACTGACTTCTGTTGAAAGCATCAGGGCGGGACTGATTATAAAATACTATAACAGAGTACTTTTTCCTACACCAACGTTGCTATGAAGTGATACATGTTTCTTTTATAGGAAAAGAGCAGAACTGATTTGGAAAAAAATTCTGTTCGTTATCCTTGGTTGACTTTTTTTTTTTAAATGAAGATTGCTTTTTGTACTGCATTGTTTCTTAGACTGAATCAACTTACTGCCAGTAAATTGTTAATGATGGTGGCCTCTTTATGTGCACATTCACCGTGGGCATGGTGTTTCTGAAAAATATCAGTGAGCAGTGTTTTTTAAAAATGTAAAATTATTTAATGGAAATTAAATTTAAATATGTTTAGCACCATCATCTTTTATAATAAACATAAATATCCCTCCGCCCTCACAGAAGGGGTGTGGACACATTGGAGAGAGCCCAGGGGAGGGGAATGAAACTGATTGGGGGCTAGGCCCATGACTTGTGAACAGTGGCTGAAGGAAGTGGGCTTTTTTTGTGCTCAGAAGAGAAGAGTGAGGGGGGATTTCCTAGCAGCCTTCAACTACCTGAAGCGGGATTCTAAAGAGGATGGAGCCAGGCTGTTTTCAGTGGTGGCAGACGACAGGAGGAGCAATGGTTTCAAATTACAGTGGGTGAGATCTAGTTTAGATATTAGGAAAATTGTTTCACTAGGAGGGTGGTGATGCACTGAAATGGGTTATATAGGGAAGTGGTGGAATCTCTACCCTTAGACGTTTTTAAGACCAAGCTTGACAAAGCCCTGACTGGGATGATTTAATTGAGCAGGGAGTTGGACTAGATGACATGCTGAGTTCTCTTCCAATCATAATCTCCTATAATTCTATGCTAAAATTTTCCCAGCAGTCCAAACTACAGATGAAACAACAAAAAAGACATTTCTCTCTGATATAGTTTTATAACTGAATTCTCATTAAAATGATTTTCAGGATGGTTTACAGTAAAGCAAATTAAATTTTACAGATGAGTGGGGATGCAATTTTAGCCAAGACTCTGGCCTTAGAAGTTCATAACTCATAGAGAGAAATGGTGCTAGAGAATTACCGTTTCCTTGAAATGTAATTGTAGAATGCACATGGATAGTTGAGCATGGGGACTGGAGTAGCTGTTGAACAAGCTGGGTTCTGGAGAAAAGGGATAGCGATGAAATTGAAATTACAGGGGGTGGAGGGAGTGCACAGCTGTGCATTTGTGTTATAACTGGAACAAATTATATGCAATTGAAGTACTGTTTAGCCCACTGTGTTGAAGACTGTTCAGTTCTGAAATTGAAATAAGCCAGTGAGAGTAAGCAAATGTACAGCTTAGAGGATGATGTCTGGTGGGGTTAATCTGTGTGACTATTAAGAGGGCTGGGCAGGAAGCATTTGCAGATTAGGCTTCTGTTTAGAATTTTGCAGTGCTCACGATCACAGTGCCAAATTACTGGGGTGCATTTATCAAAAGCACCTCTGTGACTTGGTCACTCAGAACCAAAGTGTCACTGAACGTGGGTGGGACTTAGGCCTGGTCTGCACTACAGAGTTAGGTCAATGGCACTGTAAAATGTTAGTCTCACTGACTGTTGCTCAGTACATCGATGTAATAACTCCGCATCCACTGGAGAGGTGTAGTGCTTAAGCTGATGTAGTCAGGGTACAATAGTGTCTATGTTGCACTGCACTACTTATATTTCCTGTTGGCTGACAGCCGGAGCCCTACACATATACACTACCCCCACGTGGCTGACAGCTGGCACCACCTCATTCACAGCATTCCAGCTGTCATGGCCCCACCATGCCCCAAAAGTTACGTTGATGGAAATGCTCGAGAGGGGGTGTGCTGTTGACAGAAAGAGCATAATGTGGATGTGAAAGACATTAATGACTTTGATGACAGTATGTCAGCTTAATTTTGTAGTGTAGACATGACCTTAGGTTTTGCAGTGCCCAAGTCTTTCCTGAGAAGGAATTTCCTCAATCGTAACTGTAGCAGCATTCAATCTGACAATCTCTATTAGTGCAATCACATCAGTGCAAGCTTCCTTTCTGATATTCTCACGCTCCTGGACTTACTACCCACATCCTGTCCAGCTCCGGAAACACGATGGATGGTCACGCACACTTCTAACCTCTTTCAAAAGTTGTCTGACATTTTAGAGAGAGTCTCAATTCCATGCCAGATGGCTTGTAGAAATACAAATTTCTTATTAATACTGGTGTAAAGATGTTGCTCTCTGCTAGTGGACAGGAGTGTCTGGCACCAGATGGTGCACATCACAACAGAGAGAAATGAATGATGCATTCCCAGGCGCATTCTTCTGCCTGCAGAGAGAAGCAATTCACTGTCATCCAGCCTTTGCGCAGGCAGGGAAGATCATTTCACAGAGACTTCTCAGTCTTGCCTACATTTTCAAAAACGGTGCCCAGAATTTGCCACTGGTTCAGCTCTGCTGGTGGCTGTGATGCTGGAATCTGTAGTGTACACAAGGACTCAGGTGTGTTTCTCCCCATAACGTCAAACTTCTAATCTCTGTTAAAAATGGCTGGGCCCTGTCTTCAGTACAAGATCTACTGTTGCAATGCACAGTGTAGTAGTCCTGATGTGAGGTTAAAGTCCTGATTCTGACAATACAGAAGAATCCCGAGATAGGCGCACTCAAGGTATGCGAATCTCAGTTTAACGTGATTCTGAGTGGCAGGGAGCTGGCGCCTGGCTCCAGGCTGTCCACCACTCAGGGGAGCCGGGAAACTGAGCAGTACTGCATTGGTCAATTTCCCCTCTCCTGTCAGTGGTGGCGGCCTAGATCCTGACTCTTGGCTGCTTCTACAGACAGGAGGTGGGAAACTGACCATCACAGCAGTGCTGATCAGTTTACTGGCTCCCCCAAGTAATGTGAAATTTAACTTATGCGCAGTTGTTCAGGCATGGAACTTGCGTGTAATTCAGGGGTCTGCTATATGGAGGTAGCCTTAGATGTGCTGAAAAGCTCTAGACTCTTGAGCATTCAGGAGGCCCTTGGCTTTACAGGTCCTTTTGCCCTTGCACTCCCTGTCCATGTCCCCCTTCTCTTGTCTTAAAAATACAGGATGGCTCCACTTTGTCCTGGGGGAAGTACAGCAGCCACAGCTCCTAGCCATGCAGCACATTTCTCAGGAGGGGGAGGCAGGCTTTGTGTTTTGGGTTTCCCCTCTCCACTAGAGAAGAAACCAGTAGTTTCTTGATGGCACTTGGCCACGATTGCTCATGGACCAGAGGGAGTGAGGTAGCTATGTCCTGTTGTCAGGCACTTCCATTGTGATGCAGAATATAGATGGTTGGGAATTAACTGAGAATTTGTTCACCATTAGTATTAGAATTCTTCCCACTGGCTGTGTGTTAGCCTCCCACAGCAAAGAACTTAGCTATTACATGGCATGTTTTGACGGCTTAGCGGAATCTCAGAGGGCTGAAGTCTCAGGTTGGGAATGGCAGCAGCTGTGATTTATACTGGCATCTCAAAGACCGAGGGCCAATCCGTTTGATCAGAAAATGGTTGGCATATTTTAAAACTGTCTGAGGAAATCTCAGGCCAGTTCCTATCTCAGATCCAGAACTGATGTTCTTGTACGTTTCCATGACAGCAGCATGGTGACTCATCCTATGATGGTAAGCAACCTGCTTCTCGCTCACAGGCCATTGGAAAAACAATTTTTCCCCAGCCATTCCAGGGGTTTAAGTTTTGATATAACTAGTAAGGCAAATCGTATGTCCTGGTGGCCGAGGCAACAGACAGGGAATCAAAACTCCTGGATTCTGTTCCTTGTTCTGCCACCAAGATTGGACAAATCACTTAACTGTACTGTAACCATCCTTAACCCTGTGTAAAGTGGAATGGAATAATAAATGAGCGACAAGTGTTTGCTTGCTAATCTCCTTGAGCTGCTCAGGTGAATGGTGTATTCGAAATGCAAAATATGGTTAAATACTATCACTGTTACAGTAGCTTCATATTTTGTAGATGCAAATGGATACCCCTGGGAACACAGTATGCATGGACATTATCTTAAAACAATTCTCAAGTCACTGTCCAAATAATTTCGCTGTAAAGGTGTTTCTTCTACAGTTGAAGCAGTTTGCAGGATTGGGGTTAGCTGTGGAAAACCAGACTCCGCCCAGAAGTGCAGCGCTCGGGTGGCCAGCTGGTGGGCAGGCAGCTGGTCCTGGCAGCATAGGGCTCGGGCAGGTGGCTGGTGGGCAGGTGGTTGGCCCTGGCAGCATGGGGCTGGGGTGTCTGGTCCACATCTAGGGTGGGCAGCTGGGGCGGATGGTGGGTGGGTGGCTGTCTCCGGCAGCGCAGGGCCCTGGTGGCTGGTGAGCAGGCAGCTGGCCCCGGCAGTGCGGGGCTTGCGTTGAACTGAATTTTTGTTAAAAGGGGGTTGGATGATGGTAAAGAAGAAGTGAGGAGGGTGTGAGGGTTTCTCAAAAATCAAAAGGTGAGGAGGCAGGATGCTGAAAAGTTTGGGAACCGCTGATCTAGGAGCTGTAGCACTGCAACAGGTCAGCATGTGGCTGCATGAACTTGGCTGTGTTATATTTGCAGCAGAGTTAGTTGATTTTAACTCCTAAATGAGATCCCAGAATAAGTTAGGCTGGCTATTCACTTGTAGCAGCAGCCAGTATTATTTAACCCCATACGTTAATAAATGTTGTTCTGTTTTATCATCAGTATTCTTTGCTGAGCAAAGTTCAAAGATGGGTTAGTTATGAATACTGATGGCAAGAGTTAAGTTACCAAAGTCAGTCTCCTCAGGGTCGCTGCTGCTGTGATTAGGGCCCCGCCAAATTGATGGTCCGTTTTCGTCAATTTCACAGTCACAGGATTTTAAAAATCTTAAATTTCATGGTTTCAGATATTCCATAGAATCCCAGGGCTGGAAGGGACCTCAAGAGGTCATCGAGTCCAGCCTCCTGCCCCAAGCAGGATCAACCCCAACTAAATCATCCCAGCCAGGACCTTGTCAAGCTGGGACTTAAAAAACCTCTAGGGATGGAAGTTCCATCACCTCTCTAGGTAACGCATTCCAGTGCTTCGCCACCCTCCTGGTGAAGTAGTTTTTCCTAATATCCAACCAGTTCCTCTCTTTCTCTAACTTAAGACCATCGCTCCTTGTTCTACTATCTGTCACCACTGAGAACAGTGTCTCTCCATCCTCTTTAGAGCTCCCCTTCAGGAAATTGAAGGCTGCTATTAAGTCCCCCTAAGTCTTCTCTTCTGCAGACTAAATAAGCCCAAATCCCTCAGGATCTCCTCATTGGTCATGTGCTTCAGCCGCTTAATCATTTTTGTTGTCCTCCGCTGAACCTGCTCCAGCACATCCACATCCTTCCTATGCTGGGGGGGCCCAAAACTGGATGCAGTACTTCAGATGTGGCTTCACCAGTGGTGAATAAAGGGGAACAACAACCTCTCTAGAGCTGCTCAGAATACTCCTCCTAATGCCATCCTGTGCCATTGGCCTTCTTGGCTACAAGGGCACACGGTTTACTCATATCCCAGTCCTTCATCCACTAGAATCCCGAGGTCCCTTTCTGCTGTACAGCTGCTTAGCCAGTTGGTCCCCGTATGAAATTCCGTGATGTTGTAACTGTAGGAATCCTGACCCAAAAGGAGGGTGTGGGAGGTAGCAAGATTATTGTAGGGGGCTTGTGGTTTTGCGATGTTTAATTCTGTGCTGTTTCTGGCAGCAGCACTGCTATCAGAGCTGGCTACCCACTTAGTAGCCATCACTCTCTGAGTACTAAGCTCTGCAAGGAGCACAGACATAAGATTGGTAATACTGCAGACGCCTTAGAATAACCTTTCAGCTCTTCCTGCAACTCCCTTCTGGTTGGGACTGGCAATTTGAGAAATACTGGTTTCCCCAGGAAAATCTGTGTAGTTTTGTGTAAAAGTACTCAAAAGACCAGATTTCATGGCCAATGATGTACTTTTTTTTTTACCGCCATGAATTTGGAAGGGCCCCAAGTACAACTGACAGAATATTTTGGGGAAGCTTTCAAAGAACGTGATTGTCTGGACTTGGTGGGAGAGTGGCTTGAGTACAACGTCAGAAAACCTGTTTGGATTGGCTGCAGTGTTCACTGGAATTTTATCTCCCCTGTCTTTGCACGTACACTTGTAAGTCTCCGTCCCGTAGCCGAAAGTTGATTCGGTATTCTGTAATATTTAACTGACTGTATGGGGCCCATCCTTCACATGGGTCTGTGGAATGCTCTCCCAGTGGAGGAAGTGGGAACTCCACAACTTGGGACATTTGAAAAATAGATTGAAGGAAATGTTAGAAGATGTACATTAGAGAACACATCTAAAGGGACGAAGTGGGGGGGGGGGGCAGATGATTTAAAGGGCCACTTCCACCTTTTGACTGTAATATACCAATATTTCCATTACAGTCCCTAATACAGCAGGTAAGAGGCATATGCTTCTGAGCAACTTGTATTTCTAATACATTGGTCCCATCTGACGTATGGCTACTACTTGAGTTCTGACATTCATAATTGATACTGTGTTCAAGACACTCCCAAGTATTTCTCCAAATGTTCAAGCTCACAGTTTTTGAAATTGTGGGATTCCAAGAACTACGCAGACTTAATCGAAGGTAATGGCTGCCTGGGCAATAAAATGGCAGATGAAACACTGTGTTGATAAATGCAAAGTAATGCTCACTGGGAAACAAAATCCTAACTGTATGTATATAATAAGGGGGGTGCTGAATTAGCAGTTACCTCTCAAGAAAGAGACCTTGGAGTCATTATGGATAGTTCTCTGAAAACTCAATGTGCAGCAGCAGTCAAAAAGCAAATTGAATGTTGGAAATCATTAAGAAAAGGGATAAGTAATAGGACTAAGAATATCATATCGCCTCTATGTAAATCCATGGTATGACCATATCTTGATACACGTGTGCAGATGTGGTTGCCCCCTCTCCAAAAATATATGTTTGATATTGGAAAGGTGTAGAAAAGGGCATCAGAATGAGTAGAGGAATGGAATGGCTTGGTTATGAGGCGAGATTAATAAGACTGAGAATTCAGCTTGGAAAAGAGATGACTGGGGATATGATAGAGGTCTATGAAGTCATGACTTGTATAGAGAAAGGAGATAAAGAAGTTCTATTTGCTCCATCTCAGAACGCAAGAACTAGGGGGTCACCAAATGAAATCATTAGGCAGCAGGTTTAAAACAAACAAAAGGAAGTGTTTCTTCACACAAGCCATAATCCACCTGTGGAACTCTTGGTCAGAGGATGTTGTGAAGACCAAGACTAAAATAGGGTTCATAAAAGAGCTAGATAAATTTGTGGAGGATGGGTCCATCAATGGCTCTTAGCCAGGAGATGCAGGGATGGTGTCCCTAGCCTCTGTTTGTCAAAAGCTGGAAATGAGTGAGAGGGGATGGGATCACTTCATGATCATCTGTCCTATTCATTCCCTCTCTGGCACCTGGCTTTGGACACTGTCAGAAGACAGAATATTGGGCTAGATGGACCTTTGGTCTGTCCCAGTGTGGCTGTTTTTATGACTTTATGTCTTGGCAGGAACAACCATAGTCCCGTCTTACAGAAAAACAAAAACAAGAAGCCCTGTGGCACCTTACAGACTAACAGATGTTTTGGAGCATTAGCTTTTGTGGGCAAAGACCAGGTTTGTCAGATGCATAAGTGGTGTGGGGGTTCCAGAGGAGGATTTAAAGAGGGAGTCTCAGTAAAGGGGAGGGCCAGAGTTGACAAAGTCTATTCAGTCAGGGTGGATGTGGCCCATTATTGGCAGTTAATGTGGAGTTGTGAACACCAGGAGAGGAGAAATTAAATCAGTTCAGTCGTGGGGGATGTGGCCCTTTTTCAGTAGCTAATGTGGAGTTGTGAACATCAGGAGTGGAGAAATGGTTGTCCCATTACAAAAGCAGTTTCCATAAAGGATACGGAGTGCAATGTCACAGTGATTTAGACTCTTCCAAAGTTGTTTTTAGTAGCAGAGTAGGTTGTAATTTACCTGTTTTTTTTTTTTTTTTAAGTTTTAAAGGTTAGTATAAAATAAAAATTACACAGATAACTATATGCAAGAATAACGAGCTGTCACTGTATCACAGGGTGGAAGTAATTGCTTCCTCTGGCGAAGATGTGCTTTATAGAATCCTTCACAGTTCTCAACAATGTTTTATTTAAGCTCTTAACTCTTTCCATTGTCTGTAGGGATATTTTTGTTTAATGCATTCGGTCTGACATGCTCGTCTTTCCACCCACCAGGTTGTGACTAGACTGATCCATTTGCTGGGTGAGAAGATTCTTGGCAGCCTTCAGCAAGGGGGTAAGAAACAATTCCTGGACCATTGTCTTTATTTCCAGTGCTCAGAAAACATATTTAAGAGCCAGATTCACATCTCAGTTACAGAGGGACATTTTTCAAGTGCGTTTACTGAATTTGACTGAGAGCTGCTGGATTTATGCTACGAAATTTGAGAACAGAGAATTCCTGCCAGAGATAAGGATTTGCCCTTGATTATTTCACTCTAGCCATGATCGTAAGGGAGTAACATTTTCATAGTGTGTATGCAAAGAATATGTGTGCATGGGGGCAGGTGGATAAATGGAATGGGGGAAATGAATGAAAAGTAATTGATACCACTAGCTCCCAGAGGCACTGTTGTACATACACAGTGAATTCTGTTTTGACTGTTTAAGAGGTTTTGCAGCGAGAGGGGGTAATACCATCTTCAGGCACCTTGCACAGTATCACATCATACCAAAGGAATCAGTGTGCAGGATGACCTAATGAATCCATAATTTGCCTGTCTTGCTGATTTGCCTAATAGCAAATTATTCAGTATTTAAGAATTCCCAAGTTTTTAATCCTGAGAAACTTGTGAGTTGTCTTGGCTGAATTCGTTTAGATTCCCAACTGGATTGTTTGTTAGTGGGTGAGAGGGAACCTCCCTTACTGTGTGTTCTTTTTGTATTTTTCTATTAAACTAGTTTTAAAAGAAAATAATATTCTAAGTACTGTTATGTTTGTGAAAGCTCTGGATGCTGCTTCCTAAGATTTAAATCTGTTTGCAGAAATGTCTGTTTCTATACAACCCATTGCAGTCAGTGTGGTTGGGGTGCTCACAGGAGGATCAGAGAGTTAGGCAAACCATTCGCGTTAAGTGTCAGTTGTGTGCTTTGGACCAAGTATTTTGGAGGAGGGCAACACAAATGATTAGGGGTATGGAACAGCTTCCATAGCAGGTTTAAAGCAAATGTACAGAAGTGTTTCTTCACACAGTCATAGCCAAGGGGTACTGTGAAGGCCAAAAGTATATGTGGGTTCTAAATAGAATAAGTTACTGGAGAACAGGTCCATTAATGGCTATTAGCCAAGATGGCCAGGACAGAACCCTAGGCTCCAGATGTCCCTAAACCTTCAAGTGGCAGAAGCTGGGACTGGGTGATGGGGGAGGATCACTTGAAACTCTACGGCTCTGTCCATTTTCCTGCTAGCATTTGTCACTGGCCACTGTCAGAAAATAGGAGACAAACTAAATGGACCATTGGTCTGCCCTAGCCTGGCTGTTATATGTTTTTATGTCAAACTTTGCAGATTTAAAACATCTGTACATTAACATATAATACTGCTGGATAGTTCCTGCTTTACTACTGCCTGAGACAGAGAGCAAAAGTGAAAACCAATTTGTAGTTTCTTAGTGCTCGGCTGTTTCAGTCTCTCTAATTGTAAGTGACAGCCAGTTAGGTTGGAAGTTGCTCTGACAAAGTGACTTGTGCAATTGTGATGGTCCCACTGAAGTGAAAAGAATGTTCAGCTCTGCAAGTGCATGTCAGGCTAGATTCTTTTTTCCTCTAGGAGAGTCCAGGCTGGCCCTGCAGATTTCCAAGACTGGCATCTGCTGAAGTGAGTCTGTGCTCACGAAAGCTCATGCTCAAAACTTTTCTGCTAGTCTATAAGGTGGCACAGGACCCTTCGTTGCTGTTACAGGCTGTTCAAGTGTCCTGTGCCTCTTAACTCTCCCATGGTCAAAGGTGCGTGCGTGCATGCGCACGCGCGCACGCACGGAGGGGGTGTTACAGGAGGCCACATGCACCCCCAATGTCAGTCTTCCCTCCGCACTCACCGTCAGGGGCACGCCACTTCCAATGAGCGTAAGAGCCTCTCCTGGAGCAGTGCAGCTTGAGAACAGTGGGGAACCTGTGTGGAGGCTGGGCTGGGGTGAGGTGGATTTGGAGGAGCAAGGGTGGGGCATGGGAAGAGTGAGGGCAGGGAGGGGGCAAGTGGCCAGTGGGGCCCCCCACTTGCAATCATACCTATTGCCTCTGCCCTTGGGAGGGTACAAAGGGCAGAGGGGTAACCTGTTCCCTGTGGCCTTGGAATGCATGAATCTGAAGGCCAGGCAGTCCTGAGATTCCTAAAAGTGGGTCAGAGTGCATGTGTCTATCTGGTGGCAGATGCCTGGCACATCTCTTCCTCCAAACATTAATACACGCTCCATCAGAGTCAGGGATGAAAGTAAGTTATTGCTATGCTATTTCAGCCCAGGTCTCTGCCAGCTCTTTAAATAGCTCCCTGCTGGCTTTTGCCGCAGCTCAGCCCGCTCTTGCCAGAGCTGCACACCAGGGTACATCCTCTTGCTTTCACCTCTGAATTCAGAGCGCAGGCAGCATTGGTGCTTACTTGAGAAAGCTGCAAGTCTTGAAGATTTTCATGGAAGCTTTGTGGAGTGATCCTTTAATCTTCATGACAGGGATGAAGTTCAGTGAGGATTGAATGTAAAGTATTCCACTTGGGAAAGGCCAATCACTGACACACCTCACAAAATGGGAAATGACTGTCTAGAAAGCTGCACTGTGGAAAGAGATCTAGCAATGATAGTGCACCATGAGCTGATTATGAGTCAACAGTGTGATATTGCTGCAGAAAAACTAAATATCATTCTGGGATGTATTAGCAGGGATGTTGTAAGCAAGACATGAAAAGTAATTCTTGTACTCTGCTCTGTATTGATTAGGCCTCAGCTGCAATATTGTGATAGTGTGTCCAGTTCTGGGGGTCGTATTTCAGGAAAGATGTGGAGAACCTGGACAAGGTCCAGAGAAGAGCAATAAAAGTTATTAACAATATAGAAAACGTGACTTCTTAGGGAAGGCTGAAAGAACTGGGCTTGTTTAGTCTGAAAAAGAGAAGACTGAGAGGTCGCATAAGTTTTCAGGTTTCTAAAAGGCTTTTGCAAGGCGGAGGGAAAACAATTATTCTCCTTAATCTCTGATAATAGGACAAGAAGCAGTGGGTGTAAATTGCTGCATGGAGGTTTAGGTTGGACAGGAGGAAAAACTCCCCTGGGCAATTTATTCCAGTGTTTAACCACCCTGAGAGTTGGGAAATTGTGGAATCCCCATCACTGGAACCTTGTAAGAGCAGGTTAAACACACACCTGACAGGGGTGGTCTTAATGATGTGTGGCCCTGCAGGGGCCTGGACTTGAAGGAATCTCAAGAGGTCATCAAGTTTTGTGATTCTATGAAATGTCATATGTATGTGTGACATAGTAGACATGGCAAATGCCAAATGTGGGTGAGTTGTACTGCAATCTTTGTTTCCCCGATCAGCTGTGACACCTCACGCCCACCATCCAAGGATGCTGCTGCTGGCCAGTTACCAGTAGAGAGAAAGACACTGACGTGCTCCAAGATGAGGAAAGCAGTTACTTAACCTGTGTCTGTTGTGGTTCTTCAAGATGTTGTGGTCTGTGCAGACTCAGTGACCCACCCTGCATCCCTGCTTTTAGAGGATGTGAAGGCACTGAAGGAGGGATGCCACTGTTCTGCCTTTGAAGGAGGCACAGGCTTCATGCTGTGTATGCAAAATGTACCAGCAGAAGAAATGTCACACCAGTTCTATCCTGATGCTGTTTGGCTTTGTTTTTAGATGTATATATTAGGTCTGACACTTTCTCCGACTGCGGCATGGTATGTACTCAATACAAAATAGATGTGAATCATGGGAGAGCTTTTTCTCCCTTCTGCCTGAGCTTTATTTAAGCAGTGTTTGCCAGCCAAACTCAACTGTCCAGGAAGGATCCTGTTGTATAGTACAGCATGCCAGCGTATAGCACGTGATTCATCAGACACACATCCTTTCCCTGGTTAAACAATTGTTCTTGTACTAAATGCTGCAGAGTTGGTCTCATTGGTCTTGGAGGTTTGTGAGATGTCCACTTTTGAAGTGGTAGTATTGATTGCCAGTCTTTTGGCTGATAATTTACAGTTCATATTATTGGTGAGCAGCCATCTGGCTGCCCCTCCCCAGCTGGGACCGTGGTAGCAAAGTCCCACCTTCTCTCTCTCTCTCTCTCTCTCTCTCACACACACACACATACACACACAGAGAGAGAGAGAGAGAGGAGAAGGAGGACAGTGGAAGGGGGAGGTGTGGGGAAGCACAGTTTTAAGCCATGGTTGTGCGACCATGAGGAGATGGGCTGCTGGCACTCACCTGTGCTTGGCAGGGCCCTCTAGACTAGTGGAGGTCCCACTGCTGGAAAAGGGAAGAGTCTGTCCCTGCAAGATGGAAACCATGAAGGGCGGGGTCAGGCCAGGTAAGGCTGCCCTGCATAGACTGTATGCTGGAGTGGCACTGGGGAACTGGGTGAGCACTAGGACCCTTCAGAAGCCAGCAAGGAAACCTCAGCTAGCTGGAAGAACAGACAAGCAGGTCATTTTGAGCCTGGGGGGCTGTAGCAGAGGGAAAATAAAAGGGGGGGCGATAAGTGCCTGGGGGAGAGGAGCGAGGCAGACCCTTGTGTGGGCACCACTCCCCCTACCCATCATATCCCTGAGGTGCAGGGCCCCCAGAAGTGTGGGACCTGGGATGGTTGCCCCATCCGGTCCTATAGATGAGATGGCTCTGAAATCATCCCAGCCAGGGCTTTGTCAAGTCTCGCCTTAAAAATCTCTAAGGATGAAGATTCTACCAGCTCTTTGGCAACTCATTTTAGTGCTTCACCCCCCTCATAGGCACTGACTATACTAGTAAGTTCTTTTGGAAAATCAGGCCCTTTTTTTAAAAGAACACACGGAACATCCACACACAAAATATGCTCTTTCAATCCAAAATCGAAAGAATGTGGCTCTTCTTCCAGAAGTCCTTTTCTGCTCCCGGATCAGGAAGAGCACCTCCTTTTGAAAGCTTCTTTCAAAAAAAGGCATGAGTAGGAACACTGAATGCCCTTTTTCTGACACAGCGGTCCTCATAGCACTGGATTTTTCAATCCTTGGCCCGGTCTTATGAAAGAGCGTGGGCTGTGTAGACGCTCTCTTTCGAAAGAGTGGATCCCATCTGCCTTTTTATATGTGGATGCGCTCTTTCGAAAGATCTTCCGGAAGATCATCTTTTGAAAGATCACCGTGGTGTAGACATGGCCCTAATGAATTAGTTTTTCCTAATATCCAACCCAGACCTCCAACACTGCTACGCCTCCTAACTTGAGACCATTGTTCCTGGTTCTGTCATCTGATACCGCTGAAAACAGCCTTTCTCCATCTTCTTTGTGATTGCCCTTCAGGTAGTTGAAGGCTGCTATCAAATCTCCCCTCACTCTTCTCTTTTGTAAACTAAATGAGTCTAATCCCTCAGCCTCTCCTTGTAGGTCATGCGCTCCAGCCCCGTAATAATTTTTGTTGCCCTCCGCTGGACTCTCTCCAGTGCGTCCACATCCTTTCTATACTGGGAGGCCGAGAATTGGATGCAATATTCAAGATGTGGTCTCACCAGTCTGAATAAAGGGGAATAATCACTTCCCTAGATCTCCTAGCAATGCTCCTACTAATGAAGCTCAATATGGTGTTATCCTTTCTGACTGGAAGGGCACATTGTTGACTCATGTCCAGCTTCTCATCCACCGTATTGCCCAGGTCCTTTTCTCAGGCATGGTCATGTGTCTCTGTAAGACCAACCACAGTTTGGGCTTACAAGAAAACATAACCATTTACACATCTTTGCCTTGAGCTCCAGGCCGTTAAGTTCCTTAAGTACAACTAATGGCTTTCACCAGAAGATCTAGATTTATAAGCAGGTTTACAGTTCATTTTTCTAACCTCCCATACAAGAAAGGTACATGCATACAAACAGAATATACACACTCAAGGGATTACAAGCTCTTGAATGACAGGTTACTTGTCCTGTTTTGCATAAAGCATATTTGAGTTATGCATATTCATATTCAAAAAGGTATTTCCCACTTCCTGTACTACCTCACAACTATATTAATGACCAGAGTGTTACCAGTTTGCATATGACATATTACAGATACAGATTTTAACAACAGTGAGTTGGGGGCAATGAGTGTATCAGGCCTGATAAGAATTTGGATTGGTGTGTCCTCTGCCAGTGTGCAAATAAAGATCATAAAATGGTTAAGCCCTGTTTTCACTGCAAATAAAGAAATGTTTCAGGTGGAAAAAACATAATTTCCTCTGACATATTTTTTTAAAATAACAGTAAGCTAGAGAGACTTGACGGAGACAAACTTCGCTTTGTATAATGCAAGTATTGTTAAAATGTCAGGAGAATCTAAACCAAGAAAGGAATGAATTGGGTACTAAAAGTCAACATCCCCCAGGAGAACTTGAAAGGAGATGAAATGAACCAGAACAACAGTACACCTGTCATTCTCTTTCATGATTCTGTGAAAGCTAAAGGTAATTTGGCTATAAAGAAGTAGCCCCTCTACATTCTTATACAGTGAATGCCAGTGTTAAACTACCTTTATGGCAATGAGGTTTGATCAATCCCTCATACCAGGATCTTATAGAGAGGAAGCCATATGAGCATTCCTCAATAAAATCATCTTTTTCATCCAAAATACCAGCAGAATTTTCCTATGCCTATTGACACATCATACTCACTCATCCTTGGGTGGCCAGCCCAAGGTGTGGGTGAAGCGTAGAGGCTGGGGAGCTCCGGCAGTGCACATGCTGCCTTGGTAGATGTTTGCTGGTTTGTTTCCCCAGTATCCCCAGTGCTTGGGTCATTTATCTCTGGCTGGTCACATACACAAATTCCTCATTCTGAATTATCTCATCCGTGCTAATGCAGCATCAGACTGCACATGTTCCTCCAGCCAAAACTGAGCCGTGTTCCTGCAGCCACATAGGCACCTTGCACGATCGGGTCCATCTTCCTTATTTGGCATTGTTTACTGCTATCGGTTGTCCATCTTTTTGCTTGGTCAGCCACACCAGCCAGTTCTGGGTTCATCTTGCAATGCTTCAGTATTCTTCCACTCACTCCTCCACTCATGCTTTCATTCAGTTATAGAGATGATACACAATTCTGTTTCGGTTCACATCACCAGGTTATTTAGAATTTGGACAACTGGCAAATTAACGAGCACCTGCTCCGGCCGAGTGGGGCTGGTTGCTGTGGGACCAGAGGAACCAGCTGCCTGGCTGTGGCCTGTGGCTGCAGGGCTAGCTGTCCAGTTGGTTCCAGCAGCAGTGGGGCTGTGGGGGACAGCTGTCCAGCCAGGGCTCCAGGGGTGGCTGCCTGGCCAGTGCCAGCCAGGGGACTGGCTCTCCGGTGGTCAGTAGTGGCAGCAGGGCTCGTGAAGCAGGGCCAGCGGCCTTGCTCCAATATTCAGCACTTTTGATTATCCGGCATCTCCAGTTCCCCAGGAGTGCCAAATAAAACAGCTTGTACTGTAGTGTATATGTTCAACATATAAAAGCATATGTTGTTTACTTGTCATCTGCTTACCAAATAACTCAGATGGCTCTATATCAATGACCCATTCTCTTAATTATTTTATAACTTCTTTGGTGTCATTGATGAACTTTATCAGCGATGATTCCGGGTTTTTTTTCCAGCTTATTCATCAAAATGTTAAATGGCCTAGAGCCAAGAACTCAATCCCTGCAGGAGATAACTCCCTTGTTTACAATACATTTGTATCAGTTAACCAGCTTTTAATCCATTTAATATGTGCCATATTCATTTTCTACCTTTTTAATTTTTTTTAATTAAAGTTGGTACATCGTCATTGCTTTTATCACCCAGACTACTTATCTCATCAAACAAAGATATCAGATTAGTTTCATAGGCTCTCTTCTCCATCAGTCCTTAAGTTCATGTTGAGCCATCCATCCAAAGTAAAGGAAACGTGGAGAATGTTTTAATTATTTTCTGAACTGCATGATTTTGTGAGCATTTTGAACTCTGAACTCTCACAATCTTAAAATTCATTAAAATGAAAAAGAAAGACAAATATGATGTGTGGTATTTGGAAAGGAACCCGGTGTTCAGATTGTTGCCTAAGTAGTAAGTGAAAATTATACATGGTCAAATGAAAAATTGAATGCAGTGAATCACCTCTTTAGTATATACAGTATAACAAGAAGTCCTTTGGCACCTTATAGACTAACAGATATTTTGGAGCATCAGCTTTCGTGCATAAAGACCCACTTCATCATCTGAAAGCTTATACTCCAAAATATCTGTTAGTCTATAAGGTGCCACAGGACGTCTTGTTCTCGAAGATACAGACTAACATGACTACCTCTCTGATATATATACAGTATGTTATGTTTACATATTTATGGTAACTTTTCAGGCTACTTTGTATGTGTCTGTATTGTTACAGACTTACTTGCTGATGGGCATTTTGAAATAAATTACCAAGATCATTGAAACTGGTGTGATTATATTATACTGTGCAATTTTGACAACTAAAATGGGCAGAATTTTTAATTTTCTTCATAGATTTTTTTTCTTCCCCACAAGTAGTAGTACTTTAATTGTCATGATAGTGATAAAACCAAACAGTTATAGAAATCCAGTATGTAAGCAGGTGCGGGAGGTGGGGTGGGATTGCATTTCTTACTTTCTGTCCTGGGCTCCAGTGAGACTAACAATAGCCCTCTGTAAAGTTGGAGTTTTGATGTTGAATACCAAAAGATA